>NC_047530.1:42422991-43622991 GCF_012275295.1 Melopsittacus undulatus | reverse complement strand
AGCACTGGTTACTGGCTGCTATCTGAGACTGCTCACAGCTAAGTGAGTGTTTAGTCTGCTCTTCTGTGGCTCTTTTTATTCTAGAGTCAATTGAAGACATTTTCACAAATAGTTTTGAGAAACTGGGCACAGCAATGTGAAGTTGGGAAAGCACAATAAAGCTGAAAGTAGAAAAAAAAAAGAATGTACCCAGCATAATAAAATTCAACATATATTTTAACAATTGGCATATAATTAATTTATGCAGTCTTGAATCAAAAGGTTCTTTGTAAGTCTGTAGAGTTGATCATAACACACTATAAGGTAGTAATGTAGCTCAGTCGGCTGGAATTCTGAAATATTTTTGGTGTTTGATATTTTGCTTACTGTAATAGAAAGAGAAGTTTGTAAGAAATTCTTACTTTTTTTTTTTAGTAAGCAAGGACACAACAAGGACCAATACTCTTTAACCTGTCAAGTAGAGTGATTGAAAACCACTTTTGTGATAGTTAATGCCTAACACACTGGAGAAAGTTGTTCAGGACAGCTCTAAGACCAGCACAGAAAATCATTTTTAGAAATGGGTCGGTATCTAACGCTGTCCAATCCCCATTTTTTTAAGTTATGTAAGGATTATATATCTGCCAAAATATCCTGAAGATCAAATTACATTTCAGTTAGATAGATGTGCTGATTGAAGGCCTGTTTATTATCATTTGTTAAAGCAAAAACTATACTCAAATTATTAAAACATTTGCTATTTAAATTGTATATTAGGTAGAAACAGGCAACCTGAAAATAGAGAGTTTATATCTTCACAATGCTTATATACCAAGGCAAAAAATGCCCCAGCTCCCTCTTAACTTACTAAAATGCGATACTTTCAGAGACTGTGTACTATAATAAAATATATTAAACAAATTGAAAGAAATTCTAACCCCTTATTTTGGTGAAATAAATAAAAATTTTGAATAACCTCATAAAATCTGGGATTGTGGTATCGTACACATAATGGTTGATGTGTCAGTGGTCTCTGACCACTGATTCAGGGATTCCTTTCGTTGAAGCAAGAGCAAGCCTTTGCACAACCACTTTTTTCACTCTGTTATGTTTTTGTCTTTGAAATGTATCCTGATTAGTTATTAATATTTTAGTAACCTTGGCTTGTAATGCTGAAAATAAAACTTATTCTTACCACTGTTGAACTAGCTATGGAAATTAAAGAGCATGAAGTTTTTTCTCATTTTAGGAACTAAGTCATGGCTACTTACTGATCTAGTATTTCTAGTCAAGATAGGAATCACTTTATTAAGGACTGTAGATTGATTTTAATTACAATGGGCAGTCCACCATTAATATGACTTGGGATGCCTTCAAAACAGTTGTTCTCTAATGAAATTAATTAATTAAATGTAAATTAATAAATTCATTGAATCAAGGCATCTGAGGAAGAAGCACACATAGTAAAAAAAAATAAACCATCTAAATAAAAAAACAAGAAATCAAATCAGAATGAAAACAGTAAGCAGTTTAAACTATTTACCAAGACCAGAGAAAGTTAAAATACATATAAAACAGGGAGCCAGTTTTTACTGAAAATGCAAAGAAATTACAATATAGATAATAAAATAAACAAGAACAAATAAAATTAAAAATGTGAAAAACATGAAATGTAAAGAATATTCAATATGCCCTAAAATGCTATATATGTATTCTTTAATGCTGATGGGTTAATAGTGGCAATTGCAAATCAAAATACTGTATTTCTGCTGCATGCAAACTTAGCTTGGAGGTAAAGTCACCCAGGACTGGAGAGATTTGACATGATTGTGTATGTGCTGCTTTAAGGGAAAACCACCCATTTTTCATGAAGTATAGTCTATATACTTTATTACAATGTATTGAAATCAGCTTTTGAGCAAATGGCAACCTGACTTAAAGATGGCTCAATGAGAAATAATCTTTAAAATTACATTTGAAATGAAATTTCTTATAAAGTCTCCAGGGTGATTTGACTTAAATGGAGTTACTAATATGACCCACCAAATCAAGTAACCCACATTACCCAAGTAACGAATTTCTTCATGTACTTTAGTTTCTGAAGAGAAACACATCCAAGGAATAGGTTTTATCTATCTAAATTTTCCCTAAAGACAGCAATATATTTGCATGCAACTCTATTATTTGCCATAGAATTACATAGAAGGCTTCAGTTGAAGACATTAATAAACCATGATGCTATTTCAGACAGAAAATTCAGATTTGGTTTCATTTTCATTAGCTGGAATAAAATTCAATCCCCATCAGAAAATCACAGTAAAAGGAAAGAGCAAGGCAAAGAGCTGGTCAAGATTAACTTGTAGTACAACAGCGAGGCTGAAGCCTTGCTGGATATCGTGGAAGTGTGTTTCCACTACCAAAAATATCTGCAAAAAGAAAAATTGAATATTTTTGTCAGGGAAATAATTGAACACTGTGCAGGCTCTGTGAGGACACCTCATTGATGAAATAGACTAAAATCTCCTGAATAATTTATATGACTCAGGGAACTATTTCCTACGAGCTGCAAAGAAAGCCCGAGGCTGTCATCTACTACTTAACATCATAAAACTACATTTGCAAAGTATAAGCTTTGGACTGTATTTCTGTTATTGGTGAAGTATTTTCAAAAGGTTTCAAGATGAAAAGTCAAGCTGGAAGAACATAAATGTTATAGCTAGGTAACAGTTCTAACTCCTTTTCTTTCAAATTTTCAGCTACTTCACAACCCAAGTAACACAACCACTCAGCTTTTTTTTTTTTTTTTTTTTTTTTTTGCAGGAGTTTTAGGGATTTGGCTTTATGACCCTTTCTTCATGGTGTCTGCAGTGTATGAAACAAAGACAGTGCAATATGGTGTGGTGCTCAGCTCATCAGAAATTTCATTTCTTCTTTTAAGCCTCAAAGTAACAAGTTAGCAAAAATTCTCATGGCAATTTATACAAGATTCTCTGTACTCAAATTCCCACTGGACATTTGCATTCAGGTGATGCAAGACTCCAATAGTGATTCTATGATACATGATTTATTTTCAGTTTGGAGGTATAAGTGAGCCACTTTCTGAATGATGCTTTATTTCAGAGGTGAGTTTATACATTATACAGGTGACTGCCCAATGTATAGAGTGAGCAAGGTAAATGAACCTGTAAAGTTAGTAGAGTTTCTTGGCATTTGGGGAAATGTAGATGTACAAATGTCAGTCAAAGAGTCACTAAAGGAGATCCAAACACTACTCTGAAGTGTTAAATGAGATCCAATTCCATTTATTACACAAATTCATTTATTTGAGATCTTCTCATATTGAGATGGATACAATAAATAATAGATTAACTATATTTTTGCTGCTGGGGAGACATTGTTAATTATCTGTGACATTTAAATACCAAGTTTGCTGTTAATAAAAATTACAAGAATCATATACAACTCTAACCCAGAATATAAAGTCCTTAAAAAAAACATGCTTAGTAAAAAAACCCTCAAACCTGAAATACAAATCTTCAGCAAATCTTGCTTTATTATGAATGTGGCATCAAATCAAGGCAAAGTGGCACCAGTTTGAAGGACGACATCTGATACAGTCCATTAGAGGAATTTATTTAATGAACATTGAGGATAAAAGACTACCTAGAGACAGGGTAAAACAGGAATCCTTCTTAATCCTCATTCAATTAGAAATCCTAAAGTTAGCTAGTGCAACCTGAAAGGTGGGGAAAGCTAAACAGGGACCTTTCTTTTCATAAGGGTTTGCCAGACTAGAACCGCAGTCATTCCGCACACTACACAAGCCCTAGCAAGAGTAACAGCCCTATCACTTTTCGCTGTCCTCAAGAAATGCATGTTGTCTTATGTCTGTTTTATGTCCTATATGATTTACATTTTCCTGGGTCAACGTGAGAGTATTAAGTCCCACATGCTAATTTTAGTATCTTTGTTCTTTTCTTTTTCATGTAAACAATGAAGAACTTCTCTGGGCATTAGAGTTGAAAATCAATTTCTCTGAAATAATTTTAATTTTTCTGCATTTATCATGAAATAAATGAAGCAGAATTTGTCTCATTTGTCTCATATACACAGCAATTAGACAACCATGAAAGTACATTTATGAGAGTTTTCCAAATTAATCCCACTAGAAATAAGTCATATCTAGGAATAACCAACCTGCCTATTTTCAAAAATAAAGCACTAAGATATTAGATAATTCTACTGGTTAATATCTAAAAACCATGTAGTAATATCCAAATGTATTTCTCTAGTCTTTCTTCATAACATAATATTTTTTGAGTGATGTTAATTTTAAAATCATCAGTAATTG
Organism: Melopsittacus undulatus; assembly: GCF_012275295.1. Classification (NCBI taxonomy): domain Eukaryota; kingdom Metazoa; phylum Chordata; class Aves; order Psittaciformes; family Psittaculidae; genus Melopsittacus; species Melopsittacus undulatus. The sequence goes on along the minus strand of NC_047530.1, from coordinate 43,618,661 downwards.
CAGACCATTTATATTAAGACTTAATACTCTCTCAGGACAATGGACAGTCGTTTATTCCCCCAAAGAGATCTTAATTCCACTTCAGCGTATCAGAAATAATTAAGAAGGTTTCAACAATTCAGTGGTCGAAACCTGTTTTTGAAGGGTAAAAAACAATGAAAACAATGAAAACCAGGTGACATCTTACTTGATATTTACAGTTGGATGTGACGTCAGCCAGAATGGTAGTACTGATTTATTTTAATAGCAAGTAGCTGCACATGCTTATTGATTTTAAAGAACAGTTAGTTCATAAATGGCAAAGACCATTTGTGAAGTAACATATGCACTATAATCATAGCACTGACAATACAGAGAATAAAAAGTCACCTTGCATTTAAATCCCTTCCTTTCAGGTAAAATGTGTGTTTTCTGGATTGGAATGTACTCGTAGATGAAATTTCTTATTTCCTTTTATTAATTACAAGACAAGGTCTCAAGATTTAGCAAAAATAAAGGAGGTTTTGTCAAGATATCATATATTTTTTTTTAATAATAGTTTAAAATTTTGTTCAGAAACAACAAGAAAGAATTTGAGAATTTCTTATAGGCTGCTATATTTAAGGTTTAAAGACATCATTAAGAAATGGAAATCATAATGAAATGGAATTTCACCCAGAGTCACTGAAAAAAAAAACCTGTAGAAAGCAAATAAAAGGGAAGCAAGGAGGAAGACCAGGGAATGATTATTATAAATAAAGATGAAGAATTAACATTGTTCTTTTTTGATTCCTTGCCTTCCCTCTTATCAGTGCAGTTTAGGTCACTCTTGTTACCTCAAAGCATAGTGAGTATCTCCTAACATTTGTAAGCTTTCCTCAGGAGAGGCCAGTGATATATTTTTTTTGGCATTGCTTTCCTTTTGTGATATTTTTCCACTTTCAAAAGACTACACGTAAGAGACTAAAAATGAAAATTCTACATCTTGTCACATATTCCATGTAGGATAATTTTGAGCTTTTTGTGCTTGTATAGGGATGACCATAATTCTGTCCCCTACCAGGGTCAGCAGCCCATACCAGAAAATCAAACTTATACATCCATAAAGTATACATGCTTTTCTTTGCCAAGTCATATGTAAGACTATTTGAGGATACATGAATGTGACAGCTTTTCACTCAGCAGGATTCAGTCAATACTGTATTTTTAAACTGACTCTTGTATCATTAAATGAATAATATATTTCACAAACTGCATAAAACAGCAAATGACCATCAATTTGAGAACCAGTGTTCTTTGAAACAATTGGTTAAAAAAACAATATACTTTTCTATCAGCTGAAGAAGACAGATAAATTCTCATTTTGCAGTTAAATATTGTCATGTATCAAATTTTCTGTAAATGAAAATAGAAACTTCTCCAACTTTAATCAGCTGTATTTAGGTTTATAATTTAGGTTTATAAAAAAATCATTACTTAAGAGCATCAATAACTATGGTTTCAGTGTTAGGAGAGGTACCAACATTAATCTCCCCATGAAAGGTTTATATATTTTAGGGAGAGACTAAATTGCAACTTTGTATTTATATAAGAAATATTATCAGTCAGGCATTAGCTCCTATAGAGTGAAGCAGAAGTTGGTCTTCCATAAGATTTAGGAATCTCACAGTCTAAGATGTTGTTTTATACTGTTGGCATTCTGAACACTCAGTCTGTTTTGTAAGTGTGTGACCAAAATCTTCATTTCCACATGGTACATCACTTGTTGTAGGCCAAGAGCTTCCGAATGCAATGTATTTATTTGCTTAAGTTAGCACTGTTAGCATGCCTAGCAGGAAGTAGTGGTGAGGCCAGATTAGGCTATCTTTAAGTAATCTGTCAAGCATGCAGCAGATGTATGGTTACAGCTGTCAAAGTTGTAATTTAAGGTACAGGATACAATACCTTCCATTGCAATTATAGTCATAATTAATATAGAACCACTGGTTCCAGTGGAGCTATGCCAATCTGAACTACCAAAGGACATGATCCATGATTCCTATATATCAACATATTGATATGTTTATGAAGCAAGGAACCCATAAATAGAAACAAATTTTGTATATTAGACCACTCATGAGAGGCAGGCATTTCTGAGATTCAGACCCATTGGGCTATACTATTAAACTGAATAACAGCTTTTGAAAATAGTTAGTAAAAAACTGCATATTGTTGTCAGTATGTATGTGTGTATAACAGAGTTCCTCTGTCATCATGTTTAATAAGTCAAAGCACTTAAATCAGCACATAGCATCCTGAGATTGGAAGAACAGCTGTTAGGAGAGGTCAGATCTTCCCCTGAATTTTACAAGGAGACAGCATGTGTGCTGTTACCTCTTGTCCTTTGTGGCAAGTTCAAGTTCTAGGGGGAATCTAAAAACCCCAAACCAATATTGCTCACAGAGGTATTTTGGTATCTGCAGGAAGTTCTGGCTGTTGCCCTTTATGACACATCTTTGATGAAGCCATGTGCTGCTCACAGACAGCCTTCAGGTGTCAGGAAATACCCATTCTGGGAACAGCCTCTAAATGTAGAGTCACCTTTCCCAGAAAAGTTAGATATTCAGAAAAAATTTTGTGTAAGGACTAAAGCATAACGTTAGACAGGCACGCACTCTAGGGAACTGAAAACTAAGCAAGATGGTAACTAAAAAGACAGTAGTATAACCTACCTTAGAGAGAAAACTTGAAAATCATGGCTGCTTTATAGTCTTCCCAGTGAATATGTTAGAAAATACAGCTGGAAAAAGAATTTTCTTTTTCACTTGAAGGGTTTTTTTTCTGCAAAAGAAACAAGATAGAAATAACTTTAATCACAACCACAACAACAACAACAACAACAAAAAATACTGAACTTAGTAAAATACAAAGGCCCAGATTCTGGTCTGGTATAAATCAGCTGTTGGATGCCTCGCCTGGGGCATCCTGTGTCATATGAGAAATCTTGCTTGGTTTATAGCTTTCTCTCTTATTCCCACTACGTTTGCATGCAACCTCAACTGTAGCTTTGTTTTTTTCCAGATTCCAAGCCTTTGAATGCTGAAGTCATACTAAGCAGAAGTAAATCTCATTTCATATGGTTTTGTAGGTTAAAAATAGAGTCTTTTAAAATGTAGATGGCCAAAGCAGAACTTTTTTCTGCCTAAAGTCAATGTGACTATCTCCTCCTGCCAGCACAGCATAAAGGACAATAAAAGCCAAAAAATCTATTGTGATAGAAGGAGGAAGAAATCTCATGCCAGAAGCTTACTTTTTTTGATCTATTTGATTTTACCTTCACAAAGCAAATGAGACAACTATTTTTTTCACCAAGTCATTGTGGACTGATTTCAGCAGTCTGAAAGAAACAATAATTGATTTCAATAATTAATTCCTTCTGACTAAAGCAATGTTGCTGTTTACACATTCTTCCTAAGGCCAAGTGAAAAAAAAGCCAGTAGTGCATAAACAGTAACGTTACTTTAGGGAGCAGAAGTCCCCTAACATACTGATGATTTGGGAAAGGCTTTTTTATACCTCCAGGCTATAAGAATTTTGTTTTATATTTTCTCATATTGCCTCAAGATGACCCTAAAATGCTCTCAGTTTTATAAAATGAAAGAAACAAAGAAGTGAATTAGCTGGTTTTGACAGCAGAGAAAGAGCCACAAAATTTAAAACTATAGTTTCTATCAAGTTGATCAAAATTCTCCTGAAAGTTGAAATATACTTAAAAAAAATAAGGGGAAGTACTGAAAAATTCAAGTGAGAACAGAAATGAAAAATTCTGTAAGGGATTTAATTTTTTGTATTTTTTTCACTGGACTAGAGTTGTCATTCAGCATAGTTATCTCAGCAGATTAAGCACAGAACAAAAAGTAATTTCCCATTATAAATTTTACAACTTTATTGTTGAAATTTTTGTGGTAGTCACACTGATACCCATAATGCATAATGCATAGTAATTCCTTATTACTCACATATATTCCACATTAACTTCATGCAGGTACAGAACTTGACCTTGTGTGACTCCACTGTTCCCTTGGTGATCAAGTTCCTGCTGTACAGATCAAAATATAAGCAAAACTGGACCAGATGTTTTTACCATTAGATAGATTAGCCCAAAACTAAAATTAGGAAAACATACTGGATCTGATTTACTATCAGTATATGATCTGTTGCTGCATAGGGAGTAATGGATAGCAGAACACAGGCAATTCATTAAAGTGGGCATGGGAGTTGCATACCCTCACCCCTGACTGCTCTAAAAATGCTGAACAGAGAGCCCCAGTCTGGTGATGAAAGCTGCTTTTTGACAGTAAAAGCTCACTAAAACCAACATGAAATAATGTAAAAAATGGTGCATGAGAAAGTACTGGTGGCAATACTTATCCCCACAAAAATTGTTTGTCTACAGATATATAAACACACATAATTTCAAACTTTGCCTTGATTGTTTCCTTAAAAAGATTAATTTTCTTGAAGTACTGTGGTGAGCCACCAGACAGTAATATCCGTATGATTCTGTTCCTGGTAAACAAGAACCTTTTTTCACACTATGCGAACTGTATTTGTTAGAACTTTGGACTTTGCTCTGAATCTCTGGCTGCTCTGAATCTCTTCTCTGCCCAACTTGTAGCTGTGCATGTGATTGCTCCGATGCAGGTGTAGGACCCTGCACTTGGCATGGCTAAACTTAATAAGGTTAGCATCTGCCCACCTCACAAGCGTGTCAAGGTCTCTCTGGATGGCATTCCGAGGGCATACCCAATCCCACTATCCATGTTGCTGACAAAGGCGTTGAACAAGATCAGTCCCAATACTAACCCCTGAGGGACACCACTCATTACTGGTCTCCAGCTGGACATTCAACCATTGACCACAACTCTTTGCTTGTGGCCAGCCAGCCAGTTCTTTATCCACTGAGTGGTCCACCTATCAAACTGATATCTCTCCAATTTAGAGACAAGGATGTCATGTGGGACAGTGTCAAACGCTTTGCACATGTCTAGCTAAATGACGTCAACTGCTCTATCCCTCTCCATTATTTCTGTAGCCCCATCATAGAAGGTCACCACATTGGTCAGACAGGATTTCCCCTTAGTGAAGCCATGCTGGCTGTCACCAAGCACCTTGTTGTTTTTCATGTGCCCTAGCATGCCTTCCAGGAGAATCTGCTCCAAGATTTTGCCAGGCACAGAGGTGATACTGATTGGTCTGTAATTCCCTGGGTCATCCATTTTCCCCTTCTTGAAAATGGGGGTTATATTTCGCTTATTTCAGCTGTCGGGAACTTCACCTGACTGCCATGATTTTTCAAATATGATGGCCAGTGGCTTACCAACTTCATTTGCCAGCTCCTTCAGGACCCGTGGATGGATTTCATCAGGCCCCACGGACTTGTGCACATTCAGGTTCTTAAGATGGTCTTGAACCAGATCCTCTCCTACAGTGGGCCCAAGGTCTTCATTCTCACAGTCCCTGCATCTGTCTTTGAAGACTTGGGTGATGTTCTCAGAGCATTTGCCAGTGAATACTGAGGAAAAGAAGTCACTAAGAACCTCAGCTTTCTCCAAATCCAGAGTAGCCAGTTCTTCTGATAGCTTCTGGAGAGGACCCATGTTTTCCCTAGCCTATCTTTTATTTGCAGTATATCTGTAGAATCCTTTCCTGTTATCTTTCACATCCCTAGCCAAGTTTAATTGTAACTGGGCCTTAACTTTCCTAACCTGGTCCCTAGCTTCCCAGACAACATCCTTGTATTTCAAAGTTTTTCAAACCATTTCAGTCAAATATTTTATTCACAGAAGATGTAGATTAAGGTGGATTGATTGCTTAATTTCCTATGTTGAAAACTGTGTGTATTTATGACAAATTGTGTGTCTATTACTGCTTTCACAAAGTTGCAATTTAAAGAAAAATATACAAAAGTAAATTAAGCTGCCATTGGTTTTGAACAAAATTAATCTTGGAAATTTTTATTGCAAAACAAATAGTGATACAATCATCATCTCTGTTTTGTGCACAGGTGAACTGAAACTTTACACGTGATTCTGTGATATGACCAGACAGGGACGAAGTGAAGGGTGAAATTAAGTTTTCTTTCAGTAATCTGCTGGTTGGCTTCCTATTGACTCAGAAAACACTACATCCTTCACAATAGCACATATTGGATCCTGAATATCTAGCTTTTCTTTTCTTTTTTTTTTTTTTTCATCTTCAGGGCACAGCAGTATCAAAGTAATTTTCTGTCAGTGTTAGGTGGCTACTGAATCATGCTCTTGATTATAGCTGTGGCATGAGTTGTCCCCACACTATCTCATGCAAATCATTGCTTTATTAATCATTTCTCCAGTGTGGAGGTAGCACCAATCCATTTATGTTCTAACCAGGCAATCCTATTTCTCTGTGGGTTAAAGACCTGATCACAATAAGAGTTGTCAGGTAGCAGCAATGTTTATATCAAGTACTGCAAGGTATTTAAAATCTGTCCTAGAGCAGATAGAGAACACTTTCTTAGGAATACATGTTCATTTCTGAAAGTATGCTAAGCATTCCTAAATACTACCTCTGTTGGGACTCTGCTTTAGGGAAAATAAAAAACCAGGCCCCACAAAAATCTAACAAACAAACAAACAAACTAAACCAAAACATAAATGGAGGCTTTTCTGCAGTTACATCTCCACTTTGTGGTCATCTGCCTACATACGTCTGCATATTTGAAGCATTTCAACATACATGTGCACTGCTGTGCTCTGCACTGTGCACTTCCATACAGCCTGCCTGTATGACATGTCTTCAAAGAGGTGCAGCAGTCACCATGTCTAGCCTGGCAAGCTGTCAGTTGCAAACTGCTGTGAACAAGCTATTTATTACTTGTATGTGACATAAAGTATATTCTGTTTCTGTTTTCAGACATGAAAACTTGTATGTCCACATCTAGTGGACATACTTCCACTAGAAAGGGACAAGAGCTAGCTTTGGAGGGAATTGTGTTAGAAAAGAACCCAGTGAATCAGTTTTCTCTTTGCCTCCATTAGTATTTCTCTGTCTCACCAAACCTGCAAACAAGCAGTAATAACAGTGCAACTGCCAATTTTCTCTCACCTCATCTATCCCTTTGTCTCTTCATTCACTTTTTGTCATGCCTCACCTTGTTCTGTTTATAATCTGTTTATAATTTAAATTAATTATAAATTTGAAGTTCATTATATCTCTATCAGATCATGTCCAAATTTTACCTGTATTTAATGTAACACGAATATGCACATTTGTGATTGTATATAAATGAAACATGCATTCTTACTGTGACACAATAGGAGGTGAGAACATTCTATATCTGATTAAATATAAGGAATCTAAAGAATCATAAATGTTAGACATAATATATTAGCACAAATATTAGAAAGGTTTTGCTATTAGCAAAATTACAGCAATAAGTGTTTCAGAAATACAGATTAGTATGTTAGAGGCTTGAGGAGTAAGATATGTAAGGAGATGCTGTCTGTTCATTGAAAATGAGCTAATGAGGGATGCATTTTCTTCCTGCACAAACCAACTGTTCCTGTTGTTATTGCTTCCATCCTTTGCTCACCTTTGGAAGTTTAAACAAGGGTTAGACAGAGAACTAGAAAGGGGCTTTCTGCTGTTATTCCTGGCTGCTGGTATTTTAAGTGAAGATTCCAACTGATATCCCTCAACTGAGAGACTCAAATTAAGGAGATTTGCTGACTGTTAAAGTTCCATTTTGCACATCAGAGGGAGAAGCTGTGTGACACGCTCTGCATCACAGCAGTGCAGTTTTGGCCAGCCTCCAAGTGAGCAAGGGCTGACTTAGATCTCAGTGGGTGGGTGGCCATTACGCATTTTGGGGAGGCTATTTAAAACTGGCATGTGAACTAGTTCTATCAGAGAGGAGAAAGTACAGGTACTAAAGTCACCCTGTGACATCTGCCCTCCTGCTGCGGGTTAACATACAGAAATGGAGCTATCTGAAGCACAAAGCCATTCACAAGAGGGAAATCAAACAAAACAAATTGGATATAATTCGATGTTAAAATCAGAACTGTCGTGCAAAAGATTTCTATGAAGTGGGAGTTGTAAAGGGCTTCCGTTGTGGCTAAGCATTAGGCAAAACAATAAGATCATTGCAGACCATGTCAGAATGAATATTCCTACCTTTTAAACTAACTGAAGATACCAAGTAGGCATTTTGACAGACCTGAAAATTTCGACCATTTCTAGTTAATTGGAAGTCTAGAAGCTAAATTTTCCTTAGATTTACAGTTCATTAGAGAAGGAAAAAAAAAAAAGGAGACACACTAGTAGAAGGTGAAAAAATTTTAAAATATAAAAGTTTGTTACTGTGTATTGCTTAAAATCACCAATCAATACAGACTCTCTCTGCTATTAACAATAACGTGCAGGATCAGGAAGAGTACTGCTGCTTCACTGGAGGTAATCAAAATCAAGTATTTCTTAATCTATTTGCCATAGAACATTTCAAAATGCACAAAACACTTGAATGAAGTCACAGAAACATAAAGTAAGCATTTTTTAATGTGTTGCATTCCACATTTTTTTTAAGTTACTATGAAGTTACCCTGTTAACTCAGATACTGCTCTACACTGGCTACATCAAGCAAAATAATATTGTAAGACAAAATACTGATGATAGCTAATATTAACCATTAAGGGGAAATCCTTTGTTATACTTTTACATAGTTCAACTAACTGCAGAAATACCATTTTCTTACCAGTATTTCACAGAATCATAACATTTTTACTTATAAAAATTGCACCGAAGCTTGTCTTAAAAGTCTGTGCTAAAATGAAACCAACTGACCACTGTTATCTTAAAGGAATCCAACCTCAGGAACTGTATGTGACAACTGCAATATTTCTAGCAGTAGCAAGTATAACCTCAAAGCAGCTGGAGATAAGCAAACCAGCTGTGGGACAAATTGACTTAATGATTAATTAATCATAGCAATTCCAGCGAAAGAATGCGAAGTATAGCAAACTACAAGAAATTATCACCAAAAAAATAGTAATATATAAGTTCTTGCGAAAGAATCTCCTGGACTGGATACATTTTCTCTATAGAGGTAACAGATGCCAGGTGAAGCTACTGGTAGCAATAATAATAGCAATGCAACAAAATACTGATTTGGCTAGCTACCATTTGGACTAATAGAGACCAGAACATTAGCCTAGTATCTGATAGCTACTTTGAAAGCAAAGATATTGTAAATAGCTGAATGCCAGTGGCATTCAGCCACTGAATATATTTGTAGTACATACATATTTGTATAAATTGTACAAATATATACCTGCATTTTTCTGCTGAAAATCTTAATAAATGGTGTAAAAATTTAATTATTATCAATGACTGCTTAAGCATAAACACAAGGCCAATTATGACCGAGATGAGATTTAATCCCAATCCACAGCACAATGTAAACTCTTTGTGAGCAGAGTCAACAGCTACCCCTAAACAAGACAGATTGCTGCTTAAGTAGGCAATAGGAGCTAAAATTCTATAGACAAGATGTTCCTCTCTGTGATACTACAAAAAAAATTCTGAAAGAAGAGCCCTAAAATCTCAGGAGAAAATATAGGACTGCTAATTGTTCCCAGCCTGTCTGTAGATTAAAAATCTGACTTGCTAAAAGCCTGGATTTACAGAATGGCAAGTCAAAGAAAGAGGCAAAATCTACAGCACAGTCATCATCACCTTGGAAGGAAGGAAAGCTAGCAAGAATAGATCAAATATTGCCTGTGAAGGAAATGGTTTTAGCTTGAATAATATGCTCGAATAAGAATGTCCAATGGTTATATGGACTCAGAAAGTTATGCGAACTTCTACATGGTGTTGTTATTTTCTTTTCTTGGAGGGAAGGAAATAGGCAGAAATTAGGCCATATAGACTGCAGAAATTTTAGGAGTATATTATTAGATCTTGAGAATTTTATGCTGGAAGAATAAAATTGTAAATAGGAATACACTTACTGCATTTAAGATTATCTGTTCAATAGTAAAATGTTTGAGATGCCTGAAGAGCAGGATGATCATTATAGAATCACAGAATCATAGAAAGGTTAGGGTTGGAAAGGACCTTAAGATCATCAGGTTCCAACTCCTCTGCCATGGGCAGGGACACCTCACACTAAACCATATCATCCAAGGCTCTGTCCAACCTGGCCTTGAACACTGCCAGGGATGGAGCATTCACAACTTTCCTGAGCAATCCATTCCAGTGCCTCACCACCTTTACAGTAAAGAACTTCTTTCTTATATCCAATCTAAACTTCTCTTGTTTAAGTTTTAACACATTACCCCTTGTCCTATCACTACAGTCTCTAATGAAGAGTCCCTCCCCAGCATCCTTATAGGCCCCCTTCAGATACTGGAAGGCTGCTATGAGGTCTCCACGCAGCCTTCTCTTCTGCAGGCTGAACAGCCCCAACTTTATCAGCCTATCTTCATACAGGAGGTGCTCCAGTCTCCTTATCATCCTCATGGTCCTCAAACTCGTTAATTATTCTACATAAGAAATACATATCTAAATCTCAGAATTTTCTGAATTAAGTTAAAGATGTATTATATAAAGCAAAATAATCAGTTCATAAACTGCTAAAATACTTTGAAACATATGATGAGAGTATCTCTCAGTTTGCATCTCAGGAATGTAAGAGTACAATTAATGGTGGTGTTTGTGAAATCAGTAGTCCAAATTTCTTTATGTGTTTGTGTGTAAGGTATAAATCTAATTCCTGTTAGCTGGCTTCTTTAACTTCAGTGTAGGGCCAACAAATTTTCTCCTAAGTATGTAGGTAGTTCTCTTTAGGATAGACTTTTCACAGTGATTGAATTTCCAGTATATATAGTCCATTATTTCACTGTTAGTGATTGCACAGTTTCCTGGAAGTGGGTAATTCTGCCATTTGCAAAAGGCACTAGAAGTATTGTACAGAAGCATGTAGAACATGGTACCAGAGGGATGAAACCTTATTAATATCTAGTATCATGCCTGAAAATAGTTGTTGTGGTTTAAGCCCAGTCAGCAACTCAGCCATGCAGTCTCTGTCTCACTCCCACCCCCTCTTCCTCCCCACTGCTCCCAGAGTTCAATTAATAAAAATTAAAGATAAATTGACATAATAAATAGAAACTTATTCCAAACATCTGATATAGGTACATGCTGTGAGTATTTGTGAACCATGCACCTTATGCATAGCAAAAGTGAACTGTAGGAAATCTGTAGAAGTTGCCATAGTGGTTTAAGCTCAGCCGTAAATCAGACCACACAGTCTCTGCCTCACTTCCCTTCCCAGTCCCCCCACTCCTAGATGGATGGGGAGGAGAATTGAAAGAATGTAACTCCCACGGGTTGAGATAAGAACACTCCAGTAACTAAGGTAGAACACAAACCACTACTGCTACCACTACTAATAATAATGATAAGGAAAATAACAACGGAAGAGAATAGAACCCCTTACCACCCGCCAACCGATACTCAGCCTGACCCAAGCAGTGATCTCACCCTTCCAGGTAACTGCCCCCAGATCTACATCCTGGGGATGACGTGCTGTGGTATGGAATACCCCTTGGGCTAGTTTGGATCAGGTTTCCTCTCTCTGCTTCCTCCTGTCTTCCCCTCCTCTCTGGCAGAGCATGAGACCCACAAAGTCCTTGGTCAGAGTATACATTGCTGAAGAGCGACTAAAAACATTGGTAGTATCAGTGCTGTTCCCAGGCTGCAAGTCAAAACCACAGCACTGCACCAGCTACCAAGGAGAAAATGACCGCCACTACTGAACCAGGACAATAGTCATACTGTAAAGTCCTTGGAGTTCATGACATTTCATTTTTTCTGTAGAATGGATAATGGTCTTCATTCTGCTATCATCAAGACCAGTTTGATATTGGTGAAACACTACTGAAATTAAAGAATGATTACTACATATGTACGCAACAGTAAATATGTTCTCAGTTAAGATTTTCAGTTTTAATGTATTATTCCTGTAGGACTGAACTTGCTCTTAAAGTATAGTGGGGCTCTGTTTCTTGGATATTTAATCTTTAGACAATAGAGATTATATATTGTATCAGATGCAGTGATGTAATACAAGCATTGCTTACATGTTGGGAAGATGAATATGACAAGATATGTCTAGGACTTGTTTTTCTTTATTAAAGCTAATGTAATTCACAATGTAATCAATTCCATATTCTGCATCTAAGGTAAGTATATAAAAGATTTGTATCACTAGTCTTCACCCCCTTGTTCTTTCTATTTATTATTTACCAATTTTGGATTTTGGGGGTTTGTAGTCCTGTGTGAAAATATTCCCAAACCTATGATTATACTTTTAAAAATCTATTTGGATTTGCAAGAAAGTTCTTCTATTTGCAAATGTTAACAACAATATGTAATTTTAAAGTTTTATTCTAGCTGATGTTATCAGAAGTTTTGGCTGTGTTGCTTTGAAGTGACAATGAATTACAAACAGGAATTTCTTTCTTTTAGCGCATAGCCAAATGAAAGTGAAATTGAAGACAAACTCCATAACTCCAAATATCACTCCTTCTGTCTTCCTTCTCCAACTTTATATGATGCCATATGGTATGGGATATTCCTTTGGTCAGTTGGGGTCAGCTGTCCCAGCTGTGTCCACTCCCAACCTCTTGTGCACCTGCAGCCTGTTCAGTGATGGGGTAGTGTGAGGAGCAGAGAAGGCCTTGACCCTGTATAAGCACTGCTCAGCAGTAATGAACACATCCCTGTACTATCAACACTGCTTTCAGAAAAAATCCAAAACATAACCCCATACTAGCTACTATGAAGAAACTCTAACCTAGCCAAAGCCAGCACAATGGGAAACTGTGAGTAGTAAATTTGGCTATTCTTCTGAAGATCTGTCAGTGGTGCATTGGAATATAATTAATTTCATAATTTTTAGCATTTTGTTCATTTAAATGGTACGATCCTAGCAAAACATAGCTAGTTTTTTTTTTTTTTAATTTCATGCACAACATTTGACATCCTACTGAATTCTCTTCATGTTTCCTTCACTACATGAATATTTCACATTAAACATACTGGTAGTCTGCTACACTTACAATTAGCTGTTTAATAGAATACATTGGTAGTTATCAATGATTACTAATGCCAACTTAAAACTGATACGCTGCAGATGCTAATGGCAGCCATCAATCACAGTTCTGGCTGAAAACTTTATTTACTCTTAATAAAGAGCAAGTGAAATTCTGTTTTGTTTGATGATTGCAAAACCAAAATTCAGTTATGAGCCAGTATGTCCAGTCTTTTGGTAGTAATGAAATAAATCATCCAGTGATTAAAAAACAATGGATAGGTTGGGACTTGGTTTTGCAGTTATAGGTAAATGTGTTTTTAAGGAACCAGGAAGCAAAATAATGTTGACATTGCAAGAGGGCAAAATATAGATCTGGCTCTCTTAAAACTCTCGTAAAAGAAGAGTATCTTTTAAGCAAGCTTGCTCCTGCTGTAGAATAAGGTTCAGAATATTAAAACTTTTTCTTCATGTTTGTTTATGTTGTGTTAACAAAAACCAAATTTTTCTGAGTATTTTTAGCGAAGTCCTCATCAACATATTCTGATGGAAACAGAAATATCAGAAAAGCCCTTGAATATTAGCTAATTGATTGAGCTTGAAAAGATTACCAAAATATGGTGCCGTATGTCAGATGTTCATCTGTAAGGGAAAAGGTAAGAGCCCTGATTGCTGGCAAACATCCTGAAGGAGAATGAAAGAAACAAAAATGCAAATGACAATGAGAATTACATAGCTCACACCCAGGAAGGCAATCAAGTCTTAGAATACCATGCTTCTTGAGGAAAATCTGGATAAATTCTGCAAAAGCAGTACACCAGTAAAGGCATCAATTATGTGAAAGCAAAGTTTAAAACCACTCAAACAAAATTAGAGGATTAGAGAGGCTCCAAAAACTTGCAGACTCAAAAATTTCTGAGAAATGCTGCTGTGTGGCTTTTGACTAATTATAGTGTTAGATGAGAACACTTGAGTTTTGAAAGATTTAGACCAAAGACACTTTTTATCACTCTGTGCCATACTGTGATGACTGGTCTTTATTGTCTATGAAAGACAGATTTTGCACCTTTAATGTAGCTAACATTTCATAGGGATTTCTACTGAAACTGACGTCTAAGTTGCTAGACGTGGAATACATAAACCATGCTTAGATCATTAAGCCTAACCAGTCATACTCAGTTCCACTTTTGGACATAAAAAATATGATCTAAATGTGTGAAAAATACCTGAACAGTATAGAAATTAGGAATCTGTCTGCTTTTTCAAGTGGCTTTAGTAAAAGATAATATGACATACCTTGCTAGTGTCTTAATATTATTGTGTGTACAATAGCACCAATAGTACTAGCTAGTCACATACACTGTCATTGTACCTCTCCTGTGTGGATGAAATGGCCAAATATTTATACATATTACATTTTCTTTATATATTTGTGTTTTGCCCAGTTTGAAAATTAAAATATAAACATTCTGGTTAAAAAATCTGTTCTCCGCATCATGCCACACAAAGACTAAATCACTTTTGCCTTATTTGATATGGCACATATATGCATGTATAAAATACATTAAAGGTCTTTGTTTTACTGTATCATGAAATTAGAAAGAATGCAGTCTCTGTAATTACATTGTCCTTTGCCATCTCTTTAAAAAAGAAAAAGACTGTGTTCAAATTTTCCCCGTTTTATTTGCACCCTATTAACAACTGTTACTAGAGCTTTAATTATGCCCCTGTGATTGCAGAGATGCGGCTGACTTGTGTCATTTTCCTCCCAGGGGATGCTTTATAATTACCAGCATCCATCGTGGCTGCCTGTAAGCTGATGCTTTTTTATTACCAGTTCAATAATCACTGCATCCTTGTGAACATCTGCTCTACAAGCCATGCATTGGAGGTCCCAGTGCCTGTCACTCGATGCTCTCTTGCTGTGGCGACCTTTTTGCCCTCACCTTCAGTTTATATCTAATTTGCTTAGCAGAAGCTTCATTCAGATTGCCTCACAGGAACACAATTAATGCTCCAGATTTGCAAACAAAGAAAATTTCCTTTTTTTTTTCTTTTTTGTCTTATTATCTTAATGTCATATCCTATAATTTGTATTCACAGCAGGGTGAATCAATATAAATCCAGAGAAAAATATATTATTTGGTTGGTAATCTAGCTTCATAATGAAAAGGAGGTAAATGGTGAGCATCTTTTCTCCATGCACATTGGTATAGTATTCTCAAGTAAAATATAAATATCAAGGTTTTCGGCATATATTTTCCTACACAGTTGTATAAAAGAAGGAAATGTTATCTATATGAGAATTAAAATGTTTTATAACCAAGGATTCTTTAATACCAGAATTCAAGAGGCAGAAAAATAGTACTTTTATAAACATATTATTGTTGATATTTATTTATATTTTTGTATGGAAGTATATAAATTCTGAGTGAATGTCTTCTGGTGAAAGAGGATTATTGTTAGTTGAAAATATGGGTCATGTTGAGATGTCCAAAGTAGCTAGGAACAGCATCAGGTAGTCTAGTTGTCTCTGTCACTCCTGAGTGATAAAGCCTCTAACCATGCAGATTTCTTTGTATTGGCGTACCTCATAAGGCCTTCCACAGCCAGGCAATGTGCTTCAGAGGAAATGTAGTGAACGCTATAGTACAAAATCAGTAATGTTAGTGTTTCTCTCTGCTTGCTTTTGTAATTTATACATGTCTCCAATTAAGGATTTTCATCTAACCTAGCAAGATTCTTAGAGTGGTGAAGACTGACATTATCTCTTAGAAAGAAGGATGCCAGAGAATTAGTAAGCATTGGATGTCCATTTTTAAAAGCAGTAAAGTACTAATTGGAAGCACATGCTTTTTCTTTGTGGACGCATATATAGTTTCTGGACATTTCAGCCTTGTTTCTTGTTGATTATAGCTACCCCATATAGTAGTAAGATCAATGGTTACAACATATCATTTGGTATGTTTCTATAGCAGTGCTTTATATATGAAATTATTAAAAGGTTTGAATACAGACTTCAAAGTAGGCACTGTAAGTATGTGCCTAGGATTAGCCTGAAGCACCACCACAAAAGAGAACAGAAAGCACTCTCCTGATAGACTGCAGTTATATGCCCATAATCCTGTGTGGCAGTTCAGAGAGATTTGAAACCAAGGTCTCATAAGGGAGGTATCTGTGTCCACTTGTAGGAAAATAACCTCATAACATCCACCATATCCTGTGTTACATGACTTGTCTATGCATGTGTCAATTTTTTCTGCCAGTTAATTTAAATTCTGTCTCGGCTGGTACTGGATAAAAGAGAGGTGTTAATTAATTACCTGTCTTAATGTCTCCTATTAAAAAAATAAATAATTATTGGTGTCCTGTATCCTACATTTGACACTATGTAATTCATGGTCAATATGGTGGGCCTCATAAAAAATTAATGGTCAGGAAACTGTAATGTATTCTAGTGGTCAGAGGCCTCCTTAGAATAAGATGGACACCATGCCAACTCTATCTTCTGTGAAAAGCATAAGGGATGCAGAGCCCAGCTGCTTCTACAGACTTTAAAAAGTTACTATAGTAAGACAGCAGTCTCCTCACAATGCACAGCAAGAGCACAGACAAGTTTTTCAACCTTGTTTCTCTAGCAGAAACATCTAGAAGGGTGCACTGCAATTACATCAAATATAAGAAAATATATTAAAAAATATACATATACAAAACTCCTGTGCTGCAAACATGTTTTATCATCAGAGACAGCACCCCAGAGACCATTCTTGCTTATTTTGTGCCTGCCCAGAGGCACCTAACTAAAATCTGAAATCAAGCAAGGACCTTTTCTTGCAGGTAGATCTAGAAAGCCTACCAAGGCATCATTAGCTTGAAGAGGCATCAAAACACATCTCATTGCCCTCCTCTGAGCAGAAAAATTGGATCCAGAGCTGTAACTCGTTCATGGTGGGCATTCCCTTATCATTCCCTTGCTGAGTCTGATAACACAGTCTTGATAACAAATCCTGTATCTTCTACAGCTGCCACTGGCGAGGTATAAATCTTCCTTTGTTTTCATAGATGCTTTCTCTCCCTCCTCACTTCATTTTTTTTTTTCAAAGGGAAAGACAGGTCACCCAACAAAAACACTCAACACTCTTAAAGAAACAGTGTCCTGTTCTTCTGTTGAGGCAAGCAGAAGTTCAAAGCACATCTACTCTGAGCAGTATTGCACTGCTCAGCTGAAACTTCATAGTCTTTAGGGTTAAAGAAATCATAGAAAAAGTTATTTCATTAACTTATTTATTGAAAGACCTTGTCTATATGACATTTAAAACTTTTTAAAGGCTGTAAAGTACAGCATTTAGTCAGCTAGCTGCTCTTCAGAATGGTTTTTTCTTTCTGCATTCTCCAGGACGAAACATCCTCTAAAGCTTCAATGCCATCTATAGATGCCAACCTCTCTTGTAGGACATAAATTGTTTTTTAAATTTAATTCTCACCTCTTAAGGGTTTTCAAATTATATGATTGATCTTGGATAATCTTTCTTACATGGTGAAATGGGATTTATCTAAAAAGCTATCTGATTTTTTTTACTTCATATTGTTTGGAATAGATGTCTTTATAGCCTTTTAATCTATCCTCCTATACTGAGATATTTTTACTATAATCGTAATTCATATATTTGTAAGTCACATACATAAGGCCAGCTTTTCAGAAGATATAAATCCCATTGAAATCAGTTGAACATAAAGAGCTTACTATGACAACTTGAAATCTCAAGAATAAATAAATGGTGATAAGTCATCCATCCAATTTCACCGAACACTACAATTTTAGAAAACTGTTTTTAAAGATGATTCCTAGATTTATTAATTCATCTTTTCTTATCATAAATAAGAAATTAGAAAATATTCAAGAATAGAATCAAGTTTCACATTATTATAAGTAACTAACAGATCTCAGAGAATTATGAAGTAAGATAGAACTCACAGTAATTGTCAAGTAACTGAATACTAATCTTTAATAAACCGAAGCATATAATCTTTTAAGCAACATCTCACTTCTAATACCAAAGAGTGGCTGACAAAACAGAATTTATTTTGGTCAGCGCATTACACTTAAAATAGCTTTATACTCTAGTAGACTAAATATAATGAAAATGAGTTCTAATTGCTACTTTTATATTTGTTTTATGTACCTATTTTTAGGCAACTGTCCTGGGTTCAGCAGTAGCAGTCATTTTTCTCCTTCTTGGTAGCTGGTTCAGTGCTGTGGTTTTGACTTGCAGCCTGGGAACAGCACTGATACTACCAATGTTTTTAGTCGCTCTTCAGCAATGTATACTCTGACCAAGGACTTTGTGGGTCTCATGCTCTGCCAGAGAGGAGGGGAAGACAGGAGGAAGCAGAGAGAGGAAACCTGATCCAAACTAGCCCAAGGGGTATTCCATACCACAGCACGTCATCCCCAGGATGTAGATCTGGGGGCAGTTACCTGGAAGGGTGAGATCACTGCTTGGGTCAGGCTGAGTATCGGTTGGCGGGTGGTAAGGGGTTCTATTCTCTTCCGTTGTTATTTTCCTTATCATTATTATTAGTGGTGGTAGCAGTAGTGGTTTGTGTTCTACCTTAGTTACTGGAGTGTTCTTATCTCAACCCGTGGGAGTTACATTCTTTCGATTCTCCTCCCCATCCCTCTAGGAGTGGGGGAACTGGGGAGGGAAGTGAGACAGAGACTGCGTGGTCTGATTTACACTGAGAGTAAACCACTATGGCAACTTCTACAGATTTCCTACAGTTCACTTTTGCTATGCATAAGGTGCATGGTTCACAAGTACTCACAGCATGTACCTATATCAGATGTTTAGAATAAGTTTCTATTTATTATGTTCAATTTATCTTTAATTTTTAGATAGTTCTGAGTAAGATTATATAAATAAGTATTGATAAACACAGAATTAATAGTTTAGAGTTAGATTTTGGAAACACCAGTTTGGTGCACGGACTTAATATGGTAACTGATTTGTAATGTTTGGTCCTGTTTCTTCCAATTTGAATAAATGTTATTTGTAAAGCAACTTCTTGAAACTTACAAGTGGGCTACACATATTTATAAGAGAATTTACTGACTTACATGAATAATTGCTTTAATAATTTATTAGAATTCTTTGAAGACATGACTATTGAGTTTCATATGGGATATATGGCAGATGAGTGCTGTTTAGAGCATAAAAATGATTAGCGAATAGTAACACAATGATGCACATGCACACACACAAAAAAGATGGAGAAACAGCATCATGATGTCTAACAAGGATAATGAATTCATATATGACTATACAAGATTCTGTTTCACACAGTTATTGTTTTTTTAATGGTAAGCATATTATAGTTAAGAAACTGTAGAGGCTGTCTAAGAAGACATCTTAATTTCATTTTAAAAAGCAATAATAAGGATATAACAGAGATCACTGAAGACACTAGTAAAGGCAACATGAAAAAAAACAAATATTCCATAGGATACTGAATAAAACATATTAGGTATGTAACAGAATATCAGATTTAATATATAAATATGAAATACTGGTTTTTGCACTAACTAGGAAGTAAGTGTTGAACAATGTGAGTGGTGATAATTTTTAGCCAAGGGAAAGACTGAAAGTTGCCAGAAAAAAATATTATCGGTATTTTACTGTAGAAAATGTTGGATGGTAGAACACATAAAAAAAAAAACTATGGGAAACACAGTTCACAAAAAAAAAAAAAAACCCTGCACAACGCAGTGGGCTGTTTTGCAAATATTTTGTTCATTTTAGTAATATCATTTTAATGAAATGCCCCAATGATACCCCATATCCCTGTGGTTTGGGTGAATACATGCAGAAGGATAGGACACAAATCGGACACAAATAGGTCCTAATGGGAAGAAAGACAGTACTATTGAGAAGGCAGTAGAGACAAGGTAGTACCTGACCCTGAACTCTGGAGTAAATTAACTTGATAAGGAATGAAATATAAAGTATAAAAATTAAAACAATCTTAGAAATACATTCTGAAATTTAGCACTTAAGACTATGCACATGTGAAGATGTTTGGAAACATGGAAGGACTGGAAATTCCTACAGTTTCCAATTGAGGTCTATTTTTCTTCACTGTGACTAATGCGAAATTGTCAAAATGTGTTGAAAATTTCAAATGTTATTTGAAATTTTCTGACTATCATGAGAAAAACTTGAGCATCCTAACATAGCTTCAAGCCTACATATACTAAATTTCTTTTCATAAATCCAGTTTATTGAATGAGCTTGAAAGAAGAAGATACCTATATTATATACAGATAGGGCCAGAATTATAATTTATTGAAGATAATAATCATCTGAATACTGACACAGATGTGTTTTTGATCAGATCTTCTGATACTTTGCTTTCACGTATTTTGTGCATGTATTTATTTGCTGCTACCATTACTTTTATTTACTAAAGGTCCTTAAAGAAGTCTCTCTTTAGACTAATTATTTCTCTTCTTAATATATAAAGAAAAATCCCAAGAATTCACTTAACATACAACAGTGTAATGTCAATATTTTTCTGAAAACACAGTACAAACACAATTGTGACAATTACTTACATTACTTGAATAAGAAGTCAGATGCTCTCGGTAACAATAAGTTAATACATGTAACATTTAAAAGAAAATGTATATCACACTAGATTCTGGTAGGTTTTGGTTCTGAGGAGGTCATAGAATCATAGAAAGGTTAGAGTTGGAAAGGACCTTAAGATCATCAAGTTCCAACCCCCCTGCAATGGCCAGGGACACCTCCCACTAAACCATGTCACCCAAGGCTCTGTCCAGCCTGGCCTTGAAAACCACCAGGGATGGAGCATTCACAGCTTCCCTGGGCAACCCATTCCAGTGTCTTTTCGCCCTCACAGTAAAGAACTTCTTCCTTATATCCAATCTAAACTTCCCCGTTTAATTTTACCCCTTGTTCTATCACTACAGTCTCTAATGAAGAGTCCCTCCCGAGCATCCTTTATAGGCCCCCTTCAGATATTGGAAGGCTCCTATGATGTCTTCATGCAGCCTTCTCTTCTCCAGGCTGAGCAGCCCCAACTTTCTCAGCCTGTCTTCATATGGGAGGTACCCCAGTCAATCTATCTGGTTTATAGTGAGAGAAGACCATAAACTTTGCTTTCATACTTTCATGACCCTTCTTATTAATTCTGCTCTTTTTTTTCTTCCCTCCATCCTACCTCTAAGTAGAAAAAAAAATTAACCTAGGAGCTTCTGATGTAGATTGAATGCAATATTTCACAGACATGCTGGTATAGAGGTTACATAACTGCAAATAAAAGCAGAAGTTTACATCTTGTCTAACTCAGGTCATTGCTTTCAAAAGTGGATATGCTGAATGTCACGGGAAATGCAGTGTGCAGAACTGAATTAAGGTATTATGAGCACAATTCCTTTTTTTCTTTTCAATGTAGACAATAAAGTTTCTACATTATTTCAATTAGAAAATTTCTGCCAGCAAACTCGGTGAAAATGCCCTGTCCTTTTGTTCTCCTTAGACTTCTGTGTGAAAAAAGGAAATGTTCTGCCTAAGCAAGAGTGACTCAGTTTGAACAGTACTAAACATGGCATTTTTTTTATTTGGCATTTGTAATCTGTCAAACATTTTGAAGTAACAGGCAACATATAAAAGTAAATGAGAGGCATTACTTCTTAGAAAAGTAACCACAAATCTTTTATGGTCTCTTTTTATTAGCTACTTTCAAAGGCTTTTTTTCTGAACATGTGGATTGATAAAGGTTGGATACCCACATATTCAATGAATGAAGGAATTAAGTCCCACTGAAAACTTCTGCATAGCTGGTGACTATGGGTTTGTTGGATTTTATTTGTTTAATTATTGCATCAAGTATTAGTTTTATCCAAAATGGATCAAATATAATTGTAATGATATATATTGCTGGCATATTACTGTCATATAAGTAGTGAGGTGCCAGTTCTTCTATTGTTCCAGTGACACATGTTTGAATCTATAGAATCTTGCTTCTTCTGACAGGCGCATTCCCCTTCTCCGCAGCTAATACTCTTGTGGTTGAAGAACTCTGCCATCTCCTTTGCAACCTTTTGGGTTTTAAAAATGCTACAAGCCACTTAGCAGTACCTCCCATCTCCCCCACCCCTAACCATTGCACAGGGAGAAGAAACTAGTATCTCAAAACATTCTTCTCTCCATTGTTCTTGTATACTGTTATCTCCAGAACAATATTATCTTTTTTTCCCTTTTTGTAAAAATACATTTTTTCTGAGTATTCCATTTCCGCAAAGCATCTGAGATTAGGAGCCTTATAAAAAAGGGTTATAGGGCCCTGACCCAAAGAAAACCTTGAACAAAAACACCCTCAAAACATGCTCAAACCATGACACCATGGGACAATTTCTGTTCCCTAACCAAGGCAGCTTAATAAAGAAGTGTTCAAGAACTGATATTCTGAGCACTTTCCTTATATACAGAGAGGTTCAGGTGGAGAAAATTCTAGTTGAAAAGTTGTTCATGCACCTCTTTGCATTGTGGGTAAACCCTACACAAGTATTCTTCATTCATTTATTCAATGAGAGAATCTCAGCAGACTCTGGCACTTAATTTAATACAGATAAACAGCTAAGCCTTGAAATAAAAGCTCTATTTTGTATAGTCATTGAAACTTCCTAGAAACACTTGGGTTTTGAAGAAGGATGGATGTAATTTACTCTAGAGTTAGCAATAGTATTGGAAATTTCAGAACTTACTGCACACTAGTAGGATAAAATCCATTAATCGTAGAATCATTTGAATCTATCAAATCATAGAATGGTTTAGGTTGGAATGGACATTAAAGATCACTGAGCTCCAACCCCCCTGCTATGGCAGGGACACCTTCCACCTGACCAGGTTTCTCAAAGCCCTGTCCAACCTGGCCTTGAACACTTTCAGGGATTGGGTATCCACAGCTTCTCTGGGCAACCTGTGCCAGTGTCTCACCACTCTCTTAATAAAGAATTTCTTCATAATATCTAATCTAAATCTATCCTCTTTCAGTTTAAGACCATCCACCCTTGTCCTGTCACTACACGTCCTTGTAAAAAATCTCTCTCCAGGTTTCCTGTAGGCCCCCTTTAAGTTTTGGAAGACTGTTATAAGGTCTCACCTGTGCTTTCTCTTCTTCAGGCTGAATAAGCCCAACTCTCTCAGCCTGTCTTCATAGCAGAGGTCCTTCAGCCATCTGATCATCTTCATGGTCCTTCCCCAGACTATCTCAAGGAGGTCCACATCCCTCTTGTGTTGGGAGTCCCAGAGGTGAGTGAATGACTTCAGGTACAGTTTCATGTAAGTGGAATAGAGGGGCAGAATCACCTCCCTCAACCTGCTGGTCACACTCCTTTTGATGCAGCCCAGGATGTGTTTGCTTTCTGAGCTGCAAGAGCACACTGTCAGCTCACATTGAGCATCTTGCCAACCAACACTCCCCAGTCCTCCTCAGGGCAGCTCTGAATCTATTCTCTGCCCTGCTTGGGATTGTCCAAGATTCAGGAAGAGTTTATGCAAGCAAAGACTTATTTCTGCACTTCATATAATAGACTAGGTTGTAATATTATTGTAACATTAAAGTATAATGGTTGACTGTAATTCATCCAACATATCTTTAGATAGTATAATGAAGTTTTACTATAAAAGCACTATAAATAGAAATGTATTGAATTTATGTATTTTTCTTGACAACTGGAAACAAAACTAAGTGGACTTTTAATGGGGGGAATTTGTGCTCACTAGGGAGATGTTTCTAAACAGGAAAGTCAATGTGGTGGGGAAAAAGGCTAAAGATTTCCAGGAAAAAGCATTGTTCTCTTTCGGGAATAGACTAGTTTAAAGCATTCCTTTGAAAGAGAAGGAAGTTACTTAGCCCAGGGGGAAACAGGTCAGACTGAATGCTAAAGATTGAAGATTTGCTGCTGCACAAGTGTAGAAAATTTTACATTTTTTTTCCTTTTTTTTTAATTTGAAATATCTTGGTAAGTAGCATTTTTGGTATTTTCTAGTTCTAGGGACCTGGACAAATTCCAATTAATGTAATTACATTGTTACTTACTCTCTCCCTACCTGCAGTTTCAATTCTGTTCATCATTCTTTCACATCCTGTCCAGAACTACCAAAGATTTATACATTACCAGAACCTATGTTCTAAATAGAGCTCATGACATAACAGGCCCCATCTTTTCAGTAGAGCTAATGACATATTTTTATCCAAAATGTTTGTTTAAATTCCACATTGATGAAAAAAACCCCAAAACCTAGACTCATTTTTGCCCAATTATTTGCAAAATAAATTTGTTAAAAGAAGAATTATGATTTAAACAACTCTTTTGTTGTTATGTTAAACCTTGCATTTGACTCAAAGTAATCCCTTTTCAATTTTCTGGTCCACTGAAACATTTGTGACCAGCATATTTGTAATTAGCAGTTAATCAGTTATTTAAATCAATGGAATTTCAATCTAGATATGATTTCACTAGATAATGAAGTATTCTCAATGCATTATGTGCAATTTCATGGAATCAGCAGCAATACATGGCAAGGGACTGAGGACTAATTTGGAAGGTGAGACAACATTTGCACTGTGGCCCAGCTGAAATGTACAATTTCCCCTGCACTTGATGGTGTTAATGGAGGGCTGAAACATCAACTAGTCTGACATGTCGATACTTAAATAAAGCCTAAATGGTCCACTGGAGTTTTCTACATGACTTAAACTCTAAGCATGCAAAATCTATTGAAATTAATGGTGAAGTATCACTCAACTTCAGTAAATATAAATTTTCATAGAATAGTAGAATCATAGGGTGGTTTGGGTTGGAAGGGACCTTAAAGGTCATCTAGCTCCAACCCCATTGCCATGGCCACTAGATGAGGTTGCTCCAAGCCCTATCCAGCCTGGCCATGAACACTGTCAGGGATGAGGCATCAACAATATTTCTGAGCAACCTGTGCCAGTGCCTCACCACTCTCACAGATTAATTTTTTTTTCTAATATTTAACCTAAACCTCCCCTCTTTCAGGTTGAAGCCATCGTGTTGAGACACAAGATATGGTTACTACAGCTGTATGGACTGATATCAGAAAAGCAGAAGGATGCTAAGGAAATGCAATCAGCTAACACCCAGTCTTCCCCTTCTGGAGGCCTGGAGTTAATTGCTAATTGTGGTCAGAAGTGAAAATGAACTTCCA
This sequence comes from Melopsittacus undulatus, assembly GCF_012275295.1. Lineage (NCBI taxonomy): Eukaryota > Metazoa > Chordata > Aves > Psittaciformes > Psittaculidae > Melopsittacus > Melopsittacus undulatus. Next base: position 43,593,307 of record NC_047530.1, on the reverse strand, counting down.
CACAACAGATATTCAGGCCCAGGATATTCAGGCCCAGACTAACAATGGAGTTTATGGGCTTGGAAATAACTCTTCACAGTACTAGCTTTGTAGTACAGATTTCATCCTAAATATATGGAAAGCAACTCAGTAAACAGTTCTTTTACTTTTAAGTGCTAATTAGAAAACCAATATTTTAAAAACAAAACAAACCAAAAAATCACATTTAAGATGTCAGAACCTATTTTCAATGTGTATTGAGGGTGAAGGAAATGAGACACTGAGAGAAATTTGAAACTAACTTACTTTTTTCCTCTATCCTAAGGCCGTACTAATCTATATTTATATATTGCTCTCCGATCTGATGTCAATGAACAGTTTGCTAGGTACAAAAGAATAAGTTGCAGAGAAAAAGATAAATTATGGTACATACCTTAAGATGTTGTCGGGAATGTATTCTTTGAAGGCAAGCAGCCCTTTTATTCAAAGCATTTTGAATTGCTAGGGTAATCTTTTCTTACTGAGATGTTTCTCCCTTAGTTATGCATTTAAACCTGAGTTCAGTAGTCCGTGGATGTATATATTTATTTTTGAGTAAGCACCATACTATTTCCCAAAGATACAAGCACAGCAGTTTCACAACATATGCTGCAAATGTGGACCAGTTCTGAAACTATATGTGTTATCTCAGTGTTTCAGGAAAACTCTATTTCTTAACACTGAAGCATGGAGTTTATTTATTATGTTGCTAATGCAATACATGTAGTTCAGATGATAGCAATCTGACTGCACAAAATATCCTAAGGAAAGAAGAAAATTGGTGTTTAATCCCACAAACTCCACATAGTTCCTACTGATTTCAGGGGATGAGTTGCCTGTTTAAAGACTGTATATGTGAATTAGGATTTGAAAGATTTTATCCTTAGTTGTTCCTTATTTGTTTTATGTTATTTGGAATATCTGTCTTTAGAAACTTTCAGTCAAATTTACACTAGGCTACATAGGACCAGCTAGTTCTATATTTGCTTAAATTTATAAACACAATTACATACTTTTAAAGCAAAGAGCGAGAGATAATACATTTCAGAATCTTCATCTTTTAGCAGCAAACACACTCCATGTGTGTTGCTATTAGATATAGCATGTCACCAGATCCAAAATATGTTAGGATGTAACCACAACATAAACATGTAAATCAAACATATATCATTAAAATAAGATTTTGATCGATCTCTTAAGTGAAAATATAAGTAATTAAAAAATTTGGAAGCAGCTATCATTATAAAATATTCTTTCTTCATTCAAGATGGAGATTTGTGCCATACATACTTCCAGAATGGATTTTAACTCTTGGTTCTATTTTAGTTATCTTACTGATCACACCATATAATTTTCATTTTCTAAACCATAACATCAGATAGGATAAAAGAAACCTCAATTCTTACCAGATTAATGCATCTTCTGCTCTCAGTTCTATGCATTTCTGCACTGACTTTATTTGCAGCACCAAAAGAAACAACACATTCTGAGAATTGCAATCCCAGAAAGAACCAAGCAGTACAGTATTTCCATGCTTATTTCAACAAGACCATAGTTCCTTCTAAATGATTTCTTACTAACCAGCTAAATGTGTGGATCTCAAAAATCTCCATGATCTTCTGAACCTTTTAAAGATGGAAAAAATGCTAGTCATATCCCGAAATCATAGACATCTGCTCTCTTGTCACCTAAGCAATCTTTAAGGAGAATCCAAGGATCCTTCTACCTGTTTTCTGGAAATAGAACAGCAGGAATACAAACATAATTTGGAAACCTGTGTAGTTCATGATGTAAATGTTTCCAAATGTCATCTCCTCTGAGGACCTGTAGCTGGAATGGGGAGCAAGCTTTGTGTCTCTATGGGAAATGCATGCAAAATCTTGAGGTTTCCAGGTATTTCCAGGTACAGTATGTTCCACTACCGCTTCCAGGAAAATCAGACCTCATTTTGCTGGAATCTATTGAGAGATATGTTTTTATGAAACATTGTTTGTGACTGATTGGCATTTTCCCTCAAGCATCTGTTCACCTGAAAACTCCTAGCCAGCTGAACACCAGCCCTGGTGTCCTCATCCCTGTTACTCTCTACTGGTTCACTCAGTACTGAGTGCTAAATGTCTCCTTCACTGATACTTGCTCAGGACAAATTTTGTGAAAGGGATAACAGCTGACAAAAAGCAGTTTTGTGCCTGACAGAAAACTTACCATTAAAGCATAACAGCTTTCAGTATGGTTGTGTGCATCATGAAAGGTTAGGTACTTCAGGCACATGCTGATCTATACTCTATCTGCACTTTCTGTTGTGCAGAGGCTTCAGAGTGTGTGATGTCCATATATCATAGAAACTCTGGACATCAGGGAAACCTATTATTAGCCTTAACAGCTATACTAAGACTTTTATCCCTGGTCATGACGTGGGCATTGGAATTAGATGATCTTTAAGGTCCTTTCCAACTCAAACCATTCTGTGATTCTATGATCCTAACTTACTATTTTGCCAGTAATGTGACAAAACTCTTTCTGTCATTTCAATTTTGGGGAACATTGTGCATTGTTCTTTGACCTGTGATAGCTTGAATTCACTCATTTTGAAAGATAGGTTGAACTGTTTTGACAGAGAAATGGTCTGTCTTCTGAGTTCATGAAGGAGATTGTGAGAAATTCTTGAGGCTGTCAAAGTTAACCTGAAACCTTACAGCAAAGTATTTACCAAGGAATACAGTCTAAGATGAGGTAGTACCTAAGCTCTGGCACCTATATGTGAGCATGCGAGCGACAATTAGCCTGCACTGAAATAGCCACTGAACTCCAGGAGCAGTTAAAATGTCTCAGCGAGTAAGGCAGAGATACACTGAAACACCACCCATATGAAAGGCTACTTATATTGCATACAAAGTGAATAATGCTGGTTTAGGTCCATTAGGGAAAGATTTTCCTTTCATTGTCTCAGCACCATCCTGTAATAAATGGGACCCATGTTATCATTAAAATCTTTCAAATTCTTTCAAAGTTGTGCCTTTTCCACAGATAGTCAGGAATAATAACTCTTACATTAATATGTATATCTTTCAGACTTTTAGAACTATTTTAAATTCAAACCTATTCTCCATTAACTGTTTTCAGGCAGCAATGATGACTTACCTGTCCTTGCATAGTTTGGTCCAGAATTTGCTGTACCAAAAACCCTTTTAATTATGGCATCACTGAAAGAGAGACAAAGTTGTCTTTCCAGGGTCCCCATCTGTGAAGCAAATGGACAGAGGATAAAGAAACAACCCATAGCACTTTCAATCATTATTTGCATTATTTTTTTTTAGGTTAAATAATTTGAAGTATACCTATGCCTACACAGAATACAACAGCACCTTAGAATATACCAGTATACCCAAGCATCTCAATATTGTTAACCTCTGTAAAATGCAATAGGAAAAAGTGGCCTAAACAAATGAAATGTTGATCTGCCTTTTATTAATTTCATTTTTTATCTTCTTGTGTACAGACGTTTGACAGCTGTGACATTCATGGGCAATGCATTTGAAAAAGAAGACATAAATATTCAGAGACATATTAGAATGCTGTTCAATGTAAGCACCTGTCTACTTAGTGTTGACAGAAAATCATTTACTTTGCTTTATGCATGTTCTCCCCAGAGACTACAGAGGTCCTATTTTATTCAAAGAGCTGGTCCCAGCATCAGTACTAGCTCTTGAAAATGTAATACATCCCACTAATTATATTTATTAAGGATACAACTTTGGTTTGTATTTTCAGTAATAATTAAACATTTTTTTTTTCAAATTCTACTTCAGATTTTTTTTTCCCTTGGGGAAATAAAGGAAAACAAAATAAGGAGTAGGAAAAGTATGACCTCATGATGTCTTTATTTCTGACATCACAAAAAGTTATATAGAAAGCACAATGTAACGAAAATAATATGTCATAAAATACACATACTCAAATGGCAGCACTGTCAAATCTTTTCAATGCCCAATGCTCATGCAAATAGTTGCAGAAACTTTTAGAACTGACATAAATACAGATCACTTAAGTATTAAAATAAAAAAAAAAGAAAAAGAAAAAGGGAAATGCCTCAATGGCAGAGTATTTGAGGAAAAAAAAAAAACAAAACACCACAAACCCTACATGAAGCATTATGAAATGTAGACATTTTTTCCCTTTTTGATAGGTTCCCAAAAGACCAGTGCAAACAAGAATCAGCCAATGACTGGGAAAAAGTAAAGGGGAAAGGGAAAAAGAAAAAGAAAGAGGAAAAATGGGAAAGGGAAAAGGGGAAAGAGAAAGGAAAAAGGGAGAAAAGGTAAAGGGAAAGGGAAAAGGGGAAAAGTAAAAGGAAAAGAAAAAGGGAAAAGGGAAAAAAGGAAAAGGAAAAGGTAAAAAGGGAATGGGCTAGGAAGCAGAAGAGGAAGAGGAAGAGGAAGGGGAAGGGGAAGGGGAAGGGGAAGGGGGAGGAAGAGGAAGGGGAAGGGGAAGGGGGAGGAAGAGGACAGGGAAGGGGAAGGAAGGGAAGGGAAAATAAAGAAAGAAAAGAAAAGAAGAAAAAAGAAAATGAAAGAAAAGAAAAAAGGGAAGAAAAGGAAAAGAAAAGAAAAAGAAGGAAAAGAAAGAGAAAAATGAATTCTATTTCACATGACGTGAGTATGTAATGATGTTAACTCAGACCTGATCGCATAGCGTGGGTGAGTGGGGGAGGTTTGAGGAGAGCAAAGAATTCTTGAGAAGCATCAGACGCCACAAAACCTGACAATGCTGCCACCTATAGACCAAACGTAACAACATCATCTCCTCAGAGCCGTTCAGAGGGATATTCTATGGGCAAAAAGGAGCAGGAATGTATGAACAAATTCAGACTCCTGTGCATGGTTAATTCACCTGGTGAGCTGATGGAGCAGCCACTTTGGTATATCTAGTTCAATGCTTTTATATAATTTAATTAGGATCATCATACAGCAACCTAACTGTCTACAGAAATTATGAGCTGCAAGTCGAGTCCCCATATGAATCCTTTTGCTCAATTAATGCTAAGCAGTTTTTATGTAGAAAGATTTTTTTTCCCTTAAAGTGCACACAAGGAGCAATAGACCATGATACGCCTTTTTTTCCCCCTTCAGATTGAGGTAATTATGTAACAGTGAAAATACTGTTACAGTGAAGCAGTAACAGGGAAAATTCTTGCCTGAAATAAAAAAAAAAAAAAAAAACAACACTTCTATTGCAGACATTTAAACCTGTCATTTTTAAGATATTGGCACAATTTTCCTATGCTATGGGAGAAACATGGGTGATTAGACCTAATGCCTTCAGATATCTTCATATTGCTCTCCTAATATTAGCACTTACTACTAAAATGACATGAATAGTCTAGAAAATTTATTTCTAAAATCTGTTTGGAAATACCCGTCTGTAATTACACCTATAATTGGCCTTTTCATTGGTGTTTCCAATATACAATATAAATTTTTCACATAATAAATCAATATTGATATTTTATTGTCACTTTTGGTAAGTTTACTCCCTTTTCAATCTTACAGTCCTGACCAAGAAGCTACATTCACCTAGCTGGAGGAAAGTATCTGCTTAACAGATATACTTCCCAACTGTATAAAATAAAACAAAATAAAATTAAATAAAATAAAACAAAATAGAATAAAAATAATTAAATAAGTATTCCATACCTAATCTGCCAATGCTATGCTGTTATGGAGCAAATAAGGCAAGTTGAGTAGGGCACTGTAGAGGGCAAGTCAGAACATTGTTACCTATGCAGCCATGGAGGGTCTGAACATCACAGAAGGATGAACAAATCCTAGGTGTTCCTCTACTCCAAAAGCTATCTCCGCACTTTATATTACAACCACGGAATGAAATGCAGAAGAAGCACCCTGACAGGAATCAAAATAGACAGAAATGGTGCTGGCACCCAGGGTTCAGAAAAAGGTAGGATTTCTAACAGCCATTATTTGCCATCTGTAGCTCCTTGGAGAATCTACAGGGTTTTTTGGAGCACCCTACCAAAACAATTGAAATTCTTTATGTGTTGTACCAGAACACAGGTAAATCAAGATACTACCTGCCATGTCCAGTTGAGGTCTTAAAAATCAGCATCTGTGGAGAGGAGAGGAGAAACAACATGAAACAAAAGGAGGCCACAGTCACCACTCACAGCTATGGCAAACCACACCATTCACCATCTGTGCTTGGGGCCTGCACTTTAGGATGGCTAGCACGCAGCTGGCCCAAGGATGCTACGTGAAAAGAATTTGAGACAGAAGTCTGAGAAGATAACTTTGGTAGATAATGAATTGCATATAGGTTTCTGTGTTTTCTTTCAGCTCCTCTGTCCTCATTTCAGTGTTTTCTGTCTAACTGTACACCTCAAGCATCAGTCTTAAACAATTTCCCACATTTCCCCACATTTTCTACTTTTTCCATCTGAGCACTTATGACCAGACTTTCTATAGCAGTATTAAATCTTCAGTACTTGGGAAAAAATCTTAATTAAACTAAATCTTGTTCTTATTTCTTTTCATATAACCTGTGTACCAAAGGAAAGATCCTGATATAGCTAACAGAAAAAAAATGTTGGTAGACAGTATGGAATGGGGGACCAGTCCCACAAACTGAGCAGGATGCAAGAAAATCTTCATTTATATTTTCATGAGAGTAATATAATTATTTTAAAACATATTAGTTAGTAGCTTTTTACTTGTTATGCACAGGCATAAATGTGAGAATAAAAGTTATCCTATTAAAAATGATAGTACTCCTATGAGTAAAAGGTTCATTTATGCTGGAATATGGTCTTATATTCTACATACACTCCCATTCAATATGTGCATATTGTGAATATTAAATAATGTTAAATTAGTCCCTTTTTCATAATAAAATCATCTTGACAGTTACAATGTTCAAGCACTGAGCAGCACATATTACAATGGCAGCTTCCTATCATTCAGTAGTTTTCTCCCTCTTAATATTCTTGAATTTTACCTCTCACAAATAGGTGAAATGATCCTATCTTTGAAAAGTGATTTGGCATATTCCTTTAGATTTTAAATCTGGTCAATAATAGTTTACTTTCTCATGTATCATTTTCTTTGAGTAACAGGAGTTCGATCAGACTTGCTAATTTTCAATTCTCTTTAGGAGCACAGTGAGGATAGACAAATTAGTTCATCCTTAATTCCCCTTTGAGAATAATAAATGGGGTCATCATCTCCATTTTTGCCACCACCATGGATCCACCATGTTTGGTTCCAAAGCAATGGAGTAGATGGCTGGAATGAGTACAAGAGGAGATGAAGTCTTGGCTTTCATTTTCCATTACTTACTAGATACTCTGCTTTTCTTCTCAGGCTTAAAGTGTACTAAAACCAGTACAGGGTATAAGGAGAGCTCTTCACTGCATTCTCTTCAGGCATCAAGACAGCACTAAGGCCTTCTGAAGCTTTTATGAAACTGGGAGTCCATAGTTCTAATGGAAGAATGAAAAAATTGCAGGAATGGTGATAGAGCAAGGAGATTCTGAGTACAACATACCTTGATTTCATTACATTTCACTACCATGACTCAAGCAAAGAAAAAGATCCCAATGGAAGCTCCTACACACCAGTCTTTCAGGAAGTATGTGAAGGGGCAGACAGTGAGCCCACAAAGTCCAAGACAGTCAGGCCTTGTGTGTCTTTGCTGGAGATGGCAGGATCCACATGGAATCTTCCAGGAACATAGATTTCTATGGATGTCTCACAGCTAATTAAAAAAAAAAACCCTTGTTCCTCAGAGTATGGTTAGAAATTTCTGCCTTCTGAAAGACAAAACACAAAGGGGAAATTATTGCACTCCTGGGTTAGTACAATATTTCTATGACTCAAAAATAGAGCTTATCTGTAAACAATCTGGGTTTGGAAAGAAACACACATTACAAAAAGAAAAAATATCAGACATATCATCTATGATTCTATTAGTTGTGACTTGATCTGACGACTCACAGGAATATCACAGTAAACAACAATCCAAAGAGAATAATAGATTCATAAACATTAAAGATAGAAAAGTCTATTTCATACTGACCGTTTCTTTGCAGTGCATGATTATACTTTGCACATACTAAGCAATCTATTACCTTGCCGTATCTTATTTTTTCTCCAAAACATCATCCTTCAATGATGTTAGTCTAACAGACCTAAGGCAATTCAACCTAATTTACCAGATTCCAGAAAAATACAGTAATTATCATCTTTATCAGAAAAGACCAGATTCCAGAAATGTATAACTATATTGGACTTAGGTTAGGTTAAAATACAGTTTAACTAAATGAGACACTCAATACTAAAAGCTGAACACTGTGGTTAGAAATACAGAAAAAGTAAATTCTTGCATTTATGACTCTTTCATAGGATTAACAACTCCTTTAAATACTAGTTTGATTTAGCTGTAACAAGTGCATTGATGTAAATATAATAGGACATTCCAAAGGGGAATTTCAATTAAAAAAAAATAAATCCATATTCACTACAATAAATGTTATGCCAAGAAATTTTATAGCTACCAGAAACATAGAAAATGCTACACCCAAAGCTAGAAAAATGTTCCAGTACAAAGCATGTCTAATATATAACCTCCCAAATACACAGTATATCCCTAGTAAAGTTGTAAATTATGGTTGCAAATGAGGCCACAAACAAAATTTTGCTCAAGGCATGAATCATAAATTCAAACAATAATCATCCCCTGCATGAGGCACAACTACTTTGTTTACTTCTTATACCCTGTTTCTTAAACATGAAGATGAAAGTAGGTCAAGTAAATTTAGCATCTTTTCACATGAAGTATGTTATGATAGCGGGTGGCACAGCCTAATTTACAATTACATGAGTTTACATGAATATGAAAATATGTGTTTTCACTGTGCTGTGTCATTACACATATTGACATTTTACTCACAATGACACAGAATCATAGAAAACACCCAAGATTTGGAGAAGGGAGGGAGCAGAAAGGAAGAGAAATATTTACCACAACTGCAGCCTGAATGAAATTTCGACATGTTAGGAAAGAAAGAGCTTCATATGATGTTGAATGATATTTTTTAAAAAATGATTCTTACTCTTTGGTGGTGAATTTTATAGGTATGTTTATACAGTGAGTTGCAAGGGAAGAAGAAGGAAACTTTGAAAAACAGACTGGTTTATTTCTAAAATGTGTCAATTTTATTCTAACTCTTTATCAAAATGAGCTTTTCTGAGAAAATTCCAAAATTTAACAACCATGGACCTTATTAGTATTGTAAGGAAATGCCAAAAAAAAAAAAACAAAACCAAACTTACATTTGAATCAGAGGTTGGTATCAGAGATTTTGTTGTTTACCATTTGCATGAAGTTTTAAATATCATTCACCTAGGTAAATTCCTTTAAATATATAAGTGATTAATTATATTGCAGTTATTTTCTTTTATGGAAAGCAGAAGGATTTTGGTGTGGCTCCTTTTCCAACAAACTACTGTATACTGTATATATAAGACTTTCAATTAAACTTCTAAAAACTCTGAAATTGCATGCAATTTCCAAATTGTATTTGGAAGAGCATAATTTCTGGAACAAACAGGATTGAAAAAAGTTGAAGATTAATATGCTGTTGAGAGGTTAGTCTATCAAGACCAGAATCTGACTTGTATTATCTAAATTAAACCTGCTACTTAAAAGTAACTTCAAGAAAATTAATTCTGTTTTCAAGAAACATGCACGAATGAATACCCACACAAAAGTGACAAAGTACAACAGAAGAATGGGAGAAGGCCACATATCAGGTAGCAGTTCAGTAAATGTACCACATTAGTTGAAGAATGTTTTTAAAAAATGATGGGTTCTAGTATACGTTCATATTATTACAAATCTAGTAAAAACTGGATAAAGAGTGGATTTCCTCTTAAGCTACAGATCTTAAAGCTTCAACTCAACAAGCTACTTTGAAGCTAACTCATGACCCAGGCACCAGTTCCCTTGTTTGAGGTAAGCACGTGGTTAAACACTTTGCTAATGTATATTCTGGATGACAGCTGAATTTGGCTTTTCATCCTACTTTTCAAAAGTTCAAAGATGACAGGATTACTTTAAACTGAGGCTTTGGATGCAGACTTTAAGGGTTATCTATACTTAAAATAATACAGGCTTGACAGTCAGTAGTGACTGAGATAGATCAGTATTTTTAGTTACAGACAAGAAGCCAAAATTGAGAATGTCAAGGAAAGAAGGCAGAGCATTTATTGTGAGAAGTGTTACATTATCTGGTGATTTAGTCTAACATTATACATTGTCTGTTGTGATGCTAGAAATTATATTTGTACTAAACAGTGAAAAACAGGAACATGAAAAAAAAATCAACAAAAAACATGTGGAAAGACACCTCTCATAAAGATATACAAACATAAAGCCATGAACATTTATTCATGAACCTGTCACAGTAATTAAAAGTTAAAAAATAGTGAGGAATGGAAAAGCCATAATGTAAAAGACATTAACTTTTTAAGGAACTGAATAAACTCAGCTGTAATGAGATCTGAAATAGCAAGAGTACAAAAAACAGATGAAGATAGAAATTAAATATAAAGAAAATGGTTTTGAAAAATAATGAGCAGGAAGAGATGTTGTGGGTACTGCTATCCGTGGGTACTAGGATAGAAGAAAAAAATATGATATTTGACGTGCCCTGCTCAATTGCCAGCTGCAATCAAAACAAAAAGAGAATATCAGTATGAACAGTTTTGGGCTCTTCAGGCTTCCATCCTCAGTAATTCTTCAGGCACATAGAATAATGGAATGATAGAACCAGCTAGGTTAGAAAAGACCTTTAAGAACATAAGTCCAATTGTTACCTCAGGACTGCTAAGTCCACCACTAAACCGTGTCACTTAGGGCCTTGTTTACATGAGTTTTGAACACTTCCGAGGATGCTGACTCCACCACTTCCCTGGGCAGCCTGTTCCAATGCCTAACTACCATTTTGGTGAAGAAATTTTTCTTACTATCCAGTCTAAACTCTCCTGATGTTTGAGGCTGTTACCTCTCATCCTAGCACTTGTTACCTGAGATAAGAATCACCACCTTGCTCCCCTGAGCCTTTTCTTCTCCAGACTAAACGACCCCAGTTCCCTCAGCTGTTTCTCATAAGACTTGTACTCTAGGCCTTTCACCATCTTTGTTGCCCTTCTCTGGACCCACTCCAGAACCTCGATATCTCTCATGTAGTGAGGGGCCATGAACTGAACACAGTACTTGAGGTGTGGCCTCATCAGTACCAAGTATAGCAGGATGATCTCTTCCCTAGTTCTGCTGGCCACATTATTTCTGATACAGGCCAGGATGCTGTTGTCTTTCTTGGCTGCCTGGGCACAAGCTGGCTCTTGTTCAGCCAGCTGTCAATCAGCACCCCTAGGTCCTTTTCTGCTGGGCAGCATTCCAGCCACTCTTCCTCTAGCGTTGCATGGTGGAGACTATACTCAAACAAATACAAATTTTGTTATTAACCTCAGCAGGGAATAAATTTCCACTGGCAAACAAAACCAGAGTTGACTGAAATTTGGAATATAATTATGAAGCTGTCCAAAGATGGGATTTGAATATAACTCTCAGAGCAAAATTCTTGCTTTAACAAGAACATGCAACATGAATATGTTGTCAAGATGGAAACAAAGAAAAACTGAGACAGAGACAACATAATTCAAATTTTCAGGCATGCAGTATTTCCTAATATCTATCTTAATCATATGAGTATATAATGGGCTCCTTCTCTTTCCGTTTGTTCTTGCTTTACTTGTCTGTAGCAATTTCAACAATCACTAAAAATATTTGCACCATTAGAATGCTGGGGTTTTTAGGCTTTGTTGCAATAAACCAGCTGAAACCAAAAATCATCAGCACAAGATGAGCAGCAACCTGCTTTTTGGACAACATGTTCTTTAAAAATCACAGAAATTCATAGATACTAAAGATTTTTAAAAACTGTCAAAGAACACGCACATGTATGACACTACACTGGCAGAAATGAATCATACATTTTAAGTAGGACAACGAGATCGCTAAACAGTGAATAAAGTAATTCTAAATAAGTTTACTAAAAACTGCACTGAAAAATGATAGGGCATAGTTATTATAGCTGCTTATTACCCCAAGGTATTTGCAACTGAGGACTGACCTGGAGGCCTTAGAATAAATCAGTGTATAGTTTATTGCCAACATATACTTACATGGTATTCCCAGCATTAGCTATTTAGTAAAATAAACCTCAGTAAAAATGCTTGTCCATATTAAGAAAGACAAAAAAACATTCTGAAATGTGTTTGGCAATTTTAATGCTACTGACACTTGCTCAGTAGTTACTGACCAAGGTACATATTTCAGCCTGACCGCTGGAAAGCTTTCAAGGGTGAGCAACTTTCAGCCACAGTATAGAACTGTGGTTCTGCATTGTTGAAAGCTTTTATTTTATCTCTGAACAGACACTGAGCTTTGCACTGTTCTAATATCTTCTCCTTCTGGGATCCTTTCTAGCTTTACAAATGTCTGTGTTGAGAATGTGGCACACTGAAGCGCCAAAATTAAAAGCTAGAACAGCACAGGTTCACATTTTCTCCTATGAAAAACTGTAGCAATACCTTTTTACCCTCAGAAAGCATTGCCCTTTCCTGGACACAGAGTATTTTTTTAACAGCAGAAAGTCAGATGAGTCTTGAGTTTCTTGGCAGTAATTCGAAATGTGTATGTGCTCTTCCAGGTAGTCCCATTGTATTAAAGTGGATGTATTCATGTTAAGTACCTTGACAGCTAAATTATTTTTGAACATTCATATGCAAATCAAATCTAAAACCAACCTTGGCCTTGGTCAGTAACCCAGAAGGACTGATTTTTTCTGCAAAAATCTGCTTGTCTGGGCTAAGCTGCTGCCAGCTATGGGTGTAATGTCATTCTGGGAGAATGACATTCTTCCTTCAGTCAGCTTGCAGATACTTGCTTGATATCACACCTACATAGGTTTGTGTACTGGAGTTTTCCATTGGTAGAAACTCTCCTCTTTCCTCATTCAATTCACCAAGCATAGGTAGAATCTAGCTCTGGGTCATTAAAAACCAAACAATAGCAGACTATCATTGGACAGTTAGCAGCAGACCCAAAAAACAATTATAAAGATTGTTTCATTTTGTATATATTAAATATAATCAACAAATTCCAAACAGGTAAATATCTTCCCATAGGATGAAATATGCAAGAACAGATAAGTACTTACCACTTCCAAAACACATTTCAGCTAAGGATCTCAAAACACTTACAAGCTCCTTTCATAAGAAATATATCTCTGGGTATGCCTTCCCCATATGTGCATGTTGGGGTTTTTTTAAGGGGGAATTTTCCGGAAAGTTCTTCCTAGCCAGGAAATTACAAAATACAAATTTGAAAGTTCTATCAAAGGCTACTACTCTCTGACATCTTCCCCACATCCACTTTTTTTTGTGAAGACCAGAGTCCCTCTATGCATTCTGTTGTAAAGGCCAGAGTCAAGATATTACTTTGTAGGGCTACATACGTAATTGGCAAGCAAAGAGAAGAAAAATTAACACGCAAATGTGATGTACCCGACCTTTATTACTTCCAAGGAGAAGTTTTACTAATTTTAAACTAGGATAATAGGTTAAGGATTTTTAGGAACATGCTTAACTCATAGGGGCATCCAGAGGGACCTTGACACGCTTATGAGGTGGGCTGATGCCAACCTCATGAAGTTTAACCATGACAAGTGCAAGGTCCTACACCTGGGTCGAAGCAATCCCAGGCACAGCTTCAGGTTGGGCAAAAAGGAAATTCAGTGCAGCCCTGCAGAGAAGGACTTGGGGTGCTGGTCAATGAGAAAATGAACATGAGCCAGCAGTGTGTGCTTACAGCCCAGAAAGCCAACCATATCCTGGGCTGCATCAAAAGGAGCGTGACCAGCAGGTCAATGGAGGTGATCCTGCCCCTCTACTCTGCTGTCGTGAGACCTCACTTGCAGTGTTGTGTGCAGTTCTGGTGTCCTCAACATAAAAAGGACATGGAACTGTTAGAACAAGTCCAGAGCAGGGCCATGAGGAGGATCAGAGAACTGGAGCACTTCCCATATGAAGACAGGCTGAGAAAGTTGGGGCTGTTCAGCATGCAGAAGAGAAGGCTGCGTGGAGACCTCGTAGCAGCCTTCCAGTATCTGAAGGGGCCTACAGGGATGCTGGGGAGGGACTATTCATTAGGGACTGTAGTGGTAGGACAAGGGGTAACGGGTTAAAACTTAAACAGCAGAGGTTTAGATTGGATATAAGGAAGAAATTCTTTACTGTGAGGGTGGTGAGGTACTGGAATGGGTTGCCCAGGGAGGTTGTGAGTGCTCCATCGCTGGCAGTGTTCAAGGCCAGGTTGAATGAAGCCTTGGGTGATATGGTTTAGTGTGAGGTGTCCCTGCTCATGGCAGGGGGGTTGGAACTAGATGATCTTGAGGTCCTTTCCAAGCATAACTATTCCATGATTCTATGATTCTATGTCTTTCTGCATTTCTCATAGTCAGAACAATACTGAAGTTCTTCCTGTCAAAGAGAAATGTCAGGTTGATGGTGATTCCCTGTGCCGCTATGGTAACAGACCCCAACTAATACCTATGCATTTTTAGAAAAGATTATCAGTGAAAATTAATATTGTTTTATAGTTACTGAATAGTTCTTTTGAGTAGAGCATGTCCTGAAAAATCTACATTTAAATAACCAATTTATGAGAGGTTATCATTCATAACTAGTACTTGGCTCCTTTCTGTGTATGAGTTTCCTTGTCATGTTATTCAATAGTCAGTGCTGCCTTGTAAAGAGAAATAATGAAAGAATTAATTTAAAATAGAGAGGAAATGTAAAAGACTTCAGCCACGACATATCTAAGGTTTTTCTAATAGTAAAACCAACAAGACATATTTTCAGAAGTGTGTAAGACATACGGGTCACATAAAGTCTTTTTTTAAAAAAAGAGTATTTAGAAAATATGTCAGGACAGATGTTTGATAATAAATTATTGACTTTCTACATTTTCAAAGTAAAAGAAGCTAGTAGAATCTTCTGGTTTTTCTTTTTCCCTCCTTTAACCTGCTTAGCAGACTAAAAATTCTGAGTATTTCTTACTGAAGTAAGATGTAATGTTCATAAAGTGCAAAGTCCCACTAAGTTAGCATTTATGCAAAAAATAATGAGTGAAACTTTAAACATACTGAGAATTAAAGAGGATTTTGTAACCCTAAAGTTAAGACATGAAAATTACCTTTAAAATGACCAAGTAAGCAAGCCCTTGGCATGAATCTGAGAGGAGGGCAAGCAGTTTTTCCCACAGCAAAAGCAGTTTTTATACACCAAATTCTTTAAAGCTTGCTTTTAAATTTTTCCTACTCTTCCCAATTTTTAAAGAAAACCCTATAAATTCAGGGACTCTGATTACAATGAAAGTTGAAAATTGTCTGAAAATTGCATCTTTTAAATAACAGGTCAGTTTTTGTTATGCACAAGTCACCTTCATTACCTGTGTCACCAGCAATTTACACATCTTTCACACACCTGAAGCACAATATATCAGACTTTTATTCATATGTAGTATCTTCTAATGCAAATCTGTCTTCAGTGTAAAACCAAGGCTTCTGTGCTGCAGGTGGAAGGAAGGGTGAAAAACACTCTACCAACAGATAACCATCTGGCAGATTCTCTTTCTCTCTCTGCTATCTCCATGTGATTTTTAGCACTTTACAAAATGTCATTAAGCAAACAGAGAAGACCACAAGCAAACCTCTAGATTCACAAGATCATGTTTTATAAACTGTTGAGAAACACTGACATGTAATGAAACCCTATTCCCTATATGCTTTTCTCTTTGTAAACAATTTGCTTCCCTCCTTTTATGTATAAATAAACAGAAAATTATCTGTATATTTCATGTTTGCTGGTTGGGTTGTTGGGGTTTTTTCTGGCTTTCTTTTTCTTTTTTTTTAGGTTTTGGGTTTTTTTGTGTGCTTTTTTTTGGGGGGGGGGTTGGGTGGTTTTGGCTTTTTGTGAGGTTTTGTTTATTTTTTCTGTTGTGGATTTTTTTTTCCTTTGGTCATCAGAATCAGGGGCTATTACAGCAATAGATCTTATCTCTAGAACAGCAGTCCCCTTGCACCTTCAGTTCAGATTTTTGTTTATGCTTGGCTGCAATTG
The DNA here is from genome assembly GCF_012275295.1 of Melopsittacus undulatus. Lineage (NCBI taxonomy): Eukaryota > Metazoa > Chordata > Aves > Psittaciformes > Psittaculidae > Melopsittacus > Melopsittacus undulatus. The sequence goes on along the minus strand of NC_047530.1, from coordinate 43,577,030 downwards.
TGGCTGTTTCTGATAGTTTTAGGTCAGCCATGACAGACTATGGGTGACACTAAATAAACAAGCTGGGAGTCTGGGAACAGGAAGGAATGCTACTGGTGCTCAGAGTTTGATTTTCTCTGGTTAATCAACATTTTTGCTCAGAATAACCCACTGTTGTAAAGGAATGTTTGTCTGACTGTGCATATTAAGCTGTAAAGTCTTTTTTAAAAAAAACCACACTTCACATAGGCAAGATTTGTTTGTTTAATTTATGATCAACCATTTCTTCCTGCCTTCCCTCTTCCTTCTCTCAGCTAAATTCCATTGCAGTAAATTGATCTGAGCACAGACTGGCATGGAGTAGATAGGACACTTCCTTACAGCAAGCTCTAGGGGGATCAAAAATTCAATGACCAATTTGTTAACTATACTCATGGAAGAAGGGGGTAGAATAAGATCCCAAGAGGTAAAATATCCCACTGAAGTGGGTACCTGTTCCAGCTGTTTTGATTTTACTGTCAGTCTTGGAATATTTTATGCATTTCTTAAAACTCTTGTTTCTATAGGCGTATCATCATGTCAGTGTCTGAATTCAGTTTTCATTTATTTATTTTGTTAATGGCACCACTTGCCCCCATGGTCATGGACTAAACCTAAGATATTTGTACCCTAAGGCTGAAATGCCAAAATAATATTAACAAAGCCTTATTTTTATGCATTTATTTTTAAATTTAATGAATTTTATGCCAGTCTTGTAATTAGGAAGTATATGAGAACAGACTTTTTCAAAGCTTGATGTTGGTAATGCTGCCTACCTTCAAATGTTACAGAGCCACCAATAAATGTATTATAAATTCTAATTTTAAAGATGGTGCTTTTACTGCATGCTTGGGCTAATAAAGGTTCTTCAAAATTAATATAAATTGCAAGTAGGATAAGTTATTTTCATGTAAACTTCCACTTGTTTAAAATTTGACTCTGAAAGTGAATAGCAGCTGACAGTTAACTACTGGCCTACTCAGGGGTAAGCAGGGTCTCAGTGTGGTTTCTACTGCCCAGGCATGCCTTTCAGAAAACAAAACAAAATATCACAATGTCCGTCTTCTTGCAAAAAACCCACAGAGAAGTGAATGGATAGAATCTTACGGTACTTCTGCTTCTACAGAGATGGACTTTCTGAAACTGGATTAATTGTGTTATATACTGGTTAATGAGAAGAAACAGTTGTTTCAGTACAGTTGTTCAGTAGCATCTTGAAAAATGTCTGGGTCCTGTTTATATTTCAGCAAATGTGTCTCACTAAACTATTTCCTAAGCTTGATTTGGTTATAGCAGTGCATCCCCAGCAACATCTAGTAGCTATCCAAATTAAAATATGGAAGTGTATGGAAAGTGTGAGTATGATTTTCTTATGCTATGCCTAATGTCAAAGCTTATCCTCATCTCTCTGAAAACAAACAACCAGGTTATCAAAGTATCCAAGTTTAACATTGCCTAGGGTTATTTTATTTTTAAATTGCTCCTACATCCACCAAAATCATCTCAGCTAAGTCTATGACAGCCCAGGCCTTTAGAATCAAACCTTTGCCAGCACTACTATGGTTTAATTAGCTGCGCGCTTGCCTCCTGGCCAGATCCAATAAATATGCATGTATTGGCACAGCTGCATCTCAGCATGCATACTTAAATTAAAAATGTTTCCTTTGATGCTCTGGCAATCTTGGCATTCATTCACTTTGCCAGAAGCTGCATCAAATCACAAACTACTTGCCCAGTCATCTTCACTATGTACAGTCATGAAAATATGCTACCAGATTAGTAATGCTACCTCATGTTACACATGTAATAACTTAAAATTCATCATGCTTTCTCTACAGTTAGAGAGAAGGATGCTCCCATGTCTTCATGACTGAAAAGTATTCCCATATGCCAAATAAGCTGAATTTGGCCAAAAAAAAAACCATGTAAGTCTTCTACTATTAGTTGCACTGTTGTCATAACTGTAGCTGCATTTTTATTTAAGAGTTGCAGAATGAATTTTTTTGTTCTCTCCACTTGACATTAGAAGCTTTATGGAACGATGTCTTCACTAGTCACTGATGATAAACTATTATGGAAATTTGAATGTTATACAGACTTTCTAAAAGGCACACTGAAAGACTTCAAAATACTACCTATTTTTTCTCACTATTGGTTTTTCCATGTTGAACTCCAGACTAGTCAAAGAAGCAGAGGAGGGAATACTTGCAGACAGATATGTATACTTGTCTTACAGACAGGAATATCAAACAACTTGAAATGCTTGAAAGCAGAAAACACAAAGGTAGAACCCATGTTTCCATTTTCCTGATAACCTGACCCATTGATCATTAACCTCAAAGAAAAGACTGACTTCAGTAACCAATGAATCAAATGGTTCTTTGTCCTGTTTTGTTGTTTTTTTTTTTTGACAGTAGGTTGGTAGATACTCATACTTCAGTTTAAAGATCCTCCTCAGGATCAGATGGCTACATATAGCTCCTAAAAATATAGATCTACAGAAGGACTTCACTAGCTGAGATACATTGTTCACAGGACAATCAAAATTTTCACCTCACTTCTCAAGCAATATGATAAGGTTCTCTGGAAAGGACACATTCTTTGTGTGAAATCCCAGAATGACAGAAGTCTTTGGCAAAATTTATGCTGCCTTTAGTGAACAAGAATGTCAAAGCATTGTTAGACTTCATGAAAAAGATTTTAACAAACATTAGCTTTTACTGAATCACTTGCATCAATGTAAGAAAGGATGGGAAGAAAAATACCACCTGAAATAAAGATAGTACATCTTTATTTTGGTATGAAAGTATCCTAGATTAAGAATATATATTTCCTATTATGAAAATTAATATAGAGGATCATAGTCAAGTTAAGAGCTGCTGTATTGTCAAATCAGAAGGGCATGTACTGGCAACAGAAACTATATTCTGCTTTAAAGCAGTGATAATTACCAGCTCATGATGTCCATTGGATCACTGAAAGAAGGCAAGCCTCTCATTGTGATAGTTTTCTATTGCACATTAAGAAATGGCCATATGGTTCTGTGACAGTTTCTTTGCTTGCTTTGCTGGACTTCTGTCTGAAGCAACACATCTAGGAATCTCACAGTGTGCTTGGGTAGAAAGGGGTGAGCTGAGGAATATTAGGGAAAATGATCAAATCAGGTGTTGAACTAGAATTCAAACCATGCTTTTTCTCCTGTGATTCCCTGGGAATTCAAAACATCTCTGCAAATGATTGACTGTGCTTTAAATCTACAACAGAAATCCACCAGCTGAAAAATCCTCACAACATGTGCTAACAGAGAGCATGTAAAGTAACAAGTCATCCCTTCTGCAGGTGGTTCAGGTATCCTGTTATTCCTTCTGATGTCTACAGGGATGGGTTGGTCTGTAGTTATTCTATTGGAAAAGGAAGAATTGGATTTCTCCTTTCTTTCACCTCCATCTAGTGTAAGCTATTTAAGAAAGACCTTCCCAGGTAAATATAGCTGACATTTCATTGCACCTTAAACCAGCCCCTTTTTCCCCATCTTGGTTTTCTTATAATTAGTATTTGTGTTAATGTTCTCAGAATCTGACTGAGAAATCAGAATCTTGTCAATTCTTCTGTTTTACTGAGCATACAAGATTCTCTTACACAAATCATTTGGACAGCAAATTTGGATACACATCAAAATGCATACCTTTTCTAAACCAAATAGGGTCCAAATGGTTGAATCCGCAAATAAAAATGCTTTAATTTTATTTTTGTACAAACAGGAAAAGTGGAAAAAAAATCCCACAATGAGATTCATTACCGTACTTGTCAGGATTTCTACATGCAGACTGGGGGAAAAAAAAGTCTTTATTGAAACCATTAGCTGCTTGTTTTTTTCCAAATCAGAACACAAACAGAAGAGAGAAATAAAATCTCCTGTTTCATAGCAGAATTCTCAGCCTACCAAGAAACAATCCCAGAGCTCACACTCATGAAGCAAGACCTACTAACACAAAACCAGAACAAATAAAATGTATTGGTCACCATATTCATTAGAAATTATAGTCAAGATTTGTTCAAATATGTTTTAAAAGACTATATTGCAGCAGTGTGAGACTATAACTTCTTTCAAGTCACCTTTTTTTTTAAATCTTGGGTGTCAGCCCAATTAATGGTTTGTCATAATCTTACACGTCACCTCTTTGAAAGTTGTAAGTAAATCCACTTGAGAGAAAATCTTTTACACTAAGATAACTATAGATTAAAAAATATCAAGATGGAATTTTCTCCTGAACATTAAAGGCTATTCTGAGGAATAAAAAATATGCATTCATATAATGGACAGAATATAATTTTCTGAGAAACAAGTTTGATTTGTGATTAAAAACTGAACTTGACTTCTCAGCAGTTAGACTTTAGAAGTACCGATACACTATTCCATATAATAGGAGTATTTCACATGTCTTCTATGTGCTGAATATAACTGTAAACCTAGTACATATTTTTTTTAAATCTGGAATGGTCCTGTACAATATGGTCGCGTATTGAATATGCTGGTGGAAAAATAGGCTACCAGTTTCAGAGGAAACACCAAGATTTCAGGTTTTTTCCCTGATCCAAATTTGAACAAAATTCCCAAATTTTAAAATTTTTACAGAACATAAAATTCCAATTCATAGAATCATAGAGTCATAGAATAGTTAGGGCTGGAAAGGACCTCAAGATCACCTAACCCAAAAATGTTTTTTCTCATTAACACAAAAGCAGTGTAATACAGAATTTTCAACAATATTTTCTCTAATACAGAGTAAACTTAAAATGGATTAAAATTATTCAATAAATTGGTTTAAATAAAATTTTTAAAGAGAAATGTGTTGACTTCTTTCTAAGGAAACTAATGTGAAAGTGGTATTTTCCTCTGAAATTACTTGAAATCAGATGAACTGCATTTTCTGATGGAAAACTTCCAAATAAAATTTCTGAACCAGGACTGCAACAGGTACTTTCTCTGAACTATTCTTTCCACATTTTAGTTTATTTTGCTTGCTTTTGTTTTTTTTTCCTGAAACTACAAAATAATAGAAGTGATCATTCATCCTCAGGAGGGTATTAAATTAAATTGACAGCACTGATACTGCCAGTCATGTTGAAATAATTAGTAGTTCCAAGGCTATTAATGGCATATTGTATCACTATTTTAGATTGGGTAGGATAAAAGTAAAAACCTTTTGGTGACTTTTGCTCCTACTAAAATTTAATTAGCCTTACTTGCTGACCTCATGTTTTATGTAACAGTACACTCCAAAATGACCTTATAAATGGCTACTAATATAAAGGTAAAGTCTTCCTTCTTTTCTAAAAACTAGCATAGCATAAAATAATTTTTTAAGGTTTTTTTTTTTAACTACATTTGCTAAGTATGCTTATAATTGCTAACATTATACATGTCAGCATTACCTGTGGGACTAACTGACTTTGAATTTAATTGAAGCAGGAATGCCTTACTTTGACAAGGTCACTTTTTAAACTGCTGCATTGCAGAGGATTTTTGATTTTTCCTTTTTGAACTAGTTTTAACCTATAAAATCATTGATAAAGAATTATATCTTTGTCATGAAATATTAGTAAAGACTAAAAGTGAAAATGGTACCATTAATGGATAGAAAATTTATGGATTATGATGACTTGTACTAAATCTGGAAGGCTGTACCTCATTACTGAAAAAATGTAACTGTGGCCAATGGACATCAGTTTTCAAAAGCTGCTTAACAAGAAGTGCTTAATTCTGCAAACTTAGACCTGTAGGGTCAAGCTGACTCTGATTTTAGTGTAATCAGAATAGCTGAATGCATGCTATTTACCTTCATAAAAAAAGCAGAAAAAACTAATTAGATTAAAAATTCTAATTCAACAATTTCAATTTTAAAATAAAGATATGACATAGCATGCTTTTCCTTCATTTCATCACACTAAGTAAGGCAAATATAAGAACTAATAACTAGGTACTGAAACCAAAAGTTCTCAAGAAGGAAATGAAAAGCACATTTATTTTTAACAATAAAGCATTTAGCTGTTGAAACGTATTATCAAAGATTAAGTGAATTTTTATCACCTCAAACAAATATCATCAAACTCCATCTGACAAAGAATAGCATCTGTGGAAAGTATCTTACAGTCTCAGAAATTAGGAAAGTAAAGCATTTTACATTAATATAAATGACTCCTTCTAAAAGTTTGTTTTGGAATGGAATCTGGAATAACCCATCCATCTGATATGTAAATGGAAGCTCAAAGATGTTTTGTGGGTTTTTACATTAATTTTTTTCACAGATTTCTCTTTTCAGATTACTTTTGTTCATTTTGGCATTAGAAAGGAAAAGAATAAAGAACAAAGAAAAATAACTGGAGAAAAAAAACAAAATTGAAAACTTCAGGGAGATATTTTGAATACAATTACTTTTCTGAAAATGTGGCATAAAATGACACATTTTTCAAAATGAGATTTTTTTAGCAGGATTTAAAAATAGAGTGGCAATTCAGAATTCCAGTGAATGACAAAGAAACAAATTTGCTATCTATTTTACTAGAGTAAACATCATGGAGACATTTTAAACCCTTGGGAAAGTATTTTCTTAAAGTCAAAGAAAAATCATATTTTCCTTTTTGATTCATTTATTTTACTTCATAAATGGAAACTAAAATGCAGTTTCTGAAAATACACAACTAATACATATATTTCATTATAGTCCCTCTTCCATGAATTTAAATTAGAGGAAGAATATCTTCTTTTATTTAAGAGAAAGAATTTTCTATTGAAAGGTTGGAAATAGCAGACATCAGATATTTAAAACATCCTTGGGCAAATTTTTTAGTGCTGGACCTTGTATCATATTTAGCACATCTCTGCATGTTTCTGAAGCATATATTTTGTCATAAGCATATATCAGCAGGTCTGGAACCTCTTAAGGCAAGCAAATCAGAGGACATAACCAGTTAATGATGCATATTGCAAATAGTTAAACAAATTCCTCTACGTAACTATTGTATTCATGAATCTGAGTCATATTCTCATAGATAAAACAACTTTTTCTGATATTTTCTGTACATTAATATATAGTTTTGGGCTAGCAGCCATTAGTATGTATATTATTGTATGTTTTACTCTGGACAAAACTTTGATGCACATTGATACTCCTTCTGAGTAAAATGTGGGTGTCAGTGTTTGCCTTATCTTTATGGGATAACTGTAATGACCAGAGCATATGCTGTGAAATACTATCTACAGGCTTTTCTTATAGAATAAACAAATGTGTGGGGTTTATATTTTTATACAACTGTCCAAAAGCATTTTAATATTTTTGAAGAACAGCATAAAACCCCTAAATATTCCCACAATGAGCTACACACAAAAAAGGAGTCCCAAACTTTCCAAAGTATCTTAATGAGGGTTAAAGGTCATTGCTAAATAAAACTGAGAAGCAGAAAGGACCAGGATCCTGTTTCCATTTTAATGTGCCTCATGTTTATGTTTTGCTGTCGGCAGGGAAAAAGGCTGAAACAATTCCACATACAAGGAGGTTACAAATAGACTGAATATTGCAGCTGGCTGGAAGAAAAAGTTTGTGCTCCAGAGGGCTAAGGTGAATATGAGTTCACACAGAACAGACACAGGGCTTATAGCTGACATTTCTGAGCAAATCCTGTTCTAAAAATTATAATCTAGGCAGTGGCCTGAATTCCAGTTTCTTTACATTATGTTCCACAGACCCAAATCAACAACATTGACATTCAATTTTCATTTCTCCACCACTATTAAAACTCAAATTTTACAGAAAATGCTCAGTTCTAAAGATGAGTTGTGTCTGCAAATAGGATAACATTAAACAGAGAAAAATCTTAAACTCAAAGATCCCTGGATTAGGAAACAATTGCTAAAACTAGTCATCAAAGCAGTATGGTGAACCCTAGCCTTTGTTTCATCACTTCTGAATTCTGAGTTCTAAAGCAGTCCTGCTACTTTTTTGAATCTAATTTTATTGGCTTGAAACAAGTATTGTGATTCTAAGGAATTCTTTTCATCGTAAAAATGTATATAGTGCTTTGCAAAGTGCATTCTGTTCCTACATTCTATCCAGAAGAATACATGAGTAACTGAAAGAATGTGTTGCATACTAAATTGTGAAAGTCTGTCTTTAATCAGCATGTTCATCTTAAAAGCTATAACAACCACCAAAATTTCTTATGTGGAATATAGGATGCTTTGGAGTACTAGATCCTAGTAAAGAACAGTTCTTAGCTAAGGTATCACTAAACAAGTTTGAAACCAGTTTCTACAATTATAGCCACCCTCAGTGATGAAACTCCAGGTATTTTGGTGAAACAGGCAATGATGATTATATTATTTGACAGGACATTTACATCCATTTAAGATGGTAGCAGCCTAAACTATCCTAAACTGAGTGATATACATCAACAATAGAAGGCATTTTAGTCATCACTTTTCCATGGCCAGATGTTCTAAAATAGCTTTCTAAGTGGAACAGGTAAAATACAACACCACCCAACTAGAATTCTTGTATTTGTGACTCTGGATATCCCATCTCCCCAAATACTCCATAATTACTCATTCATTAGTTCTATATAACGAACAAAAAAAAAATACTCCATGTGAAAGATAGTGTAAAACTTTATATTAGTAGGTTATCACATTCAAAGCTTACCAAATAAAATACCTTTGAATTTAGAAAATAATATTTTACTGAAGAGAGATTGCCCTACCAAATAAGAAAATGTAGACTTCAGTAACAGTATTTTTGTCACCAATCATGAATTCTTTCATGCATATGAAAAAGGTCTTACTCAAGGAATATCCATGCCAAGTAGTTTATTTCTCATTACAGAACAGAATCACGTTAAGCATTCTGTGGGAACTTTGGAACACTGAATTACAATCAAGACCTTCCTTGTCCTTTAATTTATTTTTATTCCTTATATAGTCTGTAAGTGAAGCTAATGTGTACTGCACTTGGGGCTCTGAGGTCATCCTGAAAGAGGGATAGACACAACCACCTTGTCTGACATGAAAATAAATTTATATATATATAATTTCAAAAACTTTCAGTGAATTTTTTTTCACTGAAAAAGAGTTCAGAGAAAAATTTCAGTGGACCAGTGGGTAAATATGCAACCAGGGTTTTGATTCATACAGATAATATGACTCAACAAGATGACAAACTCAGGCAGTACTCCTGTTCTTGGTACCTTGTTCCTGTCTTGTCTAGCCTGAATTTAAGTTGGTGTGTTCTTCTCACTGTTCTGCTGATATTTTAGAGGATAGATAAGTGTTTACTGATAAACAGAATGGCCTTGAAGTGCTCTTGTAGGTAAAGTAACCTTTCAGTCTAGAAGATTGTCAGAGCCCAGAGCACACCAACCCTTCCTAGGAGTACTCAAGGCCAGCTCTCTGAAAGGAGATCTGCCTGAGAAGTCCCAGCTGACCTTGAAGATCTTTCATAAAAAGCTGGAAGAAGCTGCAGCAAATGTTCGTACATCCTTTGGTTAGGAGACGGTTTTAAGCAGAGGTTGTCACAGTTGGCTCATGACAGGGCTTCCTTGCAGCTGTCGATATGGATCCTGTGGAACTGGATTCTGACTCTGACCCATGAATTGACTTCTTGGCCTGACCTCTGATATGCCTTATTATAGTGGACTTGTCTGGAGATCTGGACTCCAGTCTGAGTCTGCTTATGATCAGTAGGCCTGCCCTGTTTGCCTCACCTTGGTTTCACAGGACAGGACCCTTGTCAGTGAGGCCACTGCTTCTACTGGCCTTGTCATCATGCTGGGCTGCTGACCACTCTTCTTTAAGAAGCAGCACCTGCCCTTGGTGCTCCCTAACACAGATTTCCTTAATCAGAAATATAGGCCTATACTTAAATGAAGGAATAATGGCTGTAAAAAAGAAAAGAAAAAGGTTCATTCAGGCCAAGAATAGATTGTTTGCTTATGATACTTTATAGATGAAAATCAGTTCTGACCTCTTCTTCCAGTCATCTTTTATGTAATGCAGTAAGAAGGATCAGCATCTGCAGTGCTTAATTTTGATCAAAACTGAATATAATTTATGAACAAAATGGCAGGTCAAATGTCTTGTTAGGGTTTTTTGTTTGTTTGTTTGTTTAGTGTAGTGATAAAGCTAGTACTCATGGAAATCTTTTGCTGCAGTACCAACTAAGAAAACACAAACATTTCCATGCACCCTTTGGAACTTTTAAAGCCAGAATGAGTAACTCAGTGACGTTCTATAACAAAGGAGGTGAAATTCTGCTTAGGAGATGAAACATTTTTATAATCTTCTGGATTCAGGCTGCCTCAGCTCTATTCAGGCATTTGCACATAATAAATATAGATGCCTCACTGCAGGCTTTTAACAAATTTCAGGCAACTCAGATTTAACAGATCGTTTCATTACCCCAAACTAATGGAAGAAATTAGAGATAAATAATTACATTTCAAAATGTGGATTTGGCACTGGAAACTTATTAACTCAGATGTAAAATTATGTAGACAGGATATGCAAATGACAAGTTTGAGTCATATTTACACCATCAAAATATATCTGACAATGCATCTGTATTAGCATTTCAGAGGACACACTCAAGATAGCTTTGCAGTTTGTTCAAACATCAAGTCCAAGCTCAGGGAGTTGTAGAGTAATAGTATCTCTATGAGATGTTTGCTAGCCATAAAATACGATCCAGACAGGCTGAAGGCAGTATGCCAGAGACAGCTCTTGTGGGAGACAGAAAATAATGTAGACGCATTCAGTGACACAGTTATTTAGATGGTGTAAAACTGTCATAGCCATTGATCTCAACAAATCTTTGACAATAAAACCAGTCCATGAACTTCCCAGTGTTGTTTTTGGTATCCTGTTTTGTGATGCTCAGATGTTCCCCACAAAATCCTGTGAACACCCTGGAGATAATTTCTCTTTTCTTCATCAGCAATGTCATTCTTTGTTCTACGGTTTTCACAGTTCTCACTGAAAAACAGAAAAAGTACCCTTTGAACCAGGTTCTAAACTCCTGAAGAAATAGCTAACAATGGAAAGTACCATAGTCACCACAGGGAGAAAGCACTTCTGCTAGCACTCCTAAAAGTCCCTTTACCATGTACTCCTACTTACTTTGTAATGATTGCATGTTTTCCCTTTAGGCCCACTAAAGTATTTGATTGCAATTACACTCATTTACATAGCAGATGAGGCTAATTGCTGGTATTAGTTACCAAATGTATGCTTGTATTGTGAGGGTAAAAAAATGCCCTACAGAAAGGAAAACGGCTATGCCTCTAATTAAGGAACTATGAGTCAAAGTGAGCTTGTTCAAAGATGTAAATATAGAATCAAGGGCTTTCAGAGTTCTGCAGTGTGTTTTATTATACCACCAGTTCCCATATTTCAGAGATAACACTGGCAGACCTTATAGTACATACAATGAGCCATTCTCATTTTCTCAGAAGCAGGGATGATGGGCACCACATAAAAGCTCAGACAGAGAGATTTAGATTTCTAAAATTTTTAATTAGAAATAAATGTGACTGACGTATTAGGAAGGTTTTTTGTGTATAACAGCTACACTGAAATTATTATTTTAAGTAGTCCCATCACTTATTCTTTGGGGATAATTCCCACGAAAAGTCTTTTTTTACTTTATGCAGAGCTCAAACCATTTTGTGTCAATGGACTGCATTTGGACATCATTTTGCCTACAATTATACACAAGGACTTTTAAGATAATACGCTACTAAAACAAATGTGAGAAGCATCAGGTCAAGTGGAAACCAGATGAATAACAATTCCAGGATTTGGCCCTGGATAACATTCCTCATATAAAAATTCTAATACGATTTGCATCTATATGTCTATCTATATAGGAGACAGAGGGCTAGTTTCAAATGGTGGAATGAAGATTTGTTAATTTTAGTTAGCTTCAGGAGGTCACAGTGAGAACAGAAGTGTGCCCATCAGTATCCCTTGGACAGGGTTGAAAAGCTCCACCATACACATTTAAGAATTAACACTTTATCAAACTGTGCCTTAGATTTTTCTTTTTTCCTGGAAGTCTACCAAATCTTGACAGCATTTAAGCTGTGGGTGTGCAGAAGTACTTCGTACCATATTTACTATTATCATCTATTAGGTAATTTTCCATTAGTCTACTATGTTTTGCCTGTGCTCAGAATTGAATTTCTTTTTGTTTGAGGGTGGATGGCAGGAAGCATTCTTTTCTTTCTGTATACGCATTACCTAAAAACCAAGCAATTTGACCTGGCTTATGAAAAGGGTTTCCACATGTTCTAGTAATACAGATGAATGTAAAATTAAATTAATAAGGTGTGTTAAATCAACGGGTTTTTTTTAGCCTGTCTTTGATTTATATCTCGGTTTTTCCATCACAAAACATAGTAGTCACTGTTTGAAGACCTGTTTACCAGGTGAAAGAGAATTGTGAATTTTAAGAGATATTACAGAGTAACAACTATATAATATTACAACGCTCCTGATCTACACCTCAGCTACAGAAAGCACAACATACTGGTATTTAGAAAAAGAACATTTCTTTAGAATCCTGCTAACTTTAAAATCAATTTAAAATAACCTGAATTTGCTAGTGTCTCCCCATTTGAGATTACAAATTATCTCTGCCTCCTACAAAAAAAAATGCTATCCTCATGCAAAAATTAATTACAACCATAAAACTGTAAGCTTGATTTTCTATTGCCTTTCTTATCATATAATGTAAATTCTGTGTAAATCTCTGTAATATATTACCATTCTGATATAGAAAGCCTTTAAGTCACAAAGGAATGGTATAAATGAGAATCTATCCCTCTTGCTATATTACCTTTGTTATTCTTAGCTACTGGTTTATGCTAGTATTTGATTCATCAGTGTTTGGCTACCTACACAGGTCATCTTAATAAACAAAACTTGCTGTGAGCCACATTATCAGACGCTCCCTATTTTCTTTCTGAAAAGAAGATAAAAAAAAGTTTTAAACCACCCAAAATACATTCCATGGATGCCAAGGCCTCTCCCTTCTGAGTGCCTATTCTTGTTAAATATATACCTTTGTAGGACTAATCCCAAATGGTTTGATGACAGGGGTCATGTAAAGTGTCATTTTTCAAACTTGTGTGAAAATCCATTTCAAGCCATCTTCCCCTCTTATATTTCACCTCATTTTGGAGCACTTCTGCAGCATAATTACTTAGCTAGAGCACAAAATGTAAACAGGACATCCTCTCAGATAGGAGATCCCAACATGTTGAAAAGTATATGCCTTAGTTCTTACTCATTTCTGGAAAGCATCCCAAGACTTCCACAAAAAGATACTGTTTCTGTTAATGTGGAACATAAACTTAGCCCTTAACATGAAACAAAGCCAAACAACATCTGTCCTTACAGTTTGATTGTTTGTTCCATCCTAGTGTAATTATTCTTGCATGACAGCAGCCCCTGCAGGCTATAGCCTTGCTTACTCTCCTTTGCCCTGAAAGCACACCCAGCATTATGAGATGAAATCGCTGCATCAGAACTCCTAGTGCTCATTTGTTTAGAAAGTCTTAGTGCTATAGAGCAGTCACATTTTTATAACTATCTTGGATTTTTTATTTTTTTTTCTTTAATCCCATCCAAGTTGACTGAGAAAGGTTGGTGTACCCAAAATCACCAAAATCCAAAGGGAAAAGTGGTCAAAATGGGAAGGCAATCAACTTTTCACTCCTCCATTCCTTTACAGGAATAAGGATTTCTTCTTATATTTGGTGATTACCTTAATGCTTATTTTCAGTTTTTCTACCTAGTGGCAACAAAATCCTAAATGTACATAAGAAAAAGGGATAACATGCTCTAATCACCACCCCTGCAGACAGTGTGGGGACAGAAGAAAGGCAAAATTTTCTTGTCCTAACAGAAGCCACACGTTTGCTGCCACTTTGACCAAAAAGGGGCCAAAGCAATCAAGCTCCCCAAACGCAAAAATGGATCAAGAAAAGAGGGTACACACCAGAGGATTGTTAGATCTGCAACTGTAAATTAGTATTTCCCACAGACTTTCACTAAAGCAATATGTACTTTAATCCTATTTCTGAACTTTTGTATCTCTTGCTGACCGTCTCTGGATCTGTAGACCTCCCCCCAGGACAGTAGGACTTTGTCAGAGCCTCAAGTCTCTCTTTCTTTTGAGAGGTATGGGGTCTGTTTGGAAGACTGCCAGATCTGGCTGTGTATGAAAACACCATTTTAAAAACATGGTGCTTCAGGGATCTCCATAATCTAATCTCATCTTGCCTGATCAGCAATGTCTAAGAGAATAAATATAGATTGTGTCTTGTCTGCATACATTCAGTAGCATAATTCAAATTCTAACACTGATCACACAAGCCTTAGTTAAAGTTCACATCTAAATGCCTAATTGTGGATTATGGTTGCTACCTGATTTTCTGAGCATGCAGTTGCAAATATTGTCTGTTATACACATAATTATTATAATAACTGTAACCCTTTACTATCTTTTTCCATACAGTTCACACAGCATGAAAAGAGTGACACAATTCGGTATTGTGTTAAATATGAAATTCATGGCTCATAACATTGGTATAACTTTCCATTGATAAATTTGTTTTTTTGAGTACTATGGGGTTGGTGAAGTGGCTCCCTGAGTCAAGGTATTCCTCACATTTTGAATAGCATTTTTATTTCAAACTCTCCATGCTTTCTGTGATCAGAGAAGACATGATTTTTTTTATTTTCTTTCAGAGATCAGTTGCACAAGCATTTCAGGTGTAAAATTTAATGAAGTAAAATACAGTATTTTTAAAAAGAAAAAAGAATCAGTAACCTGATCCTCAAGTTTGCTTAAGTTTAAGCAATAGAAAAGCGTAACTGATTCCCATGCAGGCTGTGTGTCTGAGAAATTGCTTCAGAGTAAGCTGGAGCTTTTGTTAAGTGACCAAACTCTCCACTTTCCTTATAAAAGTACACAATAGAAGACTTGCCTCTAAAGACTTATGGCTCCTAGGCAGATTCCTCACAGTCCCATCGTTCCTTTAGTAGGAGAGGCACTGCGAAGAGAATAGAAGCCACAGTTTATAGTGAACACAGACAATAATCCCAGAAGTCTCTGACAAAATTATAGGTTTATCACCTAGTCACTACTTTTTTTCCCAGCATTGGCAAAAAAATTTAGCAATAAATGTTATTAATTCAATTCCATGTCTTCAATTCCACATCAAAGCAGTGTGGATTGCATCTATATTTTTACCCTTGTAACAGAAGGAATGCTGTTATGAGAGAATGTTCCTCAGTTTTCTCTCCTCTATTTGTCTATACCCAAAAGTAGATCTTGGGATTTATAGGGGAGATGACCCACAAGCTGTAAATTGTAGCTCATTCACTCCTATATGAGATCTGGCCTTATCCATTTAACTTTGCTATGGTTGCTCTGTGATGTGGAATGAACAGAAAAACAAAGAGCTGGAAGAAGGTAAAAGATTTGGCACTGTCACCTTGAAATCGGTTGATAGTCCAAGTGCTATTGTGGTTTTTAATGAGGATTTATTTTTCCATCTTTAAAACTTGCCTCCCAGTTGTACTATTTGTGAGAATTAATTGAGTTGAAACACTCTTCAATGTATGTTATTGGTAAGGCTACAGAACTCCAAATAATCTGCTGTTTAAAAGTGCTGTTTTTGAAAGAAAGAATAAAATAAAAGAGCAATTTGATTGATTGTTTGTTTAATCAAAGAGCCTAATTATTTTAAATTTAATGTTTTAGAGTTCTTTACATATCTGTCAAGTGTTCATCAAGGGAATTATCCCTGTCACATCTTTACTATGTTTTTGCTATCATTTGCATTCATTGGTTCATCAAGAATTGGAGGCACAGTAAACAGCACTAGTCACATCTGAGCATCTTCTAATTAGCAGGGCAACCATACACTTTTTGGGTCTGTGCCAAACATCTGAGAGCTGGAAGTGAAAGGAGCTTTCCTTGAGATGGCCTTTAGCAATAGAAATACCTTACAACCAATAACACTGAGACACCAGAAACTGCCAGGACAACCACTTAAAGAGCATAGTACTGTGCGTAATGGGATGTAGTCAGGGCAGCCAGGGGACACACTGATTCAGATGCCCTCTTGCAACTTCCACTCACTGAACTTCTGTGGTGACTAAATGTGTTTTTCTGTTGTACATCCCCTCAGGAGGACAGCTGCGGAAATGTCCCCTCCTCTCCGTAAAGTGAATCACCCCTGGATAGTGTGGGTGTAGCCGTTTGTACATCTCTTATCATACTAAGGATGTGAGAATATCTTGACATGCAAACCACAGGACCACCCAAGACTCTAGCAGCTAAACTGAAATGATTCAGTTATGATTTATGTTGGGAGGTTTCCTCTGCAATATATTCACCCTTGGAGGAGATGAAGGAAACACATAAATTTGGTTATGTAATCCAGAAATAGAATAAGAGGATCAAGTATATTGTAAAAAGCTCTCAAAAGTAAGCGTGAGTAAGGCATAGTCTCATAGATGCCACACTTAGATGAAGACTGGGAAAGACACAGCATAATGCATGGTCACTTGACCTGAAAGGAAGGTTAAAGACTCAAAAATGGGAAGTATTAAAAAGGCCACAAGTAGAGCCTGGGAAGAAAAATCAGTCCTGACAAGATGGGTTTGTATGTCTAGACTGTTTCCCCCTAGTGAAACCTTCCAGACAAGCAAATTTTGTGAAGCTCTAAATCCTCTTCCTTGTCAGCCAAAATTTTCTCTTCAGAAGTCAGCACTAAAGTCAGACAAAAGCTTTATGGGTTGGCTGAAGGTATTGGCATAAACTTAAGAAAATGAAATTTTTGGAGACCCTACTGTGAAAAATGTCCTACAAAAAAAACCCCTCAAATTGTTTCCTTTTCACCTTCCCTTTAAAGGGCTGTAGGGTTTGCTCTTCACAACTAACAGTATTTGAAAAGCCAGAACAGAATCAAATTGGTTCATAAGTTCTGAAAAGTTCTCATCATATGTAATATTTCTGTTTGGAACCAAGGATATAATAAATAAACTGTAATTACTTCCAGAAGCAATCTGAACCCATAAAACAGGACATTACAGTAAAATATATGCTTAGAATGTAATAAAAAATCTTACATCACAGCTAACAGGTATTTCTATGAGATCTGGCATATTACAGAGCCAGCTAAAGGGAATATGATAAACAGGAGTATACAATGTCTTCTGATAACTGAGAGCAATGCTAACTACATGGCTTCTTAGTATTGTTCATTTATACCAATAGCTGAAAGATATATTTGGTGTACATCATGTTATATTTGAAGGAAATCAAAAGATCTTAATGAAACCAGAAGTTCTTAATGAAACTGATTTAGAAGTTGGAAGTCCAGAGTCACTCCATATCCCACTGCTGCAGAATATGCGAGAACTGTTAAAACGAATTACATGATTCTAAAGGTAAATCAAGATTCATGAGGATTTGATATGTACCATGAATTATAATTTGCCCGCTTATTACAATACCAGTGTTAAAAATACACTGGTCTAATGTATCATAGGAGCAGGGTTTACAGAACTTTTGAGTATTCAGAGAGACAATGTCAGTATGAGCTGCAGGTGTTCAGCTCCTTTAGAATCAGTCACTGATAATGTAAACCTCTGTCAGTCATGTATCAATAACAGTTCATCAGGCATTGAACAGAAACTCTCAGAAGATCATAAATTTAAACAAACCCAGAACACGTAGGACCCTTTTTTTCCCCTTTAAGTGTAAATTCTTTAACGTACATTTGCAACCAAACGCTTGCAGAAAGTCACATTTTGCCAAGTATCCAGCAAAAGCCGGGTATTTCCAAAAAGCAGAAAACATCTTTCAAAGAAGAAGACAGGTCTTGGACAAGGCTATACTGAAAGCACATTATCTTGATTAAACAAAGGGCAGTCTCTTCTGCCAGTAGCTCCTAAGAGATATCTAGGATCAACATACCTAAGCGATATACCAGGATCAATGTGCACCCTTATATGCTCTTTAAGAATACACAATAAAAATACAACTTTTCTTCTTGGCTGCACACATTTACCTGTCTCTCTGAGTACTTGAACGTTTTGCAGACCCTCTCCCAGGACACATTGGGTTGCACCCTATCCACCTTCAGTATGCATCAAGGTTTGTACTTTGCACCTGCCCGATGTTTGTCTTAGGCCTCCACTGGAAAATTACTCACCTTTCCCCAATCCACTTAGAGCTGCCTGTGTACAGCAGGAGAAAAAGGCCCAAAGCATATGAGGAAGAGCTTTGACAGATTTCACCCATAGCTCGATGGTCTATTCTTTGCTACAGCCTACAGCCACTATAGAAAAGTCAGCAAAAAGCAGTATATATTCACAACTCAGCTGTGTTCATCTTATCTATTTTGTCTGGTGTCCATGATAGGGCATGGATATGTGTCTCCTTTTCTTAACATCTTCAGTCCCTAACCTACTACAGAAATAAAAGATAGGCAGCCAGGAAAATGATACACAAATTTTTATAGCAATAATGGCCAGAGCTTGTCTGACAAACTCTGAGGTTAAGTTCAGCTTCTGTATACCAGATCCTGTTGTTGTGTAGGGATTGCAGGTATATCCTGCAGTGGCAAGGGGACCGACTTCTGTGATCTAATAGTTGTTTTGCATGTTTTTTGCCACATCCATTGACTCAATAAAGCAAATATGTTTACTGAGAGGGAAAGAGAGGGGCAGGAATTGGGAGAGAGATATATATAGACAGTGAGGAAGAGAGGGAGGAAAAGAGAGAGTAAGGGGGCAGGCAGAAAAAGAGTGGCATATTGCATGAGTAAATAGAGTAACGCAATACTATATAATATGATTGGTTTCCTAACCTGACCATATTTTACTTGAAAAAGGCATTTTTCAAAGTGCTCACATGATTCTTTGGGTACATTGTCTTAAATTGTATGTATATCCATGCATCTATGTAAACTGTGATTTTAAAAACCATTCTATTCTGCAGCCTATTGGTGGACGGAAGGAAGGAAAGAGATCAGTGGAGAGGAATGTTTAAATAGCTTCTTGTTTTCCACTCACAGGACAGATGGCGTGCAAACTAATGAAAAATAAAACCCCAACTGACATTGTATAGCAGCTGTGAAGAGCGTCAACTATAGGAAGAAATGTGGCCCACTGGATAGAATTTTTTTATTAGAAACAAGGGAACTCAGGTTCTAAGCCTGGTTTCCAATTCCCAAATGCCTATATTTTTGTAAAACAAGTCTCAGTGCCTCAGTTTCTTCATCTGTACAGTAGGAACAATTAGATGTTTTATTGTAGGATGAAAATGGCAGAGAAACTGGGAGAACTCAATTTTTCTGGGATGGTCCACTGAACACACAAAATATTTTACTTAACTAATGAGTAGTCACAATGCTTATATGAAGAAAACTGAGCTCATTCGCTGATCTAGAAATTTCTTTTTGGTGATCAGAATTAGTATGTTGTGATACTGTTAATAATGCTAAGATTCTACTCACCATTCCAAGCAAATGAGATTCATACAGTTCAAGGTACAGCCCTGAAACAAGGAGAGTCCATGAGCTGTTCATTTCCTGAGGAGAGCTTTAGATTTTTTTCCAGCAGGCCAAGCTTTTCCTCTTTACATATTTTTGGTCTGAAAAAAATTATTTCTGTAATGTAGTTGACTTCTTTTTCAAGTTGCTGTGCTGGTACTGCTCTTTTCAGCCTGTGGCATTTATGTGCAGATCTTTTCTGCTGTTAAGATGATTTCTTTCCTTTCTTTCTTTCTTTCTTTCTTTCTTTCTTTCTTTCTTTCTTTCTTTCTTTCTTTCTTTCTTTCTTTCTTTCTTTCTTTCTTTCTTTCTTTCTTTCTTTCTTTCTTTCTTTCTTTCTTTCTTTCTTTCTTTCTTTCTTTCTTTCTTTCTTTCTTTCTTTCTTCCTTCCTTCCTTCCTTCCTTCCTTCCTTCCTTCCTTCCTTCCTTCCTTCCTTCCTTCCTTCCTTCCTTCCTTCCTTCCTTTCTTTCTTTCTTTCTTTCTTTCTTTCTTTCTTTCTTTCTTTCTTTCTTTCTTTCTTTCTTTCTTTCTTCCTTCCTTCCTTCCTTCCTTCCTTCCTTCCTTCCTTCCTTCCTTCCTTCCTTCCTTTCTTCCTTCCTTCCTTTCTTCCTTTCTTCCTTCCTTCCTTCCTTTCTTTCTTTCTTTCTTTCTTTCTTTCTTTCTTTCTTTCTTTCTTTCTTTCTTTCTTTCTTTCTTTCTTTCTTTCTTTCTTTTCTTTTCTTTTCTTTTCTTTCTTTTCTTTTCTTTTCTTTTCTTTTCTTTTCTTTTCTTTTCTTTTCTTTTCTTTTCTTTTCTTTTCTTTTCTTTTCTTTTCTTTTCTTTTCTTTTCTTTTCTTTTCTTTTCCTTTCCTTTCTTTTCTTTTCCTTTCTTTTCTTTTCTTTTCTTTTCTTTTCCTTTCTTTCTTCTTCCCTCAACCATCCCCCTCCCCCCCCTTATTCAGTCATTGTCTTGAAATCTTGGGAAGAGTTCCTATAATCACTATGATCACAACTTAGTCTGAAAAGACACAGTTGCCTTTCTACTTAAGATAAATCAGAACACAACAAAATTGGTGTGATTTATGTCAGTTTCCAAAGGATCAGGGCTAGCTGCAGGGGTTACCTTGATTTTGATCTGTTGCAGTTTTTTCAAAACAGAGCAGGAAGAATCTCTCCCTTAGCCACTACATTTTTTTCTTATCCAGCCATTATGAAAAAGCCACATTAAATTTTCAGTCTAGCAGTGAAGATAACATTGTGCATGTCTCTGATGCTTTGGAGGCTATCAGCTTTGAAAGGAAGCATGTGCAATTTTAAAGTTGCAATGACTGTGTCCAGCTACTGCCTCTTTGATATACCAGGTCTTCTGTTTAGGCATTGATTTTGTGAGGGTGGGGAGGAAACGCACTGTGATATGATTCAAGATGGTAGATATAAAAGAGTAAGATATTTCCCCCTGCATTCTCAAGTTCTCCCTCTTCTCTAAAAGACTTCAGAACTCATTCTCTCTGTGAAGATTTACACCTGAATGTAGCATCACCTGTGCTCTCATAGAAAGTACTGTATATCTACTTAGTACAGCTTTTTCTTTTTATTAATCTAAGATAAAAGTTAATTTATTCACCCTGAATGACAGTTAAGCACAATGAGGTTTAGGGAAATTCTATGCTGTGAAAGATTTGTGCTCAAATTAAATCCTTATGTTTAGTTATGAATTAAATCCTTATTAACTAGCATGCCTAGTATCCTTGTGGCACAAAGGGACAGGACATCTTATTATACATGATAAAGCAAAATGATAAAGCAAAACACGTCTTCTTAATATTAGTGAAATAATTCCATCACATACCATGCTATCAATATTTAAGACTGCCTAAAATATAAATGATACTAGCCATATATGTAATTGTAAAGTACATGTGATGTCAGATTAGTTAACACAAAATAACTGAAGAAAACTTGTTTATTATTGCAGTAGTGGTAGAAGTGATGAAGTGGTGCAAATGCAATGTTTATCATATCATACACATTAAAAGTTATGATTGTGCAGGAACATTTCTCAGTTAAATGGTATGTGTCAGGGAAAACACTGCACCAAACAACAAAGAAAGGAATACATTTTGTTCCATCATCCTTTTTTCCTTTTTTTTTCTTTTGAACTAGATCCCCCGTGTAGCCCAGAGGATACTTTATTTATGTCCCTGCAGTTCAGGGCCTACAAACCAATTCATCATGTTTCTGCCTTGCCTCATCTGCTGTAAATGAATGACCCTCCTGCAACTTTCTGAAGTCTGTTTGCCATTATGTAGATTAATGCTACAAATACGCATATGTGTGTACATGTGTGTGTGAAAAAACACATTTATGGAGTATATTGTGTTATGTTCCACAGCCACCTCCATCCCGGCTCTGTAAGTTAGCATTCAGTAGCTACAAACGACTGCCCAATACCACAAGGAAATGTTGTGTCTGTGTTCTATTAAGAGTAATATCAATTTTTTACTTAAATGATAAAAATAGATATTAGCTTACCCTGTCTATTGCATGCAATAATTCAAATCAGAATTATAGCTTCATGTTACACACATGTTCCCATCATTCATGCATGATGAGGTTAGAAAGTCTGAAGTAAAAAAAGTAGCAGATCTGGACTGCTTTGGATCTCTTCTTTGATGATTTGCATCAGAAGTAAATTCTGTACAGTTCCAAGTTTTTGTATTTTACAGTTGAATGTCTTTTATTAATAGGTATGTAAAAAAAATAACCAAAACTAACCCAAACAAAACTGAAGGTTTTGAGCAGAGCAAACAGAAGGATTGTGAATGAAATTCTGCAGAAAATCATTTTCACAGTTAAATTAATATTGAAGGACAGTTTAATCACTTTTTTGCAGGTTTCATCATACGATCTTTACTGCAAGCACAGGAAAAGTTGGACTAGCACAAATAACCTCTCTGGCCTGAGTGGAATAAGTCAAGTTTTTAAGTATTTAACATGAGAGTGAACATTTCCAAATATGTTTTATTTATTGGCTGGTGAGCAGTACACTCATCTTCAACACAAACAAGCAAATGGGTAGATTCCAGCCAGTCTTCAATGTCTTAAAAGCTTTAGTTTAAAAAAAAAAAAAAAGCCCATATGTCAACAAAAGAAAGACTCCAAAGAGGCTGTTTCTTAAAACTTCTGGCCTTTGAAGTCTCTCACATCCCTGTTTAGAACACAATTATTAAGGTTTGATTCTGTAGGTATTTTCAATTCTGTATGTATTTTCCATTCCCAGTTTAAGTAATTTGTTGAATAAAAAGCTGTCAGAAACTAATGATTTTATAGAAAGGAATGGCATAGCATGCTAACTGAATTGAGCTAAAGAAATTACATAAGAAGCCCTCAGCAATTTCAGCTGCTTATATCTAGTCCAGAAATTCAGCTCTTTGCTATCAGTTTTGATAAGCAGCCTTCCTCACTGATGAGACTATAAGATGATAATGTCATTCAATAACTCTCACACCCTTTCCTGCTATTTGTCCAGTGCAGGAAACTAAGGGTTTTCTTGTCGTGTGGACACAGAGGAAATATCCAGCAACCAAATACTGACCCTTGCATGCAAACAGGTCCATATCCTCTTTCCGCCTGACAACTTCCTTCCTGCCTGCTAGGAACAAATCTACTCTTCATTTTTCCGGAGTTCTTTATACAGGCTGCTCAGAAAGCCCTTGGGTAGGGACAAACATTTTATTAATCTAAACTTCATTTAGCAGCTGGACACTTAGGGCAGCCAGGCCCAAATTTACAGTAGAGAACTGTTTGCTTCTTTTAACTAGAGTGTTGCTACAGCTGAGTCATTAAATGCTCTGTGCCAGGGACTAACATAAAGAGTTTACTGAATTGTCTGGCCTTAGCTTAACAAAGAAATATTTTCATTTCTGACATTTTGTGAAGGCTAAACTTAGGTAAGATGAATCTTACTGAATCTTTCCACAGCATTTCTCTGCATTAACAAGAAAGTGAAAGACATTTTCTGGACATGAAGAATGGAGGTTTTATCTCTGACTTCCCTAAAGATAGTCACTAAGGCATAAACTCTCTCCTGAATGATGTTGCTGATCAAATAACATGCAATAAAACGGACAACAAACACCTGACAGCTGGTAGCGGAGAACCAGTTTTGTAGGGCTGTATCTTTTTTTCTGGGATCACCTTTGTTATTTATTCTTTTAGTGAAATCTTGATTTCAGAATGTAAAAGGAAAGCCCAGGCCATGCTCTGTCTTATTTCTGTTGTTCAATTACCTGGGAAACATTCTGTGGCACTACTCAGCTTTGTTGTTCTGTGCTGTTGGAAGTACTTCAGAAGTCAGTAATTAAGTACTCATCAAATTCTCCTTCAGGCAGTTCATTAGCACTTTGTGTGCCCCTGACCAGGCTACTTTTCACTCTTTTCACTCTAAAGTTAGTTCATTTACACATACCTTCAGAATTGTTCATTTTTGTTCATTGTTACACTGCAACAGGCTGTGTTGCTATATCCCCATCAGAAACCACCTTTTAGTGGAATCTCTACACTTCTGTGCTGTGTTCATCTCAGAAGATCATGTAATCCTAGAATGGCTTCGGTTGGAAGTGGCCTTCAAAGATGGGACCAACTTCTGAAGTATTCCCATTTACAAATCAAGAATAACTATGCAGTAGTCAGCAGATTTACAAACTTCTGTGTATGGTGAGAATTGGGTCCCTTCTTGTATGAGAAAACAGATAGTGGGATCCCTCATTGTGCTGCAGCGTTGCAACATACTGCAGAGTAGCTGTGAGCAGTCTCTACCACAAGGAATTCTGTGTTGTGTCCTGAGGTCTCTGAGAATATGTCCTCATTTGGTAGGAGTATAGAACCACAAGTGTTGTGGTTTAACACCTGCTGGCAACTCAGAATCACTGTTGCAGCCTAACCCAGGACAAACAGTCTGAAAGAAACTTATATCATCACCAACAAATGTCACAGGAGCTGCGGTGGGTGAACACGAAGCAAAGGAGAGAGGAGCAAAAGAGATACGGAAATCTCTTTTGTGGAGATTTAAACAAAATCTCTACAAAAATGAAGGCCATTGATTCATTGATTTCATTGATTTAGTGAGTGAGACCATTCAGCAGAGCTAGAACATGGCAAATGTGAAAACCAGTACCTTTGACTGGTATATCTATAGGTAGGCTAGGGAAACCACTACCAGAAGAAACTGTTGGATTAAAAAAGGAGAGGGCACTTGTACAGACAATAAGAACAAATGGCTGTATAATTAAAAAAAAAAAAAAAGGCATTTTAAGCAATTCTTCAGGGTTTAAAACAGCTTCTGTATGAGATCTTAAGTCCTCCACCTGCATAAGGTTCTTTCATATGACAGATAAAACAGTGCAAATAGCTTCTCAGACCAAACAGGCTCCAAGTCCGAGCTGGTTTAGCAATTACTGTGTCTAATGTTTTCTGGTAGTTGCTTTCCTAACAAGAACATAATGAAGACTAAATTGCTTTTTCAGTTATGGCTGAATAATTTGAAATAACCTCCCAGGTTAAAACACTACCCTTACATCAGGTTAACCTTCATTCCTTAGCACGACAGCTATGGTGTCAAATTCTGTGCCATGTACACTAGTATTACAAGTAAAGCAATTTTAATAATTCATGGTAGAGTTATTGTTGAACCTGAGAACTTAGAGAACTTAGAAGTTGTTTTCTAGGATCAAATTTTCCTGAAGCTAAAGGAAATATGTCTTGTTCCTTTCATCTATGTAAAAGTTGTGAGAAAAAGCCTTTCTCTTTAATTCTGATACAGAATGGAGGCAAGTAGCATTTTTAAGCATTGGATTATCTCATTCAGCCTTGTTCTTTAAGCAACATGGCAAGTAAGTCTGGATTTTAAAAGCTCTAAAATGCAAAGAAAAAGAAATAATTTCTGAAGTGTCAAGTTCTTATTTCAAACATGCTCATATATCTGAAAAGAAGTTCAGAATGAACACACTGGATCAACATCTTCTGAGAGAGACTGAGATGAATTCAAGTTTGCAAGCTATACTGGCTGCTGAGAGAAGATGTAACAGCTCCTCCCTTCTTCCTGTGTTTAATTATACCTTGAGTGACTCACAAGTTACTGTGTTGCCATACCATTCTAAGTAACAAACTAGACAGAATTACAACCGGAAAACAGGCTAAGGGCATGTCTACCTCGGTATCACAGAGAAAAGATCTGCTAATCATCATATTGCAAGTATCAGGGATGGAATCCTGACACTGTTGAACCAAGTGGAAACATTTTCATCAGTGGGGTTAGGATTTCTCCTGAGGTCTTTATGCCTTACACTTATGTGAATCTCATCAAAAGACAGGCTGGCCACATTTAAATTGGGGGGGGGGGTTGTTGTTTTTCTTCAAAATACATAAAATACATTAACAAAAGCCATGTGGCTGTGGAGTTTAACTTCAAAACTAATTAACACTTCTTATTCAAGCTGGATTGCCCTCCAAAATATTCCTTTGAAATCATTAGAAAAAGGCTCCAAAAAGCAACACTTCTAATACATTACTTAATATGACTTAATTTTTTTCTATATGTGTTTTTCATTTTATAATCACTCAGTGTTCTTAGAACTACTATTGTTATTGATGATTTGTAACTTTTTTGCAACTGCCAAGCTACTGGCCACAGTCAGACCTGTTGGAATTAAAGTTAGGAAATCCAAATTACTTTTTGATTAAAAGGAATCTAACATGTTAATCTTTTTGCAGTTATATCTGTTCAACAAAAGCTTCCTATTTTTTTCTTTCTGCTTGTGTAAGCCACAAAACGAAAACCATTTCAGAGAGAATTCAGACTGACATTTGTTACAGTCTTTTTCAGAAAGCAATAGTAATAAACGAACAAAATCCTTCAATGAAAATAAACACCTTCTTACCCAAATATGTGTAAAAACCAAATTATCAAGTAATGAAATTTTTGTAATTTTTATGGTGGGACAGTATATATAAAGTGTAATTTATGAACAGAGACACAGCTATTTAAAAATACTGTCCTGTCTCTGAGTCAGACTGATATGAAGATACTTAATCATTGCCAAGGGCATTTTTCATTGTATATCTACAAGGGGAAAAGCACAATGGCAATATAACCTAATAGTTAGCTTTTTTTTTCCTAAAACAGAACTGTGCCATCGATTGAACTGTAGTTCCACCTACTCTTTCTGTTGCATATAATAATCTTCAATTCCTGTTTAAATTGTTTTTGTATTTAAATAGCTGTTGACTTTCACCATTGAGGTGGTTGCATTTTAGCATTAAATTGGAGCTTTCCAAATAGAATGCAATGTGCATATGCATTGTATGCACGTATATGTATCACTGCTTACTACTATCTCTTTATCACTTATGTACATTAATAACAGATAGTATTTATGTTGTGGTTATGCCTGGAGGAACCAGTCAGATGAAGGCAACAGTAAAATAATATAGATAGTAAGTATATAGCTGTTACTCAAAGTGCAACTCAGATAACATTCAGAA
The DNA here is from genome assembly GCF_012275295.1 of Melopsittacus undulatus. Lineage (NCBI taxonomy): Eukaryota > Metazoa > Chordata > Aves > Psittaciformes > Psittaculidae > Melopsittacus > Melopsittacus undulatus. The sequence goes on along the minus strand of NC_047530.1, from coordinate 43,549,867 downwards.
ATATGTTGTTTTCATGATACCTTTGTGCACTTTGTGACAGTAAAAGAACAGAATTAACATCTATTTTGTTATTTTTAAAGTAAGGTGCTTCAGTGGATAAAAGAGAGATGTAATTATCTCTTCTGTCATGTTTAAGAGTATGTTCACAATTGTCAAAAGGCAACATACTTTGGGATTTAGGGGTGTTCAGTAGAAAATGTGATTTTTTTTGCAGTAGGTTTTATTTGTGCTCAAGGTAAAGAAAACCCAACCAATCAATGAAACAAAGAATAAACCCAATTTTTTAATTTAGACTTAAAACTGCACCTACAATATCACTAAATCTTAATGTTACGTAAATATCATTCCATGGAAGAAGATAGATGACAGAAACATTCTTTTCTGTAGTGTATATTATGTTGCAATTCTAATTGTTATTCTGATCTTTGAAAACAAAATTGTAAATCAAGTTTCAAACAAGGATGAATCCATACATAAGTAAAAATATTGCTAAAATAAAATTGTCTTTGCAATTTTGTGTTTCAAAGCTTTCCTAGAACTGTTGATTGACAAGTCACAATTTCATTTTGTCTTTCTGATTCTGTTATTGTTGTTGGTTTTAATATATTTCACATTGGCATACACCCCAGGTTAGGAGAGCATATTTACTGAAGTTTGCTGTCTTTCTATATAATCAATCACAATTGTCAACAGAATTCTACCCTTACCTGCATACTGTCTACACATTTTGAAAATATACTTTCTTAATTCAGATTCATTATTTCATCTTACATAATTTCCTCTTTCTGTCCTTCTTGACATCCACACTTGTCTCATGTATTAATAGATAACTCTTTAACATTTCACTTACTCTGACTACCTCACTAATCTTAATCCATCTCCAGAATGCCATATTATGTTGTATTAGGCTAAAAGCTTTCTTGTTTTCAAGGATTTTCAAGCTTCAACACCTTTCTCCTTTTATTCACTGCAGATGCCCAAAACTGTACTGTACTTCTGCGATTTTTTCCTAAGGACTTGTTTTTCTTAAATACAAATTTAAGAAATTGGCCATGTGATATAGACAGACTGAATAGGAGCTGTAAAGAAACTTGTGTAAAGAAATTATTTATTTAGCTAATAGCAGAAGAAACTTACACTGAATAAAATTATTTTCTTTTTCCTCTTCTTCGTTTGACATTCTTCCTTAGTTGGGTATATTTCTTGGGTATGAAAAATGATATTAACACAACCAACCAGTTATAAGAAATGTTGAGGTCTATAAATGTAAACAGATCTTCCAATCTCTTAAAAAATTCCTGAAACTATTTAGCAGTGAAGGTAGCTATTTTTACACTTCTAGATGCTTATTTTGCTCCATATTATTCAAGTGTGTCAGTGATCAAGCATGTTAGTGGTGGGACTTCCCACTCCCATCTCGTGAGACCTCACTTGGAGTATTGTGTGCAGTTCTGGTGTCCTCAACATAAAAAGGACATGGAACTGTTGGAGCAAGTCTAGGGGAGGGCCAAGTGGATGATCAAGAGGCTGGAGTACCTCTCATATGAGAAAATACGGGCTGAGAAATCTGGGGCTGTTCAGCCTGGAGAAGAGAAGGCTGCATGGAGACCTCATAGCAGCCTTCCAGTATCTGAAAGGGGCCTATAGGGCTGCTGGGGAGGGACTCTTCATTAGGGACTGTAGTGATAGAACAAGGGGTACTGGGTTAAAACTTAAACAAGAGAAGTTTAGATTGGATACAAGGAAGAAGTTCTTTACTGTAAGTGTGGGGAGTCACTGGAACGGGTTGCCCAAGGAAGGTGTGAATGCTCCATCACTGTCAGAGTTTAAGGCCAGGCTGGACAGAGCCTTGGGTGATATGGTTTAGTGTGAGGTGTCCCTGCTCATGGCAGGGGGGTTGGAACTAGATGATCTTAAGGTCCTTTCCAACCCTAACTATTCTGTGATTCTATGATAAAAAGACATCTCTCCCTGAATGACGGGTATTAAGCATAAGCATTTATGTGTAAGAAAGAGAAGCTTGCCCAATTCTGCCCTGTAAAGGATCCATTTATTTTATTTGGTGTATTAATCTAATTTCTTAAAAAAATATGTCCCCTTTTTTAGGGAAAATGGAAGAAAATTTTTTATAATATTAAAATATGTAGAACAAATATAAGAATTTTTAATTCGGCTTAGTGAAATTTTATAAACATTAAGTTCTGCATTGGTTTGGTTTCTAATGATCTTGAACTGAAAAAAAAAACTGTAGTTCTGAATTGCAGTGATAAAACCTTGATTTCTGGCACACACGCAAAACTGTTTATCTTTATGGATGACATAATTAGACTGAACACCCACAGACAATGAGAATACATTTCAGTGCATTCTCTGCGCTGCTTAGGTCATGAAGTCAATCATAAACATTAACTGAAACAAAACATTCCTTGGGTAAATCAAAGGAAGTACCACTGAAATAACATAAGCAGCAGAAGAAAGCTTGGAGTCTTTCCACACTCATGTCTTATTATGTGGAACAGTATCAAGAACTCAATAGAGCACTTGTCCAACTAGTGCTTCTGGCCAATTTTCTTCTCTCAAAAAATGTAACTGGAATTATTAATGTTTAAGAAAATTCAGCACTTAATAGAATTGAGTCCTTTATTCATTGCAGAGTTTAGAGAGCTTTTAGAGAGTATCAGAGATGACAGAAAATTCCATACAATCATTATTGGCAGAGCATTATATACCGATACAACATACTGAAGTGCCAGAAAAGAACAGCAGACCTATAAGGTACATTATGAATGCTACAAGGCCTGAAGGCATGCTGTTGGTAGCTGGGCAGAAAATGGTACTGGTGCCATGTTGTTTCTGTCCAGCTGTGGAAGGTGGAATCAAAGACAGGTACAGTCTGTCTGCTTTTCTGTTCGTCTGGCATGCTATTTGTATCTCTTAAACTGGCATAATCAGCTTTAAAACATGATTTTCAATTGGTTGGCCTCTTATCAGGATCGGTTTTGCACAGAGATCACTGTTGTACTTTCTGGCAGTGAGAAGAGATGGTTTTGAATCTCAAAGGATATGATTAATTTTCACTTCTAGTGGCATGGACCATCTTTGTATGACCTATTATAAGATACATAGAAGAGAAGTGGTAGAAGCCACAAAGGTGACACATTCATCCATCCATACAGTTCCTGCTAATTTGGTGGTATGAATACAGTGGAACCTCATCAGTGTGAGAAGATCTGCACTTCCATGTGTCACTTCATTCCTAGCTGTTAAGACATCTTATTCACAAGAAGCATAAGCTCTGGAAAGAATCCCACCCACCAATTACGTTTGTTTTAGTTTTTGATGAAAATGTCCCCAACTGTCTAAACAGCCTGATGCTAGCCATTCATGACTGACCACTATTCTACCTGTCAAGATAAGCAGGGGTAGCCTGCAGTACCATTATAGAAACCCAAGAAAAATTCTGTGTTCTTAATCATGCAAGTGAATATGGCTTGTTGAAATGTTTTTGGACGTAAGAATGAATGCAGTCACAAATAACCTATGCCTGCTCACTCTTCATATCAGCATCTTTCTGAATGGATCTGTAAATCACCAGGAGGATTCTTAGAAGAACCATACTTTCAGACATGAGATTTATCACCCAGTAGAATTCTATATGCAAAGTTTTCTTTCACCAGCACTCCTTCCCAAGGACATCTGATGAAGGAATGACCATTTTTACCTGCTATAAACATTTTAAAGGAATGAAAGAGAAAAGATGTGTCAATGGAAAATTGCTGTAATGTCCCTGCAGCTTTTAGAAGGGTAATGTTTGCCATGCCCCAGGAAAAAAAAAAAAATGTAATGTTTGATTTATGTCTTTTCATGGATGACTTGCATCCTCCAGACAGATCTGAATTAATCTGGTCTCTTTCACCATGATAGGAGATGTAACTTATTTTTGCTAATTCTCTTAAACATACAAATCTAAAATAACTACTGCTGGAAACTGATCTACTCTGTTAGCTTTGTTCAGGTGCCAGTGAGGCAGCTGCTACCTTTTAGCCATCATGCAATACTACTATTAGGCAAATGTAAGAGTTTCAAAGAGTCTGGGACCATGCAAGATCAAGCTTCAGAAATCAACTGTATAGACTATTTCATCTGAGACTTCCGAGGGTGCATAGAGGTACAGTGTTTCAAAAGACACTGAGAACTGAATTCTTGGGGACTGATTTTTGTGTGGTCACTACTTACTTTTTCTCAGTGAAAGTCATTGCTCATTGGTATACACATGGACAAGTACATAATAATGAGATTGACTCAAATGGACAGTGAAATAAATGTCATAAGTTAAAATATGGTGTTCAAGATTTCAGTTTCTAGAATAAATAAATAATCTCATTAATGTCTAAACCTATATAGGAATTAATGACCGATAAAATTTTAAGATTTTAAATACAGCAAGTAAACTTTTCATAGCAACCTTTCATGCATGCACCAAAGTATATGTCACACCTGGACTAACATAATGGAGCCATTAAATTAATGAGTCATGTACTGAGGAAGATGTACATCAAAGGCTAACATATTTTCTGATATGCAAGTATGCATTAGTGTGTTTAGATGCTCTGACACATGGAAATACACAATCTGCACCAACAATACTTACTTGTAACATACACGTCTCTGGGCATGGAAAGACTGACACCTACATAAATATCTGGTTTAGGCTCAAAGTTGATATCAATGATAAAGAAACTTAATCACCAGGGAGTCAGTCTAAATATTTGAATTACAATAGAAGTTATTCTAGCTTTCATGATTAAATGAGAAGAGGGATGGAGTTGTGATAGCAGGAGAAACTAACAGGAAGAGTGTAAAGATATGTAAAGCTGAGGACTCTATCTTATTATGTTTCTTATTCTTTATTTTACTAGGCTATCCTTTACTATTCATCCTTGTTCCATGACATCCAGACTACGTTAGTTATAATTCACTTCCACTGATTTATTGGTGAGCTAATTACAGCACTACTTTCATTTTCTCTGTATAAAGTCAGAGATGCTTTGTAATATACAGAACTGGTGTCTGATCCTCGAATTTATTTATAGAAACAGTTACAACAGCCTTGATACTTACTAATGGGTTTATTTTCACTAAGGTCATGAGTTAACAAAATCCAGGTATGTGCAGGTTTGGGATCATCCATAATAGTATATTCACATCCACATTGATTTGAAGTAATCAATGAATGGATAAAGGTATGCTAGATGAAGGAAGAGCAACAAATACACAAACTGTATATATTCTTACCTTACAGAACTGAACATTTCTAGGAATTATTGTGATCTGCCACATTCATAGTGCACTTTAAACATTTTCATCTCCATATTTCTCAATGCTGTATTTTCCTAGTGTTAATATATGCCATGGCAGACTTGTATAGTGCAAGGAACAAAAAAAGATACAAATACTGAAGAGTCTGTGATCTATCTAATCACAGCTCAGTTGTTCATCTGTAAGGTATCACTGCTGAGCAGGGTGATGAAGGAAGGGTTCATGTGTTAAGACATGTTATTGGGAATCTGAGGATCTGGCTTCTCTTCCTATTTCTTCAAAAGATTTCATGCTCAATCTTCCATATAACATTTTGGGTTTGACTCAGTGCCAAAGGTAATGACAATCTTTATTTCTTGGTGCTAGAAATTCTGTGTAATGAAGATGGGTAATGAAGATTGGTAATGGTGATGAAATTGTACTAAGGAGTTGTTACGCATTTGTTGTGATGTGCTTTGATATCCCCAGATGTCATAAAGCATAGAGATATAACGTATTTGTACTGATGTTTTGTTTCCCATTTTATTATCTGCTAATGGACATAACATGTTTTAAGAAAGACTTTGAAGGATTACAGTGAAGAGACTTGTAAAAAAAAGTAATGCTAGCTTTCAGCATATTTCTAATACCTGAAACATTTCTTAGACACAAAAATGTATTTATTATTCCAGTATTTTAACTTTATGAAGGAACTTTGACAAAGAAGAAACCTGATACTTTCTTTAATTTTCATTTTTTGGTAGATATACCATGGTGTGATATACTGCATAAATGCCTAATATCAAATAGATACTTGAAACTGAATGGTAGCATCCATCCTCTACCTACATGCATAGGAAATAATATGATGAAAATTCATATAGTAAAAGAAAGTGGATAATGTCCATAATGTTTCCAATCTACCTATTTGGAAGCTTTTTCATCTTGAGAAAATATCTGGAGTTGCTTAAAGAATCCTGAAATATATTACTCTAAAACATTACAAACTCATTTCCCTAGAGCAGGAAAAGCAGAATCCTCTGTTCCTATAGTGCTGGAGCATAAAACTCCTAAAAGATTTAATTAATTAAAAGTTATAAACAGAAATACTATCATCACCACTCTAATAAGGTCTCATACACAGCTGCACTTGTAAAACAAAATAAAGAAAACAGCATAAAAAGGATGAATTCATAAAGACATTTTCAAAACAAATAATGAAAAGCATTTCAATTAACATTAAATACACTGGTTTAGTATGTCCTAAAAGTCAATTTTTTCTCATTAAAAACTATTTTAAAGCAAAGATGCATTTTTTTGTTAATAAAAATAATTGTTCACATACACTTAAGGTATGGCATTTTCAAAAGGTCTTTACTATTATTGCTGTTAGTAGAAATATTTTTCTTTGATGAGAACAATAAACATTAGGCCAGGAATAAATGCTTCAAAAGTCCTATCTGTCTCCATTCTTATAAATATTGTTTTGGAGAATCTAGTTTTCCATCCAAATAAATTAGGCTTAGGTAATTACAAGTTCACACTATTCTGTGAGAAATCAAAAGTGAAAAATACTCTTAAATATATGAAAGGAATATTATGAAAGGTATGGATGGCTACTGTTGACTTGCTGCATAAAATTGTCTTGCACATGGGTTTTCCACGCATATAACTGCAGCATAAAAGACGACATTATGAGAAACCTTCTGACAAATTGATTAATAATCTTGAGCTGCTGAAGTTCAGCTGAGTGAGCAATTAAACATTCCAAACAGCAATGAACCTTCAGAGATAATTTATGATAATTTTATGCACAAGAGCTCAGTGGCTTTTTAATTTGATAGAATGTTAGTAGCATAGATTTCTAACAAGGGAGTTTCAGTGCTCCATACATCACTGAGATTACTTAAACATTTCAAATGTGGTTGATGAATGAAGTTTCCTGAGATGTAGGGAGATACAGAAGGTGTCAGAAGGTTGAGATTATTCATCATATCAATTATTGAAAGTGGATGCATTGACATCATACTCCCAGATCATATTTTATAGCCATTATAAAGACAGAACAGAAATAACAGACTTGGTGGACTGCAGAACTGCCAGAATATTGAACTTCTTCCCCCTTTTATTCCAGCATTGTTCTTGCACCACACAATGTTAGCACTTCCAGGTGTTTCTTTGAAAGTCGTCCACAATCTACAGCAAGAGAACAAGACCTTTTGGATATCATCAGCTAATATCTGGAAAATATCCCATGCAGATCAAGAGAGAAAAGGTAGGTTAAATAAAATGAGTCTAAACTCGGAAATACAAATACTGTGTTATTTTTGCTGAGGGAAAGCAGGTTTCCCTACATTCTCCCACAAAAATATTTGCCTTTTTGTTGGTTTCAAAAACTGCATAGGGCAGTACATTCAAAAAAGTCAAATACTTTTAATGCTTAGAATATTTCCCCTTCATTCTTTTATTTCTTGGTTTGGACGGTAAAATATAAAGTTTTAATCTTGGATTTCTGACATGCTCATGACAGTTTGAAATACATCAAGCTAAACTAATTAATGTAAAGAGGATTTCTTTATTATATGAACAAAGACAAAGTCTCTGCTTTGAACAGAACACTGAAGTGCTCAGATACCGCATATTTAAGACAACAGCCAGTTGGTGAATTTTATTTGGTTTTAACACTACTGTAATGATCCTGACAATAAATCATCTTTTCACATATCCAAACAGCTATCCTTTCATGCAAAGAATAGAATGCTGTTAAATGGATGCTAAAATGAGAAAAAAAAATGTTGCTAGAAGCAGGAAAGCAGCCTGTTACTTAAATTCCTTCAAGTGAGAGATCACTTAATTTGTGTAAACCACTATTAGTCAAAATGCTCCTCAAAGCTCAGGAACTATGCAAACAGCTTGAAGAGTGATAGGTGGGAGAGTGTGAGTGTTTGCACAGACCTTGTGGCTTCAAATGCTGCTTCAGACTAGAACTATTAGTCTCATGTTAATGAAAATAGTTGCCTGACCCTTTGTGTGTCTTCAACATTATTGTTTCTAGGTTTGACTCCTGCACGGCTCCAGATGCAGTATCAACACCTATAGACATAACTGAAAGCCTCCCACCCTTGAAGAATGGAGTCAACATCAGTAGTGGAATTACAGAAACTGACAAAAAAGACAGAAAAAAGAATTTCCGTAAACATGGTGATAAACCTCTGAAACTCCCTCTGGACATTACTTAACAAATGCAACTGAGCTGGCAAGCAGCTTGCATTCTCACCTAAAAAGAAGCAGGTCTGAACTCATGGCATTGATGTTCTCTTCCTTGAAAAGCTTACTTCAGCCGAGTCAGGAGTTAGTTTGACTCCCATCTTAATAAAGATCCTTTCCCCAAAGGGATATAAAAATAGGTCCAAACTCTGGTCACGGAGGAAGAATTCCTGGAGAGCAAAAGGAAGAACTCCAAATTGTAGGAGAAAAAACAAAAAAAAAGGCTAAAACCTTCACAATCTAGGAAATGACCCAAATTAATGTTAAAAAAGTTGATTTGCTTCACTTAGAGAATGGATTGTGTCCTGGGTTCAGCAGTAGCAGTAATTTTTCTCTTTCTTGGTAGCTGGAGCACCGTTGTGTTTTGACTTTCAGGCTGGGAACGGTGCTAATAAAATGTATGTTTTTAGTTACTCCTCAAATGTTTGGTTTGTACAAGGACTTTCTGAGCTTCATGCTCTGCCAGGGAGGAGGGAAGGCAAGAAGGAAGGAGAGACAGGACACCTGACCCAGGCTAGCCAAAGAGGTATTCCATACCATAGCACGTCATGCCCAGGATGTAACCAAAAGTTACCCCGAAGGGCTAGGGCTCTGGGAGATGGAGGAGGTATCAGTCAGTGCTCGGTCGGGCAGGGTGGGGTGAGTTATGGGCCGGTGGCTGGGGAGGTATTGAATTCTCTTCACTTGTTATTTCCTTTATCATTATTATTACTATTGGTGGTAGCAGTAGTGATTTGTGTTATACCCTAGTTATTAAACTGTTCTTATCTCAACCTGTGGGAGCTACATTCTTTGGCTTCTCCTCCCCAACTCTCCGGGAGTTGGGGGAGCAGGGGGGAGTGAGTCAACGAGCTGTGTGGCTTAAACCACAACAGATTGAAAAGCAGCCCTCAGACGCGAGCTGTCATAGGGACTTTAGGACAATATTTTCAGTCAAGTTCCACCAGGTCAGTTGGTCAGTCTTAATGAAATTTCTCTCACTTATACAGAAAAAGTGTCAAACCTGGCCTCCTCCAAAATGTTAGCAAAGAATAGGTATCTCTAAGACTTTCTGTGTGTGAAATTAAGGGAGACAGTTTTTTTCCTTACCTTTTTTTTTTTTTTTTAGTAAAAATATGCTCAGAAAAGTGCACTTAAAATCCTTTTTCTTCTAATTAAAATAAAGTTATTAAGAAAATGATATCAAAAGTGCAATTATCATCTGAAAATGTGTTCTGACAAATTTGGAGAATAAATTAAACCTCAAATAGAGAAATGTTAGTCCTGCCTTCAGTGTAAGTGCCAATGCAGCCTTACTTACAGAGACTCTTTTGATACTTCCATAATGTGCCAATCCATGTTCAAAAGTACAATTATTTGTTTATATTCTTGAAGAGAGATACACAAAACAATTCTGAAGTCCTATTTTAATAATATATGGTAATGAAAATGAAATATTCATAATATGGTCAACTGTATTATAGGTATGAAAAGCAATGCATACCTAAAACTTTTACCTATAATGCTCTTTTTACAGCAATATTATAGTTCAGTTTTGGCAGCTATGCTTGTTATTCATCAGGCAAAGTTGGCAACAACTCAAAGTCATGGAAACATTGGGAAAACTCCAGCAGCCTTTTCTTAGGCAAGTTGTCTATTAAATACAAGATTTAACCTACCTTTTAAAAGGACAAAAAATGGGTGACCTGGATGAATTGAGTATCTCAAACTTCCTGCAAAATAGGATGGTCTTCTTGTTTGCACTCTTTAATGTTTTGATTTCTCATTCATTGCTGAAGCTGTAATGAGCATCAGTTATTACATGGTGGCTCAGCTCCAACATAAATCACTTAACCTCCCCCTCTTTATTGATTTATATTAGCATCTATAGATGGCACTCATTGTCTTTATAGAGCCTGGGATCTCACAGTAATTAAGTTCAAGTTTAAAATAAACAATGACATCCAATACGGGTTGTTGAAACATAAGACAAAGTTTCCTGACTAATGCCTACATTCAGTTTAGACCTCATCTCATTGCCATTCTAAAAATTCTAACCAGGCAAACCAAATGAAACCAAACAAATAATCACAGCAAAAAAGAACAGCAGGGAAGACATGTATTCAGTCTTGAAATTACTATGGAATGGGTTTGTCAAAATTATAGTGTCAATATTGTACCAGACGTCACTCTTTCTTTTGCAGTAGTATTGTATGTAAGCCTATCCAGCTCAGTAGTATCTTTCTTCGGAAGATATTTTAATCATAACTGGAGAATATTATATTATACTGTTTGATCTCTAAGTCCTCTAATGCTCTTGGATTTGTACAGTAAGTTATTATTTTCTTTTGCTGCCAGGAGACAAATTTATAACTTACTTACAGTACATTCACATAATTCTCAATCCCATTTATTTAAGATCCCAACTACCTTTAGTGGTAAATGGTAAGCATTCTGTACACTGGCTTAAATATGAGAAAACTTTTTTTCCAAGCCATGAACGCCAATCTCTACATGATGCAGGAACAGAAACCATAAATCTAGCCTGATCCCTAAACCTTAGCAATGATTTCTGTCAAGTAACATACCGAAGCCACAGTGGGAATACCAAGTGGAAGAGAGTTCCCATATTAGCCTACAGTGCTGTTATGACTTGTCAACTTCCCTGCAGACCCATTCTTTTCATGGATCTCACATCTTTTTTCTCCACATAGCCCTAACCCTGTGCTTAACCCCAAGTATGGACACTTCTGTAGTGGAACGTGGTGAAGCCCCTTGTGAAAAAGGATATGATTGTGAGAATTCTCACAGAAGATCCAGCTTTTTCTTCCTTGAAATTTTTGTGGCACTGCTTTTCCTGTGAGTCTCATATCTCTGTCAGGGAACAATAAAGGCATCTGCTGCTTAGCAGGAGGAGGAGAATTTGAGAGATAAGCATCACAGCATGGTAAGCAAAAGCCATGGCCACATCAACAAAAAGTCTTAGTTCTGTCATGAACAAGCCAAGAAGTCAGCCTATGGGTCAGGGCAAAGTCCAAATCAACAGGGTACAAACCCAGGCACAGGCATGGCTGCAAAGTAGCTACAATATAGTCCAGGCATAAGCCAGGTGTTGGCCTCTGCTTAATGCCACTACAAGCAAAGGAGGTAGGAGCTCCTGCTGCAGCTTCTTCTAGTTCTTCCTTGGAGAAATTTACAGTCAGTTGGGTCTTCTCAAACAGGTCTCACCTGTCAGAGCTATCCACCCAGGAAGAGGGGGGTTTTTTCTCCTAACTGACCGTAAGCCTTGCAAGAATTCTGCTGTGGGATATAGTAAAGGCCCATGGGAAAGTCTGAGCAGGGAAGATTTCTCATAGAAGCCTATGCTTTACTTTCTCAGCTTCTTAGGAGCCTTGTCCTTTCCAAGGGCACCAGCTTTCTTTCCCTTCTTATCTTAATCCTAGTCTTAACCCTAAACCTGGTCTTAGAGGTTTTAGCACACTTTTGATTAGTTTTTTCTGCTAGTCCTTGAAATGTAACTATGCTTTTAAAAAAACTAAATGAAAGGCTAGTCTTCCTTGCTGACATTATCTTTTACTATTGTTTTAAATGAAACATTATCTATGTATATATGTGTATCATGTGTGAGCTTTATTTCCTGGTAGTTTAGGCTGTACTTCCATCACTGTTTTCCCTCAGAGTGAATTATAGAGTGTTTTGTATGAGACCTCAGTTTTCATAATAACACAAATTTCCTGCTGTGACTCAGTAGCTTCATGTAAAGAGCATAATATTGATCTAATTATTTCTAACTGCTTCTGCACATTAATGATGTAGTGTAAAATAGTTGTACAATTGTATAAACCAAAATTATATTTCTAATTTCAATCTTGTGATCTCTATTTACACTTTATTTTAGGTTTACATGCTTGTCTTTGTCGTGATACTGCTTTAATCATTTATTCTAATTATCTTGCATATAATCATAATCAATTTCCAATTAAAAAGTTATTCTGATTTTTACTCCAAGAAGTGGGGACTCTAATCCAAAACCATGAAAGTTAAACAAAATATTTAGCATAAGGACCAATTAGAAATTATAATTGAATTTTGTTAATTTTTTTATGCTGTAACTTTATCCCATATAATCCTCTTGGACATTTTTGAATACCCTGTGTAAAGGAACAACTGTACTGTCTAATTGCTGTTGGTTTATTAACTGACAAGGCATTATTTCTGTAATAAGTATTCTGATACAATAAAACTGTTATCACATTTTACAAATACTTCTCTGAATTTTATATTTAATTTCTGCAAACATTAATGCCAGTAAAGCTTGAATGCCTCAGTGTCTGCAGAAAGGAACACAAAAGAACTGTGAATATTCCTGAATTCAGTTCATTTTAAAACTAGCAGGAATAAAGTACAAATAGCTTTTGTATTACTGAACAACTCTAAATATTATGATTTTTTTTTCCTCAGTGAGAACTGACATCCAGCTACTCATTTATAGCCTCAAGCAGCATCACTTTTATTTTGAAATCCTGGTAAAACACCTTAAACATCTGAGCAGTCTTACTCAAATGGATAATTCAACTGAATTCACTTTGAACTCAGAACTACCTTGAGTAAAGTTGTTCAAGTATAAGCACTTGCAAGACTGAGCCTGCACTTGTTTTTAATTCCTGATTTTAATTCCTTATAAATGTTAAAGGAAAACTTACTGAAGATAACACATTTTTAATCAAAAGATTAAGAAAATTGCTTTGCTCTTTATTTTAACACATATATGTATTTTATAACACATATAATGTATTTTATAATGTATTTTTATGTAGAATACATATAAAGATCTAGAAAAATATAGAATATACAAACTGTAACTGTTCTGTAATCATTAAGATCGTTGAGCAGAGAATGGTAGAAATCCTCAAAGCATTATTTTGAAAATATCAAGTGAATATATGGGACAAAGTATATGATTTCCTATGACATATTCCTGATGTGAGGGAAAAGAAAAATACATGGATATTGGCAACAAAACTTCTATTAGGGTCACCTGTTTCAGGAACAAGTCCTAAATAGCAAAATTTTAATTAAAAAAAAAGGTGCAAGGAGGGTTTTGCTTCATTTGGGATGCCTGACACAGCAGTCAAGAAGAAAAAATGTGGCACCCAGAAGAGAAAAAAAGAGTCAAACTATTTCTCATGTGTTAGTAAACAGATTGGTTTTAGTATGGATGTTATAGAGGATGAAGGGAGAAACAGTATAATGGACTGAGAGAAAGAAAAACAGTCAAGGGATGTTGACAACTTCATTCAGTCCCTGCTATGAGAATCTGAGACATAGACTGAAGTTCACAGGCAAATTTCAAAAATATTTAATTACTACACACATATTCAGACCTCACTTTCAGAGAAGACAGTGACACCAGCATATACATACACAGACACATCTGTTAGTAATACACCAGTTATTTTTCATAGTGTGTTTCTACTGCTGGACTCTTACTGCCTGCCTTCAGTTGACATCTCAGCATGAGCTGTACATGCTGAGGGTCAGACCCCCGAAAGGTACCTGTTCAGACATACATAAAGGGGTTACCTTGGTAACAGACACATGTGAAAGCTCTCAGAAGAGCTTTTTTCTCATGTATTAATTTTTTTTCTGCTCTGTGCTGGTTCATATGCATATATAGGCTCAGGCTACAAACTTTATCAATCAAACTACAGCTGCACAGCTTCAGCTCTGACTTTTACTCTTTTCTGCTTTCCAGTAGCTTATGATGAAGATTTGCTGATGAATGGAAAGACTGGTATCTGGCAAGGCATGCTGCTCCACTAGAAATACACAAATTTCTGCTGAAATCTTATAGATCATTTACATGAACTTTTGAAGCAGGAAGAAGGTTTATATTACTAGAGAAGAGATGTCTATATACAGTTGCTCATGGAGAACTGCTGAAGTAAGAAAACCTATCTTGAATCTTCTCAATTTTTTTAATTAATATACATGTACATGCATGGTTAATATGCACATACATACTAGAACTCACATTATTAGTTAGAGTTGAAATACACTCCTCTTTCACAGGCACAGAGAATGATCCCAAATGCGTAATATGTCATGTTACTTGAAGTCTCCCTATTTCGGAATTAGTCTCACCTGGAACCAGTTCTGAATGTTGTAATTTGCTGCCTTATGACAGTAAAAATTTATAACGCATCTGCAAATATTGTGTAAGCAGTCTGTATTAAAGAGTGCATTTTATATTTTATCATGTATTAATATTAGCATAATCAGGGATTATAAGGTAGAAGAAATATGTTCATTATGCTCCATCAAAAGTCCAATTAGGTACAAGTTTGGAAGGCCACTTTTTAATTTAGGCCTCTTACAGCTCTTCTTCCAACTTATCTCATGCTAGATTGGTTGGACATGATTATGTTCTTCATCACATTTTACAGATAGCTAATTTATTTTCATGAGCATAATGATTGATCTAGAAGCAAATCTAAAGGCCACTGCATTTATTTGGGGATGTTATCAGTATCTTCAGTGAGTGAAGAATCAGTTTACATCATATATATTCCCCATTTCATACCATTAGTAGAAATAATACCTTCAGACAATAGTCGACTTTTCAGCTTTAGAAGGGACTTGTATTTAAAAAACAGAATCAGAAGCCTTTACCTCCGGGCTGCTGATATTCGTGGCTGATGCTGCTAAGTGGACCTCATCTTATGTGGGACATAGAACATTATCTCCCACCAATTCTCATATAAGACCACTGAGGGTGTAAACCAAGACCTGTTTTATTAAAGGAAAGTGTCCTGCATTTTAGCTAGCTTTGACAGAGGTTTTCTACTGCAGTTTCTACTGAGTCGTTACACTAACCAGGATGTATTTGTTTTCTCCTGTCAGTACTGGTGAAAACATAGAAAAAGGAACACTGTCTTCCTTATAAGTGAATATTATTTTTAATGGAAAATATCAGAAATGGAAAACTGTTTTTTTAAAGTACTTGAGCTTGACATACCAAGTATTTGATAGAGCTGTTCTGAAACTATTCACTTAATTTTGAATTCTTAATTCTCTCCCTGTCTCTTTCTGTATCTTTTTTTAAGTATTCACTACTAAGTTGTAAACCTGGCCTCTACAGTGTTTTATTTTCCAGCACAATAATCATGCTAATGTACTCTAAGGCTAAATGTGAAGGATAGGTAATAATTTGTCAGTGTTTCAAGCAGAATTCAGGGACATTTCAAAATGTTTTTTTGTGATCTGGGCTTCCAACTTTAAAATGTGATGTATAATTGACATTTTGATACTTCGAGGCCATGGTGTATTCTCACACTTCTATGAAAAAAAAACCAACTTGCTGACACAATCAGGAAACAGATGGTGACAAAGATCTTGTATTTAATATGCCAATCATTATGCTTTACTTGCATATTATCATCTCATTCATGAGGCCACTATATGAAGGAATTTTGCTATGCCTTTGCAAATCAATCAAGAAGTCTTTTAATATTTTTTTAAAATATAATTTAGGTCCTTCTTATCCTTTCTGTTTCATTATATTTGGGGTGGGGTGTTTATGCAAATTTATTACACACGAAAAAATGCTTTGACAATCCTGTGGTTAGAATAAATGTCAGTAATTAAATATTCACTATAGATAGATTTAATAGAGACCAAGAAATGACTTGGCAACTGAAGTACCCACATTTTCCATACTTTGTTGTGGTCCTTAATCCAAAGGCAGTGACATAGTAAGACACTATGAAGGATGATGTCGAGTAGGAGGATAGATTTTATAATGTGGCCTCATATCTACTAAGACCTGGACTTCAGTCAAGATTTTCTACTCAAGAAAACCACAGATGGCAGATTACCAATGTATTTCAGTTAGCGCTGAAATCATTGCATATCTCAGCCAAGCAAACCTTTTCTTCAGCTCTGAAAATAGGCATTTTCCGTGGAGGGTATCTGACTCAGAGTCCCCTTACATGGGAGAGTTCGCCCAGTCACAAACTGAGCAAAGACCCTCCTTGGACAGTTTGAGGTCCTCTGAAGATGTTTTAGCCCATTATTGCATGTGATGAGAAAAGGCTGTTTCTTTCTCCTTTGTTTCTCTCCTTCAATGTCCAGAGAAAGCTTCTTCCTTTGCAAGTGCCAAATGTTCACATTTAGAGGGAGCTGGGGTATAGTTAGCAACATTTTCTCCAGTCTCTTACTCTCTATCTGTAGGTTCTCCACCTCCTAAAATGTTTATCTTTCCATTTAAAGAAGTTAAAAATATTTCTGTTTCTCTGCAAAAAGAATGATACAAGCAAGAGGACACATCATATAGCTTGACTAATTACAAGTGCCTTGTTACCTGGGGTAGAACATGTCTCTGATATGAATATAGTTAGGTAGTTATTTGAAAACTTACACATTCTTCCCAAAGTGGATGTAAATATACACTGCTACCAGCTTGTATAAAATGTGGGAAGAAAAAGGAGAATGGCCTTGTGTTGAAACTTAGGAAAAAAGTATTTCTAGGGAAGAAATAAGAATTTTACACCATTGTTCAACAAAATCCAGTGTCATTCCAGGCACAGTATGCTTCAGTAGCTGTTCCCCTGAGACAAGTGTCATAAAAGGCAAAGTGGTCCTAAGTGCAAGAAAAGTGAGCCTATGTTTCTTTCACACATGTCACAACACAGGGTTTATGGCAGCCTTTCAGCATATCCCCCGCTTTCCACACTAATTCCCCTTTCTAATATCCAGCCATTCAGACTACTTGCAAGGTGTTCTTTTAGACCCGATCTTTACTGACTCATAACTGGGAGGTCTATGTAACCCCTGTTTTGTCATATTCCCTTCACTGCATGGCATTCTTCATTTAGCTTGCCCAAGCAGGTTTGTGTTTACAAAACCAGAAATCCTCAAAATTGAAATTCTGTATTCCCTTTAATTGGTTAGGAAAAAAACAACACAACAATAATATCCCCAAACCCAGAACCCCACAAGCGCACTACAGCATTGTGTAACAGTTGAGCTGTTCTTAAACACGGGGTCAGATTGTTTCACTACTTATCAAAGACAGTGGCTTAAACACCTTGCACTATCTAGACAGCCGTCTCTTGGGATGTCAAAAGTCAAGGTTACATCAGCTCTTGACTTTGTCCAGGCTCTATGATGTACAATGTCACTGTAACAGAGCACTTCCTCTTTGTTCTGGGGGAACTTGACTCATAATGAGCCCATTTAGGGTGTACTCAGATTGTGATAAAGAGCTCTACACAGAGGCTCCTATTTTAGAGAAACAGGTGTTGGCTTTGATTAGAGAAAAATGACATCATCCAAGGGAAAGGAGAAAAAAAAAGCACAGGGAAAGGAAGGCAAAAATAGAAAAAAAGTGGCAACCAGACACAAATACATTTGCACATATAAAGCTGTTCTAATGAGAGCCAAATTGATTTGACATTCAGTGGCAGTTTGAAGCCAAAAAAAGCAAAGCAGCCTACAAAAGGCCCAGCTCATTGTTTATGGAGTGTCATACTTCATCATCTGTGAGACCAATAACAGTGATGGGAAGACCTTTAAAAGCAGGGAGTTTGCACAGAATGGCTGCATGGATATCGCTGATGTCAGATGCAATAGAGTGATTGTGAGCTATTTCCTGAATTGAAATCATGTTTGCCAGATGAAGTAGATATTCTCTACAGATTATATCTTTGAGAAGAGGATTTGGTACATTGTTAGAATTCTTGGCTGATTTCTCCTAGGCAGACATAATCACAATACTTTGTGATGGGTACTGATCATAAAACTAAATAAACTGAATAAAAAACATAGAAGATAAAACAATCATATAACATGCAAATGCAGCTTCCAGTACATGAAAATTATTTTGTTTGTGAAAAAGAACTTTACACAAAATCATGTGAATTAATGTGGGGACCCCTTCCATTCACCATCCTCATTTTCACAGGTAACTTTGTGACTATTTTTACAAACATAATTTTTACATTTTCATCAGAATAATGGTCCTCTGTCATTAGTAGACTGCAGAATATATTTCGTCCATCTCTGCTTTCAGTTAGAACACCTGGTGAGGAGTGACATGTTTATCAAATGTTGGTGAATGCCAACATGAATTAAATAAGCCTTCAAAAAAACCATGAGATGCTATAGCCTTGTACAGGAAAAGATATGTGCAGAAAGCAGTCTCTCTCTTTCTGCCTTCTAGCTATGAGCTCAATCTAGATATCACAATATTGATATTAAAATCTGATCCTAATGTTTCTGTTTAGTTTTCACTAGAAAATCTGTTTCTTTCTTGAGGGAAAAATCAGGAATTTCAGCCTCCGAGTCTCAGTTCTCTAAAGACTCACTGGAATACAAATACACAATGATATCAAATTGGGAACTCCTTAATGACATTTTACATATGGTATCTATTGTGGCTTCATAATGCAAAAAGCACTATGTAGGGTGACCAAGTATAAATGGATGGCATAAACCAAAAAACAGAGAGAGACAAGATACATGGAAGTCTATGAGAACAGATAAAATGTTTTCTTTCATTCACATTAAAAATAGAGTTTGGTTTTTGTTTTTTTTTTTTTTGTGAACTTTCTTTCTGTTTCCTGTAAATAATTTGATCTGTGAGTTTTTAGCATGATCACCCAATTAAGCAAATAGATCAAGTAGGTCATAATGTTTAAATATTCACAAAAGGCAACATTACATCTATATTAAATATTGTATTCTCTGACATATAAAGACAGCATACACTGATTATTAATTATGTGTGCATATGCAATCCCTGCTATGTCAGCTTTATGTTGTAAATCATATGATTGAGTCTCTTTTGTCATATTTAGAATTATAAGCCACACTGGAATAAATTACAAGTTTTGAATACTACAAGATAGGTTTCTAAATTCACTTTATAATAGTACCTAGCAATTAAAGGCCATATGTATTCTACTGCAACCTGTACTTTAGTTCGCAAGAGAAATGGGGTTGCTCTGTGTCTAACACTCACTGGTTTAGTAGTCAGCCTAAAGTCCTTCAGACATGATATTTAATTCTATTAAATTAAATATTTAAATGCCATCAGCATGGTAAGCCCTTCAACAAGTGGATTTCACTTTTCTTAGGCTGTAAGAACATTCCCCTGGATAATCCTATTGTAGAAAAAGTAAATAGGAAATCTGTTACTGAAGACTGAAGAAATGCATTGCTACCAAATTTTGTTAAAACATTTAAAATGTTACCTTTTAGGATTCAGTGTCAGAACTGTAGCACCACAGAAGTGAATGCAAGCAATTTACATTTCCCTTAGAGCTATTGTTTCACACTGTCTGAAGATTCAGGCTATGTCTTTCACTGCTGAGAAATGATGTATTTTACATCAAGCAATGTAAACTTTTATAAATTAGTGAAAACAAGAAGAGACAAATTTCAGCTTAATGTAGCTAGTCAAGGTTAACCTCAGGCCTACATCTGCCATTATATTGACAAAATAGAGAAATAACACGGTTAACAATGAAAATACAGCCTTTGCAAGAGAACCCTGTATCAATTACCTGCTACTCAAATTAGAATCTTCCCTCCACAGTTCTACACTCACAAAGTCTAAAAATATCTTGCATTTTTGTTTTATATCTCCTTACACATCTGTGAAAAGTCATAGCTTTTATATGAAATTCTTCTGGAAAAGAGAAACCCAAAGGAAGCAAGCACAACGTATAAATTTTTTTTTGCATGTATATAAAAAAAAATAGAAATTACAATGAACTATGATTATGAATTATTAATATGTTAATTACAGTCAAAGCTGAAAAACTGTTTTCAAGTAGTAGACTTAAGCAGCTGGTCCTGCTTAGTTCATCAAAAGCATCAAGGACACCGGATTTGCATATGTGATTGCGAGGTATGAAAAAAGCTGTTTCATCTAGCCGAAAGAGCAGACCAAGTCACTAAAATTAAGAAATAAAGATTTTCATTTTATTTTGTTTTCCTGACACTGAGGGTGACTAACTCCTGGAACAAATTAACTCAGCAAGTGCTAATTTCTCCATTGCCTGTAATGTCTGCATCAGAAATGGATGGCTTTTTTTATTCCCCGTGAAATACTTGCTTAATCCAAAGCTGCTTTTTTTTTTTTTTTTGCTATAAAAAATGTTAAAGGTAAAGATAAAGGTGTGGGAACTCCCCTTTTCTAATAACTTATACTGTGTTACTTTGCATAGCACTTCCTTGCCAGTAGGGTTTGGATAGTTTAGATAGATGGTGCCTGTGTGGTGCCTGATAAAAGTTAGGTTGGCTCAGAAAAAAAACATAAGATAAAATTTTATGTGCTTGTGTTATATGAAGATCTAATAGTCTGGATAACCTAGAGATGTCTTTAGTCTTAAAATTAACAGGTTTCTATTAGCATCTCTAGGACATAGAAGTACACACAATGAACAGAATGAAACTCTGCAGGAGTGAATATATTCCTCTGATCTCTTCCAAAAGTGGTTCTTTAGATTTTTAGCCTCTCCACATATTCATTCTTATCTGTAATACTGTAGCGAAAATAATTTCATTTGCATTACTTCATGTCCACAATCTGTTTATTTACACACCACACAGCTAAGTCTGATTGCACCATACTTTATTGCATTCACCTAGCTTCAACTGAATCACTTAGTAAATTTCAGCCTGCTACTTCTTCCACAGCTCAGTAGAGTCACCAAGCTTGCACAGGCACAGCTAAACACATTCTGAAGAAGACTTGGTTAAACAGGTATACCAAAAACCTCACTGACGCAGTCAATCTTTACTGCTGATGGCAAAATGGCTATGTGATGGCATTAAAAAAACAAAGTAGGATTTACACTTATGTAACTAAGAGAATTGATGCTGGGCTTGTAAACAGGACAAGTTAAATAAAGACACTAATATAATAGCAAGCAATGAGACACATTTTCAGTATAAACCTTCAGTGTAAAAATTCTCTTATCAAGGAAGTGTGAACACTGACTACAAGCTCTACTCCTTAGAGACTGGTTGTATTTTAAAGAGAAAGCTTTCTCCTGCTTGGGAATCTTGAAAATAAATTATTTTCAAGAGAAAAGATAGACAATAGGAGCTATCCTAGAAGAAAACTAAAATGCAAGTCCCTCTTTTCCTTGTCTTTCCTACCTTTCTGTATGCCACCCTTGTTACAGCAGGATGTTTGGAGGCATATTTTCTAAAACAGTTCCCAGCCAGACAACCTTCACTCATGACAAACTGTTCATTTTAAGGCTGTGATTTCCCTAACTGAGGTTAGATTTAGCCATCCCTGTGCAAAACTTTGGGAGGTTCCAACAGGTCTTCTATATGTTATCAAACCCGCCTATTCACTCAAAAGGCTCTTTCTAAGTAATGATACCAGGTCTAACTTTGCAGTCAGAAATGAGTGGAGATCGAACTGTGCTGAAGCAACTTCCAAAAGTTGAGAATGAGTACTTCCTAGGAAGACACGTTGCAAGAAGTTCACATGACATCTGT
Source organism: Melopsittacus undulatus (assembly GCF_012275295.1). NCBI lineage: Eukaryota > Metazoa > Chordata > Aves > Psittaciformes > Psittaculidae > Melopsittacus > Melopsittacus undulatus. Next base: position 43,527,802 of record NC_047530.1, on the reverse strand, counting down.
TTCCCAGTAATACACAGACAGTTCATGCACCACTACAAGCCCATCAGTTTCTTGAAGGGAAATGCACATACATACTGTGTAGCACATACACCTCTGTAGGCTTTCACTAACAGGAAGTGGTTTGCATATATTACACTGTGGTTTTAACATGGTATTTTAAGGTGTTTAACTACAAAGCAAGAACTGAATGCAGTTCAGTGGCTGTTCTTTCCAATTCAGAGTGGAAGCCTAACAGATTCTCTGAAACAGCACATATTTCTGGACATGTCTGAAGTTGGATGGATATGGCTACCTCTTGGTAGCCTTTTGATTAGGTAAAATCAATGAAGACAATGGGATAAAAAGATTTTAATTTCAAAATTATTAATTTCATGCCATCTTTTGTGTATTGCAGTCTTTTTGTTTCTTACTCCAAAACCCAAGTGATTTTTATTTGGTAGTCATCCTGAACATGATTATTAGAAGAAAAAGCTTAAAACCAGGCATGTCAACTCCCTTTTGATAAGGAGCCTGCAGCATAGGAAACTTTGCATTATGTGTATTAAAGAAGGAATATGTAAAGTGCAAGAATGTCTTCTGGCAAAATATCTGAGCTATGGTAAAACTGATATCTACAAGAAAATATTTCAATAACAGTAGGGATCAGTGAGAAGAGGAATTTTATTGCTGGCCCTGCCTGTGCAAAGACAAGTACTATTCTCATATCTATGAAAGAACAAAACAGGAAACAAACATAAACCAAGCTTGCAATTTTTAACCAAATCTACTTCTTGGTTTTTACCAGCAGCAATAACTATTAAAAAAATGGGTTTTACTTAATCATTCCATTAGCAAACAAAAATCCCAAATACCATCAAACTAAATAAAGATAGACTCTTCGTTATGGAGCAGTTTCTGGTGCTAATAAAATAGTGCAGTTTTACTTTAGAGAACCCTCCCCCAGCTCTTTCCTCCATTGCTTTATTTCAGCCACTGAAATATGTGGAAAAATACTTGCTCTGTTTTCATCTCTTGCTGTTTTCTTATGCAGTTAGTATTTTATTGTAGAACTACATTAAAAAATAAAATTGAAAATAAAGAAGTTTTGCAGCAGGTATTGTGTAAGCAAACATACCTTTATTTTCTGCATACTATGTCAAAGCAAATTAGGTGTCTTTTGGTTAACACTGAAATGCCATTTGTACCTGGAAGTAACTTAGATTCATTAGGGTTTCTTTTCTCCTCTAACTCATTGCAGGCTTGCTTTTGTTTATGAAAATAGATCTGAGCAGGTAATCAGAGTGTAGAAATAGTTTTCACTCATTCAGCGATATTCCGCAGGTTTTATTCACTTTTATTCTTCATTGCACTTTCACTCTTGGAAACTCATTTACATAATCTCCGTATGGTCATTTCACAGTAACTGTATGTGACTCTGGATATGCCAGCTAATAATTACTCCAAATTATCTGAGAATACCTAACTCCATAGCTACTATACAGTTATTTCTTCATATTCAATCTCTACACTGAAAGCTCTATGACTGGTCCAATGCTATGAAATGTCAAGCTGTTTACCAACAAAAAACACTGTGCCTCTGCTTCTCAGCCCCTGCAGCTGAAGCAGAAAATGCCAGTGTTTACTTAAAGAAGGGGAGAAAAAACTCTCCTTCCTCTATGCTTGGTCCTGGCTGTTGGAGTGAATAGTAGTTTTTGTCATTCATATTAATGGGAATGGAATCTGGCTCTCTTTCTCATCCCTTTTAAGCCCTATCCTCTTGCACTTCATGAAAATGCTTTATTTACACAAGAATTGTCATAAAACTGTAATTTCTGTAGATGAGATTCTGCTCTATTTCCTCATCTACTGGCTTAGTTTTCATTTCCCATCACTTCTTATACAGAGCCATGATGTATATGTCTGTATATCCAAAAATGTAATTTAACTAGAAAAATAAGGGAAGAAGCAAGAATTTTCCCTTGAAACTTCTGTAGGCCAAAATCTACCGGTATTTTTACCATAACATTCTTGCTCCCCCAAGCTTTGGCAACTGCTGTCCAGCATTAATGTGACACAAGATGACTTATCATGAAATGCTTTTTTTTTTGTCAGAGTAGAGTTTGGATTAAATGACTATGGAAAAAGACAAAAGCAAATTATGAAAGGCAGGACTTTCCTTCCCTTCCTCCTTTGCAACTGAATTAAAAAATGTCACTGACTTTAATCACCAGTTACAGGGTGAATTGTTCAGGGGTTTAGAATCTGGCAGAAAAGATGAAAAATTTCTGAATGGAGATAAAGAAAAACACAGAAAAGCCTATATAAAAATGCAGAGGGGAAAAAAAGATTTTCTTTGGTATTTTACAGAATGCACAGAAATAACATTTGGATAATGATTAAATACTGAAAGAGTCTACTGTGCAAACAAGGAATTTCTCAGGGTTGTGTATGTGTGTGCTATTTAATTGTTTTGGATATTTGCTTGATATTTCTTTTCTTTTAAAAAAAGAATGGTGTGATCTAAAAAGAGAGGACAAGCTTGGTTCAGTTATAGCTTTCATATAATTACTACAAACTAATGCAAATTAGACTGTAGGTCTGCTCAATGTACATTTCTGTGCTTGCCAAATTATGTTTGGCAGTGTGGTCAAGCAATAACAGATGCACACTGTGCCTAGTTTTCTCGGGCTGTTCAATAATTAGGAGGGCCATGTATTATAATAAACCACATCCCCTTGGCTGAGATTTGGATGCAAATTGCACACTAATTCACTTCCAAGTTTTTTGGAAGCATACCAAAAGACATGAAAATTAGGGAAATATACTATTTACTTCGGGAAACGTGTTTAAAACTAAATAAGGCTCATTTGTAAGCAGTATTCATCTATTCCATCCTTGTAAAAAAAAAATTAACAATAAGTTCTCTTTCCTTTACACTATTAAGTTCAGCTCTAGCACAGAGCAGCTAATGTGACACCTCTGCAATATTCATGGCATCTCTATTATTCTTGTACTGAGAGAGTATAATATAAAAGACAGTTACTCTGCTTTGTATTTCTCTAAGGTATTGCTGAGGTTGAGTGGATGATATCAGTTCAATGAAAGACTTGAATCACACGGCAATCCAAATTCTTTGCAATCAGTTGAGTTGTAATGGCATGCTGTTTATAGCAGAAAATTTGTCTTTTGAAAAGGCTGAAGATTCTTTACCCTTAGCTGTTATACAAAGGCTGAATGGACAGATTTAATGAAAAAAAAAATACTTAATGAAGGAAATTCTAGGAAATACAGCAATGTAATGCAGTTACACGTGTAGATGTAACTGCAACTGTCTCCAGATTCTGAAGAAACAGAAAATTAAAATAACTGAACTTGCTTAACAGGTAGTTAGGTTGTCCTGAAAATCATTTAACAGTGACCTGCTTTGCAGTAACAGTTAACACTCTTAAACACAGAAATAGAATGCAACCTAAAAGTAGTATAGTAACAGATACATCTCTTGTGTTTTCTGCTTGCTTATATTGTGATTGCACCAAAGAGACAGGCTCATGGATTAGGACTCCTCTGTACATGGCCTAGAAAAATACAGAAAAAAAAGGAGTAAAAACGGCAGAAATCAGAATGCTGTCCTGTAGTATTATTTTTAAGTTCTTTGTTTTAAGAAGAGATATCACAGAACATAATTCTGTAAATCTTTCCAAGTATTTCAAATTTTACAGAGATGTTCAAGCAGTTCTTCACAGGAAGACAATGAGGTGAAACATAGCTTGCCAAAAATATAAAAACCCCTTTCAAGATATTTTACATTGCCAGCCCAATTTCAGTCACTACGGTGTAGTTTTGACATGGGTCCCTTAGCTGTAAACTAATTCACATGTGTACCAGCAGAAATGTCTACAGTAAAACAAAAGTCAGATAAGGTTATTGAAGTCTTATCTATTAAAAATTTGATAATACAGAAATGCAGGCACAATGACAGTAGGCAAGTGTGCTAGTATTAAGACCAATTTTAAGAGGATTAATCAATGCTGTGACATGCAGCTATGGCTAGACTACTATGTATGTCAGGTTTGCAGAAGTTTATAATAGGTAGTTTTTAGGTATATCTTAGGCATTTATCCTATTTGATGGTTGTTTGCATTGTGGCTAGATCATCATAGCCTAACAGAACAGCAACAGAATTCTTATTTCCAGTATGGTAAACACAGAGTTAGCTGCATAAAAGCAGTTTTGGCAAAAGTACTGTTCACTATGTTGAAATTGAAAACAGGTTAAAGACTAAATGTGGAAAAGCAGCTGAAATTGTAAACTCATTTGAATCATTTAAATTAAGGAACTATAAAGAGCTTTAGATGAATTTTGCAAAAATAACTGGTTGAACAATTTAGTAGCAGATAAGACTCAACAAAGATAAGACCTCCCTAAAAGTCATTAGTGGAAACAGTCTAAAGTATTTATACATAATGATGTCTCCTGAATTAGTTGTAACCTCTTAGGAGAAAAATATCTAGGCATTACAAGAGACAGCTCAATGAAGATACTTGTTCAAATAAGATGTTAAATTGTGTTAAGAAGGGAATAGAAAAGAGAAGACTACAATTGCATTATATAAATTGATGGCACATTGATTACTGTATTCAGTTAGACATCTTATTTTTAAAAGACGCAAATGAGAAGGTGAAATGAAGTACAATGAAAATGACAAAGGTGTTACTTTCATAGTCACTAAATTATGTCAGCCTCTTCAGAAGCATAAGGGAGTAAGTGGAAAATGTTAATCCCAGTTTGATAGAACCATCCCCAGAAAGCTAGCCCTTTTTCTAACATTTATCAGGTTCAAACCAACCCATTTTTTAACATTTATGAAAGACTATTTCAGCATGCTGCTAGTGTCTGATTCAGGAAAATACAATGATGGTATAGAGCAGTTTTGGACTCCAGCCATTCTGTTGCGTGTGGTCACTGTAGATGCAAAGTATGTGTAAATCCAGATCAAACTTAATAAATAATGAAATGTCCATTTTTAATGAATACTCTTTCTACAAAATTAGTCTTTACACTTAAACTAGATATCCCTAGCTTGTCACATCACAAAGGTGGATTAAAGGAGAACCTAATGTTCCTGGGGCTTGATGGTGGTGGTGGGAATTATTTGGGTTTTTATTAGGATTTTGCTATTCTTTTTATAGAAACAAATTCATTGAGGTCAGTTAGATTTTATTAATAATTATAACGTTGTGAATTATGAGGGTTGTTACATCTTGCTTGAACTGTTCAAGACAGCAGGATATATATGTAGTAGCTTCCTTAGACTTGGAGAAGACCTCTGAAAACATCAACTTTGTGCATATCTATGTCTGGCGAAACAATATGTGTGCAAGTTAAACATTGAAAATAGTCCAAGAGCTGCCATTAATTTGAATTGATCTGAAATCATTATCTGGAACTGCCAGGAAACTGAAAAATTAGTTATTTCCACAAGTCTTATCTGAGATAATATGTACCTTTTCTGGAATGTACAAGAATGTCACTATCATTACTGCTGCTAACTTCAATGGAACTTACATTCATTAAATACAAAGAAAGTATTAAAGATAGGGTGCCTCTCTACTCAGAAGAGACTTTGGTAATACAGCCGTATCTGGTTATGCTCCTTTTCTGTATGTGGTGAATGCAGTGCATGAAGAAGCCTCTTTGGAGTGTTACTGAGTAAAATAGCCTTCTAACAACATAAAATAAATTATACATCAAGTTGTGTAAACCTGTGTAATGATAAATGTCTAACAAAACTTTGTATATGGAGCAGACCAAACACACTGTCAATTGTTTTGGTCTTGCCAGCTATGTTCTTTCAGCAGCTGACAGCTTTTGTGATTTTTTCAGTCTATTTTACTAGAGGGGATAGGGTTACACTGGCATGTATTCCAGATCTATTAGAAAGCTGCCTGCATTTAAGGCTCAGTGATCTCTGCAGACTCTTTCAAGTCAGTACTCCTACATTCCTTACCAAAATTTTCATAGAATAACATCACCTCTACTGTATTGTCAGGTGAAAGCCAAGATACATTAATTTCTCTACATTTGATTCTTTGTATGACATGCTGACACCATTAAATTGATCATTATGACTTACTGTTTTCCTTATCATAGCCTTCCTCAATAGCTCTGTCAAGTTAGACAGAATTGAAACCAAGCAATAATTTTTAATTAATTGATTTTAAGAAATCTTTTCAAAATTCATAGAATTCATAATTTTCAAAGAAAGATGAGAACATTTATTTCCAAGCATTTTCTGTTGAAAACAACTAATATTCTCATTATTCCACTAAGAATTTTGGATTATACAGTGTTTTGATGAAAAAAATTAAGACAGATTTTATTATTATTATAACACACAGGTATATTTCTGTTTACTTTCCTGTTCATTTATTTTTAAGGCTAGAGCTTAAATTTCCAAAGGTAGGTAGTTGAGCTAGATGCCTAAATAACCCCATATATGTGACAATACATCTCAGTCAGATCAAGGTTTAAAACCTGAATAATATATTGGGAATAACACCTGTAGGTTATTCTGTTTTCATCACATTTTTTATTCTTTTTAAAAGATTTTGGAAACTCAGCATCTCTGTTTGCTAAGATGGTGCATAACATGGTTTGTTCAAACATGGGAATGCTCTAGGAATGGACTAATAACTAAGGATAAATCGTTCTTTTGAAATACTTGAAGTCGGAAGTGTGATCTGTTTCAGTTCAAAAAAATAAAAAAATCAGTTCTGCAGTGTTACTCAGGAAAACCCTTCAGTTTAGTGTCCATTAGTTACCACATCCATATTACAGAGTTCATACCGGTAGCCTTTTTTGCTCAGACATGAAATATAATTCCTATAATGACCAGACTCTTACATATTAATGTTTCTTACCATGTTACTCAGACATCCACTTTTGCAGTTGTCCTGCAGTTCCCTGGAAGAACCAAAATCCTCTGAGACTGTCATCTGATAGTTGTGGAACCAGCTGAAAAAGATTTTTTAATTTATATCAGTTCTTAGATAATATGCACTGTGGGGCAAGATCACAGCCAAGAGGAACGGAAATTTAAATTATTCACTGGAGAGACAGTATAACACTTGTGAGGAAACTAAAACTATTACCATGAGACACAGGCTACATCTCTCATTGTTTCATGGAGTGAAAAGACCAGGAAAAGTGTATGCAAACAAATAAAACCTTCTATTTGATGTGAGTGGAATGTCCTTGCACTGCTTTTTGTACGCTGGCATTTTATCAGTGGCATTTTGAAGACATGATGTCTTCCCTTTTCACTCTGGCATAATGAGTTCAATCACTCCATACCAGGAGTAGTGTTTTACAAGGAAGTGTTAGGGACTACTTCAGATTGTCCTATAGCTGAGCATTCACACCATTTATCTGGAAGGAACATATTCGGATCGCCATTAGGCAGAAGAGGTGATTGGACCCATGCCTGCCATACCCTGGATGAACAGCAATCTACCTGGGGTGGGATGGAAAGAAAATGGTCTTTCACTCTTACCTAGTGTTACCTCATATTTCCTCTGTGAAAAGGACTACTTTCAGGAGCAGTTTTAATATAATGAATTTTATTGTCCTACATTGTCTCCCTGCAATCTAACCATGTAAATATTAGCCCCCAGAGACTCAGGAGAAATCTCTCTTTGCAGCTATTTTCCATGAGCTATTTTGATAACATTTAGTCTATGTTATGGTTTTATGGATTCTACTGTCAGCTTTCTCTCCCCACAGACTTCATATAGGGAAATGAAGCACCTGGATTCCAGTCAGTGTCAGGTTTGGTGCTGCAAGAACCAGGCAACATTTTGATGCCTAAAAGTGTTTTGCAGTAAAGTTTTATAGCCTCAAGACTTTGACAACCTTTACAATTTTAAGGAAGTGGGATAAAACTATCTCAGAAGTGGTTACAAAAGCCTGGGACACTTTTGTTAACTGAGCTGTCATTTTGGCATAGTTTCAAGTCTATGACAGACACTGAAAAAATATTGCATCACAAAATAGCCTGTTTTACAGAATCTTAGCATGGAATATACCTAAGAATATGAGGTCAACCTGTGCTAGTTATCTCATAGAGATTTAAAAAAAAATCCAAACAAACTAAAAACCCCAACCTAGCAGAGGGTTAATTTAAAACTAAGACGAAGCTACTTTCAGGCAGTAATGTTTTTTAAACCTTCCTTTATAATTTTTGCTTATCAAGGAGTGCCCTTCTGGTATATCAACTGAGCCAAGACTGAGTTCTCAAATACTATGATGGCTTCTGTTAATTAGATAGTTTATCTGTGATGAGTTGTTGACACTGAGATGATTTGTGTTAAATAATTTTAAAATATTCTGTGGGGCACTAACTTAGAAGCATTGTTTGTTCATATTCCAGGCCCCGGCTTCAATCTTTTTTACAGCCCTCAACAGAAATGAAGTTGATGCTTCAACAAAGTTCTTTAAGTCAGAACAAGTAACATTGCAAAGATATTTTTGAGTAACTGGAAATCTCTGTAATAATTTTGTCTTTTTATAGTCTGGGCTTTAGTTTAATGCTGTAAAATTGGAAGGACACTTTTGGTAATATTATTTAAATATATTAAGTTTTGCTAGTTTAGCATTTCTTTAGTATTTCTTTCATGATGTTTTCCTGTCCATCACCAGTCCCTCAATTTGGGGCAAAATGAAGTAAAGATTGGCAGAATATGACATTCCTTTCTACTAGGGTGCTATAGTTTTATACATGTTCTTATCTCTTGATGGGCTTTAACAAGAAAGGTGGATAGGCTGGGTTTTAGTTGTGAAATACAGTGTTTGTTACAAAAATCCACACACTGTACTTCAGAGATGCTTACTAAGTATTACACTGTTTGAAATAAAAAAAAAAGCTTGCATGTGGATGAACCAAGTGTAAACACTTACAGATAGGAAGTACTCTGTCACCATATTAACAGGAGCACATCGTTATTTGTTCTTCTTATTCTTCTACTCCATAGATTAGTTCTCCTTTCCTATTTTTCTTCTCTGTTATACCTTTCCACCACCCCATTTCTCTTATTTTCTTATTCCCCCTTTCAACAAAAATGATACCCTTCTTTCTGACTGTTTTAATCCAATTTTCACTTGTTTGCGTCTACTGTTTCTCTAGTCTTTAAGCCCCAAATGCTCCCTTTTCCTTCTCAACGTCCCATCCTTCCTGAGTGGGAGTTCTGCCCATGCTGCTATAACACCTCAGACTCTGTTGTGATCTCCATTCTGCATTTGCACATGGATACAGTCCCCTAATTGAGAGACTTTTTTTTTTTATTAAAAGCATTAGACATTTATATGTAGGAATAACACTTGCAGAGACATTCTCTAGGTTAAAAGTTAAAAGGGATGTCAATCATCATACTTCAGAACATAAACAGATTGCCAGCGTGGGTTGAAAAGGAATTTTCCCCACATAAAGTCATAGAAGTTTGCAATAGAAAAGAACTAATAGGTCAGGTGATCCATCTACCTGCCAATTCAAGCTTTTTCCCCACCACGTATTTTACTGATCCTTGGCCTCTCAAAAATCTCAAGCAATTGGACTGTTAATGCTTCCCCATAGAGATTATACAGTCATTTAGTGCAACTAGTTTGCTCTCCAGATTTTTTCAGGTAGACAGCCTAAACTTTCTTTCATTACCTTCATTCAACTAGTCTTAGTATGATTCCCATCTATCACATTAAATAACATTTATCTCCTGCCCTGTTTTTTACACCTTTCTAGTGAATATATATTGCTGTTATGGCCTGTTTAATGATTCTTACCTAACTTATTACTTGCCTTTAGCTAAATAAACAATTCTTTTCAGTATCACCTCTGCTTAAAATGATACTTTTGCAACTATAATGCACATGAGAAGAGTCACATACAATGACTGGAGGCAAACCAGAGCTTTTGAAAATATGTACACATACACACAAATAGATTTGTCAACAAGAATATTCATATATGTGGTACACTTACACCTATGCAAAATGAATGTGCAACTGACTATTATAATTCTTTATAAGACAGCCCTTTCAGCTATGCAAATGTTTCTGTGGTACTCTGTTCTGCCGTGCAGTTCTTTGTTCAGGAAGGAAGATAGCTTTCCAAATCAAGTCTCTGTCTCTTCAGTAGGTAAAAAAAAGAAAAAACTAAAAAAATTGTTTGGGGATGAACAATTATAAATTTTCAATAAAATAAAAAATACAGGGAAAAGCTTTAAACCTTGATGGGGAGGTTAAACAAGAGTTCTGTATGTCCCTTCCTGGACCACTTATAAATTGCCCCACAGACCACTAACATTAGTGAAACCAGAATGCTCCAGTAGGTTTTAAAATTCTTATATCCCAACTTGTAAACAAGGGGAAGATAAAAAATGCTCAGGTAACTCTGAAGCAAGCAGGAGAATACTTTGCCTAGGTCTTAAAAGGACACATGCTCTTGTAGGTGTGACAGAGGACAGGGTGAGAAAGCACTGCATTGCTGTCCAAAGGTATCACACATGAGTCTTTGTTATTTGAGTAACATGACAGAAGAATGAATATGAAAGTATAACTCTTCTTGTACTCTGTGCTAGTTATAGCACCTAGGAGTGAGAAAACCAGCAGAGTGAATATTAACCCTTGCCACAAACAGCTTTCCACTACAAACTCCAGTTTCTGTTTTCCAAGACAAACGTAACTCTCCACTCTTCTAAACTTCATATAATCATTTTTCTAGAGCTATGGCTTTTGAGGTGTAAGGCTATATTACAGAGATATTTTGAAAGTCTTGTGGTCAAATTCTAAGCAGCTGTTATCAGATGAAAGCGGCTAGTTACCTTCACTGCACTCTCTAGTACTTAAGATACTTTCAGACTTCAGGACATAAGATCAGTGGTCTAGCCTGTTCACACAGCAAAAATAGACTGCAGCAGTCCTCCTGTAAAAGCATGCAGAAAAGTATCGCATAGAACTTTATACTGTAGGTCAATTTCTGTTATAATTCTAACAAGCAAGTATGTAATATACTCCAAACACAGGTGATGAAATGGTTACTATAAAGTATCCTAGCAAGACTCATTGCTGTAACTCTATTTTTATATCTTTACATCCTTTGTAGGTTAGCATAAACACAATTAATTAATCATGAAAAGCAACTCCTACAGAGAAGAAGAGGGATTTTAGCTTCCAAAGCAACTTCCCTGCCAGACCTGAAAAATCTTATTCATTGTCAAGCAGTGTCACTCTTCTTAGCCAGCCTTTGATACCATGAGGTGCAGCAACCAAGAATTGCAGCTGTCTGCCTGTTTTTTGACGTGGATACAGGATTGAAATATACTGGGCTATTTGCACCATCTGGTACATGCATTTCAGTTGAATGAAAGCAGATGAACTCCTGGGCACTTTGGTGATGAAACACCAGGAGAAAAGAAAACAAAACCCAGAAGACAAAAAAAGTGTTAGTGAGGAAAAGAAGCTGAATTGATCTAATTTCTGGAATATGGAAGACCATCTTCTAGGTTTCCTTACACTTGACATGGGACTGTATGTTTGACTCTTTGCACATTTTGCATGAGAATGTGTTAGATTAAGCAGAATGTTCTAATGATCCTTTTTAGTTTTGAAATCTAGGGATCTATAAATATGTATATATCAGTGTTGCTGTGACTATGATTTGCAGCTGTCAATCAGTTTGCATTTATGGTTGTAAATTTTCATTTCACTAGATTTTTTTTGCGTAGTCTTCTAAAAAGAATAAAAGTCTACTCCACATCTCCACATTTTAGACAGAAGAGTAATGCCTGATTAACAGTATGCTGAGAGGTGTCACATTCACATTAACACTGATGTGTGAACCAGTGGTCAAATGGCAGATTACATGTCTGTCACAACACATCAGGGCAGTGTTCCAGTCTGCCAGCTTTACCCTGCCCAGCTTCTTCAAACAAAGAGTTCTTCCAAAAAATGTAGCACAAAAAGAATGTTGAGCCTTTGGGGGAAAAAGAAGTCTGTCTCACGGTCAAGATTTTCGAAGTCTCAGTAACATCAAATGGCAGAAGCGGTTACTCACAGCCACATAACCTTGCAGGTTCATGGATGTCTAATGCAAATGTTGCTTATGTGCCCTTATCAGAGATTTTCTGTATATTACTGAAAAAGTACTAGGGCTGGCATGTTTCAGTTTGGAGAAAGGATGCCAATTCCATCAAGGCTAGAAAAACTCTGACCCAGTTCCAAGAGAAAAAGCAAGTTTTTGAATTATCATTTGAAGCCAGAAGTTCCAGTTCATTGGAAATATCATGAAAAGTGTCCTCTTGTCTGAAGGACAGTTTTTGCTGGGTTTTGAATTGTTTGTTTGTTTGGGTGATTCTGTTGGTTTGGGTTTTTTTTTTAGTGAATAATCAATTAGCTGCTTGATTCCTTATATAGCAAATAGTCACATCTGAAATAAAGTGACTTTTAGTGGTTAATGATGTCTGAAGACAATACACATAATGAAGCAGAACACATTTTCAATCCCTTGGATGTTTTCATATATTAAAAACAAAATTTTAGACAGTAATTGTAATACTGTTGGCAAAACCAAAACCACTTTCTCAGGGTTTAAAAATGCTTTCTGGAGAGTTGTAAATATCATGCTCACTTGAATAGTGCCTGTCTTCTTACATGCTTTAAGTCCCAAAAGATCTGCTGAACTTTCCTGGAAGTTAAATTTTTGTTCCAGTAGTACTCTCACTGCACTGGAAGCACAGAATGAAAGATATCCAGTCTAAAACATTGAAAACAATTAAATTGCCCCTTGTTATTTTCCTTATTATTACTGGTGGTAGCAGTAGTAATTTTTTATTATACCTTAGTTACTGGACTGTTCTTAACCCATGGAATTTACATTCTTTCGATTCTCATCCCTATTCCTCTAGGAGCCAGGGGGATAGAAGGGATGAGTGAGTGGCTGCATGGTTCTGAGTTACTAGCTAGGCTAAACTGTAATAAGCATAAAAGTTATGTTTTATTTTCAAGAACACACAAGTTACATAGATCTTCTTTACAGTATAAAAATATTCTTTTAAGAATATTATCAAAATACTATATTTGTAAGCAGTTAGCATATGAGCCTGTATTTGGACACAGCCCAAAATGAATAGTTTTGTCTTGGCTCATCTCTTCAATGTCATTATGAGTGTACTATATACAATGGATATGCTATGCATATTCTCTCTACTTAATAATATAGAATATATGTTCTCCATTCTATAAAATATTGTATATTATGACATAGAAATATGGTACTTCTTATATAGTCATTATTTGGATTTTTACATCAGTTCTGCATGGATACACATTTCCATAAAAATTATTGCAAAATTCAGCCCACTGTAACAATATTTTGCACTCCGAATTTAAAATATTGAGGAATACCTATACAGTTTCCAAGATCTAGGAATTTATATAGTGCATAGACATTTACTGTAGTATACTATGGTGATAGGAATGGACTTTAATGATTTTCCCTAAATTATTATTTCATTAAAAGAAAAAAATGCCACTGCTTTGTTAGTGAAACAAAGTTCAACAACACTCAGATGAGTCACAATTCAGTTTGTCAGGCTTGGCTTCCTTTCATCATTCATTTTTTTCTTCCTGACACTATGAACCTGCTGCTGCTGTCATAAGATGTAAAGTTTCTGTACACATTTTACTTCTCATTTCTGTATGAATGGCTCCTATGTCTTGAGGCACAGAAATGTTATTTTCTGTGGATTGAATTTAGGTTTCTCAGGAATAACATAGGTATGGCATGTTACAAGCAGAAAGATTAGCTGGAGGGTCTGAATTCTACCTCTAGCTATCTTCTTTCTAATTCACTTAAAGTCTCTTAAATAATTATTCTTAAGCAAAGGTCTCACTGTATCTTACAGCAGTATACATAAAAAGCAACTATAGCTATGCAACTCAGCATGGTGTTATACATGATACAGCAGTATAATATTTTACATTCAGAAAGTGGATAAAAATGTGCAGAGCATAAATGAAATGTTTTCACTGATATTAATTGAATTTATTCACATATTCAAAGATAGATATTGAAATGTATTTTAAGCTCTCATGAATGAATACTTGAGCAATGTAAAAGAAATATCATTAAAGTACCTAATATTATTCTGGTAGGAAGATGAGAGGTATACTTGTATAAAATTATTCTCAAAAATTTGGAGTTGATACATGGAGTTTATTAGCTGTGAAGAACTTTAGTAAAAATAGCAATGAAATTGTACATACAAGTGCAATTTTCATAAATATTTATTATTGGTCAGCTCTGTTTCTTTTAAGTTTCAAGCACAGTCTCAGTAATTTCTGCAGAAGCAGAGTTTCTTGAACTGTAGGACAAGATTCGTGGGGAGAATTATGTTCTTAAAGTAGTAGTGAGGCATCAAAAAAAGCAACAGTATTTCATTCTGTAGCATTCATGAAATCCTTACTGAACTGATATCTGTGTCTAGAGCTACTTAGCATCTGTTTTTTACAAATAGTATTCCTGTAATGTCTTGTTAGACACATGCTGAACAATCTATACTTTCAAAACATGAGGGAAAGTATCAACTAACACCCTAAGCCCAGTGTAATTCATTGATTAATTTCACAAACCTGCCTGTGGGTCCTGAAAATATTGCCTATACTTATCTGTCAAATACAGACTGAAGTGATTTAAATTATCCTTGTCAAAGGTTTGGTTTTGTTTGTGTAGTTCACTTAAAAATATTTACATGCATGGTATTATTATAATACAATGAGTCACCTATTAATTATTTTTGACATCTAGGGTAAGAAAACATAAAAATGTTCCAGTTATTAATAGAATTGTTATTCTATTGAATTATGAACCTCAAATATACAAAACTGCCATGATTGTTGGAAAAACTGGAACCAACTCACACTCTCATCTCTAAAGTGGTGCAGGCATTTTTTGTATCAAATTTCTGTGAAACGGAGTACAACCTGCATGTCTGTCTTTCTTTATGGAAGTTCAGATAAGCAGTGTTTAACCCACCTTAGTTTAAAAGCCTTTCAGCAAAATGCATGATGACTACACATGGTACGAAAAATAATCTTCGACCAACCACATGCTGTGTAAGGGTACCAGTGAAATACTTCATAAACAGACAGAATGCAAACATGCACAAACACACAAACCACTAATGCCATAAACAACCTCAAGCACAGTACAAACAAAATGCATGCCAAGAAACCTGCTTAAAAATTTCTATTATAGAAAAATACACTTTCAATGTCTGAAAATTTCCTTGACTACTCACTGTACAGTAAACAAAACTATGTGAAGTCCATAATGTTCTGTGAATGAAAATTCTATCAAGATCCAGAGATGGTTTAATATTCACTGTCCCTGGATAGATATGCGTTACATATGATCTTTAGAGTAGCTGTTCTTGTTCTCCATGTAATGTCACTTAATAAAAATAAGCAACATATATATATGTGATCATGTGCCCCCTGTATGCTTATCATATTTATAAAATAACTGTAATTATTAGGTAAGATTTGGGTACTCAGCAAATATAACAATCTATATCATGGAACCAATTTACTCCTGATATAAATCTGGTTACTTCAACACCACTTGCATCGGTAGGTAAATTAACTTCTATATAGAATTTAAAGGTAGAGCTTTGTTCTTATGGGGCCAATTATGGTATATATGTGAACTACTACCATGCTTTAGAAAACACCTAAGGCCTCACAATGGCATCACAAAGCCAAGCACTTCAGTACCTAATGTGGCACTCTGCTGCCAAGTGAAACCCTTAGCCCACACTTGGCAGGCAAGATTTATGCTAGTGAAAGACTGAGAAGGTTGTTAAGTAGGAAATACAGAGAAGAAAGTCAGAGCCCAAAACCTGTCCCTCAGAAGGAGTTAGGTCTACCAGTTCAGTTTGTATGCTAGAGTTAAGTCTGAGGTTCCTCCCCTCCAGTCTCCTCTGGGGGAGGCTGTGAGTTAGCAGCCAGATTTCAGATAGGAATGACAAATCCTGTAATTTCATGAAAAACATTCACAGATTCTTTCTATATTCTTTCACTATTAATGTGGCAAACAGCAGCACGGTGTTGTGGCAGGCATGTTTAATGGATGGTCAAAATGTAACTACTGACTCTAGTCTTTTCCTCGCTGAAGCTCTGACTGATTTTTATTTTTCTTCTCACAGAAGTGTTATGTTCACACAACCTTCAGGAATGTTAGTATCATCAGTCCTTCAAAAAAACTCAGGAACACTGACCAAATATTTACAGGAAAAACTGTAGCAGAAGAGGGCAGGTAAAAAGATGGACTGGTGGTACGTCTGATTTCTTAAGGCTAAACCTACTCTATTATCCTACAAGACTAGCACAACAAGGTTTAATGAGCACAGTGAAAACATGTATGGTCTCCAAGTAAGCTAGTATTGGAAAATGACTAAGTTAAACCAAACAAATTTCACTGATGACTAAGATGACTGCTCTTCTGATGACTCATTCTGAGACAATTTAACCAAGTGTCCATCAAGGCAGGAGAAGTCACTATTCCCATGGTAGAAACAGGACATTCATTCCCCTGATGCTGCTGTTTGTAATTAAACATTTTAAAATAAATGCAATTAGTGGTCTTGTAAAGTAATGCGGAATTTCACATCCCAGATTGGCTGAAAATTGATACGTCACCTCATCATCCCTACTATTCAGCAGATGCCTCAAGAGAATTATCATTTAAATTCAACAAATATCATGAATCTTCATTACCAGATTGCACTGATTAAACTAGTCAGATTCTAAATGAATTCAATTAAATGAGCATAACTTTTGTACTACAGCTCAGTCCTCAGAAAAGAGCCACTTGTTAATCAGATTATTTATTGTTCTTTGTTTTTAACACTAGTTTAATTAGAAAATGAATAAACAGTAAGAAGTAAGGACCTTTTGTAAATTTTCATCAAAGTAATCAGTGTGTGCCAAAAATATGTTTCTGAATACTCTTCAGGAGTAGGAAAATCTTCAGGAGAAGGTGGCAAACCAAGCTATCACTGCTATTTTGGAATTCAGAGATAAACAAAAAAAAAAAAAGAAATTAACCGTGTGGAGATGGAAAGAAATGGGAGTTTCTGAGTTTTTTTTTCCAGACCTTTTTCTAAATCAGAATTAAGTAACAAGATAGTTATTTTCCTTTCGTTTACCCTTCAGATCTTGCTTATACACAGATTTAAATATTCTCCTTTATTACTTATGCATCCCTATTACCTATTTATTTTTTCCCCAGTGAGTGTCTGCATCTGAAGAATACTGCTTAAGATGAACTTTGTATGCCTGCCCATTCTCAGCAGAAGCACGGTTGGTTGTTTTTGGGTTTTTTCCAATTTTTCTCTCCAACTAAAGATCAGCTTAGGACAATCAATACTACTGCATGCTTTCAAATTGAGATCAGGGAATTTACTGGCTAGTCCAAAATGCAACATTATGCTTTTGTAAATTTAGAAAGGACTTTGTCTTCTTGATAGCACAATTCTGACATACAGTTTTGGGGTTTTTTTGTTGGGTTTTGTTGTGTTCTTTTTTCCTCGAACATAAGGAAGTTGCTAGAGATACTGCTATTGCCTTCCTTGTTTTTTTAAGTGGTTACCTACTTTCGCAAATTCTTTTGTAGTAACAATCCTTCCTTGTTGCAGTGAAGTAACTCCAGTTTATATTAAAAAAATAGAACAGCTAAAGCTTTGGCATGGGTAAGTAGTATCTGCCTGAAACCATGTTTGATTTGGAAGGTCTTGGCTATGGTGGTGCAAATCCCTCGACACAACTTCAGACTGTAGGTCAATACAGTATATTCAAGTTTCTTCATGATAACTGAGCATGACTCAGTGATTAAAGATGTTGGGTGACCTGACATCTCTGGAGCTCTGCTACAGAAAACAGTCACAGCCAGAAGCACTTAAACCCACACACTTGTCTATGCATTATTAATGTCATCCGTAGTGGCAAATGCAATATATAGTTTAAAAAAATAATGCTCTTTTTTTTTTTAACTGGATTTATAAAGTCCTAATGTTTATTTAGAAATTAAACATTTTGGTACTGGGGCCTCTAGGATATGTTGGCAGTGGAAAAACTAACCTACACCAGATGGCAGAGGTTAAAGAAATACTATAAAATATGGCTTCTATTCATACAGTTCTCAGACAAACAGAACCCCAAGCAGAAAA
Organism: Melopsittacus undulatus; assembly: GCF_012275295.1. Taxonomy (NCBI): domain Eukaryota; kingdom Metazoa; phylum Chordata; class Aves; order Psittaciformes; family Psittaculidae; genus Melopsittacus; species Melopsittacus undulatus. The sequence goes on along the minus strand of NC_047530.1, from coordinate 43,509,548 downwards.
AAAACTGTGAAAGTGGAAAACCTTTTCATTTGCTTACATTTCTCTTTGCTACTCGCAAACCTGAGAGGTATTGTATCATCACGTATCAAGAAAGTAATATGCCAGATTGTTGTAACAGGTGGAATATGTTTGTTTGTAACACGTTGAATCTGAAATAAAGAAAGGACCAAAGTTACTAAAGGTTCTACAAAAACATTTACAAATTGTTAAGTACCTCGGTTTTGTACCTGCAAAGCTTACTGCATAAATGAGAATCTGAGACAATAGCTGCATTTTGCACAGAAAATATAAAAATTAAATTCTCATTCTTCCACAGGTTCAGTTAATTTGTCTTGGTGAACATGTAAGCTAAGGAAAGACCTCTACATTAGCATTTTTAGTTAACTATTTCATAAATATAAAAGACAATTTTTTTATCTAGACTTCATCCTATTTTACTTAAATTATATCATCTTTAAACTTCATCCTGAGGTTTTGTATTTGTTTGCAAAGCCTCCTAAAAATCACAACTGTTTTGTAACTTCAGTGTACTTGACTTACACAGCATTTTATGTATCTATTTTTATAATATAAATGCATCCTGATAAAAGAGACACTTCTTGTATACTTTTGTCACTTCAAAAAATCTGCTGTGAACCCAAATCTGTAAAGCAAAATGTGTGATATAAACCATTTTCTTATCATATATGTAGTCATGTGATGTTTAAAAAAAGGGAAAGGGGAAAAAAATGATGTGAACTTGGGCACAATGGACCATGCTGTCAAAAATATTCAGTTGTCAAAAATGCAGATGGCATAAAAGCACAGAAACAGATCAGTCGTTTGAGATTTTTTTTTCTAATAAGAGCTATTGAGTGGAGTGTTAAAATTTATTAGATGCCTAAAAATGTGTGTGGGTACCCAGGTAAGGTTTTCAATGATACCTAAATACTTCTTGAAAATCCTTTTTATGTGAACAGTTAGGTACTTAATACCTTGAGAGCCATAGTCCAATGTTCAAGATAGGAATAAATGTTCACCCATATAAACAGTGGTTAAAAAGGAAAACAGCAAAGTGTCTGAGGGGGGGAAAGCTCCCTGAAGTCTTGTCCTTTTCCTTAAATAAAAAATTAAAAATATAAAAAAAAAGAAGGTGGTGGGGGTGGAAGCTGAATCAAATTGAAAGCTCTGAACAATTAAACCAACACTATTGAGTAGCTTTTGAGAACACCCAGTATAGATTTTATGTATTTGAATATTCTGACACTACTAAGGGCATTTGAAAAAACAGTTAAGATCAGTAAGAAGCTACCTGGCCAATCTCAAAAGTTCAGCTAGAGAACTCATGCTCAAGCTCATGCTTTTTTCCTTCCTGAGCTGTTCCCAATAGACAGAGAGGAATCTTGAAATACAGAAAGTGCTTACAACTACTACGGCTGTTTCCTCCTTCTGCCCAGTTTATTTTTGCCCCTTTTGCCTGCACAAGTAGTGGCATTTTGGTGTGAATACAAAGCCCCTTTGCAATGGATAGAGCCAGTGTTCATAATAAACTCATCTCTTATTGCTAGGCAACACTGAGCAATGTGAATTTGTCACTTCTGTTTGGTGCAACTTTCGATTTCACCTCCAACTGTAACAATATAGCCTGCTATATTTTAGATGCCACTGTGGTTGGATGCCATCCCAGGAAAGATGTGAACTACTACTGACAGGGAGTGAATGACTGGCAATGGGCATAAGCAGTTTTTTGATTCTTAAGCCTTGACATATAATTAATTGTTAGATTTATTCTTCTACGAAACTCATACTTCAGGATTCCTACTTACTGACTGCCTTTTAGAAAAGGCAAATGGAACAAAAAATTTCCAGTAAGGCGAAGTTTTGTTTGCCTGCTCACCTTTTTTCATGCAGTATTTGCTCTGTTCATATTTTCCTGTATGTCTTTCTGAGGTGTAAAATTCAGATCTTAAGTACCTTCAATTAAGGGAATATAATTATTTCTAAGGCATATTGAATTATTTGTTTGAATAAATATGCTCCTTACCTTAATGAATTGAGGTTCAGATTATAATAGATGCTGAGCAACTCTTATGCACTGCCAAATACCCCTAGCATCCAACCACATCAGTTGTCAAGGAGCTCAGACTATTGTGGACTGAATACATTAGTCACAATTTTTTCAATGTGAAATGACCTCACCATTCAAGATACTATAAGTTTAATGCTATTACATGCTATCTTGGCTTTTTTTGATTAGAGGACTGATAAATTTTGTTTTAAATTTTGTGTGTCATTGTCTAACCTGGCTACTAGGTCTCTGCTCTTTGATCTTTGAAGAATTAGCTCTGTCTGCGGGCAAAAAAGGGAAAACTTAAAACCGATATTGTTTCACCACCTTTGGCTAAGATACAGCTAGAAAGAGGGACAAATTTATACTTCAAATAAAATATAAAACAAAGAAATCAGCATCATCACCAGACATTTATCTACATGTTTAGACACATTGCATGACCACATTAACTACAGAAATATCCCAAATAACTGAGATTCTTGGTAATATTTTAGTCTTTGCATATTTTCACTGACTCACTGAAAACAAAAGGAGTTTCTGTAACTATATGAATGAACCATGGTATGTGCGTGTTCTTTTAAGAAAGGCCAAGGGTGTAGTTCTATTTTCTTAGCTCTGCTTTCATATTTATGTGTCTCATTTCCAGCTCATTGCTGATGCCTTAGTTGCACTATCCATCAACACTTTTATCCTCCTTGTTCCTCAAAAAGAACATAAAATCCTTTTTTATGTGGTGGTAATATTATTGCAAATAAAAGCAAATACCAAAATCTTTATTAGTCTGCCAAAATAATAAACTATTTAATAAAAGCATGCTGTAAAAATAAGGTCATTTGCATCACTCAAGTTTCTTGCAGGAAATACAGAGAATTATTGGTCAAAAAGTACAAACTGACAGCAATTATTTCTGTTGTTGATCTAATGCTGCCTGAAAATGGGTTAAAAAATGCACTGAGGTTTTGCAAGTTTGCTGTCTTTAAATGTTTGTTTTTAATGCTGTTGTATACAGAAGAGCCTGGGAGAATCACATTTTTCAAAGCTCTGCTTTTTTACCAATCTTCTCCATAATGGAGGAAGGAGAGACTGGGTATACCCTATTAGAAATCTTTACTGCAAAGCTCATAGTGACCTTCTGACTCCAATACTGCCACAAGATTTACCATCCAAATATTTACTATATTTATATTCCATATTAATTGTATTTGGTTAGGCTTTGTGTCAGCTTTAGCTATATCATTTTTTCTACCTTTTCCTTTTGTCATATTTGTAGAGAGAAAAATGCAAAGCTTCTATTTAAGAAGTTTGTGAAATGCTTCAAGTTAGTCAAAATATGCTTTTAAAATCATGTATCTAATGTCTGATACTTTTTTCTTGTTGTACTACAAACCTGACCATTATTTTCTCACTGCAGTTTCTCTCCCCATCTGGCAGTTCTGCAAATATGTTATTGATATAGCACAGAAAAATCATTTGCCGTGGTAAGGTTTAAACATTGTTTGTGATGTCCCTGCATAGTTCCCCAGAAGAACCTGCATACAAACACTAAAAATAACCTAGTCTTAGAAATTTCTAAGATTATAAATAATCTTCTTGATCAGACAAAAATATTTACCTTAATTGCCATAATCTAAATGTTAGGAACTGATATTTGGAACCACTGAGTTAAAATGTTTCTGGAAAGACTTTTTTTTATACTTATCACAATGATGTTTTGTAACTTAGACATTTATAAACTCCTATAAACCTCAAATTACTCTGCAAGGAATAGCTACCCATACTTTACAAAGAAGAAACAGAAACAAAGACCAGCTAAAGTCACATGAACGATCACACAACAATCAAGTTACTGACCAGAGAATAGAATTCCAAGATTCAGATCATTGGTGCTGTCTCAGTATTTTGGGGCTTTACTGCTTCTGCTTCTAAAGTGCAATAGAGATGCTCCACTTCTTTAGAGGATGAGACATGTATAGAGATGAAATATTTTAAAAATACATTACATATATTGAAATGAGTACTTCATGGACCCCTGTTAGTATATTCAATCATGTTTTAAACCATAAACCAGCCAGGAGTTATTCTCCTTGCTTCACAGGCTACAGACTGCTGAAAGCTGAATTAACTCTTCTGTGCAGGGTAGATAAAAAGCATGCATGTTATGCACATTAGGAGCAACACTTTTTTTTTTTTTCTGAAAATGTGTAAATTTGGTATTTATATTCATTAATAGGTTGAGTAACTGCAACACCTGAACTGGGTTATATATTCCAGCAAAGTCACCCATGTGAGGCTAAATTAGTCATTTCCAAAGCTGACTTGTTTGGATACTGCTGTTGCTGGAGTAACAGCTCACAGATATGTGCAGGACTGTGTAGTTCAGCAGGAAGGTGTTCAAGTCTTAAGACAACCATACACTGAAATACAGATATGTACAATGGTTTCAGAACACTCCATCCTTAATCAATGGTACGGTTTAAATTAAAAACACTTGCTTATATGTGCTTAGTATTTATTGGGATTGCTATGCTATGTATATATCATTAAGACAAACTGTACAGATGGACTTTAAAAGACTTAGATAATTGTATGAATGTTAATTAGGGCTTTGTCTATTCAGGCTAAGATATGTAATAAAGATATCACCAAATCACATTTTTCAGATTATTATTGTATCTTGTATTACCTGTAAAACTGGGCAAATTTGCAAGAGTCTTTTACAGCTTATTTCTGAGCTGGGTTGTTTAGGTATAAGAGAATTATGCAAGTTGTCAAAGGTGAAACAAATGAGTGGAAGATTCCTGTAGGTAATAATTTGTGACTGAAGAGAGATGATAGATTATTAAAATTCTCTTCAGCTTTTACAAAAAACACCCAAACCAACACCATACCAAGAAAACAAATAAGCAACACAAACCAGGCAATGGCAACTAGCAACTTAAAATTAATGTCCACACAGCAAAAAAAAAAGGGATAGCTGTTCTACTAGGTTAACAGCACAGATGACTACAGCCAGGCAATCTGCAAAATGAACCCATGGTTCACAAATTGGCCTTTCAAGGAAATCTCTGCAGATGGATGGTAAATTTGTCTTTTGTCTCAGCTCTTATTCCTGAAGTTGTAACAATTCTGTAATGTTATTGCAGTAAACCAGTGACTGCAAAAGTCTGGTTTTGAAAATCATAATGCTTACACTAAGACCAGAACGCAGGTGTCCTGTTTTTGTCTTTGCCCAATTTCTCAGGCATTATAGAAGCAATGGGCAACTAGAAGAGATTTTTGTTCAAAACCAGTTCTTATCAATACAGTAATCAGAAGTGTCTCTCAGACTCTTGTAAAGTATTTCTTTACTTCAAAGCTTAAACAACATCAAAGAAAACACAGAGACAAAGCACTGTTGGAAAGTAAGTAACATGCCCTTATTTTTAGCGCTTGCCCACTTGTCACTCTTAAACTCTCATCTGCCTTTCAAATGTAGTGTAATCTAATTTTCATGCATACTGTATGCTCGTACAGACAATTTCCCCATTTCAGAGTATGTCGAGTTTGTAAAGTCTTTTGTACTTTTCCTTTCCTGTTTCCGAAACAGCACTATCACCATTTGTCTCAGTAATACATAGCATGATGGAAACTGACATTTTTCTATATAGAAGCAAAAAGAATATTAGTTTTATCAAAGCCTAAGTCTCCTCTTCCCCTTCTGTTAGATTTGGTCACTTCAGGGCTTGCTGTGTAGGATGACTTTAAGCAATGGTCAGTGTGGTTGCAGGCTCTATTACCTACTAATTGACCATGACAGGAATTATATGTCCAAAGTCAAGGGGTAGAGTGAATAGCATATGTCAGGGTCAATTATAAGGTGGAAGACCCTGCAACAAAAAAGACTGCACTGATTAGAGCATGATGTTGACGTGGGAGCTGAAGCTTAAATGTTATTTCAAAGGGCACTGTCACAGTCACCCTTCCTTGAGGTCTCAAAATCAGAGGCAGATTATGTCAGTAGTTTACACTACACATGATGCAATAAAGTTCAATGGGACTTTGAAAGTTACAATCGATCAGTTGCTTTTCTGCAATGATAAAATGCTTTCTCTGTATTGCTCAAAATTAAGTTTGCTACTTTGCTAATTAGGTCAAAATAGCTCTATACTTACTAGATTAATTCACTTTTGAAAAATCTGACTGAGACAAAAAGACTATTAAATAAGCCACAGTTAAGAAGTGGTCTGATTGTTAAAGTTATTGACATTATTCGTACTGGCAAAATTGAACAAAATAGAAACAGTAAGATGGAGAGAAAATAGTCCTTTTTATTACTTAAAGCTATGCTATAAATATTTTATGTTACGAGAAGATTTTTGAGCTGAAACAAACTGGATGAAAAAGCTGCTGTTTGCTTATTTCCTTGAAACTTCAGCAGCTTTAACATGTTCAGGTGTTCTTAATCAGTGAGAAACTGCGGAACCATTTAATGTGCAATGATCCCAAGCTATATACCATCGCAATAAGACGCTATAGCTAATTTTTAGATTTAGATTTTCATTGCACCAGTAATATTTTCTGAATCATTTCTTTGAAAGCTGTTTCTCAAAATGTCAGCATCTCTGTAAAAATACCAGTCATTTCTGCCTACAAGCTCCTAGTGGTTTAGTTGTAGTTTAAGCTTGTTAACTAGATTAGCTAATTTCTCTCTGTTCTCATGGGTTATTATCCATGACCACATTTTTCTTAGGTGTTTTGCAGCTATCAAATAGATGGCTAACTCCCCAAAAATGAAAGCCTGTAGCTTTAGATTCAAAGTTGTTGGTTGATGAACACATTATAAGGATCATTGAGTCTGAAAGATCTTTTTCTTCTCCCCTAGAATGGTTAATAGGAGATCATCATCTCCAACACACAGAAAAGCTCCAAAATTTCCATCTTCAGAGTTTTCATTGGCACTTAATATAGCTTCACAGAAAGCATATCATGTTAGATAATAGGGACTTGGTTTTGAATCTTTTATATGTACTTCTTTACCACAAACTCACCTCTGATCTACATTTGTTTCAGTATAACACTAGAAGAGTTCTCACATTTGTTTTGTAATTAAAACTTAGGTTAATTTTAAAATCAAAACATTTGTTTCAAAAAATCCATTTTTTTCTCTTTGAAAGTCAGGAAAAAATAACCAACAAAACCAAAACCAGGAGGATACAGAAGTTCTTTAACCTCTAAATACAACATCCATGCTCAACTTTTCCATTGCAATCATTGGAAATTGCAATCAATTTCCAATGCAATCAATTCTATTCTACATTGCAATGTCGAATAGAAACTCCTTTGGTACTACAGGCTTTCTGGTGATCTGGTGGTGCTCAGACATATCTTTTCCCTCTTGAAAGTACTAAAGGACTTCAAATGAAGAAAAATACATTACAATCCCATGGATTAAGCTGAACAGAAAAATGGTAAATGAAGGACTTCACCAGTCACACATGACAGGTTCTTTTGGAGGTAATTAATGTTAGTGGTTTTACAAATAAAATAAAAATTTAAAGCACTGAAAATAGAGCTAGTCGAGTCAAAAATTTGTTCAGCTGCCAGTGAATATTAATTTTAGCTTGCACTAGTGACTGCTGGAAACGGAAAAAGAATGGGCATTTTGACAGAGATGTAATGTCGTAAGGTTAATTTTGGACTTTTGACTCATTGAAGATTGGTACATTAATGAAAATTAAGTTCATCAAAAGGTTAGGAAAACCTGACTTTTAGTCAAGAACATATATAATGCTGTCTTAGGCAAAATTCTGTTTCTGTTGCAGTGGTTAATAAATACAGGTTTGAGTCTTCTTCAATGCTATAGAGGACAAAGCAAAGTTGCTGGAATTCACAGTTCTGCGGCAACAAGTCAAACCACCCATGAAAATGGAAAACCTTGTCTTATCTGAACTAGAAACTATAGGATTAGCTGCATATATTTTTAGTAGGGTTTATATGGAGCACTTAAAAGCAAGAAGCCCATAGGTCTAGTAAGTCATCCTTCACATACAGCACTGATCACTGGCGCCGTACCTGGGAGTGGCTAGAGACAGACCTGAAGTCACTGTATGCCTATTTCTATTTAAAAAGAGGTGAACAGCACGACAAGGTGTTTGAGCTAATCTTAGTAGGCTGTTTTATCTTGGGCATAGTGCACTGTTAGCAAGGTTACACAGCAGAGTGAAGCTTGCTGTATCTGGTGAGCTTAAAATGTAGACAGGATGACCTTGAGTCCTTCCACACTGGGATGGAGAGATATACCTCCTGAGAATTTTTTTTCATTCAGATTTCAGTACTATGTCAATACATCTCATGCTTCCAAACCAGAAGTTTTTTCCAAAAATTTAGTTCCAGTATATCTCACGGAAGAGTTGACAATATCCTGTTTACTGTGAAGTAAATGAAAATTCAGGGAAGCTGTAAATGACAGGCAGCTAAAGGAACTCTGCAGCCAGCTTCTTATTTAAATATCCTTCTGTAGAATCTAAAATAATTTTTCTGTACTACATAAACAGGTCTGGGTATTAAAGTAGTGGAAATTCTGCCACTTGTTAGACAAGGGAAACACCTCTGACTGCAGGAGAGTCAGAGCAGAATGCCCTAGTGAGGGGCAATCATGGCACATTGCCAGCTACACCCGTAGAAACCATAACATTCCTGTTTGGACTTGGCAAAGTCTGGACTAAGCAAAGCAGGAGACGATCTTTAAACTCTTTGTTTCAAATTGGAAATATTCTTCTAACGTTACATCTGCTTTATATATGCAGCATTCGTTACTGGTGATTATAATAGGAAATCTTTTAATTAAGAACTTCATTAGTTCACCTTTAACTGCCAATCACTGGATAATTGGCCCTTTTCTTACAGGCACTGCAGCTCAGGTATGCTAAAGTGACTGTTTCTCAGAATAACTTACTGAAAGTAAGTTATTTTTGGAACTCATTTATAAGAGAACTTAATTAACTATTCCAGATCGTTAGGGATACTGCATTGCATTTTTTAATCCTCTGACAGGTTCCTTCAGTTATATTAATTCATTATAATTATTTTCAACTTCCTAGGCAGAAGAGGGTGAGAAAGAAGCACTGAGACATTGCTGGCTTTCTGCACAAACTAGCCAGTACTTCCCCAAGAAGAAAGGCAGCTTTGGTGAATTGTATTGTTTCAGCTGCTGCAGCAGTATAGCAGAATGTCTTGAGGCAATCAGCTCGAGAAGCGATGCACTCTTTTGTCCACTGTCACATGCAGAACCTTTTAAGAGCACTGACACTACACCATAGCTATTTCATCAGGTGAGTGAGAGAGAACAGATTTTCTCACTGAATATATTCCAAATAATTTGAAAAGGGTATCTTTTTGGGTAAAATACAGATTTGTTTTGAAACCCCACTCTACTAATTCAATTTTGACATATTTCACAAATTTTGGGAGCCAAATCCCACTTTTTTTTATTTGTGCAAATAACTACTGATGTCTTCATCAAATGGAAGCAAGAATTCCAATCTCAGCAGCAAATGAAGCAGACTTTGGTCCTGCAGTGTCATATGTAACTTCTACTTCAAACGAGTCTGACTTGTAAGTGGAAATTTGTTTTTCAAAAGCTGTAAAACTGAACCATCTGCTGAAAAAACAGCAACATTGTATCAAAACAGATTAATAATAACAGATTCTTGAAAAAATAGGGGAGTTCAGAATTACTGTCTTTTCCAGATATTGTAATAATGCTACTTAGAAGAGCGCTTTACAAGTCTTTGAATATTTTTTATAAAGCTGTGTGATTAAAGCTACTGATTTTATGGCCTCTCCATTTTCCAAATCAGCAGAATAACTTATGTACCCGATTTTTGGACTTCCCATGTATCATTGCTAATTATTGTAATAGAGCATCTTTTAAGTGTTCACAACTAGTAGCTGAATTATTCTTTCTTGTGATAATTAAAAATAATTTCATCTAAAACCAGAAAAGATAGAGGTGATGTATGATAAGAAACCCATGCCCCCTTCTTTTTTTTTTCTTTTTGCAAATCAAATACCTTTCTTTTGCCTTTTTTACAGTTCCTCAGAGGTGTGATTATTTTCTACTAATTCACGTGCTATGTGGTGTCGTTTAATTCAATTTCGTACTCTGCTAAAATCTCTGAGTACACTGAATTTACAGTTTGAATTCAGAACAGGCCTCCATCGCCTTTCCTAGCCAAAAAAGGTGCCCCAGCCACCTACTAAAATCCCTACCCTTCATCAGAATTTCACATCTAAGTAACCCTTTTTGAGATCATCTAAGATGCTTTGAAGAGCAGAAAAAGCTAAGAATTATGCATTATCTCATCGTCACTAAACTAGAAGGAAATCCAACTGTCCTGTAAGTAATTCCAATGCAAGTCAAATATTTTGTCTCATAACTGCTGGACTATGATGGCCAACACATGAACTGATGATTTATATTTTAAACCACATGTTCTTTGTAATCATTCCTATGCAGAAAAATCCATGTTGTGTTTACTGCCTCTTCACAACTACTTGATTGTCACTTCTTAGCTTTTCAGAAGTGTATTTAGGAAGGCATTGCCTTCATATCTGCCCATAATTATCCATACCTATTTTACAAGTTCTAGTGACCTACACAAGTCATGTGCAGACTCAATCTTAAAAAAAAAAAAAAGTGGTCTTCCAAACTGTTTCACGCAATAAAAAATCTTATTTCTCTCAATAGGCATTTATTTTGGTACATTTATTGCTATTAACAAATGTTTTTTTTCTTAGAATATTTTCTTCTCTATTTTCTTCCATCTTTTCTCCTTTTCATTTTCTGGGAACCTCAGACCCAACAATTTGTGTTCAAGAAACTTGTTTTTGAGAGCCTTGGACAATTCCCAGTTGGTACAGGTTGTTATATGGTATTGTTACAGGCGTCTGATAAGTCAGCACTCGCAATGAATAAAGCATACCCTTCATCCCAGCCCTGAGGAACAACGCCCTTTTTGTCAGCTGCACAGTTTGCTACAACTAGATTCAGTGGAAACCACGAAATCAGCATTCTTGGTCACAGCCAGTTTACAGGTCGGATGATGGGACACCAGTAGTGGCACTGGAGGTGAAGACACTGAGCAGGGTAGCATGGAGTCTCACCCTGAGGCACTACACTTGTTCCTGCTGACCTTACACATCAGGCTCCAGCGAGGGTAAGAACCAGCAGCACAACAGTTTTCTTTCACCTATTTGGGGCCGTGTTTTGGAAACATGATTTTCCTGTTTGGAAAGTGATGGGCCCTTTGACTGCTGCTCAAAACACTATCAATGATACCCTAGAAACAGCTTTATATGGTGGCACAGATAATAGCCTCATGATACAGTTTCACTGGCAGAACAAACCCACAGGGTTCTTCTGCAGGATGTGAGAAATAAAATTGTGCCTGTATGCAGAGACTGGGCACCTGGGCAAGTGTTTCATCATTCAGCCTATGTCACAGTGGTGTCTGTTGCAAGTGTAGCAGCAGGAATGCTCAGAAAACTGGCCCAAAACAGCGCTCACATGACAAAACCAGATTTTTGGTCTGCCCAAGGGTGCAAGTGGACGTTCAGTGCTCGCAGGTAAGCAGCGAGACAGCCAGGTCTGCTCTCCCCTTCCTCCCTGCTCGGCTCCCGCTCCAGCCTCTCAACACGGGCAATGGGGGTACACTGCAGCAGCTGGGCAGGGGTCCACCAGCCCCCAGGAGGGCCGAGGGCAGGGGCTAAAGAAGCGCCCACACCGGGCTCCCGGCCCCCGCAAACGCGATTCCGACCGGCCCACAGCGATTTCTGAAGACCCGCGGCTTTTCCTCCCCTCACAGCAGGCCGTCCCCAGTCTACCTCCACCGGAGCGCGGTGAAGCCGGGCTGCGACAACACCCCACAGTCCCGCAGCAGTCACCCGAGGGAAAAGGAACGAGCCGGCCGCCTTACTCAGTCGGCTCCATTCCCCACACAAATCAATGCAATCGTTTAGAACAGGCCCGATACTGTTCACAGCAAGCAAAAAAATGAAAAGGCGGAGAGGAACACGCAGCATGAACTTGGAGCCAGACCGCTGCCGCGCCTGCTTCAGACAGCAGCCCCAACAGCGAGCGACCAGCCCAGGCCCTCATAGTACAATCGCCCTGCCCTCCATAGACGTCTACCACGCTGCCTCCGCGGCTGTGTCCCCCACCCTGCTCTTATCGGTACTGCGTCCTGCCTTCGCCGCCCCAGCTGGCTCATAGGGCCACAGTAAAGGCAGCATGCCTCCTTCGGCACTGAGAGGTGGCGGCTGGTCGTGCTTCTCGATTGCTCAGGCAGTCTCCGGCCTTCCCCGGGAGGAGGACCTACTGAGTGGAGGCGGCTGTAGCAACAGAGGAGCTACCGGCGTGCTCGACCCGGGACAACCGGGTTCCCTCCCTCGCCGCGTTCCGCAGCTCTCACGCACCTCCCTATTAGCGTTACCGCCCCCGGGGCCCTGAGCAGCATGAGAGTAGTGGCTTTAATCAGGTAACGGACTTAGAGAGCTCCCATGTGGGTGAGCGAGGGGCGTTTCGCAGGCGGAGGCTGCGGCGGCAAAAGGCACGGGGGGAGGCTAAGAGCCCTCCCCCGTGGGGAGCCGCCCGGGGGTCGCGCAACGCCAGCGGGGACGCCTCCCCTCTCCGGGTCTCCCGCCTGTGTGCTTCCTGTCGTCGCATGTTGCTGCGCGGGGTTGCGGAGCTCCGGGGGCACCTCGCTCTGAGGTGGCTGCCCGCGGTGCCTGCTGCCCGAGGGCTGGCTGCGTGTGAGTGCCGAGGCTACGCGTCCTCTGCCTGCACGCACGGTGACGCTGCCGCAGGTTCTTCCTTGCTGTTCCCCTGTGCCCTGGATACTCAGGAGCAGCTAAGGCCTGTGAAAGAAACCAAACACCATGGAGGATTACTGCTCCCTGTTATCCCGAGCTTTCCCGTGTCCAGCGCAGGGAAACCGGGCTGTGGGCCGGTTCTTAAGCGATAGATTTTTCTAGTGTGTCTTTTGTTTTAACTTCTTTTTAAAAAGATGAAGCCCAGTAATTTAAATAGTTGCGGTTGGACACAGTCCTATCTGTGAGGGCCTGCTGTATTTGTTTCCCTCCAACCCCCCGCTTTTTGTCAGTTTCTGCACTTTTTCTACTGTGGATGTTTATTATTTATTTAGTTGTTGGGTTTTTTGTTTGTTTTTGTTTGGTTTTTGTTTTTTTAGACAGAGGTTAACACTAGGATAGGCATGTTCTGTTCTTCTGAAATAATACTTAAAATTCCAATAAGCTAGGAAACCTGTAAATGTGAAAAAGGATTGTGGGGACATGAGCAGCATTTTTTCATTTTTGGGTTCAGTAGTTATCTACTGAAGTCTTACCATTTAATGTATTAAATTCTGTCAGGCAGTGTCTTACCATGAAACCTTGTTGAAATGGGGATTTGGCCGCAACAATTGCAAATCATTCCAAACAACATCCAAATAGGAAAAAACACAGCAAATGTTATCTATGTTTTTCAAGATTTGCTTAAATACGGAGTAAGAAAATGGTTTTGGTGCTTTTTCTTATTTTATAGATACGATTTTTTGTCATGCAGGTTTATTTATTTTGATTTTTTTTTAAGCAGAGGAATGTGTTAAAAGGCAGGATGAAATAAAATCCTACAAACAGGTTTCTAACACGATTGCTATTTTAATGGGCAATTTTACAAGGACGGATTTAGTTTCAGTAATAGTTTTAAGAAGAGTTTTAAAGAGACATCAAAGTGTCTGAAATTTTTGTAACAGAGCTAGCCTCAAAGATCAGAGGGGAAAAAAAGTATTTGAAAAGTGCTTCTTACTTTTGGAAAGGTCAGGATTATGGAAAAACTAACTTAACCTGTTCCTTTTTCTCCTAAAATGTTGTCCACACTTGAAGTTAATAGTCTTCCCTTAAGGTGGTATTTATGAGGTATGCCCTGTATTGTATTTTGTGCTAAATCATAGCCATTATAAAGCCCGTCTTCAACCTGAAATACGATGTTTTTCAACTCCTTAATTTTTCTAGAATTTTCTTACTCTAAATGCTTACCTTTGTCAATAGAAAGGACTGTTGCTCAGAAGTCTTTTATAGACCCATATCTTTATGTTTACTGTACTTTTTTTTCTCCTGGTATTTTGTTTATATGTCTACCTATTAACATGCTCACAACATTGTCAAAACTAACCTTGACTGTAGCTAGAGTTTATACAGTTTTCTGCAAAAAAGGCCTTGTTGATTTTTTTTTGTGATAAGAATTAAGACATGTCCCCAAGTTACCTCACTACCTGTTTCATCTCTCTTCTTAGAGCTTTTTCTCTCTTCTGTTTTTTTTTTTTTTGTTTGTTTGTTTTGTTACCATCTATTAGACAACAGCTAGAGAAGGGCTGTCCTGAGTCCACCTACCTTCCACAACATGGGCTGTCTGGCTTCCATTGTCTTAGCCATCATGTGTTTTACAGTGAAGTTAGGAGACCTTGTAGGTAGACACCATTTTAGTTTGTTTCTTGGTATGGTCAGTTTTTAGGGCCATGGTAACATTACTACAGAAAATAAATAACAGTACAGTAGCATGTGATCCAGTGAGCAATTTAGATGGAGTAATGGGTGGTCAGTGTGGAAAATGTGAATATAGCTTCATCTTAACAGGTCTTTATTAATCTTTTCAAGTAAATAGAGATTTATTCTAGTGTCCTTTTAGGTTTTTATTTTAAAATAATGTTGAAATGCTGCAAACAGCATAGGCATTTATTACTATCATATAGTTATTTGTCTGAAGTTGTGTTTGGAGTTGAAATCGGAACTAGTGGGAGCTTTTTGTTTTTCAAGTGAAGTCATTCAGAAAGAAAAGAGCCTTTGTCTCATGATTCTGTTAAGCTTGAAATTTCATATTATGAAGTGAATAGGTTTTCAAGCTGTCAAGCACAGTATCCAGAATTAATGAACATCTGACTTTTTTTCTATTTTTTGTTCATATATAGGTTAGAAGAAAGTTGTGGGTATGCATGAGGATGAAGTCAGCTAGAGATGGAACCTTGAACTGGAATTCTATTGTCATATTTCCTTTTATAGTACTGAAACATAAGCAACTGCTTTATGAAAATCTGTTAGCTATGCAAGGATACCATGTTATTTATACTATTTTTACTTTTGGTTTGAGTTATACAGGAAATTCAGGTCAGCATATAAAATTTTAACATGAATAAAAGCAGAAAGTGAGGTGAATAGCTATATGGTTACATTTCTGTAACATACTTTGAAGCTCTTGCCTACTGGGCTAGATAAAAGTGGGAACTTTACACTAGAAATGCTGAAGAAGTTTGTTAGTAATAGGGTGGTTTCAAGAAAATCAATAGTCTACTGTAGCATGACTGTTTATACTATCTGTTCTCCTTTCCATGTCTTAGGGACTCTAAGACTACATGCATTTCTACAGACTTGGTCTAGATCTCTGTTCTAGTGCCAGCCCATGCCTTGGGTTTTGTGCCTTGGCATTTAAACTGCACAGAATCTCCACTTTCAGTTGTTTGAAGGCTGTGAGGCTGAATGTGGGTTTTGTAAGCAGTGTGTATTCTAGAGCACTTGGTTTTATTGTTGGGCTGTAACATTTCTTTTGATAGGGATTAAGATGCATGAAAGATACTGTATTTCAGTCACACCAGGAGAGCAGTATTCTTTCCTCACTGCTGGTGGAAAGGTTCTAGTAGAGGTTACATGAATGTCAAAATTAATTGTGTTTTCTGTGTTACAGTATTATCTTTTGGCCTCAGAAAAGAATATAATTCTGTTTTTCTAGTATTTTTTTTAATCAGCAGTAGTTATTTTATTTGCAGTTATGTGCAGTAAAAAATCTGCATGTTCATTGCAGTGTCAACTGAACCTACTGCATGTAATAATTACAGCTTTTGAAAACAGGAAGTACATTTAAAATGTCAAAACTTTAAGCAAAGTATCTATCCCATGAAGGATAAATGTAATTCCTAACATGAAAATTTTAATTTAAAAAGATTGCTAATGCTGGCAACTCTCTGGAGCAGATATTGTTATTTCATAATTCAAGTTATCTAGTAATGAGTACAAAGTCATTCATCTTTGGAGTAGAATATAGTCCTTGTTGTGAATGGATTCCAGTGTAAGTGACTGTTTTTCATGGAACCTCTCAGTTCCAAAATTACACAGATTAGTAATGAGATACAGAACTGGATGTGTGCTTTATGGATACTGTATGTAGGAACTATATACTAAATATATTCAGTAAATATCCTGTGATAAAGTCATCCTTTTCCTAATGGTTTGCAACTTTTCAGTTCTTTTCCCCAAAACTTTGTAACCAGCTCTGATGATACTAATTTTCAAGCCAATAGTTTTATCTGTACTTCTAATTGCTACTATCTTCCTTTTCTTACAGTGGTGGGAAAGACAGCTGTTATAATATGATGCAGTGTGCTGCTGCTGGACATCAGATTGTTGCTCTGGCCAACTTAAGACCTGCTGAAAACACAGGTATTAAGCCACATTTCTTAAAAAGATTTTACTTTTTATGTCTGTTAGAAACAATGTTAGAAACAGCTGTGCCTGAATTAAGTTTGTTGTTTTGGGTTTTTTTGTTTTCTTATGTGATGGTATATAGTTTTGTATATTGAAGGGCAATCTAGAAATCTTAAAAGAGGTAGAAAAAAATGCTATGGAAATGTATTAAATGTATTTTTCCTCCAAGGTGGGAGGAAAGATGTAAGAAAATGAAGATTAGTAAAGAAAGGCTTGCACAATTTGAGAAGGGGAGAATGCTGTTCCTGGTGCTAAACAAAGGGATTGTGTGAATTCAGTAGCACAAATAGTAAAAGGTGGTAGAGGATATCATCAAACAAAACAAACTATCTCTACAAATGCTATAAAATGGCATAAACCATTCCAGTTGCCAAAAATAGGCTGTTTTGATGTTGCTTATGCATTTTAGCTTTGTGTTTCTTCCTCTGTTATTCTAACCAGCATTTGTGAATTGGATAGAGGAACTGATCTGGGTTGGAATGGACCTTGATATGCTTTTTCCTGCATTTCCCCTTCCTTTTAGTTTGGGCCAGTTTTCTGATAGTTCCTCACAGGCTGTACCTAGACTTATTTCTATGAAAGAGAATGGGAGCAAAAGGAAGTCTATCAGTGGGGAGGTGAGAAGGTGAGCTGAGTACTTCTGTGTTTGACTAGAGCATAAATTGAACTTGAAGTGAGACTTGAAAAGGCAAGTGAGTTGTTTCCTGGTTGGTAGGCATGAACGTTAATGTGTGTTAACATAGGTTAACTGTTCAACATACGTTAAACAATTAAGTACAATACCTAGTAACTGTATAGTTATGTATACAACCATATATAACTTCCTGCCACATATACATAGGTATGTATGTTAGGAAGATACACAGAAAGTGAAGAAAAAAGGGAACTGATGGCATAAATGAGTCATGGTTGGAATTGGCAAATGCTAGGGACTACAGGAGCAGATTATTTTCTGGGTAGCTAAGACATAATCATCTCTAATCGTGTTGAAATATGTTGTCTTTAAACTAATTTATCCACATCAGAAATGTAGAATATTGTCATTAAAATAAAATGCTCTCTTTAAGTGTGTAGTTGGAAATTTTGTGGAAAGTTAATTGAGGTGCTTGAGGCAATAGCGAATTCTGTGCCATTTGTTTTATTTTATCATGTACCATTGTTGCCTAGAGAGTCTCAATTAATAAAGAAACTGTATTTTGAACTTAGTATCATTTTAAAGACCTCGTCATATTTGTGTATGTTGAAAATTGCTGAGTTTTGTTTTAAGTCAACTCTTTTGGATTACTTTGGTTAGCTGTGATTATGGGTTTGGATTTGCCTATTTTGAGCCAAAGCATATCTGTTGTATGGCTCCAAATGTGACATGACCTAATTGTTGCTTCACAAATTAGTCATCTTGATTAATAGTACAGACCATTTTCTTTGCAAAATGTGCAACATAGGTATACAGGGCAGATGTTTGATGTGTCTCTGTAAGTTAAGAGAAGTTCCAGTATTACAAATTAGCATTAAAATGGTGAATAGTGGTGATTTTACTAATAATAATGTATTGCTTTATCACTCTTTTCGAAAAATTATTAAAATATTTTATATGCAGTCTATCACATCATTGGAGGTTTGATTCTAATCTATGATGTCTGCATTTTAGCTCTTTTTTTCTTATCTGCTAGTTACAAACTGCTTGTAAGAAAATCCAGTTAAATTTTTCTCCTGGTTAAGAAAATAGTGGCAAACAGTTGATTTAATTTCAAGTTTAATTTTTAAAAGGAGTGAAGGTAGAAAGGACCTAGATATTATGACAGATGTCCTTTTCTTTTTGTGTATTAAGCACTGTCAAAACATTATAGCATTTTACTTTTATTCTACTTGAGCAGAAATAATTTCTTTTGGAAGACCAGATAAACAGTAAAGTTATTGTAAATTTTGACAACCTATTGCTTATTCTCAGTGTGGCGGTGCATTCCAACTTTCTTGCTCTAAGTATGTTGAAATGCATCTGGGTTTGTGCTCTGAGCTACGTTCCTATTAAAACTACCATATAAATAGGAGCAGGATTAGACCATTCTGAGATTTTTGGATGAAACAGGGGTAAATACTGAAGACGAAATAGCACAGTTTCCAAATAGATAACGTCTGTCTTCCTGTCCATACATCTGTTGGGTGGAGAAATCTTTTTTTTTTCTTTCCATGTTTATAAAGGTATTGCAACCAAACATCTGTTTGTGAACTGGAAAATATGAACATTCAAGTTTTCTTAGTGCTTTGTAGCACTGTGATTATCTGTAATTGCTGAAATATTGGACACACTATGATTGCTTCTTAACTGTTGCAGGGCAGACTGATGAATTGGACAGCTATATGTACCAAACAGTAGGACACCATGCCATTGACCTGTATGCTGATGCATTAGATTTGCCACTCTATCGTGGTTTCATAAAGGGTACCAGTATAAATACTGGAAGAGTGTATACCGCATGTCAGGAAGATGAAGTTGAAGACCTTTACCACCTCATGAAACTTGTCAAGGTATGCTGAATGAAGAGGGTTAAATAACTGAGGACTATTACATTACTTACTCATTTATGAACTTAAATAAGTTACCCACTTAGGCATTTAAGGAAAGCTTCGAGAAAAAAATGGAACACTTTTATGAGTTTTATTTCTTTGTTCTTTGCAGATATATAGTGTAACTTAATTTATATTCCCCAACATAAATCAGACATACTAATCCCAATTTCAAGCCAAAATTTTGTTCCTATTTGATAAAAACACCAGTAGCAAGTGCTCGGTATACACTAAAAAAAAAAAATTGTGAAAATTGTCTGTAAGAAAATGTTTATGTAGTTCCATACTTGAAAGAATGCATTGCTTGATTACTGGAATGAGAGATGTTTTGGATTTTATACATTTATTGATCTATGCAAAGTGACATCTAGACATTTCCATTTATGTATACTTAAGCTCTGTAAACCAGAATCTGTTATTTGTTTTTATGTTGCAGATCATTTGCAAAGTATTACAGAATATTTTAAAATGGTAGTTTTGATTCTAGTAGTCCTTTAACTCTGTTCTACTATATCACATAATAGCAGTAACATGCATCAATCCTTTTTAGCTATAAAACCAGTTAAAGGGAGGTAATAGGCCTGTTTCCTAAAACATTTGAAATTTATGCTCTGTTCTTTTCCAAAGTGTTTCTTGTGGTACTTTATTTTCCACCAGAATTAAATCAGATCTCATTGAAATAAATAGAAAACCTCCGATTGACTCCAAACTCCAATTGGTTTTACACAAAGTTTAAGTGAACATGCTATGTCTGTTCCAGGTAATTGTATTGATGTCTGCAGTGCACTGTACTAAAACAATACAGTGTTCTGAAAATCATATTAATTGCTATTAAAAAAAAAGGTAAATCCATTTTTAATTTTATTGATCAAACTGGTAGACTGCTTTCTGAAACTTCAGCTGAAGTTATTTTTAGTTTTCTATTCAGGTATTAAACATTTTCTCACCCCCTTTCCTCCACTGAAATGAGAATTGAGATTCATGAACCTAAAAGCTTCAGGCTTGTTCTTTGTTCAGTTGCTTGTGGACTGAGTGCAGAGTGCTTTCTGAACCATGATGGAGTCAAATGTTACATCTTGTAAACATTTTTGACAGGGAAATCATGTTTCTCTAAATAAAATTAAGATCATACACCATAGTGAGACTATGAAGTAGGAGAATAGTGCATATAGGCTGTATGGCCTCAAGCTGTGCCAGGGGAGGTTTAGACTGGGTATTAGTGAAAAATTCTTCACTGAAAGGGTTGTCAAGCACTGGAACACGCTTCCCAGGGAAGTGGTTGTGTCGCAGTCCCTGGAGATACTGAAAAGATGTGTAGAGGTGGCACTTACGGACATGGTTTAGTGGTGGTGGCAGTGTTAGGTTAAAGGTTGGACTCAATCTTATGGGTCTTTCCCAACTTAAATGATTCTGTGATTCTGTGATTATACTATAGAGTGCTTTACAGAGGTTTTAAATGGAATGTGCATATCCTGCAATACAGAAATTGAAAGAAATATGGTACAGCAGTTTTAAATTATCTTTGAACTATGGTAGTATTAGAGATTAGAAGGACCAGTATATGCTGTCTCTTAAAGCTGCATACTAACAGCTTTCTGCCGCTGGGTGAGATAATAAATTACTGATCAATTTAATTAAAAATGGGCAGATTAGTGGCAATTAAGATGATACTTCCTTTTCGATTCTTGCTGTCGTTGGAGAAATGGATGCCTGATGTAAATTAATCCTAATGTTAAATCTTGACAGATTCTGCTTTGGAAGTTTGTACATTATAATTATAACTATAGTCAAAAGAGATGTTATCAAGTTGTCTGGAACTAAATAACTGCTTTTTTCCTGTATGGCAATAATAATTTGACTGTATGATATTTTAAAGATATAAATATTAACAATATACTGCTTTTATATTAGACTTCGAATAACCATGTCTTTACAGTCAAACCTATCTATGAAATTCTGGTGCAAAAAATTTCAGTAGAAATCTTGCATATTCTGATGCAACATTATCAGTGGTATGTAAAGCAGCTGTATTTGTTTTTCTAGTTTTAAAGAAAAGATATGAAAAACTTTCCTTTGTGTATTAACAATAACTTTGAAAGCTTTATATTTTTACTTTTTCACATTGTTTTATAACTGTAGTTTTGTGGCTTTCTAAGTTCTAATGGCTGAGGATTTTGCTTTGGGATTTTTTTCCTCCCAGGTGTTAATAGTTTTAAACAGAGAACTTGATTTGCATTCTGTTGAAGGGAGGGAAGGAATTCTGCAGAACCCTTGTTAAAACTCGTCCTTGAGTGGACATAATTTCAAAACACTGTTCAAACTAATGTAGCTCTTTCTTTTCTGTCTTAATGGCTTGGGCCCAAGAATACATGAAAGGTGTGTCTAGATCGAAATCACAAAATGTGCCTCACTTTGTTTGTAAACAATACTTGTATTGCAAGTTCTTCCTTATTAAAATATTGAAACAAACCTTATTTGAAAAAACTAGTATGAATTCAAAAGTATTTGGTGTTTTTTAAAAACAATGTTACAAGAACAAGATTTCCAAAAAGTTAAATATTCCTCTGCAGTGCTAGAAAACCCAGGGCAACTGACTTCTAGTCTGTGGGACTCAGAAAGTGATATTGACTGTGAGTGACTGTAAACCTGCAAATTTTATTGTCACAAGCCCGGATGATTGATAAGTATGAAGGAAATTTATATATTTGCCTAATGCCCTGCTTTAGATTCTGTATTCTGTACACATTGTGCACCATATTGGAGTATGTGCTTGATGTCTAAATGTATTTTACTATTCAGCCCTCACCTGATAGTGGAGTATTTACTTTGGGACATGTAAATCCTGAACTCCATGTTATTGAATTAGGCATTACAAACACCCTGATTTGTCCATGTTTGTTCCTTTGTATATTGGAGATTTTTTCCAGCAAAGCATGTAAGGACTACTTTATTAATTGTCTGGATTATCCTTCAGGGTCTTACCAGAAAATGCGTGGGAAAGCTGTGTTTATTTTGCTTCAGTGGTTGGAAAGACTGGTGCATGGAGGCATTTTTATGAAACTTTCCTACAACATGCTTCTTAATATAGGCATATTTAACCGCTTTCTCCCCTTTTCAGTGTAATTATGATCTTGTCCATACAGTACATTGATATTTCATGCAAGCGCATACAGAAGTGGTGTTAGATAGGTTGCATGTTGTTTTCTGTATGCCATGGAACTATGGCTAAACTTTTGTTAGGGGAGTGATTGTAGCAACTTCCAGACTATACAGACTAATGCAGGATAATTCATTTCAGTTCTGGTAATTTATTTCAATGTCAGTAGACAGTTCTGTCCTCTTCCAAGTTTCTTGCCTTATCTCCTCTGCTCTGTGAAGGCTTTTCCTTTATTTGGTAAGTTTCCATTGCTGGAGTAATTTGTAGAATTCTTGAACTTGATAAAAATGATGGAATGTTTGTATGCGTGGAGTTTTTCTGGGTTTTGTTTCTCTTCTGGTTTGTTGGTTTTTTTTTGTTTGTTTGTTTTGTTTTTGTCTTTTCCGTTTTTTGTGTGTGTGTGTTTTTTTTGTTCTTCAGCTGCTTTTTAATCTTTTTCAATAATATCTGTAATATTTATTTTTTTAAATTACTATTTAAAATTTGTTTCTAGTTATAGTTTCTTTGGAATATCTCCTTGTACTTGCTGTAAAGAATGCAAGCTGATTTTCAGTGCATATTCAGTTTTAACATGTTATTTCTGTCAGTTCTTTTTGTGGTGCACTTCCTGGGTTCAGGAAACAAGCTTACAGAACACCAGAGTATACTTGAATATACTGGATCTCAGGACTGAAGGATTATTAATTATGGTATCATCTTTTGATTATCAGCTGAAAAATAAGAATTGATGTTGGATATATTGGATGTACAAGACATTTGAATAATCACAGCTTTTGCTTGTGGCACTGTTTCATTTTTTCAGTAATGTGGAAGGGGAGAGGAAGAAAATTTATTTTCTAAAATATTCTCACATGTTGGAGCAGTGATCTTGTAACTCAGTTGCATTCTGAAACAGTGATCTTGTAACATAATCAGTCACTAAGAGTAAGTAACATGTTTTTTGTTACAGCAACAAGGAACTTATTAATATACTGGACTCCTGTATTTAATAATTATTCCTTAAGAACAAGATCATTATTTTTGAAATGGACCCAGACTTATGTTTGTTGAAGACAGGAAATATTCCTGTGTGAGAGCTAAAATGACAATAGTTGTGTAATTTTAGATGTTATTTAAGATGTTATCTTGCCTGAGACAAAGTACTTTGGTTGGGAAGGTTCAGTTGAAGTAGAGGTAACTTAGGTACTATCATTATCCAGTGAAACTCCCTAATGCTTGGAGTTCTTCAGGAAACAGTTCAGGGCTTGAGGTGAATGGATGAAATACAAGGTTATTCTGTGTCCTTTGGATGTGGGTTAAGTCCCCACAAAAGGTAAAACTTTCAGTTCCTCATTATTGCTAGCAGTCTTCCTTTCACCCTTCTCCAGAATTTAGCTGCTGTGACCAATGGGTAAACTTGGTCCTCACATTCAGATAACTTTGTGCCGCTTTTGTACAGCCAAATCTCTAGAAGCTTCCATCAGGAAAAATACGTAAATGTAATGGAGTATTCTACTGCAGGCATTGCTTGACTGTCTTCACTGTTATAAAATGCATTTAAAAGAAACAGGGAAGTATTTAGAAATAGTAATTTGGCTTTTATGTGTCTATTTTAATCAGCTCTTGGTAGTTCCTGTGAATTAAGTGGTAGTATTTATATGATAAAGACTAATAGTATACTTTTAACTTGTACAAATAATGCTTGCAGATTTTCTTAGGCATCCTAAAGATCTGAATATGATTAGTTATGGAATTCTGATTGACTTCAATAATTGTAGTCTGAGGACATCAGCATGCTGTTCACCAAATTATGTTCACAGTTGAAGAAAATTTGGTATTTTCCCTATTATGATTTGAATTACTTGTAGACATATAGACAAATCCCTCAAAGGTGTATTTACCTACATTTTTGAAAAAAAGATTAAATGGTAGGGAGAGGAATTTGTCTTTTTGTTGAATTTCCAAAATAATCCTCAGGGGTTTTTTTACCCTATATTTTAAGATTATTTCAAATCAAGGATACTGTGTTCTGTTATTTTGATATATTGAGTTTGTATATAATTCAGCATTTGAAATGCAAAACTAATATACAGCAAGTGAAATTTAGTTAGTATTAAAAAAATCCTAAAACCTCTTCAGTGCCCAGTTAGAGGAAACAGTGATAGATAAAACAATGGTATGTATTTTTTGCGCCCTCTACTACTCATGTTGATTAGATGAACATTTGGAGACCATATTTCTTAGCACATTACTTTTTGCCCTTAGAGGTGAAAGTTAAATGTGAACTTTTAGAAATTGTATGGGATGGCTGTCTACACTGACAACTAAAAAACCCTGCTGCTTCATAAAGAAGACTGGAAGACTTCTCTTTCTCTTTTTTTTTTTTTTTTTTGGGGGGCAATGCTTGCTGTAGTTCATAATGTGGCATAGACTAGGTTCTTCCACTTTTTATAATGAGTTCATTTTCATCTGTGAGAATTTCAATTGCCCCTTTCCATTCATCTTGTTCAAAATTATTTTTTGTTATTTTTTTTCTTTTAATTCTGGAGTGAAGATCTGTACCTTCCTCCAGCTAGGGGATGACCATCTTTATCAGCAAGAGTGGGAATTAGGGGAAAAGGGTAGGAAATGTTTGCATAGTTGGCAGTGCTTTAAGCAGTGTAAAACTAATTCTGTATCTTGTGCCATTCACAAGACAGGGTCTGCTTAAGGTTTGTTGGGTTTGTTTGTTTTTTTGGGGTTTGTTTTTGTTTTTAGTTTGAATTTTAAAATAGGATGAGAACAAGGAAATTTTTTAATCAACAGGATGCCTGTCATTCTCCATGTCTCATCTGAACTGTTCAGGAAGGGTTGATTTTTTTTTTTTTTTTTTTCCATAAGAGGATCTTGAGCTACATCTTTGAGGTAGTTTCTTACTGTGAGAAATTTAGAACTCTATGTAAAGAAAAAACTTACTGTATTTCTCCCTGTTAGGTGTGTGGAGTTGTTTTCACTGACTCTCAGTCTTGTGTTAATATCGAAAAGCAGAGACAGGCTGGTGGTGAAAGATGGTAAGCAAGCCTGAGGGCTTGTTCTGGTCAGCTTTAAACCTCTGATTGCCAGGTTTTCCTAATTTCCCATTTCCAGGGCATCTTTAGTGTGACCTTGCCTGCTGAATAAGATGTTCTGGGTTGCAAGATTCTCACATGCATTTGGAAATAGGCAGCCAGGCATTGTTTACAGGATGCCAAATGAACCGTTCACTCGCAGCAAGTTTGATAAACACACATTTCCTCCTTTTATCAGTGAGATTGCAGAATGTGAAGTATGAGTTTCCAGTTTTACTCATTCCCTTCAAACCTTTTCCTGTTTAAAAAACTGAATCCCACTAATTGGATGATGATACATCCTTGGATTTTGTTTTGCCTTTTTGTTATTGTTTTGAATTCAACTTACTGGTCACTGATGCTTTATTTCAGTGCCTACCTTGACCAGGTTTGGCAGACTTTCAAATAAAAGCTTTCCATTTGTTCAGCACAGAGAGATTCATCCCTATCAATGTAAAGTGAATGCTAATTAACAGTAATGACTTCTAATCACTTTGCTTTTATACTCCTTTAGGAGCACTGCTATTATCCAAAGTAGTTAAGTGAAATGCTTGTATATGAATCAACAATGCTGTATTTATTCTCACAGCTATTGCTCATAATCAAGCTTTGAATAAATTACGATAGTAAAATTAGTTTTAATGTGCTGTATTGCATGGGGAGAAAGGAATCTCAAATATCTTGTTAAATATCTTGAATATTTAGAGAATTATCTATTAACATTTTGGCATTCAGTATTGTAGTTCAATGGAAAAATACATTAAGATGTTTAAGCCAATTTTGTGAATGTTATCAAAACTTTTTTTGTGGTTTGCATTTTATTTCAGTGACATGCATAGATTCAACAGCCTCAGTATCAGTCCAATTTGGATCCAGTTGCATGACTGTAGGAATGAACTACAACATTCTGAGTTAAAATGCAGTCAAGTTTTACATAGAACATGTATTGTAACTTGACAACTTCACCTGTTTTAGCCTACTGTGGTAGCATGCATTTAGTAGCTTACTATGTATTTCTTTTGTTGATACTGTGTATCTAACAGTTTTGTTTACATGCATGCAATCTGCCTGCCTGCACTCATACACACTTCAAAGGAGTATGGAAGTAAAACTACTGAAATTTTTATTAATGCCTGGAAAGAATATAATAAGATGAGACTTTATCAAAACTAGACAGCTAGAAACAATACCAATAAAAACCAAGAGCTAAACAGACTACTAGATGGGTAGTATGTTTAACAATTTAAAAATAGTTCTGATTCAGAAACAGAATTGGGCTAAACCCATGATTTTTATAAATTTGAAATTTACTGAACTTTTGCACTTAACGTTGCACATACAGGTCTTGTTTGAAAGTCAAAGATGGCAAAACCTGGATGAAGCCCATTTCTGACATGCATATTAGTGTCTGTATTCATCTTCTAGTAACAAGTTGCTTGAAATGTAGGCAATTCCAGGCCTCTGTGTCTGTGGAGGAACTGGGGTCTTGCTTGGCAAATACACTTGTGCTGCTTGGTTTTGCTTTAAAAAAAAAAAAAAAAAATTCATTTTCTGTAGCAGTTTCCTTTCACATAGTACCTCTGTCTTTGCATGCTTAGAGACACAGTTTCTTCACAGTTACCATCACAGTTCTTATGCATGTGGATGTGAGTATCCACAGGCACCGTCTGTGGTTTGATTTTGTTTGTTTTGCTCATTCACTCACATAGCTGTAGACAATTTTCTGGTACATCTTTTGTTTGCTTAAGCATCTTCTCTGCTAACATTTATTCTTTGATTTATTATGAAGTTATTCCTTATCTTAATTTGAAAATACCCTCCATGTAGCCTTTTCTCTTTAAATGTGGATTTCAGTCAGTGTTCATAAAGTGCTATGGGTTTGTCTTTTTGTTAGTTGTTTTGTGGTTTTGGTGGGGGCTTTTTTATTTTGCTTTTTTTTCCCTGTAGTATGGTAAAACGTGCTGCTCCTGGGTTT
The DNA here is from genome assembly GCF_012275295.1 of Melopsittacus undulatus. Classification (NCBI taxonomy): domain Eukaryota; kingdom Metazoa; phylum Chordata; class Aves; order Psittaciformes; family Psittaculidae; genus Melopsittacus; species Melopsittacus undulatus. Next base: position 43,482,165 of record NC_047530.1, on the reverse strand, counting down.
TGCCATCACTTTGGTGAAAAAGAGCAACACCATTCTTTCTACAGTTTCATTCAAAGGGATGGTAGTATCCTTATTTCAGTATTTTTATTTCTTACGTGGCATCTTCATCATGCTTTTTAAAACTTTTTTTTAAAGCATTTTTAAAAATTAAAAATACAAAATTATTTATTCTGTGTTGAGATAAATGGCTGCTTTATATTATTTACACTTATGAAGCAGTGGTAATATATGTTTTAAAATTAGTGTACTGAAATGTAATTGGGGTTAATTCTAATGAACTACATTCAAGGGCAGGCAAGCTTTCATATAAATGAACAGTAAAATAAAAATATTTGTGAAGAGAAATTTGGTACCTCTGCTCATTCTTTATGTAAAAATAATTTTGTTTTCTTATAAAATTACAAATTTATTTAAGCTGACTTATTTAACAGTTTCCCCTTCAATGTGAATGTCATGCATGCAGTAATTGCATGTTGCATTATTTTTAGCTAGATACTTAGTATTTCTGATAAGCATGCTTAAAGATAATTCTGGAAAGACTGGGATTTCATTTGGTTTATATTGCACCAGTGTTTAACATTTTCAAAATAGAAATCATTGAATTGTAACTGTAATTATGAAAAGGAATAAAATGGAACAGGTCTTTTACACTCTTATAAGAGGGTACAGCATGGAGATATTCTTTCTCTTGATAAATTCTGCCTATGGAAGAATGGCATAATAGTCATCACTCATTTTCATATTGATTATAAGTGCGACTCTAGTAATAGGTTGCTGCTTGCAAAGGATAAGGGGGCGCCATTATTAGTTACATTTTCCATGGAAAGTACTACAAAGGAAAATGCCAAATGCGTGCACTGCAGTATTCCTATTGGCCTGACAGTCTGTTATGTGAACTTCTTTCAGTCCATTTTCCTTCAGAAATACAGCTTCAGGTTTTTTTTTTCTTATTATTGTTTTAGGTTTAATGCATTTGCATGCTCTTCTAACTCCGTATTCTTCCTTTAGTTAGTTATTTTCCTGTCAGTCTTCTGTTCTTGGGCCGTGTTACCCTTGTAAGTCTTGAAAACTGATACAACAGTGCCCTCTAGTTTCTTCCTACATGGTTACTACCTACAGCTGGCTTTGAGCATTTAGGTAAGGAACAGGATGTTTAGACTTATTTTTAGCTCAAACAAAAGCACTTTTTTCTTAAGGAAACATTTTTATTTTTCACTAACAGCTTTACATGCAAGAAAGGGAACAAAAGAGACTGTTCTGGATGATCTTTTAGGATTATAAGCTCTCATAATTATCTAGTAAAACCTGAAATTTTATCAGATGTTCAGGGCAAACACTCAAATTGGATGGGATTTTCTGAGTTGTGGAGGCTTTCCTGAAGTTATTCTTTGAAGTGGAACTTCAAAATTAAAATTATTTTGCACTTGCTTGCTTTGTGCTCGCTGCTTCTCTTAAACCAGGTCTTGCATGATCTGCTAGGCACTACAAAGACATGCTCGCCACCAGAACACCTAAGCTTTATTAATGATGTTGTTTTAATTCACACAGTGACTGAAGTAATTGTTGTTCATTAGCATTGATTTGTCTCCAAAACTCATTTACAATTTAGATTTCTCTTTTACCTCATTATAGCTTAATATGCAAAGAACTTTTTATTCTGTGTTTTCTGCAGAAGTTGTTGGATAGGTTCATTATTGAACACACATGTTCCCTGCATTTACATACATGTGCATTCACACTGCCACTTAAATATTATAAACTACAATAAGAAAGCATAGCCTTTTAAAAAGTAAATGCTTTAACTACAATTAGTTTCTTTTGTAACAGAATCATAAAAGTCACTCTGTGAAAAGTTAAATGGCTTTATTTTATGGTGGGGAGTGTTAATGTATGTGTAAAACACACTCTTAATGCACTTCTATGAAATGAAAATCATAAGTCATTGCAGTAAATTATGGTTAATGATGTAACCATTGATAGCTATTCAAAACATTCCTGTATCTCTAATGATTTGTGTAAAACACATGACTGCCCACATGCCTTGGTTCGTTTGGAACAGTAGATTGATAAATGCACCAGCTTTCTACTTCCAAAGACCATTTTGTTGTGTAACAAGTGATAAGAATTTTGGTGGAGTAAATAATACATCACAAACCACTTCTTGCAGTATTTGAGATCTGTAATAAATTATGATGAAGACTAATTTAAAATTAAATTACAAAGTGAGATGCTTCAGGAGTGTAGTATGCAGCATCTTTGGTTTTCCTCTGCCTGTTTTATGGGTAATGCCTAGTCTCTAGTCATATGGCATCTTTACATTTTACCATGGGATTTTATATACTGAAGTGTTGCTGGGGGAAGCAACTATTATGGCATAATGTGCACTGGTGAATCCAGAAAATACCCTGTGTGTACTATTCCATTAACACAGGGCAATTATGTACGTTAAAAAGTTGAACCATGTTTTTAAAGTGAAGCAATTATTCTACTGGCAAAAAAATAATGTTGGATTTGATCAAAATTACTTAATTCTAAATTTAACTGAAACTCTGAGTCAAAGTTCTTCTTGCATTGATTGCATAAGTATTGTTGATCTTAAATATTGGGATGGTGTTAAGGATGTTTAATTTTTGTTGATGGGCTTCTTCCAGTATGTGAGGCTTTTTATGGTAAAAGAGCTATCTTTCTTTTTCTCCCTACAATGTGGCCCAAACATGAATTGTTACAGTTTTTTAAGAGATCTTCAAAATTTACTTCATGAAAAAGGATAGAAACTGAATATCAGAAAACAGAGGTGATACAAATTTACTTGGTTAACATCGCCTATACTGTAGCAGTAGTTATAAGAAGAAAAATGAATATTGCAGTCTACAATGGAACATTATTTGACAAAGCAAAACAAATTCAGAATTTTTTAACAGGATATTTCTGTACAATTTTTTTTTTCTTTTGACCCCAGGGTGATCTTTATGATTAAGACCTCTTTTTTTTTTTCAGTATATTGGTTTAAAGACATTTTTCTTCTTCTAATTTGAAGATATTCTGTTTTTCTATACAACTTGATCATATGAAAGAAAATCTTTGGCAGCGTAATATTTTAAAAGAAAAAAGTGGTATTTAGGTTTTACTTGGTTTCTTGGTGGCCTGTGTTTATAACTGTAGGAAGTATAGGTAATAGTCTCCAAAAGACTGTGAAGTGCCAGTACATACTGAGGAATTAGGGACTAAAGGCAAATGAACCTGTTTGTTCTGTGTTCTTTAGGCACCTGTTTTGCCATCTTCTCTGTTATGTTTTGGGTTTTGATTTTTTTTTTCTTTTGGTAATGCAAACCAGTGATACCATTCTTGGCTTTCTTCAGCTTTTCTGTTGCCTGGCTGGCATACCAGCACAAAGGAAAGATTAATGTGTATAGATGTATAATATTTTGTAGAACTTGAGTTTAACCTGTTAATGTTCATGATTTGACAAAGCCAGGTGATTGCTCTTTTATAATTGCTGGGATTGATTTATTAGTCTTTCCTGTTCATGTAGTCATGGTGGTTACATGATGCTTTTGGATATATTTACATTACATTAACATTACATAATGCTTAAATTTACATGATGCTAAATTACATGATGCATAAATTTACATCACATGATGCTTTTGGTTAGATTTGTTTAAAATGTATATATAGAAACTTCTATAAGCTGAGACCTTCCTGTATAGAAGTCTGTCTCAAAGTTGATCATTAGGTTGTCTTGATTTCTTTTGGGTGGAAAGGATTAGCATTCAGTTTCCCCTTTGAACTGAAACCACATGGAATACATCCACATTTAGATTTCTCCCCAAGTGTTTTGTTATTTCTTCCTTGTTCAGAAAATTAAAGTTTTCATTCTGCTACAGTTTTGTTTATAAAGTCCAGTAATTCTTTTTTCTTTCACATTCCTTAACTTTCTTTAGGCTTCTACAGGTTTTTAATAGTTTTGATGTTTTTGTGCTGCAGTAACCCTTTTTGCCACCTTCAGAATTATCATTATCCTTCGGAGACAAGTCCTGTGTTCTTAAGGGAAGTCTGTCAGTCATTATTTATTACCCACTTGTCATTGTGACTTACTCATTGCTTACATCACCATTCTCAAAAGTATTGCTTTACAGAAATGGTGAACAGTGCTGTGTAGAAAGATCAATACATGCTTTCAAAGGAAGATTTACCCTAAGTCTTAGATCTTATTTTTAATACTAAATCTGTGCTACTAGTTATGAGATGATTTTAATATTTTGACATCAAATACCCTGTTTATCAAAATGGAAAGATGCTATTGTGTAAATAACTTTTTGTGGAACAGCATGACTTCAGCAGTTAAGTTGCATAATGTCTGATTTTCCAGTTTTCATTACTTAGTGGCTTTTCCTGAATGCTTATCTTCTGAGCTGAAAATACAGTTTCATTTCCTAAGAAAAAGTGATAAATCATTTATATAATAAACAACCTGAAAAACTTTCTTTGAATTTTAGTGATGCCATTATGTGTAACTGCATAAAAAGAGGAGAGCACTTATTTGAAATCATCAGTTCGTAAAAAAAAATCTGCTTTTCACCATGCCTATTTAAATTGCTTTGAGAGCTTAATGACTGATGCAGTCTTTCCAGGCCATCCAATTTCATGTGATATAGTGACTATTGACACTTTTTAAAAAGTGGTAACTCTAGAAAACTATTTTAATATGTAATAATAAATTTATTGTATTGCAAATTTAGGCACCTGAGAATTTGAAAATGGCAAATGCATAATTTCTGCTCTCTATATTATCTTGATCTTCAAATAAACTGGAAAAGCAGATTATAGTCATAATACATTAAAGATTCTATCAAAAAAACGCTAGAAGGAAAGGTTCAAAACAAAAAGTTGCATAGGTGTGTGATAGACCTAGGGTTTTTATTTTTTGATTTTGAAATGTTTTTTTTTTCCAATATTTTTGAAGTGAAGATTAAAAAAAAAAGATGTGTGCACACATGCACATTGTAGACCAGGCACATGAGAAAGCTGAGACACTAGAGTCTCCTTTGGAGTAGAAACTTCTGCAACATGAAATGTGGGACTACCCCATCTAGTCAGCAGTGTGCTGCTATTTCATTGGTAGGAAGCAGGTTTTATAAGCTAGATTTTTGTATTAATGAGGTGTTTGGGGTTTCATTGGGAGTTTTTGTTCAGTTGATTTGTTTGTTCTATTACCTTGTTGTTGCTCCGTGAGTTGGTAGGTATTCTTAGTGCTTTGTTATTATCATTTGCTCTCAGTACGGTTATATCAGTGTCATTCCAGCCTTGGAATATTCATGTTCTCTGTAATTATTTTGCCAGGCTGTCAGAATTTTGGCTGACAGAATGTTCCTGAAAGATAGAAGCTAAAGAGGGGGTGTGCCACATTATTTAATATGCTTATAGTACATTACAGAATAGGAGGTACTCTTTCCTTGGTCATTGCTGTGGTAGGAATGCAAAATAATACAGTTATTTATTCTCAAAGGTGCACGTAGCCTTCCCTAGTGTTAGAATTTACATTAGGCGGGCACTGGATGTTAGTTGGCTATTACAGTAGCCTGCTTTATTACTTTTTTTCTGTATCAGTAGTTAACCAACTTCAAACCTAAGCATGAAGTCAAATTTGCAAAAACATAAGAAGTCTTCCAGGCATTAGACTTCCTGTCTTTTGATTAAAGCTAATGTCATGACAAAATAAATACATTCTTAAATCTATAACAAATTCAAAAGCAGGAGGATCCATGCTTCTAGGCTTCCTTTCAGTCAGTGGTCTGGCATGCTGGTTTGTAGCAAGTGTTATTCAACTCTTTCTAGTTCCTGGGAATTCTTCTTTCCATCACTTCTAAAGTCTGTCAGAATTTTTTCCTTGTTCCACTTAGCAATCTGTGAGCATGTAATTGTTATATACTAAGAGGACAGCACAATTGCAGGCTTTTGTGACTTCTTAGATCTTTAAATGTATAACTTTTTTTTGTTTCTTGGATTTTTTTTTTTCTTAATGCTTACTCATGACTAGGATGGGAATGAAAGAACTCAAAGTTTGGAGGTTTTTCTTTTTTTTTTTTTTTTAAAAAACCTCATACTTTGGAGGGTAGGTATTTGAATTTGTAAAATGTATGTTTGTAAAATATGTTAACTGAAGAAAGGAGGTGTAAACTATGCTTACGTGATTTATGCATGAAGTTTTTCCTCACCCTGCTTTCTATTCTCTCCTTCAGCTAACTTGCAGTTTTTTGGCAAGGTGGCAGTCAGGTTTTCAGTTTTTATGCACACATTATACTTTTGGTTACATTCGTTTAAGATGTACTTCTAGAAACTTCCATAAGCTGAGACATTCCTGTATAGAAGTCTGTCTCAATGTTGATCATTAGGTTGTCTTGATTTCTTTTGGGTGGAAATGATTAGCATTCAGTTTCCCCTTTGAACTGAAACCACATGGAATACATCCACATTTAGATTTCTCCCCAAGTGTTTTGTTATTTCTTTCTTGTTCAGAAAATTAAAGTTTTCACTTCCTTAATTTGGCAATTACATCTTTATTATGCAATGGTTATCACTTATGCTTAGCTTCTTATTTCAGCAAAGTGTAGAACTCATCCTTCTCTTTGGTTACTTGTTGGTGTGTTTCAGTAGCTGGCATGTTTGACAGGATGTTGAAGTATTGTCATTATGTACCTTTAAAACATAGGAAGTGTAGTCAACCAACTACACTTAACAACTCTTGACTGAGACAATGCTGGCCAGTCTCACATAATTTGGTGCTTCAAATGAAAATGAGTTTGGGATCCTTGACCTCCTTCTTCCAAGTATATAGTCACAGTACCACTGTATAATACAATATATGCATTGTGAACAGGAGAAAGTGATTTAAAACATTGAGACCACAAAACCTCCTCGGCTTAAAAACTGACATCTGTCAATAAAACAGTTGCAGTTCACATTGAAAGCCTGTTACAAGTATTCCTCTTCTGTTAAATGAGTCAAAAGTATTTGTGGGAAGGCCACGCTTATTCTCTAACAGGTAAGAAAGCTCAATAGTGGGTAGCCTGTTGTGCAAATTCCTGCTCCAAGAACTAGAAGGGGACTGAAACCTTAATGAATGTGAATAGCCATGACCTTTTACCATCTGTAAACATTTGTAATGTCCTTGTATGTATCTGGTTGATTTTTTAATTTTTTCAATCTACCTGTGTCACACAGTCAGTTTGTGTTGGATTAGACTCACAGACTGTTCCTTGGCTGCTGGGTTCTTTAGTGAGCAAAATTCTGCTCATAATAAAAAGCTGTTTTCCTTTTCCTCTTATCTTGTTACTACAGTCCACAATCACTTATGCTGAGGGTACAGGTCTTAAATATATATTATCAATTTTAGAAGTCTCAGTCCCCTGAAACATAAATTTCAGCTTTAAAAAAAAGTGCCCTATAGTAAATAATTGGAGTACTTTGATTAGAAGAAACTTATGTCTGAACCTGCAGTAAAAAATCAATGGCATATTCTGAAGATGCTTTTTTTTATTTTTATTTTTCTTAGGTAATAAACAATTTGGGGATCTGATCCAAGCAATAATGTCTTCTAAACTTAAATTATCAGTTTGGTCTTAATCTCAGAGAATACCATAACAATCTGCCTGCAGCTGAGGAGTGAGTGAGGAGGGATGATAAGGGGAGATACTCATTCTCCTTTCTGTGATACAGTTTACTTCTGGCAATACCAGAAAATCCACAGTTCAGCTTGCTTTGATACATATTTTTAAAAATGTGGAATCTGGATGGTAGAGAAAATGCTGTTGGCTTTAAGTAGAGAATGTACAAAAGGTATCTTTGCTCTATATGTGATTTATCTTTCTTGATATCAATTTCATATAAAGCAGCACATACAGTAGTAATGCCTTTCAACAAAGTACTTGTTTAGATTATACTGTAAATCTAAACTAACATTTTGCATTTTTTTAAATCTTGTATTAAAAAAGGAGAGAAGAGCTGACCAGAGTAACAGTGATCAAATGTATAACTTATCTCGAATGCATTTTCTTGGGTTTTTTTGTTTGGTTTTTTTTTGTTGTTTTTTTTTAATATTTACTCATGTCTAGGACGGGAATGGAAGAAATAAGATAAATGCTGTAGGTATTTAAATTTGTAAGACAGACAGAAAAGGCATACCTTAATCTTTTCTCCCTTCTTACTCAGTAACTTGACCCTCAGCCATTCTTCTTTGCTTTTGGAATAGGTTCAGGATCAATTTAGTTGACAGTTTTTTGTCCGGCAGGGTAGGTGATTTTCCTTCACAATATTTTCTCACCTGGACCTTTTCCTATACTATTTTTCTGCATACTTTCCTCTATTTTTAGTCTGTTCTCTCTCCGTTGTCAAATATTCACCTGCATTTAATCTTGGTATCAGCCCAGCAAGCTGTATTTTTTTTCTTATTCTCTAAGACATTGCTAATATATCACCTTGTCTCTCTTATTCACTATACCTTCATGTCATGTGCTCTTTTTTCACACTGGTTGTGACTAAGGACATGTCTTCCTTAAGGAAGGAAAGCCTCACTTCCCTCTAGTTGGAACAAACAAATTAATATTCCTTTCCCTTATACTCATGCAAACGTTTGCTTTTAGGTTTTAAGAGGGTGTAATGGCTATCACTCTGAGAGCAACCTGAAGCTACATCCACCTTGACAGTCATGGATTTTGCAAGACTGAAAATAAATTTCAGATTTATGCAATCTAATAAAATAAAGCAGGATGGAAGAGATTTTAAAATTTTTGGCACTTTGTAAATTATTTTTTTTTATGCTAAGCTTTAGAGGAAGATGCTTTTTTTCTATATTTTCTTTTTAATCATTGTGCCATTACAGAAAAATCCCGTGAAAGTTTTACTTTGCTATGTATTCTTTTGATTTTTCTTTTTCTGTGCTGAATCTTTCTGGGTTTATTTTTTGTTTGGGGCATTATCATCTGCCTTCCTATTTCTTCCATTTTCCTCCTAAAAAAAAATCTTATGATTCATCTTCAAGGCAGATCCTCAAGCTGCCCTTTCTTTCTGCTACCCAAATTCTCTATCTTAGAATGGCAAGAATCCTTCCTCTACAAGTGGTCTTGTCAGCCCAGGTTGTGGCAGTGTTGCTTGTATATACTGTACTGGCATTTCCTGAAGGATTTGCACTTACAGCTTTAGCTGGATTTAGGTTAAGTTAGACTTTACATAAATCTGATGTTTTAGGACTTGGTTCATACTTGCCTTGTTCCTGCTATAAGGAATATAATTTTATTTCAGAAGAATTTAGCCTGTTTAAAATGGGAGAGTTGTGTCAGATTTGCCTAGAATACTTGCACAAGGATAGATGGTCTCAAATACCAACTTTCAATGCAAACACCTTAATGCAGTTTTCAGGTTTTGGCCAACCATTTTTGTAGAAAGTATCATACTAGGGCCTTGTTGTGAAGCTGATTTGCAGTCAACTGACTAAAATACAGGATCTCCATTCTTTAGGAACAAGATTTCTAGAGGTTTTCTGGTGAGAATCTGGAGGAAAACTAGATACTGAAATTTCCTGTGAGACAAATCAAAGCAGAACAATTGAATCTTTTTCTGTCTTCCTGGTCTTGAACAGTGGGTTCTTCTGAGGTGACAGCTTGTTTTTTTTTCTTGCTAGTTTCTCAGCATCCTGTGTGCACCCTGACCGTGTTGTCGGATTGGGGCCAAACAAATTGGGAAAGCCTGTTTTGAAAGCCTGTGGGAGATGGGTGGCAAAAGTGCAGTGATGAGTTGCACATTTAAAAATTCTTTTTGCATTTATTCTTAAGTGTTTGTATCAGAACTTTTTCCATTTTCTCACTAATAAGAAATTATGACATCACTGTTTGCATAAAGTCAGTTATAATAGAGTATGTATTTGTTACTAGACCAGGAAGGCAGTGGATTAGGCATAAACTGTATGCTAAGGTAAGAACCTGTCTGCTGTTCGAGTAAACAAAAGGAAGAGGGGATTCCTTCCTAGGCACAAGAAGACTGCTGGAATAGACAAACTGTTCTGTTCCTTGCTGCCATGGAAGACAGTGCCAGTGGTTCCCTGAGAGGCTGGGGGTGTTAATCCCTGGCCAGGCTTGCCACTGTCCTTAAAGTAGAGCTCAGGATACGCTTGTTCTGAGAGTCATGGGGAGCCTTTAGTTACCTGGCCAGTCTGTAGGGGAATCAGCTTTTGTCGGGCAAAGCCTGATGGTGGTAACGACGAGAGATGAAGGTAAGCCCTTTCCGAATACCTCAATAACAAACATGTTGAGGTACTCTCTTGAAAAAAAACTCTTGACTCTTAAAAACTCTCTTAAAAAAACCCAAACCTTTTTAGAGGCTTGTGAGATTTTTTTTTTTTTTTTAACTTTTTTGGAGGAGATATTTACATTGTCTGTGAATCTGCCTGAATGGGATAGAGGACATTGCCTATTCCTGATAATTTCTTCAGTAAACTGCTCAGAATAGGAAGTCTTTATGATGGGAATTTGATACCTTAAAAATACTGCATTTTAATGGACAGGTAAGACCATTAAGCTCTCAGCTAACACATAAAGCAGAACAGTATAGGTGGGAATGCTGTCTAGTGTTTGCAACTGTCTTACAGACTGATCTTCAACTGTTGGACTCAGGAAAACTATGATATTTTGTGGCCTCTGTTGTTACAGATTATTAGATTGCTGAATGGTCCTTTCTGACCTGGAATAATTACAAATATTTGTAGTAAAAGCAATAAAGAAAGTAGGAATTGTGCTGAGTGCATGTTGAGAAAGCACCTTTTCCAGAATCACACAAAATTTTAAAGTGTAGTATTTATTCAGTAGTGTAAATTTTACTAGAAACAAAATAATATACCATTGAAAAGTATTGAAAGAAAAAGGCAAGGATATCTCATGCCTATAGATCATTGAAGTTTGTTTTTCTTGAAGTACTTTTTAATTTAATTTCTGTGCAAGAGAAGAGAAGGCTGCATCAAACAGATTAAAAAGAAGAAAAACAAACCGCGAAGGACAAACCCAAATGAGCTAAACAACATTCAGTTATATCAGGTAGTGGTTGCCTACATTGCAGTTTGTGTAGGTTTCCCCTAAAGTAAAATTCAGACTGACTTTCAGAGTTTCAGCAGAAGTTGCGAAGTATTTCTTAGCTGTTACTGTTACAGATGTGTAACTTCATGCAAGTCATTGGAGCATTTGCTTTGATTTTTCTGGTTAAACTTGGAAGTGAACATAATTTAAAAGCAGTAGCCACATCACTTTTAATTTGATTTAATTTGCTGAACTCTTTTATAATGGATTACTATCTATTTATATTTTATTTTCCACAGTGTGTGTAGTGGTTACAGTATTAACCACCTTGTCTAACTATGTCTAGTTTTATACTTCATGGTTTTGGGGTTTGTTTCCCTATTCATCAAGGATAATTGCTGTACCTGCTATCTCTGGAAAATTGTCTTAAGCACCTATTTAATCTTTCTAATCAGCCACTTGCAAAACTTTTAAACGAAGTAGTTAGATGAACCTGTGGATGAGAATCCTCTCTTAATGGAAAATGGATTTTTATTAGTACTGTTTTACCTGCTGAGCTTTGATTTCTGGTGCGATTGTCCATAATACTGAGTACAAAATCAGTTTGGATGTATCTTTTTGAGCCTTTAGAATGCATCTCATTAAGTGAGGTTGCTACGGTGGTGAGGGGAAGAGGGAGGGGAGTGAGTGGTGGTTGCAGTGCTCCTTCAAACCATCAACTTTTCCCAGTCTTGCTAAGCTTGTCTTCTGCCATTGAAAATAAGGAAGCTTTTGGTTAGACAATGATGAGTAAGTTTGTCCATGTTTGATTGTAGCTACTTTCAGATTTGCCTGAGGGGATTAACGTAATTTAACATTCATTTCTAGAATTAAGTCCTACAAAATACCAAGACTGTTTTAAAAATTAATTCTCTTTTCCCATGTAGCTTTTAAAGACCGCAGTGATACAGAGTAGAGGTTGTTTAGCTGAACAGCAAATAAAGGCAGAGAATAAGAAAATGTAGCAGTGAGTTCACATATTATGAAAGAATAATGATAAAATTACTAACATAGGTAAATTAACTACTGTGTCACTGGTATTGTAGTTTATGTTAGCACTCTGCAGGGAAAGGAAGGAGAAGAGAGTGGTTGTGTTGTTTACATTCTACTTTTTATTCAGTCCTGACAACCGTAAATATTAGTTCTAATGATGAAGTCATCTGTATTGTAACAATAAGGAATTAACATAGCACTGATTTCACAATGACTTTTCAAGTATTGACATGCCACTGGCTATTCAATTTGATTAGTGATCATTGTTAATGAACACAGCCTTCCATTAGAGACAGATCTAGTAGTCATTGCAATTGATGACATCTTCCAAACTTCATCCCATAATTCACATGCAGCATGGATTGCAGTGATTACTTAGCACATTCAAAGAAGTATATTTTTCTTTTTTTTTTCTTTTTTTTATTTTATGGTAATACGGTTATTTTCAATAAAGCATTCAGCACCCAAGTAATTTGAACCCTATTCCTGCTGTTTTATTGTATTGTAATATAAACATAAATGCAGTGTTAAAAGCTATACCAATGGTGTCAGACTCCTTAAGGACTTGAGAAAACTGTCATAATTTCTAAAATAACTGATAATCATTTGTGGGTCAAAAAGAGCAACATGCTGTATTGCTTAGCTTTCTGCTTTCTTTTTCTCAAGGTTTGTCTGAGATTTAATTTTATGTGAAGTACACAAAACACTGTCAGTGAAACATTATCACTTTGTAAAAGCTGTTTAGAATATGGTCTGGCACAAAATGTGCAGAAAATTAAAAAAGAAAACACCCAACTTTTTGCATAGAGCTGAGTTGTATATATTATTTGAAATTGTGGCCAAGACCAGTAATGTGAATGTGACTGTATCTTGATATTTGCAAAAGAAGCCTAGAGCTACAAACTTATCTTTTAAAATTTCAAGTTACAGACATGAATATATATATAGAATTAAATTAAAAAACAAAATATAAATGTTATGTATGTGGTTTTGTGTATATACATGTATACTTATGTGTGTGTGTGTGCATATACACATAGTTCTTTACAGTTCTGAGGGGTTTTCTTTTGTCCTATCCATTTCACAATATTTCCATTTAAATGCATTTTTTGATTTTTCTTCTGGAACTAGGTGGAATGCCTTTCCATTACACTACTAAAAGAATAATCCACTTTAACACAATATTTCTCCCTAAAGAGATGGTATTTTTTAGTCATATGATATTATTTTTCACAGAATGACATTTACATTCATGATGTAGTGATTTTATCTTGATTCAAAAGATGTTTTCTTCTGGTACTAAAAAGATTAAAGAGTGTCTTTTGTATCCTGCTGCTAAAAAATACCTCAAAATCAAGGAAATCTGAAAGCCTCCCAAACCCAAGGCTAGCTGCATGATTTTTGTTAAAGATGAGGTGTTAGTAGAATTCAGAATACAAGATTTAGAGGGGATAAAAATGCCTGGCATATTTTTATATGGGGGTGGGGAGAGAGAGAAGGAAAATACTCCAAGAGAAGTAAATTGGAAATCAAATAATCCTGTGAATTTGAATTTATGAACACATTTGTATCTTTCAGAAAGATTCACAAAAGTATACATAAATGTTTGCTCTGATGTGATTCTTTGGCATTTAAAACCAGAAATTTTTAGAATGCAGTCCTCATCTCTTGTTTTCAGTATGTATCAAACTGGTTATTAAATATTAACTAGGAATTAATTAAAAATATCGATGAACTGATTTTTAAGAAATAAAATACATGATGTATATTTCTAGTGTATAAGAGAGATCTTGGAATATATTCTCAGATTAAGCATGTTATTAATCATTCTTTTGTATGGTGTGTGAGTATATAGTTTTAACTACAGTTGGTTCATATTTTGAACTATATTAATGGTAGGTTTAATGTTCAACAATTTTATTTAAAGGCAGATTTATCTCTGTTGGTGCTGGATGAATTGGCTGTTGTGGAAAGAAAATTTTTGTAATTAAAACTGCCAGATCGTGACAATCATAAAATAAATTTATAATTTCATATGTTCGCATTTGATAATTTTAGGCACATGGTTCAGGTGGAGTGCTTTGAACATAGCAGGCTTGCTTCGGAGACTTACCTGAAATTGCAAAAAGTCTCCAATGGGTGACTGTTCTTTATAAATTGCTAGTGTAAGGCCTCAAGGTTGCATTGAGTGCAGCTGCACAGCTTCTGTGAGATAAGTTGCTCAGATACCTGTTTTCATAACTGAAGATTTACATCTGTATGTTAAATATTTACCTTACTAAATTTGAACTATTTCTATTGAAATTGCATTTTTTTTCATTTTTTGCAAATTATTTTAAAAGTATTTTTAAAATGTATTTATGATTGTGATTTAGAGCATATAAAAGAAAAAGTTTTTTTGCAGACTCCACTGCAATTACAGTCCATATCTTACAAAATAAAAAAACCAATATTTTTCAATAAAATATTGTTGTGTGGTAAACGAAAGATCAGCCACCCTGTAACAGCTATTGCTTTTTTCATTCTATTTGATTACATAATGACTTTGCATGTGTTAGAGACTTTCTTTATTGTCCTGGTTTGAGCAGTAGCAGTCATTTTTCTCCTTCTTGGTAGCTGGTGCAGTGCTGTGTTCTGACTTTCAGGCTGAGAACAGTTGCTGATAGCAAGTATGTTTTGAGTTACTGCTCAAATGTTTGGTTTGTCCAAGGCCTTTTCTGAGCTCATGCTCTGCCAGGGAGGAGGGGAGGCTGGGAGGAAGGAGAGACAGGACACCTGACCCAGGCTAGCCAAAAAGGTATTCCATACCATAGCACGTCATACCCAGGATGTAACTGAGGTATTGGTTGGTGCTCGGTCGGGCAGGGTGGGGTGAGTTATGGGTCAGTGGCTGGTGAGATGTTGTATTCTCTTCACTTGTTATTTGCTTTATCATTATTATTTGTAGTAGTAGTAGCAGTAGTGATTTGTGTTATACCTTAGCTATTAAACTGTGCTTATCTCAGCCCGTGGGGGCTACATTCTTTGGATTCTCCTTCCTAACTCTCTGGGAGTAGGGGGAGCAAAGGGGGGAGTGAGTCAACAAGTTGTGCGGATTGGTTTAAACCACGACATTTATAAACACATTTACTTGGCTGTATACCAAAACTGTAATGAAGTTCTAATTAGTTTCCCATCCATGAGAACAAATCAGATAGTCCAGCATTAGTACTGTATTTCTTCTTACTGTATTGCTTAGCAGTTGGGTCTGGCCAGGTTTCTGTCATGTTGTTTTTTTGTTGTTGGTTTTTTTTTGTTTGTTTGGGTTTTTTTATTTTTTTTTTTTTAATCAAAAAAGCCCCAGTATGAGATACAGACAGCATTTTATGCAGTTGTATTTATAAGTGCTTGAGGAATACAGAATCATTATATTGCTTCCCAGTAGGGTCAGATTTACACCTTTTTGTCACAGGATTTTCCATAATTGGAAAACTATGTTAATGTTTGAACAGAAGTGCTTGCTAATTTTAAATTATGCATCAGAATTTGCTCTAGCAAATGATATATTTATTTTTTTTCTATGTTTGAGACTTGATACAGATAGAATTTTTCATTCTAAGTTATATGGAATGCAACTGTTATACCAGTGTTACACAAGTAATACAAACATTTTACTGGTACTGATACTATACTGTGTGATTTCATTGTTTTCCTTTATAAAGTAGACAACTACAATGTAGCTTAATATTTATCTTCCATGCATTGAATTGATTTTTCTTGATAGACTTAAGCAAAACCAGACTGATTGTGAGGCATTAGATATCCTTTAGTTCGAAGTGAACTCAATCACTGATAATTTTGGTTGTTTTAAAATAATTTATTTGTTGTTGTTGTCGTAAACCCTGATTAACTAGTACATCCTTGTCAGTGCTGCTGCTGCTTATCCACAGAAGCATGATTTGACAGCTAGCTTGTTGCGCTCTGGAGTCTTGCATCCTGACACCCTTGCCCTTTTGTATGTGATCTGTGTGACAGGGACTGGGAACTTGCCCTGTTCCAAGGCTTCAGCAATAAAATCAGCCTGGATTGAATTTGTTTCTGGTCCTTCTTGAGTTGCATTTGCACTCTTCCCGTAAAATGACTGCATTCTTCATCTGTTTGAGCTCTATCATATATGCAGGCCAAATCAGTCTGCTATCTTTAGGACTTTCCAGACTACTTGGACAACTTCTGTTTTATTAAAAAACAATAGTTGCTATCAAACAGCTTTGCTCATTCAGACAGAACTGTATTCCCAGAATACTTGTTAGTTACAGTTATACACAAGTGATTTAGAAATGAAAAGGCAATGTTCTGGGAAGAAAATGAGTATTTGTCAGTGGGAAATAGCCCCATGTCTTGTAATGAAAATGAGTGGCTTATTTTATGGATCACATAAACTGTTACAGGAGGAGACAAGGCTTGGAATAAGTGAAATGCTGCCATGTTGCTGAAACATTATTAACTGTGAAATAATACATTCTCCATATTAGATAAAAAGGTAAAATTAATGCAAACTTAATTCTATCCTGTTCTTTATTAAAGTGAAACCAGAAATGATAACTTAGAGTCAGACTCGTGCGAGAATTAACAGTTTAAATCACTGTCAACTTTTTAGAAAATGTTGAAAAGTGAATTGGAAGCGTAGTCACTGTTCAACCAAATGACAGTATATGTTACCAGCCATAGTTTTGATGGTTCCTAATATAGGTCATCATGAGAGACTCCTTTTTTGTGGAAGTCCTAAAAATGAAGAAGCTGTAATGTAAACTGGATACTAAATTTCTTAATGTACCTACTATTACTGCTATTTTCCAGTTAACACTTATCTTTCATGTGTGTCTTGTGTGCATTTCATTTATCTGAAAGAGGTGCTTTAAGAGGTACCGAATAGTGCTTGGTATACCTGCCAAATTAATTTTAGACATGCTTTAGAACTTTTATTATTGTTATGTGTGTGTTTAAATTTTAATTATCTTGAAATGGTTGTTAAGAAAGGCTATCAGTTTTGGGGATTTTTTTTTCATTGAGTTTAAGGATGTTATGCTGGGATTAATGGAACTAGCTGTGAAAGACATTCTGTCTGTACCATAATTGTGCTGTGCCAGCCATGTGCTTCAGTTCTTTATGAAGAAAAGGTTGTCCTCACTCATTTAGATAGGTGAGGAATGCTCCCTTTTAGTTAAATCATAAAAATTTTGGAAGGGCATCAGAAGATGAGGCAGCGAGTAAAAGCAGTGAATTCAGGCATTTGAACTGACACAGGAGATTGTCTCATCAGAGCTGTCATAGAATCATAGAATAGGCAGGGTTGGAAAGGACCTTAAGATCGTCTAGTTCCAACCCCCCTGCCATGGGAAGGGACCCCTCACACTAAACCATATCACCCAAGGCTTCATCCAACCTGGTCTTGAACACTGCCAGGGATGGAGCATTCACAACCTCCCTGGGCAACCCATTCCAGTACCTAACCACCCTTACAGTAAACAACTTCTTCCTTATATCCAATCTAAACCTTTGCTGTTTAAGTTTGAACCTGTTACCCCTTGTCCTATTACTACAGTCCCTAATGAATAGTCCCTCCCCAGCATCCCTGTAGGCCCCCTTCAGATACTGGAAGGCTGCTATGAGGTCTCCACATAGCCTTCTCTTCTGCATGCTGAACAGCCCCAACTTTCTCAGCCTGTCTTCATATGGGAGGTGCTCCAGTCCCCTGATCATCCTCGTGGCCCTCCTCTGGACTTGTTCCAACAGTTCTGTGTCCTTTTTATGTTGAGGACACCAGAACTGCACACAATACTCCAAGTGAGGTCTCACAAGAGCAGAGTAGAGGGGCAGGATCACCTCCTTTGACCTGCTGGTCACGCTTCTTTTGATGCAGCCCAGGATACGGTTGGCTTTCTGGGCTGTAAGCACACACTGCTGGCTCATGTTCATTTTCTCATCAACAAACACCCCCAAGTCCTTCTCTGCAGGGCTGCACTGAATTTCCTTTTTGCCCAACCTGAAGCTGTGCCTGGGATTGCTCCGACCCAAGTGTAGGACCTTGCAGTTGGCATGGTTAGACTTCATGAGATTGGCATCAGCCCACCTCACAAGTGTGTCAAGGTCCCTCTGGATGGCATTCCTTCCCTCTAGCGTATCAACTGAACCACAGAGCTTGGTGTCATCGGCAAACTTGCTGAGGGCGTACTCAATCCCACTGTCCCTGTTACCGACAAAGATATTGAACAAGACTGGTCCCAACACCGATCCCTGAGGGACACCACTCGTTCCTGATCTTCAGCCGGATATTGAACTGTTGACCACAACTCTTTGCGTGCGGCCATCCAGCCAGTTCTTTATCCACCGAGTGGTCCACCTATCAAATTGATGTCTCTCCAATTTTGAGACAAGGATGTCATGCGGGACAGTGTCGAACGCTTTGCACAAGTCTGGGTAGATGACAATAACTGCTTGTCCTGGTTTGAGCAGTAGCAATCATTTTTCTCCTTGGTAGCTGGTGCAGTGCTGTATTTTGACTTTCAGGCTGAGAACGGTTGCTGATAGCAAGTATGTTTTGAGTTACTGCTCTGGTGTTTGGTTTGTTCAAGGCTTTTTTTCTGAGCTCATGCTCTGCCAGGGAGGAGGGGAGGCCGGGAGGAAGGAGAGGCAGGACACCTGACCCATGCTAGCCAAAGAGGTATTCCATACCATAGCACATCATACCCAGGATGTAACCAGGAGAGACCTGGAGGGGCTGGAGCTCTGGGGGGATGGAGGAGGTATCGGTCCGTGCTCAGTCGGGCAGGGTGGGGTGAGTTATGGGTCAGTGGCTGGTGAGGTGTTGTATTCTCTTCATTTGTTATTGGCTTTATCATTATTGTAGTAGTAATGGCAGTAGTGATTTGTGTTGTGCCTTAGCTATTAAACTGTGCTTATCTCAGCCCGTGGGGGCTACATGATTTGGGTTCTCCTTCCTAACTCTCTGTGAGTTGGGGGAGCAAGAGGGGGAGTGAGTGAACGAGCTGTGCAGATTTGGTTTTAAACCACGACACTGCTCCACCCGTCCATCGTTTCCGTAGCTCCATCATAGACGGCCACCAAATTGGTCAGGCAGGATTTCTCCTTAGTGAAACCATGTTGGCTGTCACCAAGCACCTTGTTTTTCATGTGCCCTAGCATGCCTTCCAGGAGAATCTGCTCCAAGATTTTGCCACTCACAGAAATGAGACTGACTGGTCTGTAATTCCCTGCATCATCCATTTTCCCCATCTTGAAAATGGGGTTTATATTTCCCTTTTCCCAGCTGTCGGGAACTTCATTTGACTGCCATGATTTTTCAAATATGATGGCCAGTGGCTTTGCAACTTCATTCGCCAGCTCCTTCAGGACCCTCGGGTGGATTTCATCAGGTCCCATGGAGTTGTGTATGTTCAGGTCCTTAAGATGGTCTTGAACCAGATCCTCTCCTACAGTGGGCCCAAGGTCTAGATTTTCACAGTCTGTGTGTCTGCCTTCCAAGACTTGGGTGGTGGGGTCAGAGCCTTTGCCAGTGAAGACCGAGGCAAAGAAGTCATTCAGAACCTCAGCCTTCTCCCAAGTCCTGTGTAGCTGGTTCTTCCGAAAGCTTCCGGAGGGGGCCTACGGTGTCCCTAGTCTGTTTTTTAGCCGCTACATGCCTATAAAATCCCTTGATGTTATCTTTAACATCCTTGCCAAGTTTAGCTCAAACTGGGCCTTAGCTTTCCTAACTCAGTTCCTAGCTTCCCAGACAACATCCCTGTATTCATGCCAGGCCGCCTGTCCTTGCTTCCACCTTTTATAAGCCTCTTTTTTTTTTTTTTTTTTCTGTCAGTTGATGCTGTGTGATTCCTAAAGGAACTAAATGCCTATGTGGGATACTTGGAGACATGATATAATAGAGGGCATTAAAAGTTAACTCATGCTGTTCTGCAGATGCCTATTTTCAGTGTTGTGAAATTGTTACAAAAGCAAACAAAAAAGTTTTAAATATAGGAATAAAATAGATTGTAAGCCCTTGTGAAAACCTCTCTAAGCTGTTTGTTGTCATTATTCATGAAATAAGTTTGTTTCAAAGAACGAATATTGCTAATATGCAGAGCTTCAGAAAGTATTTGACCTTAAATATTACAGGCACATGGCAATGATGCTGTCTTTGACTTATTGATCCTATTAAAGGATGCTAAGAGATAGGAGAGAGGGAATCCAGCACTGTTATGTTCAAGAATATAGTTCCTGTTGGTCACGATGTAACAGCAGAGACACTTTTTCTGTTGCCCCATTAAAAAGTCAGGTCTTATTAAGCTATATTTTGAAGAACTGAGTGTAAAAGTTACAGAGGGTACCTAACCAAGTTCTCTTTAGAGTGGGAATCTGTTTGCATCAGTACTTGTACTACGCTGAGAAAATTGAATTTCCCCTCCTCCCTGGCAGAGCATGAGACTCACAATGTCCGTGGTCAGAGTAAACATTACTTAGTAGCAACTAAAACCATTGGTGTTACCAGTGCTGTTCCCAGGCTGTAGGTCAAAAACACAGCACTTCACCAGCTACTAAGAAGGAGAAAAATGACTGCTATTGCTGAACCCAGGACACCAAAGAATTCCACACCTTGAGTAATGGATACACATCAGTTAAGTTGTTGTGGGAGACTGTGTTTGAACTGATGTGTATCTGTTATTATTTTCTTCTTTTTTTTTTCCTTACATTCAGGAATGCTACTCCTTGTCTCTTCAGAAACCTATAAAAATCGTTCGATATTGCAGAGGTAGAATGCTTTCCTTTTATTGATGCTTACATCAGAGTATTTAGTAGTCTGCCATTTATTGTGAGAGAGGCCAATTTTAATTTTCTTTCATTAAAATAAAATGAAGGCTCTTAATATGAGTGCTGTTAAAAGGGTGTTTTGAAGCTTGGACCATACTAGGAGTTTTTGAGACTTCTTTCAGAAATTAAAGAAATTCCAGTCTAGTTATACATACCTGTAGCTTCAAGTACTGATGTCAGAGAACTGTGTCATAAGTTGTTCTCTCCCCAAAGACCCAAAATTTAGTCAGGTTCTGCTCTGTAAAGCCTTATTTACTGTAGTATGCAATATACAAGTAAAAAGTATAATTTGAGCATAAGGTATCAAATGGTAATGTAATGTGGGTCTAATGTGTGAGTGTAACATGTCTAACATGCTTTTAGTAAGAGAATATTGATTGTTGCTTGTTGGGGTTTATTTTTAGCTCCTTACTTGCATTAAAAATTTGTATTTTTAATTGATTATAATTAGTAGGCTCTAAATACCTGATGTAGAAGTTATTTTACTGCAAATGGGAGAATGTTATTTTTAAGAACATTCTTAAGCTATCATTCTGCCAAGTTACTGTATTTAAAGAAAAGGTAGATATATACAACTTTAAGAGCTTTGTGACTTTATGTGGCTAGAGTAGCTGAAGCATCTGAAATGTGTTCATTCAGCATGTATACTTGGAACTGAGATTACATAGAAAAATACTTGTTCCTGTTGTGATAATAAAATGGGAAGAACCCTTGATTCTTGCTGCTAAGCAGTCCAGTGAAGAGAAAGATTTGATTCTTCATGTAGACTTACTAAAGCTTGTCAGAGAACAGGTAATTCTAGGTGACCTTGTTGTCTTTTTTTTAAATGCAGTGATGTAAAAATAATCCAAGCAAAGCCACTTCATAAAAGAATTAAACCTAGAAGTAAGCGTGGCTTTTCATGCTTCATTGCAATCTGGAGAAAACTTTGTTGAAAGTTGCAATATTTTCATCTTGTCATGGTTTGAGCATGTTTTGAGGGTGTTTTTGTTCAAGGTTTTTTCCAGCCAGGTGGAGGAGGGGAGTCTGGGAGGAAGGAGAGACAGGGCACCTGACCCAGGCTAGTCAATGAGGTATTCCATACCATAGCACATGATGCCCAAGATGGATACTGGGAAAGAGAAAGCTGGAAGGGTAGAGCTCTGGAGAAAAATGGAGGAGGGAGCACGCGGTGCTCGGCCAGGCAGGGTGGAGTGAGTTATGGGTCGGTGGCTGGTGGGGTGTTGTATTCTCTTCACTTGTTGTTTGCTGTATCATTATTATTTGTAGTAGTAAATGGCAGTAGGGGTTTTGTGTTATGCCTTAGCAATTAAACCGTTCTTATCTCAATCCGTGGGCGCTACATTCTTTGGATTCTCCTTCCTAACTCTCCGGGAGTTGGGGGACTTGGTTTAAACCACGACACATCTGTAAGAGTAAATGATGTCGTAGATGAGGAGCATAAACTAACAGTGTTTTCACAAAGTGTGTGCAGAATTTTCTTTTTTTGCTCAAGGTGTTTAAATCCTCTATTCTCACTATGAAAAGTGTGGTGCAAACTCTGAAGTTTTGCAGTAGCAATTTTGGGGCAAAAAGTGTGAATGCTTAAATCTGAAATCTGAAGAGGATCCTTCTGCTAAAACTTAGCAGAAAATGTATGCCACTATAAAAAAAATTGGGTGTTTGGGTTTTTGTGTTTTTTTTTTTTTTTTTTCCTAAGAATTAAGGGAATATTTTATGAGGATTGTCTTAATCTTATATAGGATATAGAAGAATTTGACAGTTGTGAGTGTGCCTCTATTTAACTCATTTTCATTCATTGATATTTTATCACCATTTGGACATAATGATTCCTAAGATCAGGGATACTTGGACTTTTTTGTCCTTTTTTCACCTTTTTTGATGAAGAACCCAGCCATATTAATTTGATGTGATGGAACAAACTTTTGGTGTTGCATTGTTGAGATTCCTAAGTTTTCAAGAACTTGCAAACACTGTTGACTTTTGGAGAAGTAACAAAAATTCTTTTGAAGATTAGAGGAGGATTCATGACATCTCTGTTCCAAGTCCAAAAAGAAAGAGGCCTTTCTTTTAGACCTGTGCTCCAAATAGAATGTTTTCCTCCAGCTTAATGCTTTTAGAAGGTTGTGTGTTCTGCTGTTATGCAAGAAGGAGTGATGATAAACTTAGCTGGTTACTGGCAGTGCAGATAACAAAAATATTTCTGAGAGTTAATCTAAAATATGTTGTCACTGGAAAAAAATGAGATTTGGAATATTTATTGTGTGAGATTTTTTTTGTATGGTACTTCAGAGCCCATTCAAAGTTGATCTGCTCATAGGAGCAATAGCAACTTAATGATTTAGTAATTTTAAAATGTTTATATGAAATCCTGAAGAAATTGTTTTGAAGTGATACAATTTGCAAATAAATTTGTAGATGTAGAACAAGTTTCATTGTTTCATGCAGGAAGGAGTACATACTTACAGGACAGGTTGGTTTCCTGGTTACAGCAATGGCACAATATAATCTAAATTGCCTTTAACTCCCTCGCCTGCCTGCGAGAGAAGAGTAACTTCACTATAGTAGGTGAAACTATACTATTAGTACCGTAATAGCCCCGAGCTGCCTAACTCTGTTGCACTATGCAAATGGAATTGAATATAGACTGGTGTTAGGTGTTTTTATTGTTTTTAAGTAACAAGTTACTGTTAAGTGTTTTTAAGTAACAAGAAGGATGAAATTGTCAAATAACCTTTAGAAAAAATTCTTTGACTTAGAATTTAATGTTTATAATTTAATACATATAATTATATGTAATACTTTATATGTTTAAGCATATGCTCCTAGAATATTGTCAGGTGAAAATTGTGCAGCTTTCCTCTCAGCTGACTTCTATTTACCATCCAATGGCCTGAAGTTTCACATCAGATTAATACCAAATGAGGTAAATTTTAATCCTCAAACATGCCTTTCTTCTTATACATACATTTTCTGCTCACTTTGTATTCCAGTAACTCATAGTACTACAATAATCTTTGATATAATACTTGCTTTATAATGAAAACCTACACTTTGACACTTTGAGAAAAGGTAGAGCTTTGAACAAAAAAAAAGCAAAAGCATCAGGATTTTTTGTAATATGTCCATCTACGGTTAAAAATTTTGAATTTACTAATCAGTCAATTACACATACTTCAGCATTACAGTTTTTGTGACAATTCAGGAATGATTGTAAATATTATGAATCTGCATATTGTACTTTAGTTAGATACATCATGTTCAAGTTCCCATGTATGCAGATGGGAATAAGCTGTTTGTAGAAGTCTTAAGTTACTATTCAGACTTAATAATGAAATTTCAGCTTTGTCTTTATGTCTATCATTGCATATTTTTTATTTAAACACTTCAAATTACTGAATGTGATCAACATTTCAGGCAAGAGGTAATGAAGGCTTTTGACAGCGTTTGTACAACTTGTTCAAGTATTGTGTTTAATAGTTTTATATCTTAGCCAACCTTAACTGAAAGTTCATTCCTCTTAAGGAATGTGATAGGTTTGCTCCAGTACAGTGTGCTCCAGATGCTATTTTGTCAAGGCTAGTTGCTGTAATGCTAAGTTTGAGAATTAAATTTTGATGAAGTGTGTGATTTAAAAATACTTTCAGTAGTTCTTTCCTGCAAATACAAAGTTACAAAGCTTTGAACATTTAGTATTATGTAAATATAATCACTAAAAGATAAAGCCTTTGTACAGTTCTTTGGAGTTTTAAGTCATGAGAAAAATATGAGCAAACTGCCATATTCTTTAAAGTATTTTCTTTTTTTTTGTAATTTATTTTAAAATTCAATGATGATGTGAGAGTGTATAGATGTGTATAGATACACCTTAAATACATTTCATAAATATGAAGTGCAGCTTTGAAAGATGTTCTCAGCTGTAGTACATGTGAGAATGAGCTAAGTGTATGTAAACATACCTACTTGTCATACTTGTTAGTGACAATAAAATTGACTTATGCCATCTGAAATTCTTACATGATTTAGAATGTGTTAAAATAAGCAGGCAACTACTTTAATGTTACATTAAGGCATACAAGAGCTAATTTTAGAAAGATATTGATTTTGATTTTAGTATTCTATAGTTTTGATAGGTATATCTATATTCAATTTTATTAAATGTATTGGGTTTAGCATAACTTATTTTCATTTGAAAAAAGTTCTTTAAAAAAACATTTTGTGCAAGATTATCTGAAAAGATGTCTCAATTTGTATTCTATGAAAAGAATTAATATATGAGATAACATAAAAAAAATCATTCCTTAAGAAAGATGTTTAATTCCTAAGATGAATTGTTCAGTTTGTAAATGCAGCTAAACAGAGAATCAGTATATCAGGAAAACCTGCATTTATGGTGTGATGTACGGCCATAGGGGAATATTTTCCTGGTGTTCTGTTTCTGCTATGTAGAATTTAATTCTAGTCTTTCGAATTGCAGTATTTCACCATACTCTGATATTAGACTTTGAGAATGGTATTTCTGTCTCTTGTGCTCTCTCTCCTTTTTCATTTGCAATTGTGTGCATGTGGTCATGTGCATACAAACATACCCTGCACCATCTCCCTGAATCTTTGATGCTTGCAGGTAGCAAGAGGACCATATACTAATTGTAGTTATTATGAGACTGCAGTTAGATATTGAAAACTGTGACTGAGAGCTAATGAATACCCCCCCCTTATACCGAATTAAGCCATCAGTTATGCTTAAAGGTGTTAGTGTGTCTGTACTCTATGCAGGGCATTCCTAAAAGTTACTAAGCTTTTAAAGCGTGTAAATTACATAGTATTATTTCCTTGTGTAGATACATACTATTATGCAATTTACAAGTGAGTTAAGCTCCGCCTCCCAAAGACTCCAGAAGTTCTTCCTGAGTGTTCACACAGGGATTTTATGTGAATTCACATTAAATTAATTTCCACCCCTGGTTTTGGAACTAATTCTTAAGGAATGAAGGCATGAGACTGTGCTTTGAGGTCTCAAAGTGGAAGACAGCAAAGTCCCAGATGGCATGTAGTCATCTTCAAGTCTCTGATCCATAGCTAGCCTGCAGAGCCTTGCCAAACAGAAGTTTTTAAATCTGTAGAGTTATTATATCCCTATATCTCAGGAATTTTTTCCATACTGTCTTTGATTACCTACAGCTGCCTTTGACAAGCATATCAAGGCTTAGAAAAATCACATACTCTATTTGAAATGATGATAATCAGTGATCTTGGAATACTTCACAACTTATACAGTAAAACTCATATTTAAGGATTTTCCACTCCAATAATTGCAGAAGCCTAAAAGTCCTGTTACTAATGTATATATCATCAATCACATACCTGCAAATATGTTGTGGCTTAATTTGAAGTTTTGCAAATGAATGATAATCATTATTTAGACACAAATGACCTTAAGCTTCAATTTAAGTGTGTGTAACAGTTTTCTGATATTCATGCAAGCTTCAAGGAGGATAGTAATTGGAAAGACAATTTCATTTAGAGATGATCTATTTTATATCTTGGTCATAAAATGAACTCTTGTGGCAAAGCTCTGAAGCAAATGTTAAAAATTAAAGCTAGTTTAACCATTCTTCAGCTATTTATGTTTCAGGTTTTTTACAAACCTGAAGTAAACAGTGAATTTTTAGGGATATTCTACATTTTTCTGAATGGAATTGTTCAAATTTTGTTGCAATTCACATGAACGGGCATATGTTGGCTCTTGGACTTCCCTTTTCTTTCTTTGATATTATTTTGTCTATTGTATGCAATATTTCTTAAGCTAGACATCATTAAGGTGGTAAATAGTTCTGTGTAGTGATATGCTTAGCAGTAACCTTTACTGATAATGTGATATTGTCTGTATGTCTTGTGTTGTTCAGCTTTCTCTGGCATTGATGAAGCCTAAGGCTGCTGTTTCTCTGAGTTGCTGATAAGTTTTTATCTGATTAACTGACACATTTAGTTGAAATCAGACACAGCCCGTAGGCTGGGCATGAATTTAATTTAAAAAGTATCAAAGGTTTGCACTGTGTGCTGTTTAATCATCATGTTTATCAGGCAAAGAAAAATTACCGGAAGGGCCATAGGGAGAGGGTTATCTTAAGGAGCAGTAACTTGGGAAATTGATAATAACTCCAAGGTAATTTACAGCTAACTTTCACATTCATTAATATAACATTTCCCACTAATAATTACAGTGCATGCAATATACTAATTAAATTGAAAACATTAGCACTATTTTTTTTTCCTGAACTCTGAAAGGGTCAGGCATAGACATTAAAATGTGAAATTAAGGAAAACTTCTGTGCTAATACTACTGAAATGAATATTTTACTGATTAGTAGAATACTTCTACCAGTACTGTATGCTACAACACATATGTAGACATTTCCTCAAATTATCATTATACTTAATTGAATTTTAGTCACTGAAACGAAAAGGCAAAATTTAAATCACAATGTGCTACTGTAAGTTGCTCTTACATTTCTGTTTATATTTTACTTAAACTGTGAACCAGTGTATCAGTACATGGGTATTACAGAGCCACCTTTGAAAACAGCATAACAGCAAGCATATTTGTGGCACTCATGTTTTGGAGCCTTCAAAAAATGATATAATTTTTATACTATTTTCTGATAGAAAATACAACTAAAAGTAATGCATATAACGTGGCATTTTTGAATTGTGTTATTTATTAAACTGTTTACAAAATATATATAACTTCAAAACTATGAAGCTTTAAACATGAATTCTATGTTTTAGTACAGATGCAGAGATCAATTTGCTGTTCTAAGTTAGTAATGAAGATTACTCTTCAGGACTGTTATGGAAAGGAATAAATCAATGGTTATAACAAGATGCTATAATGATATAATTCCACACAAGAAAAAAGCCATCCTTCCATATTAACTTTCCTTGAATATTTTTCTGTTTTCTGTTACTTTTTATATGATACCTAACAACTTTACATCAAATTTTCCCAAATTAACTTCCTTGGCTTTGGAGATCAGTGCAAATCCTTGATACTTAGCCTACAGATGTTAGCCTTCTCTGCCTATGCTGGGCCTGATGTTGTTTTGAACATGTTTTTTATGGTACCAAACCTGATCAGATTCCACATTTAAAGGTGAACTGTAGTAACCTAGACCTGACACCATTGATTCTGGGATTGATTCTCTGCTAACGATGATCAGCTCTGAATGAAATGAAATCCAATCTGTTTGCAAAATGTCCAGTAAATCAATACCAAGCAGTGAATCCAGTGAAGAACTATGTTTCAGTTAGTACTCTGTATACTTCAAGTACTGAACTGAATATGTTGTGTGGCAGGGCTTTATGTAAACTTTGTCTAGTTGAGGAATTTATGAAGGTTGTTAGACCATAGTTGTTTTTTTTTCTGTTCCACCTCATACTCCATTCTTCTTCCCTTCAAATATTCATTACTTGCATTTCTGCCACTCTAGCCTTGATTTGTTGAACCATACAGAATACAGGATTGAATTTATTCCATTTTATTATATGTAAGTGTATTAACTAGTTCTTCCATTTCAAAGCATATATTAAGTGTATTGCTGTTTCTCCTTGTGGAAGCTGCTGTCTGAACAGTGATGGAAGTTTATATTTGCTCTTTACCATAAGAAGAAATAAATGAAAAGTGATGGTGGTGAATAGCTCCCTGTCAAAAATCTTTAAACATGAAAGCTAACCACAGCTGAAAAGTAACACTATTGTACTGCCACTTCAAGAGAGGATTAAAACTTATGTATTATAGGAGGAAATAAACTAGAATAATTGTAAAATATTTTGTATATTATTATTTAAATTAGATTTAAGGTAGCTTGTAAGCAAGCAGCCAATGACAGTCTGTTCTAACTTCAAGATACAGTGTATACATGTGTATATATACACACACAGACATGCATACATGCTTATGTGTGTGTGTGTGTATACATGCACATCCACCCCCTGTGTAACAAATGTGTGTGATTGAAGAAAAGCAGCCACCCCTAACAAAACCTATGAGTAATCTACTTGATATTTAAATTTTAATTTTGGCCATTGTTCCAATAGTTGTTTAACTATCTTGATTTATTAAATGTGTTGTATCATGTGTATGATTATGATACCTTGCATGAAGAAGTAGTAATGAAAAACATTTGAACATACAGTATGTCCAATACTGGGAGGCTTTTATGGTTTTGGTTTTTATTTTGTTGTTGTTCTCTGGATCATAGTCTAAATCTGCTTTACTCTTCCCTTGCCATTGCCCCTGAACCCCGGTCTGCTTCATGATCATATAAATGCAGATGATTTTCTGCAGTGTTTTTCTGCTTTTGTCTTCCCTTATTCCATTCTGTAGTTGAATACTGTATTCCCTATAACAGTGTTCAGTTTTATTACCATATATTGTTCTAGTCTCTGATAGTCTCGATATACTTCACAGCAGAAGTCTCATGTTTGCTTGCAAAAGTGAAAAGCTTCAGCCATTCTGATTCTATGATTCCTTTACTAATGTATTAGTGTGAGCAGAAAGGGATAAAGGCTTCTTCATTCCTTCACACACAAAGGTGTGTGGTGACATGGAAACATGAACAGCTGATATTTAATGAGTTAACATTGGTTTGTGATGTCAGATCCTGTGCATGGACCACCTCATGATTATTACTTTGAGGATATATTGCTTGTGATTTAATTATTCACATAGGCAGAAACGCAGGTGATTTTTCTGGACATGTTGAATGATGTTAGGGTTATTCTTTTTTGCATAAAATAGAAGCAAACAAGACTGAGCTGTCATGTTATTACATTTAACTAAAAAGAACTTTGAAGAGTGCAACTTAAGCGCAACTGTAGCAGTACAGATGAACTGCATGTCAGAACTGCATGAAACAAAGGAATATGTGTAAAACATTTTAGACATACTTGAAGATACAAGAAAGCTTCATGAATCATTTTATTAAATTTATTTAAAGAAAACTCTACTTACATAACTGTGTTAACTTCTTAAGAAATGTAATTCTAGATGGGTGAGTTGAGTAAATTGAAATGTTTGTGATTTATCTTTATTCTGAAAAGAGATTTGAAATGTTGCACAGAAAGCTGAAATAGAAGCAGAAATAACATTGTCTGGATAATAGTAGTAGCAATGATAATGCTGGCAGTGGATAATGTATAAGTGACAGATAATCTAAAAGTAATTTTTATCAGTACTGTCACTTCTGGGTATGTCAGAAGCATCAATCTGAAGCCTGTATGTTTTTGCATTGTTTCATATTAAATGGTATACCCATTAATGACATATAGAAGTAGATAAATTGTGAACAGTGATACGATTTTTAGATTACTGTAGCTAGAAATTTTGATAAATGCAGTGGCTCTTGAATCAGAAGTATAGATGATTGTGAATAATTTAGAAAATTGGTTGGGCAAGTATGAGGTGAGAATTAATGTGAAAAATAAAATAATAGATGTAGGAAGGAATATTCCAGACAGACATAAACTGGAAAATTTTTTCCTTCAATATAATTATGAATAAAACACCTTCCACGTCATTCTATTGATAAACTGAAAATGAACTTTAAATTCAGACCCATGGCAGGCAAAGACTGGTTTGATTGTGAGTTCATATATAGATATATAGTTGAAAATTTGGCATTAAAATCTTGCTGCAAGCTTCCCAGGATTGCTGTCTATTTGAGCATGTCCAGAAGTTTAAGTCATGCTGTGTAGTTAGGTCAACCTTGGTTAAAAGACTTTGTTAAAGTCTAGCTGGAGCAAATTTTAGGAAAAGAAAGTAAGATCAGCATGTTGATTGGGACTCAGGCAACTTAAAAATGCAAGAGCTCAGTGCGTTTTCAATTGTTACATTTTCAATGTGTTTACAAGAGAAAATAAAGTGCTGTTGGCTTAGGTAATTGAAAATAAAGAGAAAGTATGTCTTGGAAAACTTTTTTGTAGCAGAGTTTTTAAGAGGCAATGTTAAGTTGCCTGCGAGTTTTCTTCTTCTGGTGTTAGGGTAAAAAGCCCGATCTCACACCCTCTGGTGCTGCCTATTATGGCAAATGCTATCAGCTTAATTAATCTTCATAATTGTAAATGCAATTATGTAAGTACATAGTTGTGTTTATACAAATAAATATTTATTTGTAGGTGGGATAGCTACCACTTCAGTTATAATGAAGAGCTGGAAGTAATTTTCAGGATGTCAGGAAAATTTTAGTATAAGCTGTTAAATACAGTACTTTTGAGTTACCCTGGTTATTTCTTCTGTAAAATGGTACACTAGTAAAGTAGGTGATTGTGTTAGAGTAATAACCATGTAGTAGGTCAGCTTCACTGCTCTCTTCCATTCACGATCTTAATTCCAGCCCATTTAGTTCCATATATTGGACACATAGAAAAAGATTTATTCTTGGTTGATTCTGCTAGTAAAGATTCTGAATCTCTATTGCTTAGGCCAGCGTATACTGCTGTTGTTAATATTCCATGTCTCTTTTTCAGGACAAAGAAGGAGTGGAGGGTGTATCTGTGGGAGCCATTCTTTCTGACTACCAGAGAGTTCGAGTTGAAGATGTGTAAGAAAATATTAACTGTTATTAATATACACGTTCTGGAAAGTGCTTTTCTTTCTTGACTGTTTTCTAACTCAGATTCTGGAGCAGAGACGGTTGCTTATTTTCTCATGTTCTACGATACCTAATCTATTCAATTTGTTAATCTAAGTGTCTTTCCCCTCACCCCCACGGAACCATGTATTCATTACTAAAAATCCAGTAAAGACAATACTCTTTGATTGCTCTTTAACGGAGCTGTTGGAAATGCTTGGAGTTTTGAAGTGAAAATAGTAGAATATGTTCAGATCTCCAATTTCAACAATTCATTTGAAATCTCAGTTAAGCTTACTCAGTTCCAGTGTTGTGGTCAAGTACCTCTGTTTTTCAACAGACTGTTAATATACAGCAACAGCCTGTGACTTATTATCAGGAGTTAAATGCAAGAAAATCCTTATATGAGTGTCTTCCCTTCCATAAAATCTAAAATATGTTATCATTAATCAGGAGCTTTCATTTGTTATTTCTGCTATGCACATTCTTTAAGTCTAGATGAATTGTGATGCTTTTTGAGAGTCTTAAATTAAAAGGATTATGTAATGGGAATTGTGTGTGTTATATAGGCCTAGATTTGACTTGGGTATTGAAAAAATATTGCACTATATGTCTCATGAAAAACAAAACCACCTTGTGTTAAAAATTAATTGTAATTTCATGAGGTCATTACTTACTTGATGATAAAAGTAAATGTATAGAATCCTTCATGAACTGTAAGAATAGTGAAATTAATCCTTTGCCAACTTGACTCACATCAGCAGGTTACGCAAAATGGGTGTTTTCTTTGTGTACCTTACATAGGTAAATTGTAGTCTGAAATAGCTCCTTTCTTCTTTTGCCTTACACATGACATTTAATGACTGTCCATGTTACTAGGTATTTTAGAAAATACCTCTTTTGTTGATAGTGAGTTTCAGATCTTTTACCACAGCCAAAAGATTGACAGGACATCACGATGTTTCATTGTGATTATTTCATAAAAAGTAATCACTTCCGAAGATATTATGTGGTTTACATTCCTGAAGGTTTTCGCATGGTTTTACTTATTTTCCCATGCAAATCTGTTTACACTAGTGAGTTACATCTTATTTACGTAGATAATTTATAGTTACAACAATTTTTTTCCTTATATTAGACTTAATATATATACTGAAATCTGGGAATAGTACTTGAAATTGTAGAATAAAAAAATACCTATAGGTAGGAAATGAGAGAAATCAATTTTCTTTCATTTTATGAATCATGCTGTGTAAAAGTATAATGCTTGGCTTTATCCATTTTTTTTGCTTGTTTTTAAGTTGCAGAAGGCTTAATCTTCAGCCTTTAGCTTACCTTTGGCGTCGGAACCAGGAAATACTGCTTAAAGAAATGATATCATCTAACATTCAAGCCATAATCATAAAAGTGGCAGCTTTTGGTATGTATTAAGTTTCTGTGTAATACTGTCTACTGAAACTTCCCATGGGCAAATCCACAGAATAACAGAGAAGAAAAGAAATTTTGGTTTGTATTTTAGGATATGAAATATTAATATGAAAAAAAAAACCAACACAAAAAACCCCAACAAAAATAACAAAAAACCACAAAAAAACCAACCCAAACCACCAAAAACCCCCTTGGAAAAGTACTAGCTGAATAAGAGTCATGATGTCGGACTAATTGATTTGACTGTATGCAATTAATTCTTAGAGAAGACATGAAAAAACTGGAAAGTAATTCTTCCTGGCTAGTTGTTATATTCCTCTTGTAATATATTTGTTCGAGTTTGATTTTGATTTGCAGTAAAGATGCATGCATAATTCAGTGGTTCATAGTATTGTCATTTATAGATGATGCAGACTGGTGGCTAGAAAATATTATAAGGCAACTATGAAAGTTTTAATAGAAATACAGCAAATTAACAACAAGCAAGATATAATTATATGAGACTAAAACATTTTGTGTAATGACAGTCTTTTGAGTTGGTAAAGCATATAGCAAACAGAAATAGTTCATCATAGCCTTCAAAAAAATAAAAAGGGTATTTACAATGTAGTTGTTTAGTATACCAGAAAATCAACATGTCCTTTCATTGTCAAATACGTAAAATGAGGTTTGAATAATGAAACAACATGAAAGATAGCGTTTGTTGTTTGAATATAAAGATCAGGTAAAATAAAGATTTATGGGAAGGCTTATTGAATGATCCTAAGAAGTGCATGAGAAACATGTATATTCATTTTGGGCCTCTATGCAGCTTTTCATTTAAGAGTTTTGAGTAAGGTCTTAAGCATAAAGCATGACCAAAGGACCTTTTCTTTTTGGGTTGACTAAAGATTTGCTGTCTATTGTACCAAAGAATGGCTAGTATAATGCAAGAGCATCAGTGGTATTAGTGATTTAAAGATGTATGTTTAAAAAATAGTTGTATAATATTGCATTAGAAGTCCGATGGCTGATTTATCTGGGCAACTTTCACATCACATTCCCCTTTCCTTTTATAAATTCTTCTTTAAGAAATACTTTATAACAAAGTAATTTCTCCTTAGAAATTAACAAAGTTTGAATTATAATCCCCTTAGACTGGATAAATTCCCTGACTTTTTTTTCCCCATTATTATTTATTTATTTATGCATTCCTCTTTAGCTGGTATACTTTCTAACTACTTTTTACATTATCCCTGTGAAGGTCTTGCTGTACTGTTCTCTGGGTGGGACTAGAATGATTAGAAATATTACATTCCCTCATTCACTTGTAGGTAACAAGCAATGTAATTTAATAACATTTTCTTGAATATTGGAAGGCCAGTTGTAAATACAGAGGAGTTGAATGCTGTGTTTTCTACTATAAAGCACTTTTGTTTTTTCTTATTTTGAACTGAAAAAGAAAAGAAACTAATAGTTTTCAGGCTGTGTAAAGTACATTTTAATATTTATGTTCTTTTTCCATAAAATAAAATGCTTTCATTGCTTATGCCGACATGAAGAAAAAAAAGACCACAAAATACATATAGCATACTTTCTCACATCAGAATTATTTTTTAAAGAAAATGTATGATTTAAATAATAGATAAAACTATTTCAGAAGTAGACATCATTGATGACCTGTCTTACGCCTGAAGCAAGATAAGCTTGTATTTTGTATTCTACAGTCTTAAAAAACCTTAAAATGCACTAGTTAGTGCACAAAGAGTGCTTTGTTGGCTATTCATTGAAGGAGCGAATACCATAAATACTTGTAGATAGCAATTAGATAGAAAATCACTCCAAGGTTATTTTTTTTTCTTTTTATTTTTTGGCTATAGGTAAAAGAAAGATCTTATCAGAGTCAATTTCTCACCTGCCTCAGGCAGACGTAATTAGATGTAAGCAAATTTAATGGAGCTTTTGTGCTCTGGGGCCATTCTGTAATGCTTTAATAATTGCATGCCTTATTAAAGTGGATTTAAGGTATGAAAGCTGTTTAACATATCAAGTGGCAAAGAAGATAAGATACAGTTTAACTTTTTGCCTCTTAGGTTAATAATCAAAGCTAAACTGCAATGAAAATATTTAAAATAGCAGATTTAAGAGTCTGAAGAGTAACGCATTAGAAAGTACATTGTACAGATGTGAATGCAAGAAGCAAATCTGTAACCTGAGCCTGACATTCATCAGCACGGGCATACTTCTACACCCACCTTGTACTGTTTTCCATTAACTCAGTGCCAGTATTGACAAGCTAAAAGCCTGTAATTTTATGCAGAAAACACATAATTATGAAAGTAAATGAGCACTAGTTTAGTACGTTTCCCCTAAATTCACCATTACAAATTAATATCGTAAACTTTGCCAGTGGCAAGAGTTTTCTATCTCAGAGAAGTGTGCTTTTCCAGATGAGATACCAATTGCTCTCACTTTACCCACAGAAGTATTGTTAGCAAGCCTTCTTCACATGCCTTCTGTTGACCTATAAGTAAATCTGCTTGCTTTCCTTTAGTGGATTTCAGAGGCTTTCATGATGATGGAAAAACATTCTGTGATCTAGCAGCAAACCTGAGCTATTAAAAAAAAAAAATATGCTTATGCATATTTATCTTCTGTGTCATTTTCTTGCTGCTAAAGATGCCTGTATGATTGTCCTGGTTTGAGCAGTAGCAGTCATTTTTCTCCTTCTTGGTAGCTGGTGCAGTGCTGTGTTTTGACTTTCAGGCTGAGAACGGTTGCTGATAGCAAGTATGTTTTGAGTTACTGCTCTGGTGTTTGGTTTGTCCAAGGCCTTTTCTGAGCTCATGCTCTGCCAGGGAGGAGGGGAGGCCGGAAGGAAGGAGAGACAGGACACCTGACCCATGCTAGCCAAAGAGGTATTCCATACCATAGCACGTCATACCCAGGAGGTAACCGGGAGAGACCCGGCGGGCTGGAGCTCTGGGGGGATGGAGGAGGTACCGGTCAGTGCTCGGTCCGGCAGGGAGGGGTGAGTTATGGGTTGGTGGCTGGTGAGGTGTTGTATTCTCTTCATTTGTTACTTCCTTTATCATTATGATTATTAATAGTAGTAGCAGTAGTGATTTGTGTTATACCTTAGTTATTAAACTGTTCTTATCTCAACCTGTGGGGGCTACATTCTTTGGATTCTCCTTCCCAACTCTCCAGGGGTCGGGGGTGCAAAGGGGGGAGGAGTGAATGAGCTGTGTGTGGACTTGGTTTAAACCACGACAATGATGAATAATACTTTTATATTTGAAATATACCACTCTTCAGTGGAAATCCCAGAAAATCACAGGAAGGTTACTCAATAATATTTAAAATAGAAGCAGTTATTGATTGTTTTTAACGTGTGTACGCCTGAAATTCCAGTAATATCATTGCTCATGTGAGACATGTATCATAGCACTGTGTAATATGACAGAGATGTTGTAATATAACACAATAGTGTCGGTTTTATATCCTTGGCCTCTGAACACATTTTATAGATTAAAATACTAATTAACTTGCAAAGTATGCATTTAACAGCTTCAACTTTTCATCTGGTAGCTTAATTTACTGGGTTTACTTGTACTGCTGTTACAATGAATATTTCTTCCATTGCAGCACAAGGTGTAATATTCATGTAGAAGTGAGAGGAGGAAGGTTACATTTGGAAGCAATCTTTGGGTTCCTCACAGTATGGACCTCAGTAAAACCTGAGCATTGAGTTTTATTTAGTTTTCTTATATAGTTAACTATAGCTAAGTCTTGTTAAGAATTAGCACTAAAGCTCCACCTTATAAGATATGACAAACTTCAGTTCTCAACTATAAGAAAACATAGTTGAAATTGGTTTTATGTTATGCAGTTAAAGCATTTGGTCCTCAGTGCTTCTAGTTTTTCTTGAGCTTTTAAGAGTAACATTGACCTCCACTAGGTTTTTATAAGTGCACATTGTTAGCATCAGAAAATAATGGGGAGAAGGGGAGAGGGTGAATTACTTCTTCCATGCTTCAGTCAAAATCAGAATATAAACTCAAATTATCTTTTAGGGGATTAAAAAGCATTATTTACTTCATACATTGCAGCTTCTTCCCAGTTTGGTTATAGCAACTTAATAATTTATTATTGAATTTAATACCTGCAAAAAACATTGTAATTATTATGTCAGGCAACAAAAATACTAATTTGAAATAAAGAAACATCTTTCATGTTTAATTATGTTTCTAACTTTCAGCTGTTCTTTGGACCACAGGAGAAATGATAACCATAAGGCTGTTCAGCTGTTGGACAGGAATAAAAGCTGA
Organism: Melopsittacus undulatus; assembly: GCF_012275295.1. Classification (NCBI taxonomy): domain Eukaryota; kingdom Metazoa; phylum Chordata; class Aves; order Psittaciformes; family Psittaculidae; genus Melopsittacus; species Melopsittacus undulatus. The sequence continues at coordinate 43,444,854 of NC_047530.1, read as the reverse complement.
ACTTTGTATCAGGGCTGATTAGCTTGTGGTTCTCAGCCTACATCTGAAGTGGAGTTTTTTTTTGCTGTTACCACATCTGTGTTTTGCCCCATCTGTGTTTTGTAGGTCCAGTTACAATGAATGATTCCAGACAATGTACATGTTCAGCCATGGGTAGTGTTGAAATCAAAAGGTCTGTGAAAGCCTAAGTTTTGAGATGGTGTGAGCCCTAATTGCTTACCCAGGCTATTTCCCTCCAAAAACGGGAGTAATGAGTCCTTAGGGAGGTACTGCCATTTCCTGTCTGTCAACAAATCCTAAAGTTCCTTCTCTAAAATGAGCTGTGTGAAGTAAGTATATTTGAGTTTCTTTTGCTGTGAGAAGATCTTGATACTTGCCTCACAAGGCCAAGAAGATTGGTATATTCCTGCTATACATGGAATTCTCTGAAAAGCTGGTAGTTTAGGGAGTAATATGTTTTCATGTATGAGCTATTAACCTAGAGAGAATGTTGCTTCTCAATATAATGAAATTGGTACCTGGGGTTTTTGTTTATTTTTTAAACTTAACTTCCTAGGTATCTGCATTTTTTTTTTAGTTTTTGCATGCCATGGTGTACATAAGTGAAATCCTGACTGACTGAAATTGATAGACTCCCATTAATTTTCATGTAAGATTTACGTATAAAGTAGTACATTAAAAAAAAAACCCAACAACAACAAACAACACAAACTAGCACCACACAGTTCCTGGTTAAACACATGAGGGTGTAATTTAGTGTTACAGATAGATCAACCTCTTCAATGTAGTTTTTCCTTCCCCCTTCTATCCGACTCTTCCAAACTACAAGTCTCTACTTGCCTCTGCCCTGTAACAGGTCCTGTGATGATGTAGCTGTAGCTAGGTGAGTCAGCAGAGAAGCACTGCTTTTTTGTATGTGTGGGGAACATGCTGTGTAGATGTCATGGCCATATGGAGGACAAAACTTTCAGTAGAAAGCTTACCTCTCATTTGTGTTGGCTGTAATGTCAGATTGTATCCTGAGGTAAAATTAGTGGTTGTGTACATTTTTTTCTGAGCACATCATCTGTGCAATGGAAGGGAACAGTGTTCCTGGAAAATCATAGAATAGTTAGGGTTGGAAAGGACCTTAAGATCATTGGTATTTTCAGTAGTAACTAATGAGAGAAATTAGAAGGAAGACTGCAAAAGTTAATATGCATGAATACAGAAAAGTAATTGAAAGTTCTCGAATGCAGTGCTTCTTAAAGAGATGTCAGAGACAAAATTGGAAAGGGATGGCTTAGGAGTGGAAAGATCGCTTTGCAGTTTGGGGAGATCAGTTCATCTAAAGGAAAAGTGAAAGGGGCACATCGGGCTAAGAATGGACTTTCAGGTATTTAAAGTGAAAGAAGAAAGGAAATAAGGATTCTAGTGAAAGAGACAGAAGAACAGTTAGAGAACTTTGAGCTGGAAACTAATGGAAGAAAAATTGCTTAGTAAGAGATGTCAAACCAGAAATAACAGAATGAAAAATCAAGAAGTAGAAATGGTGTCTTGTTAATTCTAGAATACTATTAGATGCTTGATAAGATTTAAATTCTGGATGCATATTCACTGTACAGACTTCTGTGCTGAAACAGAGCATAAACTCAAACTTTTAAAGGCATATCTGTGTACGGTAGGACAGATACTCAGACCTGGATGCTTGCTTTCCAGGTCTCTTTGAGTTGAAGTTTTAGGAGACTTCCTGTCCTAATTTCATTGTTTATTTCCACTCTGGTTTTTACCCTTTTGCAGTTGAGCTACTGAACTCCCCTGTAAGAAGTCTCTGTTGATCCTTCTGGGGACGTGACATTTTTATAACTTGTTTGCATGGGGATAAATACAGTGACTGACACAGATTTTAGTACTTGCAGCAGGCCTCATTCTCTGTCACTGAATCCATTTCAATTCTTTTCATCAAAATTTAATAGCACTAGGACTGTACAAAGTGTGGAAATACCAGAATTCTGTAACAGGGACAGAACAGTACATTTTTTTATCGGTAATGATGCTGGAACGGTTGAACTTTTCTAATTAAATCGATTAATGAATAAATCATGCTCTAAAGTAATTCTACTCAAGATATTTCAGTAAACCCAAGTTAAAAACACTGAAAACAGATTTATGTTGTGAAAGCCCTATATACGTGGCTATATGAACCAGACCTGTAATAACTTCTAAGTTTCTGACGTCTATTGAAAGTCCTGAGAAGAAGTTGACAGAGGCAGTATTTTTAGTTAGCTGAACCATTTGCTGTATAGTCTTGGATTTGATTAAAAGCAGTTTAATGCTGTTAAGCAATTTCACAATCTTTTAAAACCATGAACATAAGGATCTGTGTGAAAATATTGCCTTGTTTGATGAAACAATACTCAATTTCTTGAAAGACTTACTGAGGTTTCTGTTCCTAAAAGGGCAGAGCTAAGTTGCTTTGAAACCTAGATGTAACTAGAAATAACATTGATGTTTAAAAAAAATAATCACAAGAGATTACAGATAACATTACTGGCATGAATGGTTTTAGAGCTTTTTACCTCTTAGTATTCTAAAATTTGATGACAACAGACTAACCTAGTTTAGAAAATATTTGATGTACTTTCAAGGAAGAAGATAAACTGTGATCCTAAAGAAACGTACTACAACTGCTTCAGGACTAATGTTTCATAACTACCACTTATCTTGAGAAGAGTTACTATACCTTCAGATCCCACCCCTATACAGTTCCCACAGGGATAAGTTACCTCATACGAAAAGAAAAAAAAAAAGAGGAAAAAAAAATAAAAAGTAGGCGCATTATCATGTTGCATAAATTTAGCTTTTATACAAAAAACTGGGAGTATATTCACTTCAAATCTTTTAGAGGTGGAGTAATAGCCCCTATGTCTTGCACTTTCCTTCATTTTTGTATGAAAATTAAGCATGTTTTACAATTTTTTTTATGTTTTGGAATAGGAAATTTAAGGAATTGGATGCGTTCACCATTGTTACACAGCCTTTCATGTGTGAAAGTTAAGAATCAACTATGAACCTGTCAAGTTATGCTAACAGACAAAAAGTTCACTTCCTAGCTCTTCATAGAAATGAAAGCTAAATATGACACCAAGAATAGTTTGTTTTAAGGCTTTTAAAGGTGTAGATTTACACTGCATTAATGTCTCTGTGGCAGGCATACTTTTACATCATGAAGAGTATCTGACATTACTGTGCTCCTGCAGAGTATACCTCCTTTACCAACTGATCCTTTTGTGTACAGGCTTTTTGTGGGCTATTAGAAGCATACTTTTTGATTCTGCATAATTTAAGAAATAGTGTTTGATCCTGCTTCATGAAAATCAGTGATTTTTGTATTATTTGTGTATATTTTTCTTTCTAAATAGAGGATTTTGCCTTCAGAAATAGTCCTGCTTTCTCTGTTCCCATTCTAAGATGGGTTGTTGCATCTCTCCTTTATACTCTTCTGTGTTTCCTCAAAATTTCTGAATTTCTGTACCTTAGAAGTCACATCACCTCCTTATGCCATTTTCTTCCTGAAAAAAGAAATTGAAAAGAGAAAGAGACTAGATTTGATACCAGAAAACTTTAATCTTTCTTTGCCTCTTTTCTTATTTAAAGATCTAAATAGTTCTGCTTTTGGTAAGCAGCTAATTAGGATCTTTCCAGAAACCTTATTGTGCTTTATATTGTCTTCCATCATCAGAAGTTAAGCCCCAGTCCCTGACTGTCATAATGATGGTATAAGGATACTAATCTTCCCAACAATACTTCTCAAGTCAGGAGAAAGAAGGAAGGAAACTTTAAGTGTGGCTTTCAGAAGTACTTTATGTACCACCCTTTCTTAAAGCCAGTAGCTATGGTTTATTTTCATTTATTCAGTATTTTACTAAGGGGTAAACCCAGAAATTTTTATAATAAAATACTTTCTTAAAATCAAGGCTATTTTAAAATTTTAAACATGTATAAGGCATGTTTTTGTTAGTAAGATGAAGCTTTACAATGTGGCTTTTATTAGCTGAATGCCATTCCATGAAAATGGAACTTGATTTTCTGATGGTCTTGATAAATGCAAGTAATATCAGATAGTTACTCCTCAGGTGAGGACTTTATGCTACACTAATACATGTGTATGAAGTGAACCGTTAAATATAATTTTCTTCTGCGTAACTCAACACTAGTGAAATGCCTTTTAGTTATGTTCTTTGGTGCATCTTTTTAACTACAGAACAAAGCCTTGACAAAGTCCTGAATCTCTTCTGATATTGCTAGAGTTCTCTACAGCACGTCTTCTGGCTGTGCATTCTCTACACCCATGTCTTCTGGCTCTGCAACCCAGAGGGTAACTGCAGAAAAGAGTATCTGCTCCTGTCAGTGGGTTTATCAGGAATTTCGGATGGAGTAAAAATTGTTTGGAAGTGATTATGCCATTTGTGCTATCACTTATGATTGTACAGTAAAACTAGGCCACAGAACTGGAGGTGACAGCACAATTTATTTTACTGATCGCTTTTAAGCATTATCAATATTTTTGAGATGGTTCTGTCATCATCTACTGATCTATCTTAAAGAAACAAAGCCCCCCTTGCTCTCTTGACAGCACATAATAAATTGACTGATGTAGTTCAGTTGGGGACTTAAAAAATGCATTGAACATAATGGAGCATAACATTCTACAGTTAACATTTATTCATAGATGATGCAATTAAATAAAGCAGGCATTAACTTCAGGGTCAGTCAGTAAAGTAATAAAAGTGAATATTTTAATTCAATTGTAATTGGTTTCCATTGATACATGCAAGTTAAGTAAAGTAGATGTCAGTGCTGCAAATTATAGTTCCCTTCCTAATTAATTTCTTAATTCTACATACAGTCATCCAGGCCTTTGGACCTTGTTGTTGATTTATCCACCCATCCAGCTTTCTTCACATCTAGTTTGATGGAGGAAAGATCTGGAGGATGTGGTTAAATGGAATGTACAAAGAATTCACAATACATTGCTTTTGTTTTTAGTCTAAGTCATTTTAAGAACCTGAATCAATCTACTCATGAGCTTAAAGAAAAATGTACAAAATAGAAGTATAGATTCATATTAACTGTTTTGTAGGTATAGTTATAAATACCTTATTACACTAATGCTAGCAGTAGACATACACTTTCATCTACACATGCATGGCATTAAAGATTTGAGATATGGATTACTGGTTCTGCAAATTGCAGGTTGCACTGGTTATTTTTGAGAGTATATATTTAGCAGTCTCTATACATTAACCATACAAATCTGTTGGAAACTAAAGGAAATAATATTTTTCAAAAGAAGACAAGCTATCAAAAAACAGAATTCTACTGAGAAACAGAGTATATTGTATTCTCAGATTTCCATGCAGGTGCAATATTAATGAAGAGTTTAGCCATAATGTTATAACTAGCCATAGGTAGTTATTTGTATTTTGTATATTATTTTTATAATATTTTTTAAATTATTATTTTGTGTTCATTAGCTGACAGTACAGTAGGTATATCCTTATTAATATCAAAAGCTGTGGAAGAAATAGCACATTAGTGTGTCTGTTTCTGACAACTTTTTCCATTCTCATGTTTGTAACATATCCCTTATCTTACATCTAGCATCGTACATTTTAGTCTGCTAATAGAGAGCAATAAACCAATACTAAAAAAGAATAGAGGGAGGAAAAAACCTCAGTCCTCTTTCACTTTAATAATTAATAATTTTTAAAGTATTCCCCTAGATTGTAGAGAATTTTTAATGTGCTTTAATGAAATATTTAAAAACTTTCCTAATGTTTTGAGATCTTATTCACTCTAACTTGTTTTAGTTTCACAGGAATTTAAACATACCAAGACAGTCATTGTAAAAATTAAAAGGCATATCATTTGAACTCAGCAACGAATTTCCGTAATAGTGTAACATACATTTATATAACAGCTTTCATCATCAATGATCTAAAGTGCTTTACAAGGTACATACTTTAGAAATTGCTTCTAAATGGAACCATTCTGGTGGCAGCTCTTTAATTATACCCATTATTGTATAAAGCAATAGAGTAGGAAAAAATAGAAAAGTACTGGAATCGGAGCAAAAAGAACCCAAACCACAAGAATCGAGAGTAGTACAAAATATGGTCACTGAAAATTTTCCAGTGTTCCTTCACTTTCAGAAGTCATCATTTGGTATTTCTCATTTACGTGGTATGTTAAGACCTTTTGACCACCCGGTGTCAAATCCAACTAGGATATTTATTTGGTTGAAGGTGATGTCAGCTTTTGAAACAGTTGTTACTGCATGTTTTTTATCCCAGTACTAATTTCTGCCAATTATTTGATTTATTCCTGAGAACTGACCATTTAACAGCCATGAACTGGCAAAAGTAAAAGTCGAAAAGGTGAAATGGGAACACAGAAGGACAAGTTAGAGGAATTATAAAATGTTAGTAGGGTGTACTTTTTTACCAAGAAGAATGAATCAAAATGGAGGCATCATTCAGAGTGTTTTGTGATAGATCAGAAAGTACAAGATACTCTGTAAGAATTCTTACCTTTTTTTCTGCAGGTCACGCACACAGCAAATATGATTTAGCAAAAAAGTTTTTATTATGGGATACAATCTATGACACTTCCAGCGATTTCCAGGAACTATACGAAAATTAACTTGTATTCAGTAGGTATTTACAAAGGTAACTTCTGACTGAGAGGTATAGTTCTGTGTAATATATTTATTACCATGGACATACATGTTTACTTCACTGGTTAATGAAATTTCTAAGAAAGGAAAACAATAGTTGACATGCAGTGGAAAGGTAATAGGCCTTATTTTTCCACAAACAGGGAAGCCAGTTGCCCAGAAGGGATAAGAATGAAAAATTCAGATGAAGTTGTGTTTGCTTTGTTGAGTTTGTTTCTTTCTTTTTTTTTTCCCTAGGGGGGAAAAAAGAAAAAAGTCCTTATTGTTATTCTAACAGTACTTTATAAAAATGTGTTGACACTTTGGTTTTTGTTTGTTTGATTTTGTTTTCCAGGTTTAGATCCAGAGAAGCATTTAGGAAAAACTCTGGATCAAATGGTGCCTCATCTTTTGGAAGTGAGTATTACTTAAAGGATCCTCATAGAGGTAAAGTTGCAATGAAAAGTAATATGGGCAAAAAATTCAGTAAAATTAACTTAGTTACTTAGTTACTTTCAGAAATTAGGTGTTTACTCAAGGCTTATCTTTGTGTACATTGAATATAAGCCTCTGATATGCACTTTCAATATGAAAAAAATTCTTTCTGGAGATAGAACACAAATGGTGCTGCTGTCGTGAAAACAAGCTAAAAGGAAGAAGCCTTAATATTAAGGCTCAATGCTAACTCTGTTTTAATATGATAAAGCTAAATAGTTACATGTGAGTTAGAGACATTCATGGCAAGGACAGGTGACACAAAACTTCCCCATAGATATCCGTATCTGAATGTTTCATACCATTTTTACACAGCCAGACTGAATACTATAGGGCCTTTCAAAAATGGACTAAAGAGTTTTATTCCCGAGGATGTACTTAATTCTTTGCAAAGGGTTATGTAGTCCTCAAAGCAGGGAAAATGCTTGTACGTGGACCAAAAAAATTTATTTAAAGAAAAAATATTTAACTAGGTGGGGAGAAGTGGGGGAAAGAAACAGTTTTTGTACCAGGGTTTTCTTTGAGGTGGAAGAATCAAACATCATGCTAAGTACAGTTTAAGAATAACAGGTCCAAAAGCGTTTTTCATATGTTGTCTGTGACAAAGCCAGTTTACCATATTTCCTTTCTTGTCCTTGAGCCTGTTTAAAAACCCATGATTACTTGTACATTTGGTTTTTAATAGTCTTGCTGTAACTTTTATCAGTGTAAGATGTCTGAATTTGCACAAAATTTCCTAAAAATACTTTTTGTTGTTAATCTGAGGAGTTACCATTCAGCCTTGCTTTGTACGCAGTTTTTCTGGAGCAGTTAAGGTCCTGTCAAACTTGCAAAAGAGAAAGAAAAAGTAACTAGAATTTATTAGAAACTTTAAAAACCTCTTTTGCTGCTAAAGGTAGCTTATTTAAATAGGAATTATATCTTGAGTTTAACTTTACTTTAGTAGTCATTTATGTGGCTGGAGAGCAGAGGATAGATAATTGGTACTTGGCGAAGTTGAAGAGGAAGAACAGAGGTCCATAACATTCAAATAGTCTTACTTGAAGAGATTGTTGTTGGCCTGCTCTTACTTGAGGTTTGCTGCTTCTGCCTCAGAGCTGGAGAATCTGCCCAGAAATCCTTTCCCCCTGCCAAATCAACTAGTCGATGTGAAAAATCCACTTCATTATTCCCTTTTATAAGTCTTGCTTCACTTAGATCTTCAGATAATCTCAACTGCAACAAAGGCTTAAGAATACCAGGGAATGGATGGAGAGGTATTAGTTCCTGCTCCAAAAAAAGGGAAGGAAAATAGGGGAATAAATATCTTCCTAAATGCATGTAGTACAGGTAAAAAAACAGTGGCAGAGACATGGAGTAAACAAAAATAAGTTAATATTAACTATATATAAAATATTTCTCTGTATCATCTCATGTGGTTTTAATAAAGATACACTTAAACCAGTAAATGGCTGCTAAATTTAGGGATTATAAATAAGATCCAAGAATAGTTAGAAGAGAGAGTTGATTTATCTCTGCTGAAAATAGATTGGTTTTCTACAGGAAAAGGAAGGAAAAGGGAATGGGTTTGCCACTTCAGGCATCAGTAAAATTTTCGATTAGGTGATATAATCTCATTAAACTCTAAATTGGACGCTGTATTAACATGACTGCTTGACTTGACTATTCAGTACTTCTCACCACTGAGCATCAGAGTTCACAAGTTTCAGTTCACCACTTGTGAACATGGTTAGATTGCTTCCAGGAGCTTAATTGGTACATAGGCATTGCATTGCCTGAACATGCTGGACTCACTGCACTCCACGATTGCTTCATACACCTGCTCTGTTGCTGTCATTCTGTGTAGTGCAAAAGAGTAACAGTACTCTGGAGAAGCAGATTTACTGACATCTGAAGTCATGTTCCGTGTGTACTGTAGAAATGGTTACTGATTTTAAATTCACACAAAGGTTGTTTGGAAGATCTTCGGAGTCACGAGTAACTAATATGTAGTTTAAGAGTGCCATCAACATTTAAATGCTCTTCCCCCAATTTGTTGCTGCAGATCACTTAAGCGGTGTTTCTGTTTGTCAGAGCCATTCCTTTAGAATATTAGTAAATGTCAGCTAGAGAAGGATAAAACTTTGTAATCATGAAAAAATAAGCCTTTTACTGTGGAACATATTTAAGAAAAGCATCAGCTTTACTGTAATATCAGTTTCATACTGGTTAGTCACATTGCATGAATTCATATTTATGCGTGACTAGTTAAAAAAGCCAAAAGGAGGAAAGTACAGTTCCTGTATTTGAAAAAAGATTCTGTTACCAAAATTCAGGTTGCAGCTTTCCGTAGGGCTGCAGATGGGTAGCTACTCACTTAAAAATGTAGTCTTGATTTTCTTTGAGACTACAGCAGCACGTGTGGCAATTTTAGTTATGTTAAGAGGCCATAATTAAAATAACGCTAAAGAAGTATATGTCTGCATTTGGTTTCACTATCATGCATTAAAAGAAAAAAAAATTACCTGGTATTTTGGAGAAAATGTATTCTTCCTGGTATGTGACAGCTCAAGTGAAGTAATTCTTATTTACCTGGTTTCACTGAAATCATGATTGTCATGGTTTAATATTTCTTGAAGGCACATTTGCAGGTTTTATCTTGTATTGATACAACAATAAACTGACCAATAACTGCATAGCTTTAGAGCTAGTAGGGCATTTTTACCCTGCTTGGAACTGGTTACAAGGCCACTGTAGGGGGGACTGCCAACTGATTGTTTATGTAGCTGTTTCTTGTGCATAGGCATGCTATGAAAATCAAAGTCAGTACAAATAAATTGTTTTAGCTGTATACTTAGTTGACTTTAAAACCTAATAAAACCAAATCAATAACTATAAACAGAATAGAAATGCTTAGGTTTATGACATGAAAAATACTCTTTTGGAAAACTCTGAAGTCTTTATTATTAGAAGTTCTGGTAGACAGAATGTGCGAGCAAAGAATTAGTAGATTTCAGTAAAGAGGAGAGGAAAGATTTAATATTCTGGTCATACCAAAGCAAACATCATAATAAATTAATTATTAACATTACACATCACCAAAACTACCAGAACTATATACATTCTTGTATCTTTTATTTGTGTTGTATTATCTAACCAGTAATTTCAAATTTCACGACAAAATCCTTGGAATTTGGCGTTAGATATTTTTTTGCGAATTTTATTTTTTTCCCTGTTCTTGTGGGATTCTCTTGTGGGTTCTCCATTGACATCTAATGTTACTTTACATAGTTGTTTATTCAGCTGGTGCAGAGTTTTTTCATTACATTGTGTTTGCTAGTGTGGTGTGCAAGTTTATGAGAATCTTTGCAGTTCTGTTTGAGTTGTGTAGTGTTCTATGTGTTCTTCAGTTTTGTTGAAAACCAGTTTATATCTTCATAAGCTCAGTGCCAAAAAAAATACCAATGTTGAGTAAAACAGAGTTTTTTACATTGAACCACAACATGTATGAAATGTCATTTGAGATTGACAGGGAAATGTCCTGCTTTACATTTTAGCATGTATTTATAAAGTACACTTGTCTGATACTACAGGTCAGGAATTAGGACTTTATTTACTGCTTTTTATACTAAAAGCTTACATTAAGGAACAGACTATAAAATAAAAAATAATTTCTATTATAATTTCTGTTCTGGACATACAAAAAATAAGCATGAAGTAACCACTTTCTTTTCAGAAAAAAAAATCTTGTTAAGGCATAACAAGAGGCCTGTCAACGTTAATTGGAAAGAAAACAAACCAAATCAAACCCCCCCCCCCAAAAAAAAACCAAAACAACAAAACAAGCGAACAAACAAGCAAAAAAAGCCCAACAAACCCAAACAAACCCACAAGTAAACACTGATTTCATCCACTGAATTATTTAACTTTGGAAAAATATGTTTTCAGACTTCAGATTTACTTCACTTTGTGTACAATAAAATTATATCAATGTAAAGGGGAAGTGGTTTTGCTGCTGTCGCAGCAAAAAAGATGGAGGAGTATTGGGTGGGAAAAACTTTGATCTAGTTTTGCAATTTTTTTGACTTTACATACAGAAGGTTGAACTTATGAGTACAGTGATGATCTGCAACCCATACATTTTTCAGGAATTAATTTTAGTGGCTGAGGGCATTGGCATTGTGGCAAGGAAGCTTCTTAAATTGCTGCTTTTTTCTAAATAATAGGTGTCTAATAAATTATTGATGAATGGTTGCTACATAATTGCTAAACTAAAATTGCTCTCATGTCCCACTGTTTCTTATATGCCTGGAGCCCTAGCTTTTTACACCAAAAACATTATTGGCAATTTACCAAATCTCAGGGGCTGCTCATATTCTCCTGAGACTTTATTTATAAAATGGCAAATGCATATTGTGGTTATAATATAAGGAAGAAGGTCTTTACTGTAAGGGTGGTGAGGCACTGGAATGGGTTGTCCAAGGAAATGGTAAATGCTCCATCCCTGGCAGTGTTCAACTCCAGGCTGGACAGGGTCTTGGGTTACATTGTTTAGCATGTGCTGCCCCTTCCCGTGGCAGGGGGGTTGGAACTAGATGATCTTAAGGTCCTTTACAACCCTAACCACTATATGATTTTATATTTGTCTGTACTTCTGTCTCCACTAATAGACAATAAGAAAACGTTTAGTCATTTTTATGCTTGCCTTTGAAGTTGATAAGTACTTCTTTATGTAAAGAATGTTCCTGTAATTATAGATAATTTACTAAGTGTTACAGTTTCTGTCTGGGAACAAAGGTCTTCCCTTGCAGTAGGAAGCAGTTGAATTCATATCTTTTATCTTTGATTACTAAGCTTAAATGCCAAAATCAGCTTTAATCCTTGTTTTCCGTTCCTGTTGGAAGAGACTGTTCTTCAGGTAATGTTTGGGTTGATCATCTCTGTGTACCTTGTGTCTCATTGTGTATTTAAGTTTAATTTTGTGTAGTCTAGAAGACTCGTCATATTTCTTTTGAATTTTGAATTGGACTTGCATTTTTAGTTAAGTTTAATTTGTGAATATACTGTTTTCTGTCTCATCTGAACTAGAAGCAGATTTGGGATATGTAAAATTTAGCTTAGGGTTTAACCTCTTGTATTTTTATGAATATAGCATCCAACTTGCACAACAAACTAATTGTTCTTCAAGAAATGTTAATATTCTAAGTGACTAAAAGGCAAAGTTCTGATTTCATTGATGAAATTTTAAAACATTGCTGACTTAAGTGAATGTTAAGAATCTTTCTCGGAGCTGCTGAATATCCTCTGTTCTTGTTGACATTAGTGGGAACTGAAAATCCGTTAGCGCCTTGTATAATTGATGTCAAAAATGATCTTGAAACCAGTTACATTGAAAGTGTGGATTTCCCACATGAAAGATAGGAAATAGTCACACATCTTTTGTGTATTCAGTGTTAATTGCCAATAAATATTCTAGGCACTGATGTTTACAAGCAGAGCTACAAATTTTGAAAATAATTTGTAAATAGTCACTGCTTGTATTCACTGGAATAGTGAGATTACAGTTCTAAAGATATTTTCTGGGTTTTTTTTATAGTTTTGTTTAGGGTGGGGTGTTTTTTTGGTGTTTTTTTTTGGGGGGGGTTGTTTTTTTTTCAAGCGGAAGCTACAAGACGAAGAATAAAAAGTTTTGACTGTTTTGTAGGTTGTCTGTTCTTGTTGCATCAACATTAATTATTCTGGATGTTTTTGTCCTATAAGAACCTTTTTGCCACTGTTGACAGATGGAGTTCTCTTTTGTGTCAGGACTGTAATTTTTAATAAGCATTTGAGTAAAAGTAAACACTTTGAATATGTAAAATAAAAAACTTTGAAAGTGATCTTTAACACAAACTACACATTCACCTTCAACAATAAAAATATAGTATCATTTCAATATGTCAGATAGACTTGCTACACATATCTGCTGGTAACCATATGAAAGATTGAATCTACAATGTATAAATATCCCAGTTGAACGATTGCCTAAAAATACACAAACAACAAATTTGGAATTATTTCCTAGCCCACAGATGGACTTTTTCTAACCATCTCCTACAAGTTATATACAAATGCATTGCTGCTTTGACTGCAGAAGCACCACAAGTGGGCCTCTGTTCCTCTAAGGAAAAGCACATAGGGTTTAATAAATATTCCCAATAGTAACACTGGTGCTTGAAGCAGAGCTAAGGACTACTACATTTCAGCTGTTTTCACCAGGTCACATGGACTTATGCACATTCAGGTTCTTAACGATGATCTTGAACCAGATCTCTCCTACAGTGGGCCCAAGGTCTTCATTCTCACAGTCCCTGCATCTGCCTTCCAAGACTTGGATGGTGTGGTCAGAGCATTTGCCAGTGAAGACTGATGCAAAGAAGTCATTAAGAACCTCAGCTTTCTCCAAATCCTGTGTAGCCAGTTCTCCTGATAGGTTCTGGAGAGGGCCCATGTTTTCCCTAGTCTGTCTTTTATCTGCAATGTACCTATAGAATCCCTTCCTATTATCTTTCACATCCCTAGACAAGTTTAATTGTAACTGGGCCTTAGCTTTCCTAACCTGCTCCTTAGCTTCCTGGACAACATTCCTGTATTCTTCCCAGGCCGCCTGTCCTTGCTTCCACTTTTTATAAGCCTCTTTTTTTCCCCCGAGGTTTCCTCAGCAGCTCCTTATCCATCCAAAGAGGTTTCCTGGCCTTCCTGCTGTGCTCCCTTCTAGTTGGGACGCGACACTCCTGAGCTTGTAGCAGGTGATCCTTGAATATCAACCAACAGTCCTGGGTGCCCCTGCCCTCTAGGGCTATATCCCATGGAACCTTACTAAGCATGTTCCTGAAGAGGCCAAAATTTGCTCTTTTCAAATCAAGGGCAGTGAGCTTGCTACCCACTCTCTTCACTGTCCTGAGGATCTCGAATTCAACCGTCTCATGATCGCTGCAACAAAGGCTGCCCTGGATCATCACCTTTCCAACCAGCCCTTCCCTGTTGGTGAGCACGAGGTCAAGCATGGCACCTCTCCTTGTCAGCTCCTCTATTACTTGCAGAAGGAAGTTGTCTTCCACACAATCGAGCAACCTCCTGGATTGCTTGTGCTGGGCTATACCGACCCTCCAACAGATATCAGGGTGGTTGAAGTCCCACTTGAGAACAAGGGCCTGAAAGCGTGAGGCTGTTCCTCTCTGCCTATGGAGTGCTTCATCCACAGAGTCCTCTTGATCAGGCGGTCTGTAACATATCCCCACAGTTATGTCTCCCATAGCTGTTCTCCCTTTAACCCTGACTCACAAACTCTGTGTTGACTGCTCACCTCTCCCCAGACAGAGTTCCACTCTCTCCAGCCTATCCCTAACATAAATAGCAACTCCCCCTCCCTGTTTGCCAGGCTTGTCTTTTCTAAAGAGCTTGTAACCTTCCATTCCAACACTCCAGTCATAGGAGCCATCCCACCATGTTTCTGTGATGCCTGTTATATCATAACCCAGTAGACATGCCCACATCTCTAATTCCTGTTGTTTGTTTCCCATGCTACAGGCTGTATAGAGGCATCTGAGCTGAGCTCCAAATGAAGCCGTCTCATTGCCTGGAGTGGCTGGAATATCTCTACATTGCTCCAAACATTTATTATAGGTGCTGGCAGCTGACTAGTTGTGTAGGGATGGAATGATGACCCCCCTCTGCCAACACATCTAGTTTAAAGCTTCCTTGACAGGTCAGGAAAGCGTCCTACCAAAACTGCTCTTCCCCTTTGTTGCCAGACCAGCTCCACCAGCCCCCAGTAGACCTGGCCTACTAAATTGAATCCCATGTTCTAGATACCCAAACTCCTGACTGTAGCAACACCCTTCTAACCATTTATTAACCTGGCCTATCCTCCTAGCCTTTTTAAGGTCCTCCGCTGTATCCTTGAGAATTGATGAAAAGACCATCAGAGCTGCAGAGCCCCTAGCCACCTCTCCCAGGGCTCTGTAGTCCTTCTGTATGTTCTCCAGGGTTCTGCTGTCTATATCACAAGCACCCACATGGATGACTAGAAGTGGGATTAATAGTCAGTGGGACTTACTAGAGCAGGCAGCCTCTCTGCAACATCCCTGATCTGTGCCCCTGGTAGGCAGCACACCTCCCTTGAGAATGGGTCAGGCTGACAGATGGATTCCTCTGTGCCTTTCAAAGCAGAGTCCCCTGCTATTACAACCCACCACTTTTTCCTGGCAGCACCAGTACAGATCTTCTTTACCAGTGCACCACCCGGCTGTTTCTGGTGCGAGTTTGTTTCCTCATCAGCCCCCTGCAGGACAGCAAATTGGTTCTAGGTGGGGACATCAGATTTAGGAGGAAGCCCCTTGCTTTTAATTGTCCTCTTCCTCCTTTTTTGTTGTTTTCTTGTTACTATTTCCTAGCTTCCCGGGTTAATGGCTTCTTTCTTCCCTCCATGAGCTACAGTGGACGCTTGAGGCCCCTGCACAGTTTGGGCCTGGAGCAAGCAGTCCTGCTCCCGCTCAGCTTCCCTGACATCTTGCAGCCTATTGATAGCCTCCCACAGCTCAGCCCCTGCTGCAGGAGGACCTCCACCAGGGAGCACTGAGTGCAGCCCTGTCCATTGTGTACCCTCCCCTCACAAGATCACTCTCCACACTCCGAGCTCTGCACCTCAGCCTCCGCTCTCATCGGCTCTCTCTGGGTGCCTACACTGGCCACTGCTGGGGCAGGCAGAGCAGAGCTTCCAGACCGGGCCCTGGTCACAAGGCGAGTGTGCACCATCCCGCGTGAACTGCCTCAACCCACCCTGGTCACCTGCGCTCCTGGTCTCTTGCACTCCCTGGGGCAGGTTTTTAACCAGTCAGGGCTGGTGCTGCTCCTCCTGGCTCCGCCCCCTGTGAGTCCATGTTGCATTAGCTGAGCTGCCGGCTCCTGTGCAAGGCCTGTTGAGATCTTGAGGCTCTCTTGGTGGCTTTTGCCACTCTGAGTCAAGGCTCCTGGATGCTGATCTCCTCCCCGCTCCAGTGCTGAAGGCGTCCTCTCTCGAGCTGCTCACCTCAGCAATGAATTCACCTCAGCAATTGAAAAAATATGGACGGGACTTGACTTGAAGAAGTTAGTTCTGGAACACTTCAGAAGGTTATATAATCTAGTGGTGAGATGTTGCAGAAAAAGGGTAGTTGTCCCCATGCTCAAGCGTGGTACAGGTGCTTGATTACTATCCACCAGTACAGTACAATAATATGGAATTACAGCGAACTATTTGGCAATTATGCACTCCTTAACTCCAGCAAAAGAACTTTGATTCCTGCTCCACAGGTCTCATCTATAAAGCAGGGCATAGTCACATCTCTTATTTTGAATGTATTGGTTTATGTTGTTCTGTGTTTTAGTGGAATATCCAGGGCTTCAAAAATATTCATAAATGTGTATGTTGACTTAGAAACTTTATTCAGTACAATTTATAAAGGAAATGACATGTTACTACCTCTCTAGCTTTTGCTTTTGACTTAGAAAACTTTTGTTCTATTTTTTTACTTTTTTAAGAATGGATTTTTAACAAAATACGGAATGCAGTTGTTGAACCTGTTGCCAAAAAACGTTGTTCATTGTATTCTACTATGTGAAGTGCTACTTCTTGTGATGATTTACAGTATAAGTTTCTCACAGAAATGAAGTATCTATGCTGAGGAAAGATAGGCAAATACAGGAATCTGAACAGCCTGTCATGGCCACTGAGGAGGAAGAATTAGGAATTCATTCATTTATCTGAATGTTTCATTGGCAGTTCTACTTAAGAGAGAACATTGGTAATTTTTAGACAATTGTCATACAAATATGAAGAAAACGGTAACCCTCTGTATGATATTTGGAGCTTTTTAAGCCTTGTAATGGGTAGTCATTTAGAAAGTGCACACTGAAGTTTTCACCAAAATTTATGTAATTGCTTTAATTGTAATTCTTATGTATTTACTTTTTCTTTTTTTAGCTTTCTGAGAAATACGGAGTCCATGTTTGCGGAGAAGGTGGAGAATACGAAACATTCACTCTGGACTGCCCTCTATTTAAGAAGAAAATAGTTGTGTAAGAAACAGTTTCTTCCAACTCCTCATATTAAAGCAATGGGAACATATTCACATTTAGCTTGAGGCAACTTTTGTTGGCAGAGGTAAAACATGTCCTCCAAGTTCACAAACACTCACTTTGTCTAACACTGGCAAAGTCCTCTGAAAACCTGAATCAATACCTGACAAGGCTAGGCCTTCATAGAGGGCTATAAACTTTTTAGACATTTGCACTTTCGTTTACTTGCTGATTATGGTCTGCAGTAAAACTGGTACCTACACACTGACACTTTTATCCTTTCATGAAGTGCGAATTGCCTGTAATATTTATCTTTCATTACAACTACATTTGATAAAATGCCACATCAGTAGCCTGTGGGTTCTATTAACTCTGTGTGTGTTTTAAGTTTAGCAGCTTAGAATGATAACAATAAACATTTTTCTGCAATTTTTAAAGAATATTTTAAATGCAAACTTTGCATGGATCCATCTCGTTTACACTGAGTAGTTTATTCCTTTGATATAAATTGCCAAAAATCTGTGGAGTGGGATATGGGAAATATTTGTGTCTTGATGCAGACAGACTAGTTTGTTAAATAGAACACTTACAAAGCCTGTTTGCTTTGAATGAGATGTTTTGACTGCTGTTCCTTTTCTTAGCCTAGTAAACAAACTAGTAATAATGAATTGGTGATACTCAATTATTTTAGGGAAGGTCAAGATTACGGGGGATATAGACATGATTAAGGCTTTCATTGTAAAGGTCTTTTGTTTAATTTTTCTGCAAGACTGGGATCTGCCCATATGAGGAACAGAGAACTAAGAGCTGTTAGTTTCATTTCATTGCATGCATTTGGGAAAAGAAGAGCAATAGACAAACTGGTAAAAGGGATGTCAGCTATGCTGGCAGATGTCTGCTGAACTACCAGTTGACTGGGAGGTATGTTCTTTGAGTAAACTAAAAAACTAGATAATTTGAGTCTAGAGGTACCTCCTTGCAGGAAAGCTATGAAATTCTTCAATAAGAAGAAACTTCGGAAAGTAATGTAGAATCTTTAAACTTGGAATTATGAATATATGTGCCAGATGAGAATCTTGAAGATTCTCTGAGGGAAACCGGGTGCTAGGTAGAAGCCATAGTTTTTGAGCCAACCTGCTGACTAGTAGGAGTTGGAGAGTTAAGCAGGAAGCTAGAGTAAAACCTTTATGATGCTTGGGTACATCTTATCACAAATAAACCTGGGGATGAAGGACAAAACTTCCTAATAAGCCCCCAGATATAATCAGTTCAGTCTCTTCTAGTACAAAAAGAAAACATTGTGAAATCATTGGTAGAGCACAATTCAATTTTGTGTTTAAAGCCCGATATGATTTCTATTGAATCAACAAATCCTTATTAGTTCCAGTAGGTGTCAGAGGCAGAATTTTGTGAAAATCTGTCATTAGAGTAATACTACCCATTGCCAGCTGTGTGGCCTATTCAGCATTTATATGGCAACACATGCAACAAAAAGTATGCTTCAGAAAGATAGATTTTAACTGACAGACTAAATATACTTGTATCAGTTTTTGCACTTGAAAGTGTTTGGCTGATTATTTACATTCTTCCTATTTATTTTGGGGCTGCTTATGTTACAGATTAAATCTGTGAGTTTATTGTACTTGGATGCATAATTTCCCTATGCTCCTTTTCAAAGCTCTTGTAGCATAGATACAACATCTCATTAGAAATTCTTGGTTGATGGAGTGTAGAGAGATTTTTTTTTTTGGTTGTTTTTTTTGTAGCATAGAATTTGAGGAACACTTTTAGAAAAAGTACCTTGTGCTTTTTGTTTGGGATCAACCAAACACAAGTTTAGGTAGGAATATCTTATAATATGTGCTAAATGTTTTTCTGGCTATCAGTGGTTTAATAACCAACCAGTCAGCTCGGAAAACCTAAAAAAGAGGTGGTCTGGCTGAGTTGTCTGTATTTCTACCTCTGACATTCCAAATAACAATAAAGTTAAAGATAAATTCACCAAAACTACAGGAAAAGACAAATATATACATCAGTGCATATTTAATAGTAAATATATGACACAGCAGACTGTTAAACAGTTACTCAGCTAGTTCTAAATATACATTTCAGTAATGGAAATTGAATAACTGCACTGGTATTATATGTCTCTGGCTTGATTAGTCATGCTTAGCTCTTAAAATATGTCATAAAGACATATCTTTTGAGGAGCCATTCATGTGAAATCTATTAGTTTATGAATTTCTAAAGGAAAATATTTTGTAATTTTTTCATATATTACAAGCTTTTATTTATTTTCTATTCTTCATTCTTGCTTCTTATATGCACAGAATCAAAAGAGACATTGTAATCGTGTTAAATATACTAGCATAGTTACCAAATGTTTAGATAGCCATAGTTCTGGTATGCATCCTCATACAAATTTTGAAGCTTGAATGGATTTGTAAGAATTACAGTTCAGAGGTTAAAACCTGTCATGATTTTCAAGGTCCTTAAATTCCTGAAGTCCTCCAAGACGTCTTTCATAGATAAAGTTTCTGAAGAAAAAATTGAAGATTACTTTTGCCACCAAAACAGGGGTGATGGATTAACCCTGTCTGGCAGCCAGGTGCCCACCAAGCCTCTATCACTTCCTGTTTTCAGAATGGTAGGAGGAGAAAATAAGGTGAAAAATCTTGTAGATCAAGATAAGAACAGGGTGATGGCTTACTAATTACTATCATGGACAAACCTGACTCAACTTGGGAAAAATTGCCAATTGAAAAAAAAAAGAAAACTTTTCAGTTAGAAACAAAGGCAAAACTAAAACTACCTTCTCTCCCAACCTCATTCTTCCCAGACCTAACTTTACTCTTTGTTCCTGAATCTTCTAAATGCTCCCCACTGAGCAGGGGAGAGAACAGGGGTTGTGGTCAGTTCATAACACTGTGTCTCTGCTGCTTCCTTCTCTTTGCACTTTTTCCCTGCTCCAGCCCGGGTCTGTTTTGTGGACTTCATGAACTGCTACAGGTGGGTCTTTCACATGGGGTACAGTCCTCCAGGAGCAAAGTGCTCCAGCATGGGTTGCCCATGGAGCAACCTGGTTGTTTCTGTCAGGTAACTTGCTCACGTATGGTTTCCTCTCCAATGGCTACAGTTCTTGCCAGGAGCCTGTTCCAGCATGGGGAAACCTGCTAATTCAGGAAAAGAAAAATATAGCCGTGATGTATTACTATAGAGAAGTGGGAGTCTTGTTACTGTAAGACTATATGATGAATTTTGCTTTAGAATATTAAATTGAATTCTTGCCATCATTCTTAATCTTCATTAAAAAATATGCCTCACAAAGGAAGCACGTCAGATCAAGTGTAATGTTTGAAAACAAGCAAGATCTAGCAGTGAAAGCAAGATCTTAGAATTAAAGTATTCAAGCAAGAGTGAGCTGTTTTTTATCTGATTTCCCAGGTAGAGTATTGTAATCTATTTGTCAGCTTTCTTATGCTTAGTATTTGGGAGATAAGAAGAGGTACCAAATCCTTCTTACACTGGTATTTAAAAATCAATTGATTGACACCTGTTCAAATCAAAAATATGTATTTCTTATCTGAGTGCCATCTGATATCTACTCATTATAAAGGCCCATTAGTATTTATGAAACACAGAATAGTTAAATTTTTATTTTCAGTTAAATTGCCATATTTCAAGTATTTTGGAACTATAATTTTGCATTCATATATCTTATTATTAGCTGTGTTTACGTTTGTAATTCTAAGTTCAGAGTTAAAAACAAATCTGTAAACATGAAAATAATCATGTACTGAGAGCACTGATTGTTACTCTCAAACTTCCTCTAGCTTGTCATATTTGTCTTGTGAAAATGTTAGTGGTGTAAGATTATTAGATATTTCCTAGATTTTCAAGCAGACTTAAGAGATATGATGATTATGACTCTAAATTTTTTGTTAGAATAATGATGTATGTTTGGAGATGCTGTCAAAAAATGCAGTACTTAGGAAAAAAATATTATCTTCTTATATGTGTTGTAATACTATTTTCAGCACCAAATAATGTACCTACTGTGACCCATCAGCTGAGAAATGTTGGCATATTAAACTAGATTATCTATGATAGTCCTATCAAATACACATGTTGACTGTACGTCATAGGAATGTACTCCATGCTGTTTGTTTGGGGTTTGTGTGACATTACTAGAAATCTGTTTTTTTATCATCTCATTGAATACTGGGAAGGTGACAAGAGCAGTGTGTGTCCTTAGCCTTACCTATGACAATTTGCAGATTTTATTGTACTGCATCTGAGTTTCTCTTACGTTTTCTTTGAGTTTCTCACTGTCTGATGTTTGTTTCCTAGAGCTACCTTTTCCCTAAGTAGTAAAACTATGCAGATATAACAGATACTGCCTCTTGTGAATCAAAGTGTGACAGATTGTGTCTGTAAAAATGAAAACTAAAATTAACTAATTTGAATCAGCACACAGGAAGTTTATTGTTGTTACCAATACATTTGGCATTAAAAAGTTGTGTCTAGTAGTCTTCAGTATCAGATGCAAGATGGTTGAGTCAGTTTCTCATTGTGAAATATTGTATGTTATTAATACTTCAAGAACTAATCCCTGGAGTATTAATCAAGAGAATGGACTTCTAAGGAAAAAAATATCTCCTGCTGATGAAATTAAAAGATTCCTTTACAGATTAGTCTCTAGAATGTGAAATGTTATTTATGCTTTCATAGACTGCAGCTAACTCAGTCTCTCAGTACTTGTCTGGAAGTGGGATTAGCAAGGAGAATCTTAACACGCTCAAGTGACTTGCAGCTGGGGTGTCAAAAAACATGTATCATACTAATTGTTGTTTGACTTTGTGTGTTGGAAAAGTAGAACATCTGTGTTTAGGTAACACAGGCCTGTGATAGACTTCGAGTCACCCAATTGAACATGCTTGAGATTCCTGCCCTGCTATGGGAAATATCAAAGCACAGTGGTAAATTACGCCTACGCAAATCCCTGAACACAGGCAAAAATAGCAGGTTCAGTGATCCTCTAGCATGAACTGAGCTCTGCAGTGTGCTGGTGTCCCTGCTTGTGTGCCTCTGCCCAGGCTGCTTTGGGGATCCCTCAAAGTTGGTGAGGTAACAAAAACGAATTTACTCTTTCCATTTTATCTGTGGTTTTGTAGTTGTTCCTGCCTCCTGCCTCTTGTGGTTCACACAGGAAGTACAGTGTATTCCTTTTGAAAATTGAAAATTAGAGAAGATAGTGTAGTCCAACAATGCAATTTTATATAGCAAACTTTTTTTTCTTCATTTATTTCATTCAAAATCTGTTTCGTAATTAAATAGGAAATTAATAGATTGACAATGAGTTACCTTAGAATCTGTGTTATACATTGACTAAGTATCATGTATATGTGAATTTATATACTGATATTTGATGCTAAGAATTTTGTATTCCAGAGATTCAGCTGAGGTGGTTGTGCATTCGGCTGATGCATTTGCACCTGTGGCCTACCTTCATTTTTTAGAATTACACCTGGAGAATAAGGCAAGTAGATTGCAAATGTCATCTTCCTTTAAAGCTGTATGCATGCTTTCTACTTTTATGTTGCTTTGTCACAGTTTGGAGTGAACCTACATGTTCTTACGTGGGTGTACTTTCAATAACAGTGTACATATTTAGTTGAATTTCAGAATTTAGCATAAGGAAAAAACACATATATTTCTTTGTGCCAAATGAATGAATGGGGTAGTATGTGTGTAGTATTTTTGATCTTGAAACCTCAAGGTGCTCAGCCAAAGCTACACGTGCTCAAGCACATGTGTAACCTGTGTAATACAGCTAAGCACACTGTGAAAAACTATGAACAGTGTTGATTTACTGGGAGGTGGCATCTTTTTTTGCTGTTTCTTATGTACAGTGGATGATTTCAAATATTACTGACCCACAAGTGCTCAGGTTTTAAACGTACTGGGTTTTTTTCCATATGAGAGATGCATCTAATGAAAGTACTTCAAATCATGCAGAGAAGATTATTCTTGTCAAAGATCTTAAAGGAATTATTTGCTGGAATTCTTTCTCTTAGCTTATGATTCCTTAGAAACAGCAGAGCAGGGATAGGATATCTAGTGGTTTAAGTATTGCAGACCTGTATGTGAGCTAAGAAGCTCAAAAGAGAAGCTATTTTTCTATTTTTATCATTTTTCTATTTTTCTTTTCACTCTTTTATGGGTGCAATGGTTTATTTCTTTTTTCCTCCTGAACGTCTATGTGATTTTTCTGCTACTGTTGCAGTCATCTGTTTATAGGTCTCCCTCCTTCTTTCTAGATTGAAGATTGCTGAACCTCTTCCAGGTGTAGGGATTGTTATAGAACGTTATTATATTGGTAGTTTACATTTCACGTCTCTTGAGCGACTACATTTCCCAAATGGCTTTCAATAGATCATGCCTTCCCCCCCCTTTTATTTTTATTTTATTGTTCCAAACAAATAAAATATCTCTACGCTTTTCTTCTATGATGGCCTCATTCTTGCCTTAGAAAGTAAATTGTATTTCATCCTGTCAATTTCTAATTTGGGATTTCTTTCAAAAATAAAACATTAAATATTTGTGTGGGAGACTGTGAAAAGGATATCAACTAACTATATGAAGCAAAACCAAATAGGCTGAATAAAGGAAAATTTTGGAGCAGGGCATGATAGGGAAGAGTGATAATATATTAATATTTCTTTGGGAGCACTGACTTTATTGCTCATGGCTAACTTGATGCTAAAATGCACTGTACATCACTACAATGTGACAGACTAGGGAAAATGAAAAATACAAAGCTTTACATAAATCAGGAAAAAAATCATATTAAAATGCATAAAATTTTATATAAGAATCAGGATTTTACTTTTATCTGTTCAGAAGCTCTTTTCCCCTTCTTATGTAGATGTTTTAGATTTAGTTAAAGCCTCACAGTTTCAAGCAGTGTTGCAGTAAATCATATTTCAAATTTATTGTAGATAAAGCTGTCACACTCTCTGAGGGGTAAGGTTTACAGTGTCTTGCCCTGGATTTTGGTGTATAAACTAACATATCATTAAAAGGAAAATAGTCTGTTTTCTGCAATGGTTGTCTTGTAAGAAAAAGTGGTATCTTTTGGCTATAGATTATTTTATGGCACATTAAAATAAGATGGGTTTTCAGGAAGTAATGAGTATGGAAAATCAGTCAGTCTTTCAGAGCATAACTTCTTACTAAGCATGGTTTACCTGCATAACAATAAACAGGCCTTTGAGATTGAGATGCCTGTGGTACTGTACTTTTTCTCACTATTTGATGCTTAAAAGCCAGTCCTACAATAGCGAATTACTTCAGGGAAACACTGCTTTAGAAGAACTAACTTTAGTTTCAGGCTTTCAAGGGATTACTGAAAATTGGGCAAAAAATACTCCATCATGAACAATGTGCAAAAGTAGCCAATTGTGTAAGTACTTTGAAACCATTAATAGAGTGCACAGTGACGTGTAATTCTAGTAAGTATTATGACATCAGTTTTGTTATAATTTCAACTGAGATATATACATATTTTTAACTTTTATTGTATATTCATTCTTTGTTATGTGCCACATGTGTTAATTTTACGTTTTTGAATTTACTGTTACAATCATTATGCAAGTATAGCTACTGTACCTTAGTCTCTGCTTGTTTTCCTCCTCTATAATGCATTTTCTTCAGCTAAACCTCTTCATGTTTAACTACAAAGCCTGCATAGAAATTTGTTTTAAATTGTTTTTGGCAGCAAAATGAGTCCTTGTACCTGGGGGAAAATAACATTTTACTGAGTGTTCTGGTTTAATACATTACCGTGCAACTTCAAGATGTGTTTTTGCATAATACTTGAAGCTTTTTTTTCTTTAACACACCCTCTTTTCTTTCATTACCAGTGATATAGAAAAGGCTAAAGAGATAAATATACTATTGTGTTATTAAAACATTATTAAAAGTTCAGTAAACACAGCTTAGGATAACTTTTTGTAGTTATTTTGCAAAACAAAAACAAAACCAGCAATAATGCTAATAAAGCAAATGCTCAAAATTCAGTAATGCCTCATTTACTTCATGGTAAAAAACCAAGGTCACCAATCTAATATACATAATATGATACCTAGCTTCATCAATATTTTACTTTGATAGTAAGACTGCCACTTTGTACATTTAAAATGTATGATGTTTTTTGTTGAGGGTGAAGAAATTTCTGAAGCAGGCTCCAGAATCTTTAAATCAAGTATCACCTTTTTTATTTAATACAAAATTAATTTTGAGTATTTTGAATTAGAAGAAAGTACAACGGTGAAAGAATTTTTTTTTTAATTCTGACAGCACAATAACCTTGCAAAATATTTTAATTTTTCCTAATATTATGCTATTCTGTTACTCTTAAATTGTGTTGGTGTTTGAATCATCAGAACAGAAACTTAAGCCATTAGAACCTCTGCTGATGTACTGAGAGTTAGCGATAGTCCAGAATTAGAGGGAGTTGAGTAGTTTTCTTTCTACACTTGGTAGAAGAAGGGAGCCTGTTTGCCTTTAAAAGATGGGAATCATGCCTTCTACTGCTCTTGTAGCATTCTATTGCATTATATTTACCTATTATATGTTGATATTGTAAAGCTTATTTGTCTTCCTGTTCGTAAAAGATCTTGACCTATGTGGGTGGAGCACATTTCAGAAGTGCAGCAGTTATGCCCCTGTTAAAACATCAACAACTCTATTTCACAGGTCAGTTTGGAGATTATTTTAAAAACGCTTCTAAAAGTTAGAAAAGGTCTTTTGGAGATATTTACATGCCTTGTGTATTAAAGGAGAAAAATCCAACTGGTTAAACTTGATTTAATTTTGTAGCCTGTTTCTGTCCAGTTCCTTCTGGTCTGAATTATTTTAATTAATCTCCATTTAGGACTTTAGCTGTAGAATTAAGCACTGCAAGTCATGTCAGGGGGAACAGGAAGGATTTTGAAGTTGCAAAATATGTTTTATGGGTGGCATTTTTTGAATGCTTTGTCATCATTGATACTTCTCCTAGGTAACCTTTGGTTTCTCTTCTACATCATAATAATACAGATAAACCTTGTAGTTATGTTTTCAAAATTTTGTAACAAGTACTGCATTTTTTTTATAAACTGATTTATTTCAGACACTAAAATAGTAAATAAAAGATTTTTGTTCCTATTCCATTTGACTGCAGATTCAGTCCAGTTCTCTGAGAAAAGATAATTCTTTTTTCTTCTCTTTTCACAATGAAGAGACTTTATTTGAAAGTCACTTAAAGGACTGACTTTCCTATGAGTCTGTGTATTGTACTTCAAATACTGCAATTACATGTATGCGATCTCTCTCATTGTATTTGTTTCAAGGAGTTCTGTTACAAAGGTACACCACATAGTCTCTCCTGTGTTCTGAGCTCTCTGCCCCACTGTATTTTCATTGCTGCTCAGTGGTAGAACTATCAGTTTTAGAACTGTGTTATGATAGGTTTTTATAGCAGTTTCTCTAGTGGAGAATGTAAGCTTTTTTAGAAAGCAATCTGTTGTTTTCATAAAAGACCACTGCATGGAATTTCAGCTATATCAGTCAAAGTCCTAGCTCCAAGGCTTTTTCAACAGGAGATTTTGGATCTTGGAACACTCATGCATTTGCTTAACTTCATTCTGAGCGCACTTGCATCAATGACATGAGTTATGTGAATAATAGTTAAGCATATGCATGCATGCAGGCACTGATCCAAAATTAGTTTGGTATCACAATGTACAGTGGGTGTGGGGGAAACAGTGGAGAAAATGGGAAAATATATTGCTTCTGTGAAGTAACATGAAAATGTTATGTGATAAAATAGGTTCTGTAGGATTTAATTAAAATCTCGTTATAGCAAGCTTGTGTTGTTTTTTTTGGGTTTTTTTTCATTTGTTTTTAAAGTGATGAGAATATTATAAAGGGAAACTTAGTCTGTTTGTGGCAGTCTGTAACTTTAAGTTTTAAGTTTTTAGATTACTTTCGCTGTCAACAGGAATGGAAGACTAACATTTGTATGAGATTTGAATATAACTACTAAACAGAGTCTGGCAGCTCTTCTTAGGCTGGCATTGAGCCTGTTGTTCTTCTAGTGCCAGGTTCCACACCTAATACTTCTGCTGTAGCCTGCACCTGTGCTGCTGTGGAAGGTGATTGATTACCTATGTTTATGGAGCATCGTGGGAATCAGCCTTGAATGAATCATTGTGATGTATCATAGCCATCCATATCAAAAGTAGTCTATAATTACCTTTATGGTCTTTAGTATATGTAAGGCACATTGTAGGATTTCTAGTATTTCTTAAAAATTCCCTAAGCTTTAGCAACTGACCAGCTTCTTTATGTGTGGAAACACAGATGTTTAATTTTATTTATATCTGTGAAGCAATATTAATATCAACTTAAACATTTATAAAATATTGACTTGTTTAGGAAAAAGGAATGTGACTAAGACAGGAAAATTTCACACAGCATCAATTTTGTGTATTTGTAGTATTAACAAATTGCAAAGCTACAGGGAGTTCTGTAGGTTACACCAAGCCAGTTGTGATACAGTCTCACCACATACCGGGTGAATTTTTTTAATGAAGCACATTTTGCAGAAAACACTTTAAGAAAAATAGTTGAAAGAACAGATGACATAAAAATGGAATAGGTGCTGTTTTAATGTTCACTTGCAGAGCATATAAATTCTGTTCTCCAGGTTACAGAATGGAGAGAAGTTACAGATCTGTAATACTACCTACAGAAGATATCTGTAGCTCCAGAGCTCTTGAAAGGTAATTATGTAAAGCTTAAGCGAGAAACAAAGTGGCTGTCATACTGGCAAGCTGGAACTGTGCCATTTCCATTTAACGTTTTTTTGCTTAGGGATGGTTTGTTATATCGTATTGAAGTCAAAATCCAGGTGATGTGAAAACAAAACCCAACACAGCATGTGATAGTATTATTCACAGCAGCATGTTAGTGCATGCTTACTCAGGGCACAGGACCAAAAGGTACAAACTCAGTGTTACATTAGTACTCAGGGAATGCCTGTGCTACAATGCAAACTGGTTGTTTCATGGTAGACATTACAGATTACCCAGTGGAAGCAACTAGTTCAGTAAAACAATAATTTTCAAGAAGGAAAAGGTAGCACTTCATGCTTCTAGTCAGTCTTTATATTTCTATAAAGTGAGATCTCATGGATAAAAGCATAAAATAGAAACTTCATTTTCTTTTTTTTTTTATCCATTTCTTAGTTCTTGTATAATCCAGTTTAAGATCTATTTCAAGTAGGTTTGTGTTCCTGCTCCTTTACTTTCTGAGTCATATCTTAAGGGTTAGGGGCTATCAGGCAGCCTTCAGGGTAACAGCAAAATCTGTCAACTGGCAGTGGTAGCTGAAGGTGTAATTCAATGAGTAAAAAATGGTATAGATGGTGTTGGGTGCTTAGTTGACTTCTTTTAACCTCTCTTGTACAATTGATTCACATGAAGTAGATTATTACCTTGACTTTCATGCCTTACTTGGAGGAATGAATAAAATGAGGTCCAATCAAAGAACATCAGCCCCTCTTAGAACATACCTTTAATGTTTACAGTGCTTATAAAACTCCCCTTGAGCCCTTTTAGAGGCAGTGGAGCTGAGTTTCCTCTCATAGGTAATGACCTTTTCATAATTTAACCTTCCTGGAGAATTTCAAAATACACTGCTTTAACTTAACTGAATCCTTTTTCTCTCCAGTGAAGTCAAATATCGACATAAGTGCTGAATTCTCCTCGCAGACTTCTCATGTGTACTGTGAATTTATGCTTTTTTTTTTCCTTCCTTTTTTTTTTTTTGCTTAATATCAAGAGAAAACTTTTCCATAGACATTTCATGTGGAAATTCTATAACCAGTACACTAATTTGTAAGTTAAAAGAATACTAAGCAGTCTCTAATCCATATGTAAGAATTGACAAAGTCTTCATATTTTGTGAACTTTTTATCTTTGTTTATTTGGCTTTATCATTATTTATTGTGAATTTAGCTGGCAGTGAAATGTAGAGTTTAGACACTATATGAAATTTGAGACCTTTTAAGCTGAAGATTAATCGATAGAATCTGGCATTGTAGCATGCAGTGATGCTTGGTTAAGGTTCATGGATAAATTCTGTGATAACTCATATTGGTTTTAGATGAAGACAAGTATTATTAGACAAGCTGGTGATTGATCCCAGAGTCAACATGCTCTGCAGATTAGGTTGCCTTGGAAAATCAGGTGGAAGAGAGTAGGAGTTCTTATTGCTCTAAAATATAAAAGATATGCATGTATGCTGTAACTATGTGACTTGCTGAAAATATAATCCATGTGGAATTTTAGAATACTGGTCAGTACACACTCTGCCTGTGTATTTTGCTTTAAAAAATGCACAGGGTAGTTTTCTCTTCCTAGGCCTAAGAAAGCATTTGGGAAGAAAAGATACAGTGAATTATTTTCCTTCCTTTTTAAAAAATTACTTTATTTAAATCTTGGGAAATGCTCTTTTCTGTATCTCAAAACTCTTCAGCATCCCAAACCATGTTGAGTATGATGAAAGGGCTACAAGGGATAGTCTTTGTGAGATGAACAGAAAAACTGCATTCATTGTGTTCCACAAAGTTTTAAAACTTTGTTAGTCTTTTGCTCTGTTTCAAGTGTTCAGTGACAGTGTTAGTTATCAAATTTTGCACTCTTGTTCTTTTTTTCACTTAATTTAGGAATCATAGTTGTCCTGTATATAATTGTGGAATAGGATTTCTTACTCATAGTATTCTTTCTATCTCTTACTCTGAGTCTTAATTGTTTTTCATATTTATTTTCCTTATTTAATAGTCTGTATGCATTTTTAGTATCATAGAATCATAGGATAGTTAGGGTTCGAAAGGACCTTAAGATCATCAGGTTCCACCTCCCTGCTATGGGCAGGGACACCTCACACTAAGCCATGTCACCCAAGACTGTCCAATCTGACCTTGCAACACTGCCAGGGATGGAGCATTCACATCTTCCTTGGACAACCCATTCCAGTGCCTCACCACCCTCACAGTAAAGAATTTTTTTCTTATATCCAGTCTAAACTTCCCCTGTTTAAGTTTTAACCCATTACCCCTTGTTCTGTCACGTCAGTCCCTAATGAAGAGTCCCTCCCCAGCATCCTTATAGGTCCCCTTCAGATACTGAAAGGCTGCTATGAGGTCTCCATGCAGCCTTCTCTCCTCGAGGCTGAACAGCCCCAACTTTCTCAGCCTCTCTTCATATGGGAGGTGCTCCAGCCCCTGATCATCCTCGTGGCCCTTCTCTGGACTTGTTCCAACAGTTCCATTTCCTTTTTATGTTGAGGACACCAGAACTGCACACAATCCTCCAAGCGAGGTCTCAGGAGAGCAGAGGGGCAGGATCACTTTCTCCAACGTGCATTTTTATGCCGTACAATACATCAACAGCATCACATTGTATTCCACAAGTTTCTGCTATCTAAATAGTGGTAAGCCCTAATGATGCTGTTCTGTGAATTGTTCTAAGCTGATAATGTACCTAATATTCTAAGCTCTAATGTACCCATTGAGCTATGGTATTTTCTATAGCTGGAACTAAAAAATTGAATGAATGTGCTGTTTTCATATTAGTTGGCATGCTATTTGTTTGTTTGCTTATTTTATAATGTTTGTCTCAAGCAGGAGGAATCTTCAGGTATGTTTATGGTCAACAGCTGTTCTTGTGAGGTAACCTGCAATGGTGATGATGATATTTTCCCATCATCAGAAGAGGATGAACCACAGAAAAACATTCCAGTCATCTGGAAGTCTTTGAACCATAATTATTTGGATTTCAGTGAGTTTTGCACAACTTCCATTAATATTCAAATAATATTGAATATTTCATGCTGCGGTGGGTACACTTTAAGAACAGCCCTGAAAAGAGTGTTC
Source organism: Melopsittacus undulatus (assembly GCF_012275295.1). Taxonomy (NCBI): domain Eukaryota; kingdom Metazoa; phylum Chordata; class Aves; order Psittaciformes; family Psittaculidae; genus Melopsittacus; species Melopsittacus undulatus. Next base: position 43,413,601 of record NC_047530.1, on the reverse strand, counting down.
GTGACCTTTAATAACCAGTCTGAAAAAAAGAGATCCTACTACAGTGTGGTTTTCTGATAGGAATCAATAGATCTCCAGTAATGTTGCATTTTGAATTACGTTACAGAAGGAGCATATCCCAATTTTGTATTTCTTTCAGAAAGCACACTAATGTGTTCTATTTGTTTGAATGAAATGTATAATTATTATATAATCATTAATTGGAATCAAGGGATTGAATTTTATTTAAAAAGTGTAACTGCACCTGTACCCATACTCTACTGTTTTAAAACTGAAGATAGGAAAGCAAACTATAAAACTAAGTACAAAACACAACTGTTCAACTGAATCATAGTGTATATAGTCTGTCCCCACCCAAGCAACCTTCGCGTGACATGCATGATTGAGTTTAGTGACCTAGCAAATTACTGTCTGTTAGGTGAGCTGCAGTAACTAATTGTATGCCTGATATTACCACTTGTCCTGGGTGCCTCAAATGTAAGGTGATTAATGCAAGATAAACCCAAGTTCACAGACTGGTACCTTTTTGAGGTACCACAGCATCACTGTTAACTTGCACCCAAAGATAAGTAAACTTTTCCTTAAAAAAGGTTTCACACTGTAGAAGCACTTGATATTGAATGGCATTTAGGCTGTTGAATATGGATAAGTGACTGGTGGAATGTTAAAAACATGTCTAAACATGTTATGCATTTGCTAAGATGATCAGAACCAGGTTAAACACCTAAATTCCATTTAAATTTGGCATTTACATTTGCAAATCTGTTCCTGTGTCATTTAGATTCTTCCAAAAATTTTAGCTTTTCAGTGTCATGCCTTCTGCCAAGTCTGTATCAAAACAGGCAGAGAAATTGTAAAAGGTCGGCAAAATTTGTACTGAAATTCTCAGCTAAATATTACATGCAGGCATATATTCTGAAGGCAGTGTTGTAGGAAGATTTGTCAAGTAGCATTTTGAAGCTTTGTTACCAGTACACTTGCTTTTAAGTTTTTGGTTTATATCTGTTTTTCTGTAATTATATTTTTCAAGGTGTTTTTACAGGTTTTGATTGTTTTTATGGTTTGGTTGGTTTGAGTGTGTTTTTTCTTTTTTGTATTTTTTTGTTTTGTTTTTTTCCTGTAACAGTTTTTGTTACTTAAACAATTTAAAATGTCTTCTAGGTTAATCTGAAATCTTTCATTATTATAATCAGTGTTCTTCATTTTCCATAGCTAAGACTTTTGGAAAATCAGGAAAATCTCTGAGTGGTTACCAGTGGTTTTCAGGTATCACTGCTCACTTCCTTCCATCAAAAGGGAGAAATGCTCAAGAGGCAGCAATGGAAGCATTTTCTTCTCTTCGAGGTGCTTTATTCAGCTATTGCGTTATCTGCTGTTAACTATACTGTTTTTAATATGGTATTAAATAAGAATCTATGTTGTTATACAGTTTTATAACTGAATGTTGTGGTTGTCAGTTTGCCATCTCATTTTGCGTTTGATTGGAATCATTGATATCAGGACTGCCAGCTTTAATATTGAACACATCATAATTTGAATGGCTTTTGAAAATCCTGGAATGCCCGAATAGCATTCATATCACTGTAGCAACACTATTTCTGCGGTACTTACTCACTTTATAACTTGCTTTATAGCTTTCTCACAGTATACTCTCTGTGTGAATGTGCATGTGTGCTATGGATGCTGTCTACTTGCTGAAGCACTTTTGTAGCTGCCATAATTTTAAATTAAGTTATCTGGGAAGCTGATGTACATTTTGGCATCTATGATTGGGTCAGTAGCAGTAAATCTCCTTTATATTCTTAATGTAAAGGAGAAATTGCTGTCTTGGGAATCATGAAATCCAGGTTCCCTAATATCTTCCTCTTACAAGATACTGACATATAAAATAAAATGGTCACATTTTTGTTTTGTGGGGGATTTCAATTACAATTTTTAACTAAAACATGTTTATACAGGCTTCTTTTTCTAAAAATAGAAATATTTTTTAGTATATAAATGGATAGGCTCATATTCTTGTTCACGAATTTTGTGAGGTATTGTTCTATAAAATCTTATTTTTTGCATGTGCAACTGAATATTCATGATAATAAACCCTAGTAGTTTTATCAGAAGCAAATAAGTTATACTCTGTAGAAGGTCATTAAGCTAGTTTTTGATTGATTGGAAATGAGTAAGGTGGATGTGATCAAACTTTTAGTAAAAGACAATAGTATTTAGTGCAGATTTTCTGGGCATAACCTGTAAATTGAAGCAAAAAGGTTGTGTAATGTTTTATTTTGTTCTCATATTTGAATGGATGTCTGCCAGTACAAATAATATATATTTTTACCTTAGCATCTGTCAAAAAAATTGTCTCTCTGACAAGGACAGTAGCCTACTGCTTTCAGCAAATTACTTGCATTAGCTGTAATTTAGTAAAAAAAAAAGTGATAATTTTCTGAACCTTGGTAGAAAATGTCAGTTCTCACATTTCCTTTCATTTTCCTCTTTTTGGAAGTGGGTATGAAGACTGAATGAATTATGATTGTGTCATGGCAAAAGAATCAATTTTTTTCCAAGAACATAACTGATCTGCAAATATGCACAAGGCTTTTTCTGAACTCATGCAATCTGTACAGCAGTTCAATCTTTAGTGCTGTGAAAATTGAAGAAGCATGGTCCTTTTAAACTCTTTTGTGGGTTAACAGATTTAATCACATCTAAAGAGGATAAGTCCTGCCAAAAGGATTCAGAAATGGAAAGTTATTGCTAGAAGTTATGAAACATGGTTGTTCTGTTAAAGTGGATGCAATTCTTCCATGAAACAGGAGAACAGAAGGGAACTCAGGACATGGCTGTTTACATTTATTTTCTTAAACCCTTTTGTTATATTTTTCTTTAGATATGATTGGAAGGTGACACTGCTTTATATATGAAGCAGCTCTGGTGCAGCTGTAACATAAAAAGTTCCACAGTCTTGAAGGGAACTACACAGAATTTTATTATATTAGAATTTAGTCCAAAATGCTACTTCCTGAAGATAGTTTGGGTACTGTATTTTGTGGCTCTCAGCCTAAGAATCCTGGAGAGCCATTTTAGAAAGATGAACCTGTACTTTGGCTAATATTGTCTTTTGGATCAGTTCTTTTAGTGAGTTCTGCCTGAGTAAGGGTGAGTTTTGCCTTATGTTTTATAAATTATTATAAACAGTGAGTGGCTCAAAATACAGAAGAAAGGCTATCTAGTTTCCCTGTACATCTTGGAGATGTACTGTGTAGGAGTCCTCTCCTTGGGAATCAGAGCTTGCCATCAAGAACCCAAGTGGTGGGTTAGTAACTGGTTCATCATTTATGCTTTTCTACTAGATAGAGTGCTTTGGAGGATCAATTTTGTTCAGCTTCCAAGCTAGAGAAAAATTATTCCCATTATTCCTCTAATTCATATATAGCAAAAGGGGATTGTACTTTTACTTACTTTAAGAAGATTTTTAAAAATAAGGGTACAAATTCTGAATTTATCCCAATCTCTTTGCCTTCCGCTTGCTCTAATACTGTTAAGTTTCCACAAGACAGATAGTTTGTTGGCTTGTGCATTTAAATTTAGAGCTGGGGAAAAATGGGTTGGTTTGGGTTTTTTTCCCCTCCAGTATTCCAGATAATGCTTCAAAACTTTTAACTGCAGGTTGTAACCCTTCTCATGACATAGCTGGTGTTGACCTGGTGATTGCTATAAAGCAGCATTAATACATTTATATTTCTGATCAGAATTATTATTGTGTGCTAATTTATCGGCTGATCATTCCAGAGTGTATCTTGATTTCATAGGAGTTCTGCAACAATTGCCATGTAATCTCTTATATCATTTGGCATGCACTTCCTTTTCTGTCAGTGAGAACCCCCCCTCTTCAGATTGCTAACACTAATGGCAGTATGATAAAGCTGAGACATTCAGAGCAAAATTCAGTATTGGTGTGACTAAATGAACCTTTTTTAGAAGTGTGCCAAAAACCACAGAAAAATTTTAGACAAGAAGTATTTGTTTATCAGTAAGGCAGTAGCCAGAAGAGATTGTCTTTATACTTCTCCATTGGAAAGCTAATGTGTAGATTAACATTATATGGAATAACATAGCTCATATAAGTTAGATCACATAAAACTGTTGTTAATATATGTTCTATATTCAGATAAGATTTTGTCTTCATTTAGTTTCTATCGCTCGTCAGTTACAAAAGATCCGCACTGCAGATTTAATCACATATCTTGTTACGGTATTTGCTATGTAAGAGTAATACACTCTGCTGTGCATTTTCTGTGCATACACCTCCAGATGATCTTGACTTCCCAGTATCTTTTTTTTCAACTGTGATTGAACTTTCCTCTCCTCTTATCTTTCCTTCATTTCTCCTGTGGCCACCTCTGCTTCCTATTTTCTGCCTTGCCATTTGTAACTCTTTGTTTATGCAGAGATTATTATTGCAGTAAGGGGTTTTAAAAACAGCTTAGACAAGCATCCCTCTGGAATAGCATATAAATATTTGATCTTCTCTTTGAAGAGGGTGATGCTCTAAAAGACCTCTTATTGTCCCTTCCAGTTCTGCACTTTTTGTGATTCAAAGTCCTTTATAGATTACTAGCTGTCATAACGAAAATAAAAAATACAAGGCAGTGAAAGTTACAGGTACGAGGAGTTTGGACTGTAGCATATCTACATGCATTAATGCATGATATTTTTTCTTGGGGCAAGAATTCACCACTGTGCAGGGTGGACAAAACTTATTTGTATTCTGTTTATATTTGGAAAATGAACGTGACAAAGAATGTAATGAAAAAAAATAGGTATTACGTGGGGAAAGGCAGTATCTTGTAAAGCCTTCAGTCAGGTTTAGACAACTGATAGGTTATTACCAGTTGGTTTTGCTGTACAAAACCAGAATGCCTATGCTGTCTTTCTACACACATTTAAAATATTCCGTCTTTAACAGCTGTCTTATTTTTATCCTGCAGCTAATATGACTTCAGAGGGATTGAAACCAAAGGATATTATTTTGGTTCATCTGTATATGAAGAGCATGAAAGATTTCAATGTTATAAATTCAGTTTATGTGACAGAATTCGATTTGTGTCCACCAGCAAGGTAGGATTAGACTACTGCTATAGTATATTTATGATACACTGTAATATATTGAATTCTTTTTACCATATTTATGAAGCTTTTGTCCAAATGTTTGTGCCTCACAGACTTAGAAATAGACCTTTGATACCTTTTTAGAGTAATCAGATCAGGGCTGCTCAACTGAAAAACTCTAGGGATGGAAATTCTTGCCTTAGTATATACCATAAGGTTTATAAATGCATCCCATATATGGACTTGCAAAAGAATAATACATCTTCTGCAAGTCTTGATTCTTCTGACTTGATTGACCTGAAAAATCATTTCTGTTGGTGGAATATTATTTGCTGCTGTTAGTTTGCCTCCCTTTGCCTGATGGCAACCCTACTCTGAATGCAGCCCAAGATACCATTGTCCTTCTTTGCTACAAAGACACTTTGCTGCCTTATGTTCAGCTTGTTTTCATCAGGAACTTCCAGGTCCTTCTCTGCGTAGCTGCTCTCAACAGAATTTGCTCTGAGAATATACTGGTCCATGGGTTTGTGCCTTTCAAGGAGAGGGAGATGAACTTCATAAGTTCCTTGTTGAACTTGTGTGCTGCTTTCTCCTGTCCAGATCAATGTGGATGACAACAGAAACCTCTGCCATTCCTTCCAGTTTTATATCATCTGCAAACTTGACAAAGGTATACTCTACCTCATTGTCAGGATTATTAATGATGATGGTGAACAGAATTGTGCCCACTATACATTCTTATGGTATGCGCTTAGTTACTGGCCACCTGTAAGACTTCTTGTGGCTAAACTGCACCTTCTGGGCCTGGCCATTCAGCCAGTTTTCAGTCCACCTCACTGTCTGCTCATCCAGCCCATACATCAACAGCTTCTGCATGAGGCTGTTATGGGAGACAATGTCAAAAGCATTACTGAAACCTAACTATCGATAATTATTAAGTCTTCCTAAAAGTGACGAGGGCCTTCTAGCTCCTTGTGACAAACCTTATTCACCTTGTTCTGTTAATTTTGATAAATACAAAAGATTAATTAGCTGAGTTGCCTGAGATTTGCATAATGGGACACTGGGAGTTACTTCAAAACTACCAGTATACGCTTACTCTGCTCCTTTTCTTCTCCTACTTATCTGCACTTATCTGTGGTTGAAGATGAATACTGAACTAGATAGATCTTTGGCTTGTGTGTTTGTTCTTATTGTCTTGTGTTACCATCAGATTATGATTTTAGTGGGTGGCTTAGCTACAGTTATATATTCAGTAAGAATGCAAGTATGAAAAGGCATTATTTTGGAATTCTGAATACACTGATGCTAACACTCATTCTGTTGTGGTTTAAACCCAGATGATAAGTAGGAACCATGCAGCTGCTCATTCACCCCTCTCCTTTTTCCCTCCCTATGCAGGATGGGGAGGAGAATTAAGGGTTGAAAAACCGTCAGGTTGAAGTAAGAACAGTTTAATAACTTAAGCACAATATAATATGAGTATTACTACTGCTAATAATAAGGGAAATAGTGAATAGAGAGATATAAAATTAAAAGGGGAAACAGTGATGCACAGTACAACTGCTCACCGATACCCAGCCTGACCCAAGCAGTGATCAGTCCCTTCTGGATAACTCCCTCCAGTTTATATAATAAGGATGACATGCTATGGTATGGAATAGCCCTTTGGCTAGTTTTGATCAGCTGTCCTGTCTCTGCTGCCTCTCAGCTTCTTGTGCCCCACCTCATTGGCAGAGCATGAAAGACTCAAAAGACCTTGACCAGGGTAAGTGTTACTTAGCAACAATTAAATCATTGGTGTGTTACCAGCATTGTTCTCAGACTGAAGCCAAAACACAGCACTGCACCAGCTACTAGGAAGAAAATTATCTCAGCTGAAACCAGAACACGTTCATAGATCCCCAAATCATAGATTTTTAAGATCTGCTGTACTGAATCTTCAGTGTTGCATCCAAGTCAACCTCTGACATAATGAAACAGCTTGATAGTCCACATTTGCAGTGCGTGAATCCTGTGTTGTTTGGGTGTGGTGTTTTTTGTTTTTTTTTCCATTGGAAATTGGGTAACAAACACCTAGCCTGTGAAATTTTTGTTTGTTGGTTGTTTTTTTAAAAAAAATAGTTGTAAGCTAAAACTAATTTCCGTTTGTAATTTCTTTGTTGCCTTTGTCAAAAAGGCTTATTTCTTATTATAGGAATTTATGTCCTTAAGCATCTGAGATAATATGCTCAGTTTGCAGAACTGTTATAGTTTGAAAAATTCAACTTGGACCATAGGTTAATACAGGTTGAAAGGGACCTCTGCAGATCATCTAGTCCAGTCCCCTGCGCAAAGCAGTGTCAACTGTGAGGTCAAACCTCATGTCTTGTTCATATTTTTAAAATCAACTGTTTAGCAATTTTCTAGTATAGAATACTATATTTTACATTCCTATTACAGAATATAAGGTTTAGTGTAGGTATATGAATTTTAAGTACAGCATGGCAAATAGTTAAAGAGTATTGTAAAGATAATCATCGTCATAGAATCACATTCTACTACATAGTGTGGGTGTCAGAAGAACCTAAAAGAGCAGGAAGAGGCTTCTTCAAGATGTTGATGTAGTCCAGGATTATGAAATCACAGAGGGATGAAGTGTGAATTGTGTGTGCCTTCAGAGGAGGGATCTAGTCCCAGCTGTAAACTACACAAAATTAATTTCCATTCCTGTGTATTATGAGCTCTCCATATGATTCAGCTTCCCCCAATTTAGCTTTCTTCATTTCTCATGGTGCTGCATGTTTTAAGCCTCCACGTTTACCTAGCCAGCCACATAGTCTTCCATCACTAAAATAGCAGGTAGAAAGATTAGGAAGTTACAGGCAAATGGCTTTTTATTATTATTTTTATGGAACAAACAGATTTATGTTGCATTTTGTCCAGGAGAAAAATTATACAACAGTTTGCATGGGTGCATCATTGCATTATGCACAGAGACCTAGTTGTGAGAGTTCTCACAAGCAATATGCTGGAAGCACTGACTCAAAGGGTGTGGATCTGTACTAAATTTGCAAAATTGTCTTGAAAATTTATCAGTCCAAGCAGAAAATCCATTCATCCATGCTTATGATGGTGGTAATGAGGGAAAAATACTGCATTTGCATATAGGAGGAGGGGAGAAAAATAGTTTTCTTGGAAGAAGTAAGCAAGATGAGAATTTTTGAAGGTTATGTTATATGATATGTAAAGAGAACAAGTAAATTTTTGTTGGATTCCTGCTGGGAGCTAAATAGCTTTTTTATGCATGAACTGGAAATATAATTATTTTTCAGGCTTTGAAATGTTGATTCCCCTCACCCCACCCCCTTCTTTTTCACTGGCCACGTGCAACAGACTGTCCATCCGGGCACTCAGTCTACCTTGCAGCAAAGAAAAATGAACATTTAAAATGAATGCTTAAATAGGTTTCCAGTCCTGTCATCAAGTGTGTGTCTGTCATGCAACCTGAAGTATAACAGAAAAATATTCTCGATATTGCATGATAAGGTGTGAGAAGGGTGTGAAGGAACAATAAACAGCTGCTCTTTAGAAACCTGAACCTATAATCCAGTCACTGGAAGGATATTCAGTGAAAAATGTGTGGAGATAAGAATACGACAATGATGCACTCAATCTAAAGGCTGCTTAGCGTAACCTATCTGTCATTTCCAGAGCTGCATGGTCAAGAGTTGTTGGTTTTTTGTTGTTTGGTTTTTTTTTAATAAAAGAAATCATGTTTTTAATAAAGTAATACACATCCTAAAAGTAATCAAATGGAAATGAGCCATTGACAATGGTGCTAACTTCTCATTGGTAATGGAAATTATCTTGCTGGAAGTCTGAAGGTGACCATTATTTGGAAAGAGGATAACAATATTAATGCTATCAGGTTATTGCAATACCGCAGCTTTTGCTTTATGTTCCTGACAAAATTTCATTACATAGTACCCAAACAAAAAAACCCATGGAAAATAAATGCTGAAAGTTAGTACAAGCAAACTCTGTTCGAAATAAGAAATTGTCTTGTGTTTTCAGAGTATGTGTGGAAACCCTGTTACCTGATGGAGTGCTATTTTGCATTGACTGCCTTGCACATAAATATGACATTGCAGCAGATGATGTGTTACGTGATGAAAAACTGGTCATGCATGTACAGAGCATTTCCCACTGGGCACCTGCTAACATTGGACCTTACAGTCAGTCCATCAAGGTAGGGTATCTTTGTTACTTCATGAGAACTCTATGTCAGTTTACTGAAATGAGTACAGTTACAAAGTCTCCTTCTCTCCCATCTGAATGTGCAAAAGAAATTGTGTAAAGGAAACAGGTTAAATTACTTTTTGAGGTTCCTGGTACTGCTTAACCATTTAAAAGTACAGCAAGGTTAGAGAACTGTTTTTTTTTTAAATTAATAACAATTTGAACAGGATATTGCATGCTATTTGAAAGTACGTGTCGTGGTTTAAACCAATCCGCACAGCTCGTTCACTCACTCCCCCTCTTGCTCCTGCGACTCCCGGAGTGTTAGGAAGGAGAAACCAAAGAATGTAGCCCCCACAGGTTGAGATAAGAACAGTTTAATAACTAAGGTATAACACAAATCACTACTGCTACTACTATTAATAATCATAATGATAAAGGAAGTAACAAATGAAGAGAATACAACACCTCACCAGCCACCGACCCATAACTCACCCCATGCTGACCAACTGAGCACTGACTGATACCTCCTCCACCCCCCCAGAGCTCCAGCCCTTCCGGGTAACTCCCAGTTACCTCCTGGGTATGACGTGCTATGGTATGGGATACCTCTTTGGCTAGCCTGGGTCAGGTGTCCTGTCTCTCCTTCCTCCCGGCCTTCCCTCCTCCCTGGCAGAGCATGAGGCTCAGAAAAGGCCTTGGACAAACCAAACATTTGAGCAGTAACTAAAAACATACTTGCTATCAGCAACCGTTCCCAGCCTGAAAGTCAAAACACAGCACTGCACCAGCTACCAAGAAGGAGAAAAATGACTGCTACTGCTGAACCCAGGACAGTATGAAAAGGAGGCAGTAAAGTATCATGGAAGAATGGACCAAAAACTGCTTGAAATTATAGTAATTTTATGATGATGAAGTATTGATCAGTTTTGTGTTTGAGAAACAGAAGCTTAATGATCTTAAAACAGTAACTAATTATTACCCTTATTTTCTGCATCTTTAAGTTTTGTTTGTCATTTGCCTGATAAGAATTGAACAATTAAATTGTTGTCTTTTCAGCCCAATAGAAAGTTTTGTGGACACTAGGGAATCATCATGTGGTTTTGCTCAGTTCAGAATGGGCCATAGACTTTAATATTCAGGGTATTGCAAGTTGGAATTGATGTGCACCAGCATATGGAAGTGGAGCTGGCAGCAGAAAGGCGTAGGTAGTTCATGCAAACTATGGAATTCATACTTCAGACTCAACAAACATCACTTTAATTCCGTAGGGACCTTTTAGGATCCTGGCAAGAGTACTATGAGTATTAAAATAGAAATTTAAAATTTACCATGATCTCAGTATGATACAACAACAGTAGCAGACTGAAATTAAGATTTTCAATGTATTTGTATAAAAATCAAAAATCCTTTCTCTTTTGGGATTAACATTCTTTAAAAATAACTTCAGTGTTTCTACTTGCAAGAAGTAGAGAGAAACTGTTGTAAGACACAATATGAAAAAAAAACGCCTGATTTAATGTATTTTTATTGGTTCACCTATGCCAATCTTAATGTCTGTGTCAGTAACTGAAATGTAAGATATGTCAGAATTATAGTTAAGTCTTAGCAATGTATAACAAATATTCTGATCATGTCTTCCTAATAGTAGTACTATAGACTACCTAGGCTAGTCAGTTTGGGAGTATGTGATACGGAGTTTGCCTTTCACCATCCAGATCTTTATTCCTCAGTGAGCACCACCCCAGTTTGTGCTGGTCATTCATAGTTGTAGCTTGGTATTTTTACTGAAGGTACTTCATGGTATTACTTCTCACTGTTTTTTATCAGATTACTATTTTATTTTCATGTTTTAATTCTGTTTTACCAGTGGATTAGAGGATTTGTTAAGGCTAAGCAGTAATGGGTAGTTTGCCTACCATCATCACAAAAGTTAACAGCACAGTCATACATCGGGGAATTAAACATGAAGATGCACTGCAAAACAGTGTTTGGGGTGAGAAATTTCTCTTGAGGGGCTTGTTCAGTGTTATTTATTTTGTGAGAACATTCTTTGAGCATTTATGAACTATGAGCATAGTTCATTAAAAATAGTTTGGTTTGGGGTTTTTTTGTTGTTTGTTTGGTTGGTTGGTTTTGTTTTGTTTTATTTTGTTTTAAAAAACCCAGTGCAGCTGAAACACCACAAATACTTACCAAAGAATACATGGAAAGTTGACAGTGTTTGTACCAGATGTTCTTCTAGTTTGTTTGCTTTGGCAAAGTTGCATAATGTTTTTCTATCTGGAAATTAACAGATAAACTGCCACTGTAGAATTATCATACTCTCATGTTCTACAATAATTTTTGATGGCGACATACCAACATAGATGCACCTATGACTTGATTAAGTCTGCTGGACCTTTTAGCTTTTCCTTGTGACCTGAGTTCATTCCCTCAGACAGCTGCTACATCCCAGTATCAACCATTCTTAATGCATCTTTCTCAGTTTTCTCCTTCACAGTGTCAGAACCCAGTAGCAGAAACATAAAAGCCAAAAGAGTGTTCTTGCTCTCTCATTCCAATGTCCAGATGTCTATAGCTTGATCAAAGTTTGGGGGTTTTGATTTTATTTTGTTTTTCTGTTTACTCACATTAAAATAAAAAATTGTTTCCTTTCATTTTTCTGATCTGCAGGGTGTGATAAATTAGCAAGTGAGTACTAAGGGAACAGCAGTGCAAAGAAAGAATCTTGCATCTGGTAGTTATAGTTGAAATGGTTCTAATGTTTACTTGCTAAGAAGACTTGGTTCCTTCTCTTGCAATGGAACCGGAAATAGTCTGATAGAGCTTAGTGTGCAATTTGTAGCAGATGGCTTTAAAAGGAGAAGGTGGTGTTTGGAACTATGTTTGTCTGTTATGTGCACCGGTAAAGATTACCTGGCCACTTAAACTGTCTGACCTGTTGCAGTTTTCCAAAAGCATGCTTAGCTGTTGTTAAAAAAAAATGCATATTTTAAAAAATCCATGCATTTAGGGGTGCATGGATTATCCTGTAGGAGCATCAACTGAAGAAGGATAAAGGTAGAAAGATGTCATGGAACCATAGAATCATAGAATGGCTAGGTTTGGAAAGGATCATCTAGTTCCAACCCCCTGGCCTAGGGCAGAGACATCTCACACTAGACCGTATCGCCCAAGATTCTGCCCAGCCTGGTCTTCAACACTGCCAAGAATGGAGCATTCACCACTTCTTTGGGCAATCTGTTCCAGTGCCCCAGCACCCTCACAGTAAAGAACTTCTTTCTTACATCTAACCTGAACTTCCCATGTTTAAGTTTGAGCCCATTACCTTTTGTCCTATTGCCATAGTCCACAATGAAAAGTCAGGGATTAAAATAAAAAACACGATGTGATTCTTAAAGATGTAGTTAACCCTTTAAAAATGTGTTGTTTTTTTTTTTTCACATGCATGTAGCTCGCTTTCTTCACAGCTTTTCCTTTTGTGATTCAACAACAGTGTATTGTACCATACGTAGTAATATGGGGGTAGAATACCTGAAGATTCCAATGGGTGGAAAAAAAAGTGGTAGTCAGTAGTTCAAAGCCTACATAGGGTTTCTCTGGCATTGATGCTTGGAGTGATACCATTAACGTCTTAATTGACAACTTGGACAATGAGATTGAATACATGCCTAGTACAATTTGGGTAGTGGTTGATGTGTTGGAGGGCAGCACTGCTATTCAGAGGCATGTAGACAAGCAATGATAACAGGAGACTTGGGAAGTTGAACAGAAATAAAGGAAAAGTGCTGCAGCTAGGGCAGGATAGTCCCATGCAGCAATGTAGGATGGGGACTGACTGTCTAGGTAGCAGATCTACAAAGATGTAACTAGAGATCCTGATTGTCAGCAATCTGAATATAAACTGTAAATTCACCTTTTTAACAAAGAAAGCTAACTAAATATAAGAGTGCATTAGCAAGGCTGTAGCCAGCAAGTCTTCAACCTGACTGCACAAGGCTCTCAGCAAACCGATCTCAGTAGCTGTGCTCTAAGCATAAGGTTGAAGTAGGTGACTCTAGAAGTACTTTTTGTCAAATTCTATCATTACTATTAAAATTACAGAATTACTGACAGAATAACAGAAAGGAAGCAAAATAATTATAGAAAAAAAGTCTTTACTATTAAACTTTCTCTTCAGATCATTACTGGTGTTATATGGAACACTTAGAATGCTCTAATTTGAGTAAATGAAAGCAAGTCTTACTCCAGTGGCACTGGCATGCCTGATCCTATGTGAGTAACCTTGTCACTGATATAAAAGTTATTTTTGTTGCTTCCCTAGCTATTGCCAGAAAAAAATATGTATAGGGTTAGGGCAACTTGGAGACTGTGGGTGCAAAACTCAGGAAACACTGAGACAAGACTGAACTCTGTATCTTTGTGGTTTGTTTCTTTTATGTGTCACGTGCTTCTTACCTGGAGATTAAACAACTTGTCTGTGAAACATCATGTTTAATTAGTACCATTGGCCAAAATGCTGAGCAAAGCTATCAGCCACCACTGAGGGTTGTGGCATACAGTTGCACTCAGTATTGCAAAGTCCCTCAAATAGCAGGGCATAGCTGTATAACCTCTTGGACAACACCCTCAGCGGGGCTGTTCCACTTTCATGATGAGGCATCTTAAAAAGAGACAGTAGGGAGAATTAGGACTGCTGTCATCTTTTAAGTAAATGCTTGCTTCCATCAGTAATTGTAGTTTGGGCTTCAAGGCATGCAAAAGTACAAGTCAGTTATTGGTACTGATCTTGAGAATGGGATTAGTCATCACTGGTAAGAATATCTGGTGCAGTTAGAGTACTTGACATGCCTGTTCAAAGGGAAATTTGGAATTTTGGCAGGTTTGGATTTAAGTTTCTTGCTTTTTAAGAAGTTGGCATATGAAGAGATAACTAAGAATCTGAGGTAGCAGTTAGCATGAGGGAAAAAGTGTGATTTCTTTTATTTTTTCACTTGTTGGGAAGAAAACCAAGGTTACCATCTTAGTCTGCTCCAAGTCATATTAGCATTAATGAAAGTGATTGAATTATTTCACAAGTGTATGGCAAATGATGTTCTGCATAGAGTGCTTTAGGGCTTTTCAACTTCACTTCAGCATCATTAGGGCTACATTCTGGAGAAAATGCACCAGGAAGGTGTGTGATGCAAAATTTAAATGCTGACAAGAATATTTTAGCATGCATATCTTGGAAAGAGTTTTCTGCTGAAAATTTTATATATAGTTTACAAACACTTAAAAATCAGTCATAATGAGTTGATTTAAAATTATTATACACAGGAAAGTCAACCATTAGGGTTTGTATGTTGTATGTCTGGAAATGGAAAAATTACAAATGTCTCAGAGGATGAAATCTTCATCTTCAGTCTCACAGTCCAGAGTTTATGTTAACAACTATTAAAGTGAAATTTGTAAAAACACTATTGCTTAGTTGCGGAACAACCAATTGTGATTATGTTCTTAGTCTGGAGATTTGAACTCATTTATAGATAAGGGATCAAGAAGGAGATGAATATTAAAATCTTAGTAGCTTTCAGTATTTTAGTCAGTAGTTAATTTAGGCAGTTTGATATTTCCTGATTTTATTTTTATATGGTTTGATGGGAAGTATGATAGCTTAATGTAGATTACGAAATACGTCGGTTTTCCTTATGACTCAATCGATCCTAAGTCATGTCTCCCTGATGTATTTCTTCACAATTTTTTCTTTTCCTCTACTTTGTTGTTTCTTGCATAAATCAGGAATGAGAGTTTTACTTTGGACTGTAATTATTAAATGGATTTTTATAGTGAAGAGCAAACTGTATAGTTAAAATCAAGTGATCTGTCATTTTCAGGGAAAAGTTATTATACAAGCATCTTTTTCAAATTGTACTGATTTCTTTCTTCACTGATAAAATAAAATCTAATCTGTGTGGCTCTTTAGCTAAGGATATTATCTTCAGTTTATCTGTTTGAAGTAATTACTCAAAATTACTGCATAAAAGTATTGCTCTACCAAGGAAGAGGGCCACAAGGTTTAAATTCTGGGTATGCTATTTACAGATTAATTAGGACATTTAACTTCATTTTTAATACTAAAGAATTAATCCCATAAAAATTAGTGATCTCTGAGGAGTCAGTTGTCAACTTCTGACAGGATCTCTTTGCCATAATCTATTAAAATGCTGCTTTTATCTTGTCTTGCCTGTGTCATATTTTATGGATTTTTTCATAAACACTGCCTATACTTCATAAATGTCTCAATTTTCTAGTCTATTAACATTACTTCAAAAGCAATTGATAAAAGAGTAGGGCATGCATGAAATAATACACCAATAATGTGAAGTGCTGGAGGCAAGAACAGTGGGTAGTATCTGCACAGCTTGTGAGCTTAAACAATGAAAGGATGTTTTATCTACTACAATAAAGAAACAAATGATCATTTTTGATAGTAGAAAAAAGATTGCTAGTAATTGGGCAGATGAAAAATGGTTTACATGGAAAATACAGTGTATTTTGAAAATGATAACTGAATTGAGAAAACAAACAGCTGAGAGCATATATTTACCTCTTCCAAACCTTTACCCTTTGATTATGATGGGATTTTCATATATATTATCACAGTGTAGATATCAAGTTGTTAAAATATTTCAAATGAATTTCTAAGTATGCAAACATATAGGATTCATAAGGAAATACGCATTTATGAATGAGGAGTTCAAAAAAGTTATACAAAATAAAAATACAGAAGTAAATGAATATTTCGGAAGTGTTTATAGGTGCTTTGAATTTATGATAATTCACAAGCTAAGGAAAGATAAAGGATCCCTTTCATAAAATAAAGTATTGTGTCTTTCCTCTTACTACATTTGCATGAGATCAATTTTTTTTCCCAGAATCACAATGCAAGTTTCATCCATAAAATGGAGCTCTCCAGCTTTCCTGAGATACAAGGTAATGATTAAGTTAGAAAACAAAGAAAAGTGGTAACACAAAAATAATAGAAATTACTAAAAAGGCATCTATCACATTATCTGTTCCTTTAGGTATGCTGAGCTCACACTTGAGCATTTCAGCTCCCATTCACATTTAAGTGACTCTCAAAAATCACATATTGAACTAAGGTGCTCAGTGCTTCACATGTGCATGCTGTCACTTAGAAAATATTAACATTAAAACAGATAAAAGTTGCACTGGCTTGATATTTGTCTGTCAGAGCTTCAGTGGCCAACATTTTACATGAAATAGACTAAAGCACCGTTGCTAGATTCAGCTGCCTTTAGGAGTGTCTGCCCCTGAGTTCCACTTCCCTCTGAATCCATTAAAACTTACCAGATAATTTTCTGTTTGCTTAAAAATTCCTTGTAAACTTTGACTGGTGCGATTGCCATCAGGGAAGACAGATACCTGGTTTTTCTCGTAGTTCTACAGTGATTCAGATTTAAGAATATGCTAATCTAAACCATGCTCCCCAGAAGACCTTAAAGATGAGGAATGGAGAAGGATGGCAGTTGTGTTTTGCTTAGGAAATGCAAAAATTAAGTCTGAGTCCCCTGTAGCTGTTGTAAATCCTTGGTAAGTTTCTGCTTCAGAACTGTGAAGTAACACCAAAGAGAGAGTAGCTTAAAAGCTTGCCCTGTAGATATGTGAGAATTTTTTAGTTGCTTAATAGCAAATAACCTTTTTTAAAATAATCTCTCAATTTTCCCTTAACTAAGAGAAGAGATTTAACATTTTTGTGGTTTGGACCTCTACCTTCTTCTGACAGCTACCTAGCATTCTTATATGCTCAGCATAAGTAACCTTATGTTTACTGACATACCAAACTATTTTTCAGTATTCTAGTAAAGCTTTAAGCCTGTGATTACAGTTTAATTATTGGCAGATATGAATACTTCCCTGATAATGACACATACGAAGAGCAGTGCCCTGCCATTTAACAGTGTTATTGAAATGTGTTATTGTATTAAGTCTATGAGCAATTATGTGTGAATTTACCTCTGCATGTGGGAGGAATCCTATTGAGTTCTGCTCATATATTTAAATTCTATGTATGAGAATTTAATTTATGGGTGAAAAGCTTGCAACATTGATATTAATGGAAAACCTGCCTGGGATTTAGTAATGAAGATTAATCATAAATTGCTTGATTACTATGAGCAGCCCATTCCAGGTAACTTATTTGTTTTCTTGATTTGACATGAATATCATACTTTCCAAGCAACTGAACATGTCCAATGTGTGACTTGAGTACATGGTGGCAGTCGTATTTCCAGTTCTCGTAAACCCTGCCTTGATTTTTCCAGGCACAATCTTTTGGTACCTGAAGGGTTTTATTTAAATTAAAATGTATGTTTTCCTACTTGACCTTTTTTGTGAGCAACCTTATTTCTCCTTATCTAGCCCCCATCAAGTCCAAAGCAATGCTTTGCCTTTCTGAACATTTCTTAGTATTAAAAGAGACCCTCTTTCCAGATATCTCTGTAATCAAGGCACATAGAGTAAGTAGTCTTCCAAGTCATACCGAGCCAAGTCCAAGACAAGAAAATCTTCTGCATTACGTTTTGAGGTCCAGCTGAATCTCTTCAGCAGCCTGTGATGTCAGTGATTTGATAATCCTAGTGATATCCTAGGATAGATTCTCATGAACCTTGGTGAAATGCTCATTCTGGTACTTTCTATCCAACTTAAAATCTTTCAAGCATCAACAATGTAGCAGAAACTATGGCTCTTGGCATAAACTTTGGATTAGTAAATGCCCCACAATTTTATTTCATGATATCCAAAGAGGAGGAGATCATAATTTAAACCTATAAAGCTAACTGCTATCTACTTGTAGATCCCATTGTTACAAGGGAGTCCATCCACTATATTGTATGTACTGTATTTCTATTCTCATGAGCAGCTGTATTTCCTAGGTTCTTTAAGGAGGCTTGATGCCAAACATTGTTTTGAAATTTCGTTTTAAGGTAAAAAGAGGAAAAATGGAAGCAACTGTGTAAGAAATAACCATAGTGATATCTAATCTCAAACTTATTCTGCAACATTATCAACCTAAACAAACTGGCCAGTTCTGTCCTTGGCAGGGTTCAGTGTTTCTGACCTAGGGCAGAGAACAAGAGGAATTCTTTCACCATGTTCTTTAAAACAGTGTTTTGAAGCCATTCTGTATGCTAATGCTTCATATGACAAATGCCAGAAGAACACCAATATCATCAAAAACTTAGGATTAAAAGCATAATTGACAAAATTGCACCTTTATCATTATGCTGATTGGCTTAGAAAAAGATTTGGCTTTGTAATAACCAGCAATAAATGCCATAATCAGAAACTGTCACTGAGAGAAGTACTTTAGAATCCCTAAGATTCAACATCCAAGTAGTGATTAAGCCAGAAACAACAGAAAGCACAGTTGCAGTAATCTTAAACCATGAGGACTGCATAAATGAGGCTGGCATTAATATCAAAAGATCCCAAAGAGAGTTTTAAGAAATCATTATTTCACTTCCTTTTGAGATCAGAGTATTCATTCTGACTTGCTTTTATTCTTTGGTTTATTTACTAGCTCCCTCAGACACACAAACATGGGAACCTGGGCAGGTCTGCTGCCATGATCTCCATCTACTACTACTCCATGCTTGCAACCCTCAATGAAACCTCAGTCCCTTGTTATGTATACAAGTCTTCCACAGAGAACAAGAGACTCTCCGCAGATTCTATAGCAGAGTCTCTTGATCAAGAGGCTCATAGTGTTCAGTGGTACCTCTAGACTGTATGGCCATCTGCCACCTCATGATGGTACCCCCTTGAAGGTTTACAGGAGAAAGACAAAAATTTGAAAAACTGAAATAAACATCTCTATTTACCCATGAGAGCAACTGTGCTTTCACCTAATTTTCACCTAATTTTTCACTAATCTCACCTATACCAGATTTTATAAAACAACAAACACGAAAATTGCCCCACAGGTAGCCAGCCTGTTCATTGGCTGCCTTGAAAATCGTAGAATCGTAGAATAATAAAATAGTTAGGGTTGGAAAGGGCCTTAAGATCATCTAGTTACAACCCCCCTAACATGGGCAGGGGCACCTCATACTAAACCATATCACCCAAGGCTTCATCCAACCTGGCCTTGAATACTGCCAGGGATGGAGCATTCACTACCTCCCTGGGCAACCCATTCCAGTGCCTCACCACCCTCACAGTAAAGAATTTCTTCCTTATATACAATCTAAACCTCTGCTGTTTAAGTTTGAACCTGTTACCCCTTGTCCTATCACTAAAGTCCCTAATGAATAGTCCCTCACCAGCATCCCTGTGTGTTTCTAAATAATTATACTATGATATCATGCCGTATCTTATACATACTTACAAAAATTCTATCTAAACTCGGAATTTAGACTCCACCAAAATCTAGCTTTTCACCACAAATTCAGTAATTATCAACTTTCTTCCAGCCCATCTTTGGAATGTCCTTGTAGCAACATTACTTTCCTATGTCTTCATCAGTGTCAGAACTTTAACATAGAAATTACAGTATGTAGAAAAAACATGACTTCACCTATTTCCATAAAATAAAAGTCTGTGCCAAACTGCTAGAAAATGTAATATACGGTCAGACTCTTAAAGAAGACATTTGTTCTGAACACTTGAAATGCTCATCTCAGTTTTCTAAAGGGTGTTTTAAATTAATAGAACCACTCCTCTCAAAAAAAAAACACCTAAATACAATGTTAGGAATTACTTGAAAGAAAATGCCATTACTGACAACATTAGCTGTCACCATCCAATTAGAATATTATTACATATATTAGAACTATATTATAGTTAAAGCCTATAGTAGAAAAAAAAAACAACACTCTAGTTTGGGGGAAAAAAAAAGTCTTCCTAGAAAAATCTTCTCAGAACCACCAATAGTATCATAGAACAGTTAGGGTTGGAAAGGACCTTAAGATCATCTAGTTCCAACCCCCCTGCCATGGGCAGGGACACCACACACTAGACCATGTCATGCAAGACTCCATCCAGTTTGGCCTTGAACACTGCCAGCATTCTTGGGGCAACCTGTTCAGTGCCTCACCAGCCACACAGTAAAGAACTTTTTCTTTATATCTAACCTAAACTTCCCCTGTTTAAGTTTGAACCCACTCCCTTGTCCGTCTTAGTGTTCAAACACACCTTGCTGACCTTATCGGTAGAAGCGAATGCTGTGCTATACCAAATAACATGTAATGGATCAAGAGTGTGCCTGAGCATGTAACTGAAAACTTCCCAAGACATCTCTAAAGTAAATAATCCCTACAAAAGACCTATTTATCGTCTTTGTGTTCTATACCAGCACTTCCAGGATTGTAATATATTTCAAGTGCTTTTGTAGTGACTTTGCAGATGAAATTGAGCCACCAGTGTGCCCTAGCTTAAATGTCACAGGAGGTCTATAAAGAACCAAAACTCTCCAAGTAAACAGTCCTAATAAAACAATCATTCTGTTGTCTCAGAGTCCTGATCCTTAAAAGAAAGTCACAGAAATATCTTTGGAAGATAAGAATAAGGACTCAAATTTTTAATTCTACAGTAATCTTTAAAAATAATTCTAAAAATATGCAGTGGTTTCATTTTACACTATAATTTTCTTTAACTTACATATTATTTAGAGGCTATAACCTACCTGGTTTAATGCCTCTCCTAACTAGTATCTTCTCTTTTTTCCCCTCTTCATCGCATCTCCCAGAATCTTCTCTCCTCCATAGTTCCCATTGTCCTTATAAAGATAGCACAACTGGTACTTATGTTGTCCTCCTCATCTTGTATTTATCTTCAAAAGCTGTTGTATTTGTTTCAGACTAATCACCCACATTGTTTCCTATCAACATGCCTGTTATTCATACTTTTTGCTGGTTCTTCCTGTTCTGCTTCAGTATGTTTTAAAGGAGGCATCCTAATGAGATTTCAGACATCTTTTACAAAATAATGTATTCACTCTTGGCAAATTTTTTTGGGTCTGCTACATTATCTTGGCACTTGGCACCAAAAATCTTTCTGTCCCCCATCTGAGTTTGTTTTCATTTGTGAATTTGATGCATGAGAGCCTGAGGGTTGAGCTCAGTAACTGAAACATTGTCTCTTTCTCTAGAGGTTCAGTTATGTGATTATTGTGACAGGTTTGAAGTGCTCATGTTCTTTCTCTTTTGAGTTTTCACTGGATTAACTGTTTGTGAGCCATGCCATGCCCTAGATAATTCATCCCTAGGCATTCTCTAACATACACAAAACAGTGTCTTAGTTCTTTGTGTAGATGGTATTTCTCCTGAAAAGGTTTGCCCAAATTCCACATGTAAGGACACCTTGCTATCTGTGTACCTGCTGGGACATTTACCCTTCTTTCTTTCACCCTGGACCAACCCTTCTTTCCTCCTCACTTGTCTCCTGCAGCTATCCTTATGCTTGTTTGTTCACATTGTGTTCATAGACTAAAATATAAAAGAATGGATGTAGAAAGTTATGCTGAACTCCAAGATCATTTGGAAGTATCATAGAAGTATGGACAAGGAAACTGCCCATGCTTTTATGATGGTTTAAGTACCATGATCTCAAAATCTCATGGGAATTACAGATTAAGAAGCCAGAGATTTTACAACAAGCCTGTAGCAAGATAGGGAGTGGAACAGAATTGCCTGTCAAGGCATTGCCTGTCAAGGCATCCATGCCTTAACATTATGAATTTTTCCATTTACATTACAAAACCCACATCCACCTACTAAATGTGCTTATTCTGTAGCCAGATAACCAGTTTTCTGGTTATATGTAAAGATATCCCAAATTTAACAGATGTTGCAAGACATTACATTAGTAATTTCTGCACCTTTACTTCTCTGCATAAGTACTCTTCTCCTGAGACACCAGCATCTCCTGATTGGCATAGCTGTATTTCTACCATAGTACTGAAATAAGTTCAACCTGAACTGATTACAAGAAATTGGTGCCCTCTGTATCATTACATGCTGCAATGCTGTTGAACCCCAAAAATGTGTCAGGCTTCTTTTTCCCACCAGCTTCTGCTATTCCAGTTCTGGTGACTACTTGTTGTGGTTTTAGTCCAGTCAGTAACTCAGAACCACATAGCCACTTGCTCACTCCCCACCTTTCCTCCCCCCAGCTCCCAGAGGGATGAGGAGGAGAATCGAAAGAATGTAACTCCCATGGCTCAAGATAAGAACAGTCCAGTAACTAAGGTATAACACAAAACCACTGCAGCTACTACCAATAATAATAATAATGATAAGGGAAATAACAAGGGAAGAGAATGCAACCGCTCACCACCCACTGACCAATATCCAGCCTGACCTGAGCAGTGATCTAGCCCTTCTGGGTACCTGCCCGCAGTTTATGTCCTGGGTATGACATGCTGTGGTATGGAATACCTCTTTGGCTAGTTTGCATCAGGTGTCCTCTCTCTGCTTCCTTTCGGTTTCCCCCTCCTCCCTGGCAGAGCATGAGACTCACAAAGTCCTTGGTCAGAGTAAACATTACTGAGCAGCAACTAAAGACATCAGTGTTATCAGTGCTGTTCCCGGGCCGAAAGTCAAAAGCACAGCACTGCACCAGCTACTAAGAAGGAGAAAAATGACTGAACCCAGGACACTATTTTAAATGTGAAGCCTCTTTGCTTTTAGGTAGTTGTTTTGTGGGTTTTTTTGCTGCACTTCAGACTCTTTTTTGACCTGCACTCTTTTAGCATGGGTGAACCACATGGGATCTGTCTCATAATAGTAATAGTGGTGGTTGTCTTGAGAGTGTATGAGTTGTTTCTGTGGCTCTTGGTGAGATCATCTGCCTTTCAAGGTCATAGATTAGTAGCAGTTTTCAATCCTTTTTTTATTTTTTTTTCTCTTAATCCAAGGAACCACAAATTATTTTCATCCTTTGATTTCTATTGACCAGGCTTCCTTTTACAGGTGTAAAGACTTGAAAAAAACAGTCCTTTCAAGACAGCATTATTATCTGCTGTCCATTGTTAGGCACAGCTTTCAGCTTAATTGTAGGTAACGTTTCAGGGGTGAACACATTTTATCTCTGAGTTCAATTGTACTGTTTCTCACCACAAGCTCTGCCAGCCTAAGAAAAAATCAACCTTGGAATCCTGTGGGAGAATTCTGTTTCAGAACATTCTTTTAGTATCTCTTTGTAACAAGGTAGGACAACATTTTCAAAACAAAGAAACATCTTAGTCAACCTGACTGTTTCATTTTAGGACAGCTTAAAATGACAAAGCCAAATTTACATGCAGGCCTGTGCAAAGAGATATACTTGGTTTAGGCTTAAAGAATCCAGGATTTTATATCCCTGCACCAGGGAGAAACTTTTTAGATCTCTTCTTTGTTTGTTTGTTTGTTTCCAAGACTAACCAAAGCATTTTCAAAGGTTTACACATTTTTCCTCCAAGACTGTTACTCATTCAAAGTTAATTTCTGGTTATTTGTCTTCTGTTACATCTCCAAATGATAGTTGTGTTTATATTCTGAGTTTGTGGTGACTTTTTAATAACTCATCCTGGCATGTTAATATATGAAAGCATGTTGTGTGTGACATTCTGTCATATATTGGTTCCTGAACCACACCTCGTTTTCAGTAAGCACAATGAAGTAAAGTTGAGGCATTTGGAACTTGTGCATACAACCCAGTCAGGTTCAAGAATAAAAATTTTTTCCTCAAAAGTTCAGGTCAAGTTCATGTAGTGTAATCAGATTCCTTTTTAGAAAAAATTACACATTCATTGACTGATAGGTAAGATTACTTTTTGTCCCAGTTATTATATGTGTTGATGTGGCCTTCTCTTTGCAATTTGAACATTATATCACTGTGGAATTAATTCTTCCTGAAATATCCTAAAAATGAAGAACAATAAAAATGTCCTTTAAATGTGTGTGTCCTGATCGCTTAAGTTTCCTAGAGATTCTACTGCTCTTTCTAAAATACTGCAGTACACTGTAATGAGTTTTTAAAAAATGCTTCTCTGATAATACTCTCTTTTGTTTTAATCAAGACTCTTGGTAAAGAAGGGTAGGACATTCACTGGCGTATCTGTAGAGGCATCAACTTGTAAGATAGAATTTTAATGCTGATCTAAATCAAAATCTTAAAGATGAACTGGGTTAGTCACATGTTTAACTAGTTTAATGTTAATTCCTAGTGCATATGCTAAGATTTAAATGTAATGTATCTTTGTACATGATTACCACAATCCAAAATAATCAGCAGGTGTAGATCAAATAAATTGAATCACTGCCATCCCCAGTTATATTTCTGCTTAGTGTTCCTCATACTGTACCATGGACTTGTAGTACAGTTAAACAAGTATTGTAATCCCGTTCTTTATACATTACTCCATCAAAAAAGTAGCAGTACAACTAATCCTGTTAAATGCCAACAGTTGCTACTTGTGTTGGACCCAAAGATGTTGGTAATGCATCCAGTGCTAAATATTTGCAGTAGAGCATACTCATTTTGCAGTCAGTGGGATTTTTCTCTTAACTTCAGTGGGTTCAGGAGCTGACAAAAGTGCAAGAGGAAAGGAAATACTGAAAATAGCAAAGAATAAAATTAAGAGAGAGAAGAGAGAAGGTTACAAAGAAACAAAGAGTGTAAAATATATCAAATAAAGTAGACATTCAAAAGGTTAAAGCTATGGGTTGAAAAGGGAACTTTGTCAAAAGTTGGTTAAGAAGAGATTAGGTGTAGAATTATAAACAAAAAAAGAAATGGGGAAAAAAGAAAGACAGAAACTAAAACAAGTCGGACAGAAAGTAGGCAAAGTGGAGAGAAATGAAGAGAGAAAAGGAAATTTGTCCTGCTGAAGATAGTTTCTCCTGTCACTCACAGATAAGTATTGCCTCTAGAAAGGTCAGTTCAGGCATTGCCAAATGACAGAAGTGATAGGGGAGAACCACATCATCTGATATAAGGTGAGTAAAATAGGGCTCAAGATGTAATTTTTATCATTGATAGAACAGTGTTTACTTTGACAAATCTATGAATTCCCCCATGAAGTGTGTGGGGAATTCTGGTGAATATGACTAACCCTTTTTTTTTTTCTTCCCCTGCCATTTCTGGAGTCACAAATTTCTCACACCTAAATGTATGTTATAGCATATTCTCAAGTGGCTAGAATGATGAAGCCTTAGCAAGAAATTGATGTTGAAAAAGGTACTGAATACCAGAATCTTACTTTCAAAATTAGGTAATGTAGTTAAAAAGTGTTTTGTGAAGTATTAACTCACTTGAAAACTACCCTTTGTAAAACAGATCACATTCTATGTGAAACAGCATTGTCTTGTTTCAGTGAAGATGTTGCTCCTGACTTCAGTACTATGGCTGCAATAGAACTTGTTTCTGGTTTTTATTTCTACATTTATGTTTCCTTTCATCCTGTAATTGAGTGTTAATAATATAGGGTCTGCAGCTTTTCAGAAAAATTAGTGCTTGGTAGTGCTGACAGTAACAACAGGAAAAACAACAAAGAGCCAAGTTACGCACAAAGCTTCATGATTTTGTTTTTGTGGGTTAAAGTTGCCATATATTTTTGATCCAGGAGATGATGTTAATAATTATCTCATGTTGCAGCATTTTACTTCCATAATTGACAGAATAGGTAGTGAATCCTTCAGACCAGTTTGGTTTGTTTTTTTGTATTTCTATTAGTCACACAAGGTACTGCTGAATGTATAGTTCATTTCCTTTTACTTGAACAGAACTGTTTTACAGGATAATTTCATATTATATTAGCAAATAGAAAGGGCATGACAGAAAGAAAAGAAAGCAGCATGATAAACATTGTGACCTTCTAGTGAGAAACAGTATGGCATGCATAAAGGGCTGCTGCATTAAATGGAGGAGGGGGGAGAAGGAAGTGGGTAATTATTTGTAGCAGTGCTTTTACTGTTGTTGGAATGAGACAGACTAACAGTGGCAGCAGTCATTTTGCTGAATCAAAGTCCATGTTAGTCGCATTATACACTGCCACAAAAGGTTGTTAAGGCTGGTATTAGCATGTACCACTGAGGACGTTGGAAGGACTCGATCTGTCACACTAAATCGCCTTCTTGCCCTCAACCATTGAAGTCTCCAGCTCCTCTGACATGTTCTTTCATTAATGGCCTGGCCTTGACAACTGATCCTAATTGCCTCTGAACCGCACTTCATGTATTATTGGTGTCTGCCTGCCCTGGTTCATGTCAACAAGCCGCAGCATGCACAGGGTGTGCCTGGTGCCTTTTGCTGAAATGATGCTCACATAGTCATTTACCTCTGAGGGTTTGGGTCTCATTGGGAATGAAGTATAAAGCTAAAGATCTTCCTGTCTCTTCTTAGTATTACTATAATGTGGATCTGTACTATGTACTTAATAGATATATATGGAGACTCAGTAAAGCATTAAGCCAATTATGCAAGATTCCATTAAAGCGTAAGACTGTAAATGCAAAATAAAACTTGCCTTCGTTTTAGTTACTAAGTGTTAGTTTATTCATTCTGAAAAGCTTATTCAACTAGAAAGTTTGCTTACACATTGTTTTTCATAAATAAAAATTCTGTTCCAATTTGAAGTAATTGTATAAAAGAAATATTATCAGTAATGTTGACAGATTTTTTGTAG
This sequence comes from Melopsittacus undulatus, assembly GCF_012275295.1. NCBI lineage: Eukaryota > Metazoa > Chordata > Aves > Psittaciformes > Psittaculidae > Melopsittacus > Melopsittacus undulatus. The sequence goes on along the minus strand of NC_047530.1, from coordinate 43,386,600 downwards.
ATTGAAATATTCTGACTATACAAATACGTAGGAAACGGATCCCATTACTTGAGATCTAAATCAAAGCAAAACCTATTTAAAAATTAATTTTCTCTCCTTTTCAACAAAACAACTCCATAAATATATTTTTAATAATTCTAAGAATGTTTTTAAAATATACATTTTATTTCATAAAGCGATAGATATTTTTCTTGATTCTAAAACCTTTTAATTTTCAGTCTTGCAGATTGCAATAACTGTAATACATTTAATTCTCCTTCTGCAGTATGCATTGTAGTGTTACTGTGAGTTTTATTTTTAAATCTATAGTAACATATCTGCCTGCCCAAAGCATTTATGTATTTTAAGCATGGCTATGATTTAAAACTTGTATCATTCCTTGTTAGATTTTCTATGATTACCTCAATCATCGAGACGACTGAATAATTCGAATGGGGAGCCTTTTAAGCATGCAAGCTCTACCAGTGATAATAAAAAATAAATCACAGAAGCTCTTTGGTGCTAGGTATCATTTAGCCTAATCTAGACAGTGACATTTGGGCCACTAACAGCATAATCATAGTTATTGCTACAAATTGCTCCATGTTTGAGTTTTAATGTTATAAGTAAATTATGCCACAGGATAAAATATATGCTTCTTTGGGAATTAAACATGTTTATTTCAGCAATGTGGATATGGAATACTAGGCAGATGGCAAGTTTCTTTCATGTAGTAATACTGCCACCTTCTGAGCCAGTGAAGAATGATTCAGAGATGCAACTATTTTCTATCCTAGGGACTTTCTGAAGAATGTGTTGCAGGTTAGTGGTTTGCTTTGACTCAGCAGCACAATCTCCCAAAGTGAAAAGTGCTGGAGACCAGAAATTGCCTAAAATGTATTGCTGAAATTGTTTCAAAATCCACTCTGGGAAGTAATTTAACTTTTCATGGAGATTGCATTCCTACTGTGAAAGTCTGGCAGACTAGAGGAAATAGGCAGAAAAAGCCTATGGGGAAAATTTTGTTAAAAATGCTGTTCTACAGACATACTACTATTGAAGTCCAGAACAAAAAAAAATCATTCTTACACGCTATACTGTGCCAAAAGACTGATCCTGGGTTAATTCTGATGCAAGAATTACATAGGAGGAAAGGTTGCTCTGTGGTTTTAGGGCAGAGGTGGCCACAGCTGGGATTAGAAGATGAAGGGGATTGCGAATGTTCTTTCACCATCATTCATTCAGACAACGTGCCCTTCAGCAGAACAGCAAGCCCTTCTGATTTTCTCGAATTAGGAAGATTAGCATGAAGCGCATAATGCGGGATGATGGAATTTGTCATAATTTGCATTGTCCTGGAAAGATTCAGTTTGATAGAGCGATGCATCTCAGAGCATGTCATGTCCCACGGGCAGGTCATGGAGGAAGTTCGGCAGAAATAATTTCACGATATGTGCATCAGTTGTAAATGCCTCATAACCAATTTGTCAAAAAAGAAAAAAAAGGAAAAAAGAAGTGGAGGTCAGGAGAGTTGAAGGAGGTGGGCATTTGCCCAAGCACACATGGAAGTTAGACATGGTAAAGGTAAATTAGGCTTGTGGCATTTTGGAATAATACAGGATTATGTGCAATAAGTGAGCATATTGCCTGTATACTTGCCATTTTTTGTTTCTGCAGTATGTAAGAAAGGTAGATCTTTAACTGATTACATTGTGAAGTTCATATATTCATCAAAATTCCTTACAGAAATTATCAGACACAAGAGCTTCAGGATCAGTTTTCTGAGCGATTGCTTCTGACCTTGATAATGTTCCCAAACTGCAGATAGAAAAGGATAATCAGCATGTAGTTGACAAAACGGACATGACAGTGTTACTTACATGCTGCGGCATTTCTGGAAATAGGCATGTAGAATTCAGACAGGCAAGGGGAACACACTTATTTACAGTAGCATAGCAAGAAGAAAAGGTCCAATGTCATGAGTTGACCATGGTTTATTTATGGACCATCTGACAATGAACCAACAGTCTTTGATATTTAGAAATTTCTTCTGCCCAAGAACATCATAACTAGTGCTCATAGGTTATGTTATTTATCATTTCAATATCTGATTCTACTTGAGGAAGACATTTTGCTATGTCTCCTTTATTTGTCTGTCTTTATACATTTCAAACAACAGATTAATGCCGGTGGTTCAGTAACACTGATCTTTTGTGACAGTTGAGCATTTGTGAGTTGAGGGTCTAATAACAAAATCAAAATAAAAAAAGGAAAAATAAAAAGGAAATTGTCACTTCTAAGGACTGACTTTACAGTCTGTGGGATCCAGATAATTCTTCCTACCTCAGGTTGAGCATCAGACTACTGACTTTCAGTTGTTTTTTATTGTAGAATTCTGATTTTTGAAAATTGAATTACTTTAGGGTACAATTCAACATAAATAAATCTTTGAACACCCAGTACCTGCAATCAAGATACATGTGAAACTAATAGCACTGTACAATTAGAACTTGATCAAGTGTGTTGGTATTCTCTTTTCGAAGAGAATATAGGGTTCTGCGTAAAAAACATGTTTTAATGATGCCAGCCAAACCATTCAAATTATTTTATTTTTTTTTCTGCGAAATAGTTGCTCTCTGTATAGGTTCTTTGAGTTATCTCTTTCTTTTCCATAGTTTACAGCTTTGATGAAGTTTTCAAACAAATTACAATGTTCGTCAGCAGTCATATTTGATGTGTGATGGCAACAAATTAAAAAATGGGATTTCTGTAACAAGAAAAGATTCCTACATAAATTACAAAAAAAAAACCCATCAAAACCCCCAGAAAACCCCTGAAGTATATCTTCTATTCAATTTGATCCCCAGATCATGTATTATTTAGTATTGTACTGCACATGGTGAAGAATATCCTTAGAAACCAGAGTGTGGTTTTATTACTTTGTTGGGTAATAGATGCTGATTATATTTCTTAAATGGCAGAATTAATACTCTTTGGATCTCTGTATTTAAAGGTTGGTTAGTATTTTATTCTTAACATATATTCTGGTAGCTTTTGAGTGAAGAGCAACAAGTGTTCAGTTTTCGTACTGACATTTCTTAGAAAATGTTTTGCACTGTCTGCTAGCCACTTCACTTTGGTCATGTAGCTTAACTGTGAGTTTTGATGGCCAGTGGTGATGGTTGAACAACTTTGATTTAGTAACCTTTAAAAACCTCACAGCAAAGAATCATAATTGATAGCTTTTCCTGTGCAGAACTGGTTGAAAAAATATAATAGCTTTAGAACTTTCCATTTACAATTACTGTTTAATTATTACATGCAATCATATTGCAGAATAGTTAGGGACCTTGGAGATCATCTAGTTCCAAACTGATTGAAATGGGCAGGGACACCTTTCACTACACCAGGCTGCTCAAAGCCACATCCAACCTGGCTGTGTATTAATTCGATCCCAATAAAGTATTTTTAATCAATATATTTACATTTCTCAGCCTGTCTTCATACAGGAGGTGCTCCAGTCCCCTGATCATCCTTGTGGCCTCCTCTGGACTTGTTCCGACAGCTCCATGTCCTTTTTATGTTGAGGACACCAGAACTGCACACAATACTCCAAGTGAGGTCTCACAAGAGCAGAGTAGAGGGGCAGGATCACCTTCTTTGACCTGCTGGTCATGCTCCTTTTGATGCAGCCCAGGATACGGTTGGCTTTCTGGGCTGCAAGCGCATGCTGAAGCCAGCTCATATTAAGTTTCTCATTGACCAATACCCCCAAGTCCTTCTCAGCAGGGCTGCTCTGAATCTCTTCTCTGCCCAACCTGGAGCTGTGCCTGGGATTGCTCCAACGCAGGTGTAGGACCTTGCACTTGGCATGGTTAAACTTCATAAGGTTGGCATCAGCTCACCTCACAAGCATGTCGTGGTCCCTCTGGATGACATTCTTTCTCTTCAGCTTATCAACCAAACCACACAGCTTGGTGTCATCAGCAAACTTGCTGAGGGCGCACTCAATCCCACTGTCTCTGTCACCGACGAAGATGTTTAACAAGACCGATCCCAACACTGGTCCCAACACCGATCCCTGAGGGACACCACTTGTTACTGGTCTCCAGATGGACATTGAGCCATTTACTACAACTCTTTTCTTACAACCATCCAGCCAGTTCTTTATCCACTGAGTGGTCCACCTATTGAATTGATGTCTCTCCAATTTAGAGACAAGGATGTCATGTGGGACAGTGTCGAACGCTTTGCACATGTCCAGGTAAATGACGTCAACTGCTCTATCCCTCTACATCAGTTCCATAGCCCCATCATAGGAGGTCACCAAATTGATCAGACAGGATTTCCCCTTAGTGAAGCCATGCTGGCCGTCACCAAGCACCTCATTATTTTTCATGTGCCTTAGCATGCCTTCCAGGAGAATCTCCCAGATTTTGCCAGGCACAGAGTTGAGACTGACTGGTCTGTAATTCCCTGAGTCATCCATTTTCCCCTTCTTGAAAATGGTGGTTATATTAACCTTTTCCCAGTCATCAGGAATTTCACCTGACTGCCATGATTTTTCAAATATGATGGCCAGTGGCTTAGCAGCTTCATTTGCCAGATCCTTTAGGATCCATGGATGGATTTCATCAATCCCATGGATCTTGTGCGCATTCAGGTTCTTAAGATGATCTTGAACTTGAGTGTTGCTTTTTTCAGTTACCTTTGGAGAAAGGCAGTATGTGATATATTTGGTGCCACTGTAATTTAAATGAGGGAAATTTTAAATTGGGTAAAATTCTGAAATAAAGAAAATACGCTGTCTCTGAAGAGCATATTTTTCTAGCTAATAGTTAATATATTATGTGGGAAGATAATCAAAACCTAATTCCTTTCTGTGTAACCATATCCTACTAAAACTGCTAACATGAAAGAAAAGACGTGACATTGTTCAAAAGGAAGGAGAGGATGCCATAAGAGGAGAATTGTGGACTTTTTTCTAAATTTATAAATGTTTCAGAGAGAAGAACACATACTCCAAAGTGTTTTTTTCCTCTGTGTTTCCATTATCTTTTTCCATACATATCTTTCTTATCCTTCACATCTGGAATTCTTCAGAGGAATTAATGCAGAGAAAAATTTCCACTGCATATTAAGTGTTATTCTTTGAAAGTTGCTTTGCTCTAAAGGGATTTTTTTCTATTGACTCAGCACATGTCTCCAAAGTTTTCTCTTTATGGCAACAGAATACTCTCTGTGTCCGCCACTCCTTCCAGTGTTGCACCATCTGCAAACTTGCTGAGGGTACACTCTGACCTATCCTCTCTAGCTCTTTTCTGGATGAGCGGTTCTGTATTGACCATGCCTGTATGGAGGTCCGTGTGCCAGCAACTGGCATCTGACCATGGTTCAGGGGGCCCCTGTGCCAGGCTGATGGTGACTGGAGAGACCCAAGTGAGTGAAACCTAAGGCCAGCTTTGCTTGTAGTACATGTGCATGTGTGTACCTGTGTGTGTGTGGGAGTGGGGAGTCCGCACCAGCAACTGGAATGGGGCTGCAGCTTCAGGGGCTCACATGGCAAGGTGACAGCAACTGGGGAGATTGGGTTACTGGGGCAGCTGCTGGACAGACTAAGTGTCTGAGCCTCTCTGCCAGAGGGATCCAAGTTGTATGTGTGTGTGTATATACATAGTCATACTCATGCACCTCCATCCTGCTCAGCTAGTGAGGGGAGTGGGATGAGGCTTTTTGTTTTGTCTTTGTTCATGTGAATGCTCTGTGTCTCTGACTATGTTGACTGTATCTGTATGGTGCATACAGATGATCTATGTGCATGTTCCTTAGGGGAATACGTAGCTGGCTTTGCTTCAGGTTGTACTGGATGCATGGAGCTGTGGCAGCCTCACCTCTCTTGGGCAATTGGATCCAGCCTGATTTCCCCTCATTAATATGAACAATGAACTACAGAAAAATGGAAAGCAAAACACCAACATAGAAAAAAGGTAGAAAGGAAATGAAACAATAGAAAAATGTAGGAAAACTATTTATTTATACTTGTGTTATATGAGGCCTTGTGGGTGAGGACTTTGTGTTATATGAGTCCTCCTGTGTGAGGACTTTATATGCACATTCCCACCTTACTATTATTGCAGTTTGTGAAGAGAAAAGTAAGGACTCTGCCCAGAATCTTGAGCAATGCAAAGTGTACCTTTCACAAAGATCTCCCTGTGTCCTCAAATAAAATAGGAAAAAGAAGTGGAACAATGTAGCTGTGGGATGTAGCAGAAACAATGTTTTCAGTAGTTATGCTTGTTTAAGTAAAGAGTATGAAATTTGTGCAAATAGTAAACCAATTGAAGTCTTTCAGATGGTTTTTAATTTAACATTTCAAGGAAATGTTAAATTTGTCCTGTTTGGAGAAAAGTAACAAGTATTGCTAAGGTTTTGTTTACCACTGTTTTTATGCTGCTGCATTATTTTTTGGGGGGGGATTTGATTTATTTTCTTCAATTTAAAATTTTGAAAGAAATTTCCAGAAAAGAACAGCTTTTGATTTACTCTTATAAAATGGATAAGCCATTAAATAGTTATTTGTTTGTTTTCTCACAAAGAATGTTTCAGGATATTAAGATGTCAAGCATATTTGCTGTCATCTCATTTACTGAGGCAAAAGTTATTCTGAAAAATACTTGATGTAGAGCATGAAAAACTGTAAATTAAAAAGAGAATAAGATGCAGAAACAGGAGAAAGCTATGGATGAGTGAGAATTGCAGCATGACTGGTGGTGTTTCCCCTTCCCGGGAGGAAAGACCAAAGCGGATTAAAGATGAGCAGGTTCCAAGTGATTAGTTCAGTTTATTACATTCTCAGCTGAATCCCTCTATGTCTGTGTGCTTCCCCTCCTGTTCAGAGTACCAAAAAGTTAATTGCTGTATTTTGCAAAAAGTATATACAGTGCCTCAATACATGTAAATCATGGAGGTGGGTCTGAAACACTGCTGGTCTACCTTGGCACCTCACCCCCACTTTTGCCATTCTTCTTTATTTTAACTTCATACTATATGACTGCTGACAATTCAGTTGTTTTCTATGCTAAGCAGGAAAGGTGGCTGTTTATATGCCTGTTTCCCAGTCCTACACACAATTTTTATTCCTGTGTTTATTATATCTTGTGATTATAGAAAATCATTCTCTGTGCAAACAAATTAACTACCTTCATAGTTAGACTGTGCTCAGGAGGGCTCAGCATGACAGTACTTGAAAATAAAAATCCTTTATTTTCAATATACTGGTAGTTAACTAACTGTATTTTAGTATTAAGATTGTAATTCATAATGGTTTCTATTTTTCTGAGTTCTGCATTTCTCCAGGGGAGCTGTTAGCTACTGAGCAATTTTGAAAATCTGGTCATATGTAAGAGAGACTCAAATAAATATTAAAGCCATTCAGATTTTCTGAAAATGTGAAAGCTGAGTAACCTTAACAGTGGTTATTTTGGTAATGTATTTTTAATTTATTCATCGACACATCTGCATTTCTGAATATTAAATGTTATTTGATAAGAAAATTCTACACTAAGTTACACTCATTTAAGTAAACTTAAGAGTGTGACTTTGGTCTATTACATGGCAATTATGGTCCTAAACAGACAATAGTTATATACTCAGGAGTGGTAGGGTAAGAAATTTACCCATGGTATGAGAATCTTTTTCGCGACTGCAATTAGTATTTGCTATGAGGTGCTAATAAAGTGTCACCCTGAAAAGACTATTGTTGCATATGTAAAAACACAGTCTAGAATGCTGAGATACAAAAATTGAATGTAGCCGTTGAAAGATTGAGGGAGACAGAGGCATAGAAGACTAGTGCAACACCAATAGGGTAAAATGCTGGGGTTAATTTGTTTCATACCCATTTTTTTAGCTTTACCAGGGTATATTACTATAGGATATGCTAATTCTATTTAAACTGAAAGATTATAGCAGTAGTTACAAAACTAGCCATTTATTTGAGGTTTGTTTCAGTATTTTTATTTATTTATTTCTGTTTTCAGAACAGATTTCTTCAATTAAATGCAGTCCATTAAACATGTAAATGTGCTTGCAGGTCAAATTGAAGGCAACCCCATAAAAAGAATTTAGAATAACTTTAAATAAACTTTAAAGACTACTATCATGTGCAGAGTTCTTATATAATAGGGTCGTCTTGTAGTGCAAGTGTCAGTTTGCTCTGCGTGTCAGTGTGCTGTGTGTGTATCATAGGCTCGATATGTGTTTGTACGGTGAACATGTCTAAGATGTGAATATTCACAGTTTCATTTAAAGTTTCTACTCTGTCTAAGCTGCCAGATGTCTGGAGATGTATAAATACAGAATAAAACTCATAGGCTAAAGAAAATAAAGGAAAAAATGAAAAATTATATTCCTAGTTATGGAACTTGTTTTTTTTTATCTGCTCCCCTCACATTCAATTACATTAATTTTTTTTTTTCGTGCTTATATTCAGTTTTTCAATTATTATATATTTGGCTCTGAAGCCTATTTGTTTTCAGTGTCTAGTTACACAAAGTAATCACATGGTTACTGAGGTTGTGGCGTACTACTAGTCCTTTAATTAGAAGCTCTGCATGCATCTTCCATCTCTTATCCCAAGTTTCTGCTTATTATAAGCGTATAAAACCAAGTTGAGAATTGAATCAAAGGAAGTAATTTGTCTTGTCTCTTTACTGTGCTTTAAAACACTATGCATATAAATAACAGCTGCAAATCACAATCCCTTCTTCCAGCTCCCTGTGGTTTACACTGACTTGCATAGACTTCTGAAATTTATACCAGCCTGTGAATCACTGCAAGGTTCTATCCAGAGCCTTCTGAAGAGACAGAGGAATCTCAAGTAGGAAACCAACTCTTCTTTCCTCAACAGTTTAGGAGCTGGGATTGGTCTGAATTGTTTTACACAAGAGAAATTGTTTTCTCAGCAAAAATGCATTAAGGTTTTAGGAGTTTAATAATAGTTTGAAAATGAGAAATCTCACTTTCAGTTTTCTTTCAGATTTATCTTTTCACATTTGTGAGACCCATTTCTCTCACAAGAAGACTTAAAATATTCTCTGTTAAGATTGTAGGTTTTCTGGTAGCTATACATAGCAATCCGATTTAAGATTTTGATTATGAATGTCTTGATGCAGCTGTGGTCCTCAGAAAAAGTGATGAAAAGACAGTAATTTAAGTGCTAAAGAAAAGTAGAGATTACTTTCACATGTAGTGGTATTAAAGATACTGCCTTTAAAATGTATTAACAAAACAGACACCAGATGGAAGATCCATAAAGATACTTTTTTTAAGCTGCACTTTGAAAAGCTAATCATGATAAGGGAAAACCAGAAATTTCTATTCCATCTTTAAACTTTATTCTGACTTCTGGACCATGTGCTTAGTTAATTATAATAATTAAGTGTAACAAACCTCAGAAATTAGGCGTAGTTGCACTCCGGTTTTCAGTGGTAGTATACTGAAAGATTTGGGATCGATTTGAATTATTTGAAATATTTTTAAAATCTGTAGTGTTTTATTATAAGGGCTGAGCCATACAGATTTATTTAAAATCATAATTTTAACGTACGTAGTTGTTAATCCATTAATAGGTATGGTTTTGAGAAGTATGTGTTTGTAACCAGAAGTGTTTTATTAGCTTGAAAGAGATTCCTCAATGCAGTCACTTAAAACAAGAAACTACATTTCTGCTGTAAGTGCAGATGCAGGTGAAACCTTCCTGTGGCATTGTACTAGGTGATGGTGTAGTTGTACTTTTTGTTCCATTGTCTGTGCCTTACTTGGATTTTTTGTTCCAGCTGGAAAAACAACTATACCAAAGGCAGTGGTGCTCTTTAGAATTGAATCATGGGACCAAGAGTTTATAAAGTGTATGCTTTAAGTTGGGTTTCTACAGTTTGCCATCTCGTAGAAGTTTTCTAAAGTCAGCTAAACAAAGATATTTCCGTATTGTGGCATTATTATGGCAGAAGATACGTAGTAAGAGAACTCATAGTTTGTTATCACTGTTATCACTTAGATGTGTGGAACATGCAGAGATGTTTAGCATGGGTTGCACTGATGCATATGCATAAGCGAAGCCTTAAGTACTGTGGCAAATTTACTATGAAAACTTACACTCTCTTAGGACTTGTAGGACTTAGGAATTTCAGGCTCAATAGTCTTTCACCTAGAGATCTGATTTCTACTAAAGGCATGTTTGGAATATACACTTGACAACAGTATTGTACATATTGTAATAGGTTAATACTATGTATTATTTTAGGCGATGGAATCTAAATCTTAGGTATCTGGAGAGTCAGACTTACAGGAACTGATGTTATTTATGGGATTGCATTTTAGCACATCAGAGTGGTTTGTATGAGCAGTGCAGTAGTATCTCATAGAGATCATGCTGTCAGATCCATTAAAGGATGAAGAACCACTTGGATATTGCAGGGTTTGGGGCTTTATCAGTGCAGGACTTTTTGTTTATTTCTACTCTGATCCTATAAAAAAGTTTTTAAACCAGTATGTTACGTCCTTTTTTCAAACTGGTGACTGCTCTCAGTGTGCATAACAATCTTAATTTAACTGGTATTTCAGAAAACTACACTGCAGCACTCTGCCAACTGTGAAGCAAATGACTCAGGTGTCCTGGAGACTGAACTCTGGTGACCCCCAAAAATAACTTTAAGCTGTACTGACAGAGTGACTTTTGGGAGCTCTGGGTGATGCTGTGTATGTTTGTAAATAAACACTGTGTTTAAGTCTCCAGAGCTATTAGTCGCATACCCTTCAGGAGCAACTTACTGACTATTAAATCCATGCTACAAATTAAAATGCTTTTTAATATATTACAACCAAAATAATATTTTTTGAGGATGAAAGCAACATGCATTGAAACAGTAATCTGATTAGGAATGTCACCATGTTTCAGAACACATGGTGTTGATATTTCTGGACTCATGTTAACCTCTGTATGCATTGTTTTACTGATAATTCAGACAGGCAGGACTAAAAGATCTGAAGCAGAACTGGTCAAGGTGGGACATGAAAGGTAGAAAGCTTGTGATGCTCACTGAAAAGCATCTGAATATCTGTGTCACATACAAGACTTCCTTTGTAAACCTGGGGAAATTGTTTAATTGTACTAGGTCTTAGTCCTTTATCTGCAAATTAGTATTACATTGCTCTTACTGTTCATTTTTCTTTTTTTCTTTCTATGGAGTTTCAGAAATCTGGAATAGTGCCTTTTTGTATGCACAGAAAATGGTTTATGCTGTAATTCACGATCTTGTTACTTGTGTAACTTCAGTGCTAGAGAAAATTAAGCTCCTGTCTTTTCTGAGAGATACTGAATATATAGTTCCTGTCTGGGGAGAGCAGGGTCATCTTCCCTCATCTTTTTCTTTGTGTCCAGACACCTGTCAGTTCCAGACTCTTTCAAATAACTGAACAGATACATTAGGGAGGCCAACGGAACCCAGCAGTACTCCCTGGTCTTCCTGGTTTAGAGTAGCATGTCAAAGAAAGCATGGTCCTTGCTTCCTCAGGAGAATAATGATAGTGTGATGTGAATAGGTCAGGGAAGGTAGAACTACCAGAGTGTGAGAGATTCTTGTTTGGGGAGACCATTCAAAGCTGGGTACCACATAGTGTTTGAGAGAAGAAAACATAGTTTTAGCTGTATAGCAGTTTTAGAAAGCAAAGAACCAACCATGTAATCTGTAAACATCTGCTTGCTACATGAAACAAGGCTCCCACATAAAATGCAGATGCAATTCTGTAAAGAGTGAATTCTACTAATGAATATATGGGAGCTTGTGATCGAAGTTGTGCAGACTGATTTGTGGGAATAGCTTACATTTAAGTGATATAATTAATAGAGAATTTTAATTTACACGTTTGTAGTTTGATTCCTCTAAAAGTGTAATTCTGTATCTGAGCTTGGAGGGAACTTCCTAACTGCAGTGTTATGAAATTGTTTTGCTGGTGTGTAGCATGTATCTCCCATAGACAAAAGTCAGTTGCTGTTACTGCCACATTTTGTCGTGACTTACTTTTCTTACAATGCTCACTTTAAACTCACTGCTCTGTTAAGCTATAACTGCGTTGCTGTAAGCCCCACCAATGTATTTGACTGTTCAGCATCACTGAAGTTTTCACATAATTTCTAGATTTGTATTTGCTTCCTACTTTCCCTCTTTATTATTATTTTTGATCTTTATTACCTAGTTACGGAATCATAGGATGGTATCATATTGTGACTTATCAAGCTGGAGCATCTTCTCATACTTTTATTCTGTGCGTATCACTCAAGCACTTGAAAGTCTCCCTGTTGTCTCTATAGTCTTATTTTTTTAATTAGATTACTTTATTCTATGACCAAAATGCACATAGTATAAAAAAATAATAAACAAATTAAAAATAAATAAATATTTAATAGTACACTTATATTTATTTTTATTTCTGTACCTACATATGTATGTATATGCACAAACACACATAATGCAGAGGGACAGACTTGTTTCTTCTGTGTCTCAAGGTAGACTTTGGGCCACTTCGCCTGTGGAATTCCAGCTCAAAATTCTCAGTTGTCATTGAGAGTGTCAATAGGAGTGTCTGTAAGACTTCAAAGAGTTCTGTTCAGCATATAAAGAAAAAGGCTTTAGAAGTCTAAGGCAAAAGTTCTGAGACACTGGAACCAAAAGAGTAACCTAGGCACTTTATTGGGTTACTTTTGGCTTATAGTAAATCATAGTTTTTGAATTAGTGACTACTACTCTTGGTCTGGTAAGGTAGGCTTTTGAATTTAAAAATACAGCATGAATTATTAAGACATAGTAACAAAACTAAATGGTTCAAAACTAAAACAAATTCTGTGAACTGTGGAATGGTTCTGGAAACTAAATGATTACATAGCACATCCATAAACTTTTATTGTTGCATGATTGGTATTGTATTCCTGACAGAGATGCAGAAAACTTTTAAACAACTGCATTCTTAACTTAAAAAAAAATTAATTAAAAACTATACAGTTATAGTGTAGTTTTACTTTGTAACAGCGAGGGAGTTGGTTGAATTTTAAGTTATATGTTTGTTTTTTTGTGGAAGAAAGACAGCAGACTAATTCTGTTGCAATCTAAGGTATACATTTTGTATATCTAGAGGTAACTATCATCTTTAGGTTCATCCATCTTTTACCAGTCAGGACAGACAAACACAGTGCCTCCATGGTAAAAAGAAACCCTCTTAGTCTGTAGAGAAGTAAGAAGCCCTCTTCACTGTCCTAGCAATCTAAGGTTGATCAGAGCTTATACAGCAGATCAATGCCAATTTGAAATCTACAACAGTATAACTTAATGGTAATAAAAGTCATTAATATATTGAAGGAAGAAATTGAAATGACATTCCTGCTTTGGAAAATTGAGCATTAAAAACCCTAAATTGTTAACAAGATCTTACTCTCATTAAGGAATAACCTGAGAACTGCTCCTGTAGAGGTCAAATACCCAATAAAAAAGATTGGCAATGTTGAGACTAATCCACCAGCAGAAGAGGCTTCTCTTTACTTCTCTGCATATGTGCCAGTTCTCTGCCTCCATGGAAGGTGGGTGATTATAATAATGACAATTGAACAAGATGGGATTCCTGTGAGTGGAGTAAATAATATATTGGTACTAACTGCAACTGTATTTCTGGAAAATTTTTGATTTACTTCTTGTCATGTTGAGACCATGCAACTAATGTGGCTTAAAAAAATGTTACAACTGTTCTGTGGCAAACAGACGAGACACAACTGATTTTGTTTCCTGCTATTTTAACTATGTTATAACTTTCTTGGTAGAAAAGTTAATTTTAGTCATGCTAAATTGGACTTTGACAAAAGATAGCAAATGTGTATAATTTCTGGAGTTACTAGATAGATCTTAGCCTTTGGACGGAGAGCACATTAAATTAAAAAAGAGAAATCTATACTAAGACATGCTTATTTGGGTCTGAGTCCTCTGGAGACAGTAGCAGTAGTGTTCTGCTAATGGGATGATAAGGATGTGAATATTCCTTAAATGGGTAGCTTACTAAATGTTCACCAAATGTTTTCTTTCTGTGCCTTTCCCTCATTTGAAGGAGTCTGTCAGATCTTATTCTGTGTTTGCAGAGGTGCCTGAAGAATCTCAGTCTCCTGGGCTGCAATAGATTGTTTGCTTATTTCCCATAATTCTTGAGCAAATTTCAGAAAAATTTAAAGAAACCTCTTTACTTTTGCAGTGAGTTTCAATCTTCAGCAGGAAGTGTTACAGATTCATATAATATAAATAAGAGGTGGCTGCAGGTAGAAACTTCAGAGTTGCCTTTTTGCAACTCCTCTCAGGAAGAGGATGCTAAGGTTAAATATAGGAATTGGAAAGCAATATCAAGAAAGCATCAGCTTTCTTGAAAAGCAAAAAATTATTCTAACAACAGAGTTAAGGAATAAAGCATTGCAGAGTGTCTTAATGTTGATGGGTTTAGAGTGTTTCTCATAACGCTGAACATCCTGCAAATATGTTCAGGTTCTTAAATATAAATATACATTTATAACACAAATATATGTATATCTCACTTATAATCAAATATACATGATGTTTCCATCTGTATCCTGATGTTTGATATTTCCCAATCAGTGCTTAAATTTTAATGTCTAATATATGAATATTATGTATTTGTTTATCTATTTCCCTGTGTGGTAATACTAAAACTGAAATTTAAATAAGGAATTAGCTTCCTTGTTATGCCACTCCTCTAGTTTCTCAATAATTAGACTAATGTTAAAACTATATGCTTAATACAAGGCATATGCTAGATTTATGGAATTGCTTCCTTTTACTCTTGCATTCTCCTTGGCACCTATATGCAAGAAGTAAGTATAAGCCAATGCTTGTACTTACTTTGTGCCTACTTGTACTTTGCCACACAAAATAAACACTGATATTGCACAAATGCTCAGGAATCTGGAACACCCTACCCCTTTAATATTTTCTTTTCAATCCAGCTGGATGAATCACTTAATTTAAATATTTATTTAATGTATTTTTAAGAACCCTTGTAGTGATTCAGACTAAAGAATATCTCATAATGATATTTCTTCTGTGTGAGTGGAAACAGGACTGTAATATAAGCTAAAATATTTTTGCAAGGCATCTAATCCACTGAATATTTTTTCAGTAAGTTGCAATGGGTTCGGGGTTTTTTTGTTCATCTCAATTTTTCCTTATAAAAATAGCAAATACAGACAGGTTTGTGTTAAGCTGCTCCTTGTTCAGTTATGAACTTGGAATGGGATTAGTTGCTTGAACTATTCTACCTCTGCAGTATAGTATAATACAGTCCTGATCTCACCATTTATCACTGAGCAACTGACAGTAGTGCATTCAGCAAAAACATTAATTGTATTCACCATTCTAATTCAAAACAAATGGTATATGTGCAGTTCTGGACTGTTTGGAAGTGTTTGACTTAATCCTTTTTGTCTTATAAACTGTCCCTAATGTTTTGAAGTTTCAGAAGCCTATCTTCCAATTAAAAGATAATGATTGTGAATTCTGTTATAATCAAGTTTTTTGTCCAAATTAGTTCTCTAGTCTCATGTGGATCTCCAGGAAAGTTCCATTTCCCACATGGATGGAACTTTATTGGCACGGTAGAAAATGTCATTATTCCCAAGGACAGGAGTATTTATTCCCACCATACAAAACCTGTGCTGGCCACAGGCTATTAAGAGTCATAGTTATTTAAGCTATGATAGTGAAAATTTCATTGAAAATGCGTATTTGAGTAAACTAGAATGTGACTATTACAAATGCAAATTTTGAAACAGTGCAAACAAACTGTATATTCTTAATATCAATCATGTCCTTTTGAAATGTGAGCACACTTCACATAATTTCTGCTACAGTAGTATGTAAATGTGCATATATTTCACCTGTATATATGTATATATTCTACAATCAAAGTTTATAAATCTTGGAGCATGAATTCACTGTAGCTATGTGTTACTATTAGCAGCAGTAGTGAATGACCAGCTCCTTCTAAGATGGCTGGTTTTATAGATACTACATCCTTTGAGTAATGAGCTGTTCTTTACCTTGACACTTTTCATGTCTTAAATGCTTTTAATCACATACTGCTTATATTACATTGATTACCTGAAAGAATGTTGAAGCTTTAATGATCCCTGTTTTGTCAGTGTAAGAACTTAGCAGCACCCATCATATGATGTTATTCGGTATGACAGTTACGCAGCTTATACTTTGGGGAAGATATCAAAGCTAATGTCTAGTTTGTAGTATAAGTAATCTTTCATGATTACCAGTTAGGGTGATTTGGGACTGCCATCACCCCAGTGGCTCCACTGTAGTCAGCTTTCCTAAAGGTTTTATATTTCCATTTGTTAGTCTTTCCACTCTTCAATTGCAGTTGCTAAAACAATAAATGTGAATATTTTTTGCTTTTCAATCTTACATCTATACTACAAATAATAAAGTCTAAAACATAGCAGCTCACATATATAGCAGAAAAATTGTCCTCTGATATTCTTTTTCCGAAAGGAAATGCAGGAGAAGGTTGTCATGACTGCAGATTTATTGGACATTTATGTGATATCTGTATGGTTATGCTAGTGTGTAGTGCTAGGCTCTTCTTGCAATAACTTTAAAGCCAGGGAAGTGACTGCTGGATTGAAAGGATGAAAGTAGTCATAATAAAAGAGGGGGAAAGAAGACAGCATGCATTTACAGTTGAGATGTTTAAAACTTGCTTATACTTCCTCCAGGTCATATAGATAGAGAGGGAATATGACAGACCTGACAACTTCAGAATTTCTGATCAGTTACTATTTAGCCTTCAGTAGAACATTTCCAGACTCTCGCTACTTAATTGTCATTTGCAACATTTCTGCTTAGCTTCGTTTCTCCTGATCTCAAAGTGACTGAGATATTATTACTTCTATATAAACGGTGATAAATATGTCCATAGCATATTTGTATGTTTATTATTCATGAACAAATAAAAAGAAATTTCTTCTCTCACATCTACCCTATATGGTTAAAGCATACAAATAGATACTAATATGCTGAGTCATTAATGACAACATTTGAAGGCTTCTTTGTTAGCTTAGCTAGAACTGTATTTTTCAGTAAGTTGATGTGCCAGATAGTAAGTCATGCAGGAGGAGATCCTAAATGGGAAAAGTGAAGAATGTTGACCTGGGTCTTTTATTGGGAATTCTTTCTGTCATTTTCCTTCTATTTGCAGCCATTATTCATTTCTGCTGGATTGGTAAACATTTGCAGAAATATGGAAGAACCTCAAGCAATTCTGCTCTTAGCTCCTGTGATTTGTGACTTTGCCTAGAGTATGTCCGACTAATCACTTGGCTAAAATGGCAGCACTATCACAACCATTTCACCTGCTATCACTGTCAATCCCAATGAAACTGAACGGGTATAATTATGAGATATATTTTTAGGAAAGATACTTTATATAGATGAACTTCTGATGGCAGTAAATTCTAGGACCCTAGGGAAGAATATGCAAGAACAATACTTTCCACTTTAAATTACATGTTTTGATGTCTAATTATAAAGTTTCAGTGGTTTCAGGGCTGACATCTGCTTTGTGTCATACAGGGAAATAATACAGATTTTCATTCACTATTTTTTACAGATTTAGCCTATATTTTAATGGTATTTACACTTCACAGAACTAAAGGTAGAAAAATTTTACATCACCTTGCATGCCTCATATATCGCCGACCAGTTATGCATCTAGAGTAGAGTTATAAACTATGATTGCAAACTCAGTTGCAAACAAATTTTGCCTCAGGCATGAACCATAAAATAAAGTAATAATCCTCTCTGTAAGAGACAACTTTTCTCCACTGCTCTTTTAAAATAAAAAAGAAAGTAGGTCAGAGAAATTTAGGGTATTTTAGAGTATGTACAGTATTGTATTGTTTGCCAGCACCTAATTTACAATTACAGAGCTGCATGAATATTGAAATGATTCAGCTTCCCATTATAAATGTATGTGGCAGTTTGGTTGTTGATCAGTTTATGAAGTTAATGCAAATGAAACTGTCTTCCTGTCAGCATTTGAAATATATAATGCAGTCATGTTGTATATTCAGGGACAGGCCATTGACAGTCAATTAACAAGTTTGATTGGTATGTCAACTCATTCTTTTGAATTGTTAATAGTATGTTAATAGCATTCATTTCTTTGTGCAGTCCCATTTGCAGCTTCACAGTTACAGCTATTTTTTATGATTCTGAGTAACCTAAAATAGTGCCTTAATAATAGATTATTAAACACCTGTCTGGTGTAGCTTAGGGAGGTTTTTCTAGACTGGGAGTTTGCAGTGGATCCCTTTGATATTCAAATCAACAAATGATAGCCTTTTTATTCAAAACGTAAGTTCTTTTGATGGTTAGCTTGTTAAGAAATATTCAGCTCCAGTCTGACCTGATCTGGTTTCCCATGGAAAAGATCTGATGCTGTTTGAAGGTTCATAAATGGAATGCCAATGACAATTTGTTGTTGACGTTTTGCTGCCTCAGCCTTCAGATGCTGCTGGTTGATGTGCCGCTTTAGCTTCACCAAATAATGCTTGCAGGTAAATGATCTTCTGATTGATCAGATAGTTTCAAAGCAAAGAGTTCTCTTCTGTGGTCTGTAGTCATGGTTTTTAGGCTTGGAGGGGTACTTTAAAAGATGCATCAAAGTTGACAGATGAATCTCGAGGCAAGGAATGATGGGAGACAGCAGAATTATGGGAATATTTTTTAGAGAATAACACATTAGTGAGAGTTTTGAAGACCTTCAAAGGTCTATCAAACCAGCTCCCTATAGCAGATTTATTCCACCTTAAAAAAAATAAAATTAGGTACACTGATTAACTCTTAAATTTCCTGCATTGGGAAGGTGTTGAGCTGACTTATTGTTCCCTGATGGTGTTTTGAAGTGCTTATTTAATTTGAATTTCAGCATTATCTTGTTCTACATCCAGAGCTTAGTCCTGCAAGATGCAATTTCTGCTTCTACTAAATTTTACAAAAAATCAAAGCATTATATCACCTCACAAGGTCAGGGTGTACATAAGTGTTAGCATTACAAACAACAAATAAAAAGTTGCAATTACTTTGTTTCTCCACCTTTCTTTATATTACATGTATTATTCTTTCATACCTTTCTTCATTCCTCATTAGTGCTGTTTCTGATTTTAGCTATTATTCTGAAGAATCAGACTAGCTATTAGAAGTTCAAAACATACATCACAGAAATCGTTCATTTCTCTTTGGTTTGAGCATTTATTTATTCACTACCAGCATGTGATATTATTCTGCAAAAACATGCAATTGTTTTTTGTTGAAGAGCTATAAGATTTAACTCCTTCAGGACTGAATGGCAGAAACTGTGAGTTTTGCAGTTAAATGCTGTGACCGGTTATAATGCCAGATGCAAACCCTGAAATAACATGTTGAAAGACGCTGTGTGTTAACTATAATTCCCTGGACTTCATAGCAGGGAATTCATGCTAGCTGAATTTAGGCCAAACTTTTTTAGCAATAAAACCCAATCTTTTCACAAAACCCAAAAACATTACTTAAAACTGATAGATGAACAGTCAAGTCATGCAGCTTCCATCTTATATATAAATAGAATGTAAAATTTATATGAGACTGTTTCCGTCATTGGAAGTCTTGTCATTTTTGCATGCTTTTCAGATACTGCTCACTGGTTAGCTGATAATTAGAAGCTCTTTCTGTTGGGCTGAGCAAGCAAAGTAATAGACATTCATATTCTCATACAAAGTCATATTTTCTGTGAAGTACCTATGAATTTCCTAAGCTCAAAAAGCAAAATCAGATATTTAAATTGTTCTTGGCATAATTTGTAGATTTTGATACAGCTTCTGTTTTTGAAGAGGTACCTTATTCATTATTATCAAATTCAAATAAAAAGTTCAGATTATTTTCAGATAGCAGTGCTGTTGATACTGTGTCATTGACCATTTCAGTGCTTAAGTGAGTTTTAGCCATTATACTTCAAAAAGAATTTCTTGATCACATCCCACGTTCCCATTAGGCTTTTGTAGGTATTTTTATCTAATTTTCAAAAATGTAAGTAGATCTGCATTTCCCACATGTTCTTCATTTTATCATCTCACTTCTTCTGAAGTAGCCAAAATTCTTCACAAAAATTGTGTTTGTACAGGATCATCAGATTAAATGTTCTACAGTGTAAGACAGTCTATGTTAAGTATCTTTCATATTGCTAAATTCGTAGTATTTCAGAAAGCTAGAAGGTAACGATAACTATCTCACAGGTGTTTGGAATACATGGAATTTCAGTAGATCATTTCTTTTTGGATAGCATTGGATTATCAAAGAAATCATAGTCGGGAATGTATCAATTTTTATTTATCTTTCACTGTAAAGGTTTTTCAGAGCCTTACTAATACTTTTTGTCATCAAGAGGGATCTTTCCATCCTATATTAACTTCTAGCATACTAATGAAAACATTCATCAAGAAACGGAATAGAGTCTTCATCCAAGAACATGAGTTTATTTGAACAAATCAGAACAGATCCATCAGAAGGCATTGAGAGGTGTGCTTCCTGGACTGTCCATTGCTGCAGCAGCACTGCTATTACCAGGAAAAAGAAAAATACCAAGGGTTTAAACCTGGATCTCAGCAATATCACTGCTGATTAAACTAATTGCTGAATTATTCCTTACTGCATGCTGCCCCTCCCTTCCTCTTATCTACCCCCTTTTAGTTTCAAAGCTTCGCTTTCTACCTATTTTTATATCAGAGGGTTTGACTCTGCAATTAGTTTTTACTAGCCAAAATAACTACCTTTATTAATAATGCAAACAAAAAGATCTTAGCATATGGTAAGTTTACAAGCACTTGTTCTTTGTGATGTAAGATGGATAGAAACATGATTGCAGCTTGGCTGGCAGAACACAAGATATATATTTTATTAATAATCTATCAGCAACTAATATGCTATCAATATACTGCAATTTCCAGTTCCAAGCTTTTATCATTTTAAACCATCTAGAAATTTTCATGAAAATAAGTATTATAAGAGAAGAACAAGGTGAACATGTAGAAAAAAAGCCCAATGAACCAAAAATCACGCACACAAAAAAACTACACAGAAAAAAAAAAAGCCCTCAGAAACTCACAGAAAAATAGGAAAATGTATAATGCTAGATTCTAATTCCATACCCAAATGAATATGTATTACTATACAGAATATAATATAGTTACAGTCCAATTATAACACAGGATATAAATATAATTTGTTAAAGAAACTTAAGTTTCAAATGCTACAAGTTACCACTTGGTCAATAGGTCACTTTTTGTCATAAAGCGCTCCCAATATAAGAGAAAAATCTATGCTCTGAAAGGTACATAGTAAAATCTGCCTGGCTGCGCATTTAATGATATTTTATTTAGGGATGCTGTCCACACTGCAATTCTCATAAAAGGTCAGTATTTAAAGGTACAACAAATAAAGGTTGTGAAGTTATGTTTGGATGAGCATATTTACTGTACTTCTGAGATTGTGGCTGGCTGTCTTTAGTTTCCGTTACTTTTATTTTGTTCTGTTAGGAATCTTTATTATATTTTAGGATAGGCAGTTGCATGTATTTGACAAGGGTGTTACTTCATAATCCTTTTTTTTTTCTTGAATTGAACTTCAGGAACACTGTATTTAAGATTATATGAGAATTTATAATGCATTGTCACTGTGAAATTACGAATTCTTTGAAACTATAGATTGGGTGATATCTTACTACTCAGAACACAAAGTTTTGACTATGGACTCTTTCTGTACTGCTGGATTTCGCAGGATTTTGCAACTGATACCATGGGGTTCCAAATACCCAAAATGATTTCTTTGTCTTTGGTGATCTCTTTGGTTTAATTGGTGATGCAGAAAAGACAATATGACACTAGTTTGGACAAGAATATTAAATATATTTGTGGCTCTTTGTTGCAAGTTTCAGTTTTTATTAAGTATAATCAGAACTTGACTTTCATTTTTGCATTGGAAGTTGGGATCCTGGATAAAGGTATTCTGTTTTGCAAGGAAGTATTAATACTGCAATATGAATAAATAGGTAAAAGATTGTGATAAACACTGTATATTGTGTATTTTATATTCTAGCTGCATTACTATTATGTAGTCTGTACATGTACATCTAGTTGCATAAATAAGTCTCCTTTAATTTCCACTGGGAAATTGTGGGTTTGTGTATTATATATTGGATTTATGTACTAAATAATCTTCAACATACAGTAAAGTGTTATTATTTAGATGTCCATAGGTGGAAGTAAAATCCATGTAAGACTGGGTGTATGCAGAAGATTGGTAAAGTACAAATCCGCACTATATGGCTAGAATGAGAACTAACACTTTTATCTTAGTAATACTGTTAATTACAGTTAATTGTTTTCAGTTAATGGATTCTTGGTTTTATGGAACTGCTTCATTCCTGTCTCACAAACTGGTATCTTAAGTAGCCAGTGACATTCATATTTTGAATAAAAATATTAAGCCAAGTGGTGGCTAGGAATGAAATCTTTTCTGTAAGAATAGAATGTCACGGTGTTAACATGTTTCATACACTGTGAATTACTGTCGTGTGATGAACAGCTTTCATCCTTCAATACAGAGTATTTCTCTGCCTATCTGTCCCTCCTCTGTTTACAATCACATTAACCTATTTGACAGCCAGTACGAGTAAGGATTGTGAAGATAGGTAGGAATGGAAAAAAACCTGACTCACTTTTTGTAGGCATTTATGACTGCAATCTGAATTCTCTTTGGATGCTGTATTCCAGAACAGTGGTACAGCCTTAAACAGTAGCACCCTTATTGTTAGAAATTATCACCTAAAAATTTCTTCAGTGCCTTCTTGGACTGCTTTATCACTGCAGTGATAATTTAACTTATAATTTAATTTACTGTAAGTGGACATTCTCAGTAGAA
Organism: Melopsittacus undulatus; assembly: GCF_012275295.1. Taxonomy (NCBI): domain Eukaryota; kingdom Metazoa; phylum Chordata; class Aves; order Psittaciformes; family Psittaculidae; genus Melopsittacus; species Melopsittacus undulatus. The sequence continues at coordinate 43,363,552 of NC_047530.1, read as the reverse complement.
ACCTCAGTTAATGTGGGAAGGATATTACAAGATCTCTTTCTAAGTAGATTGTATGTTTAGGGATAAAAGTAGGGACAAGGTCTGCAATATAAACACATACAGATATTTAAGGTTATTGTATCACTCAATCTGTTTTCTTTATCTCCTTTGTGTAGGTACAGTTACCTTATGATTTCTGTTCTATATGTTCTCCACTTTCATGAGAACAGACACTGTATTTTCTGTCCTATACTGAGCTTGCTTCTAGTAAAGAGCAGTTATAATTTAATACAAACTGTTCAGCACTTCTGCAGTCAATTTTTCTCCTTTGATAAGTATATCTGTATTCGGGAATATTTTTGCCATATGTTCTGGCATGACTTTTAATTTCTCCTAAATGAAGTCTCACTTTCTTACTTTCTGCTTTTATTTTGAACCTGTTGGCGTCAATTTTTATTATTTCTACTGGTGCACATTCTAATTTAATAAAATCTGCGGCTTTCCTTACCATGCTGTTAATCCCTTCTTCCATTGATTTAGTGAAGATGTTAAACAAAATCAGGTCTGATACGATCCCTCAGCACCCTACTTTGGTACACTGGCATTTTCATGACTCTCCTTACAGACTACCAGCTAGTTAACAGCATTTATAATTAGAAGAGTTAAAAGTAATTTTAAAATATGCTGTATCAGATATTCTAAGGATCCAGATGAATTACAACCATTATCCTCCCTTACCTATTCATATATAAATAATAAAAAAACTCAATCAACTGTGGTGGATGTAATACCCATTTTGTAAAAATGCAGTATCCGTTGCTCAATAGTCCATGTCCACACTGAGTCATGTGCATCACTTTGCGTTTTTAGATACCAATCCTTCCCACCTTGTTTTTCTGGACCCTGAATATGCCTTTGCTTTTCTTGGTAAATATTGATTTGATTAAGTCTTTAATTCCTCATCCCAACCTCAATTGTTATCAAATAGGCTAATAAATAGACTAATCTTCGGTTGGATTTTTTTTTTCATTTGTTTTGTTTGGCACCTTTGTTCAAAGTGATATGAATAAGAAATGAGTAAATGATAATCAGTTTGGATTTTAACTCCTCTTTTAGATAAGGTATGTTCATAAAGCTGAGCATTCAGCGATTTTTCACAGTTGGCAGATTTTGCTAATGTGGTTGTGTAAGAATTTGTGATATTTTTTCAAAAGCTTGAGAGGAAATGGTAGGCTTTGTAAAAGGTGACAGATTAATAGTCATGAAGACTAGAATTCCACTGTCCCAAGGAAGAAATTCATCAAAGATTAATACTTTTTTTAGCTTGCTCATTTTTAAGTAGGGAGGCTGCTCTTTTTCTGTTTAGGAAAAAACATCCCGTAGGATGTGGAGAACAGTTTATCCTCTATTACAATTAAGTCTTTGAACAGTCTACTGTGATTTTCCATAAAGGAACAATAAGTACCCTATGTGTCAGTACAGAACATTGGACAGAATATTCATAGTAAGTGCATAGTAAATGAAGAATGTTTTACTTAGATTTTCTTTATTTCCTCTCTGTATATCGGAGATTCCAAATGGAGCAAACAGGAGTCCTGGAGAAGACTTCAGACTGGCTGTTATGCCCACATGGATGTATTAAATGGCAAGCTGTGTTCACCCGTTTTGTTGGAACCTTTCCTAGATGTTTAGAACTACTGTTACGGACTTTAAAAGCTAGGTTTATTTTTGTTTAGTGCCTCATACTCCCTTGGAACATGAATGACAGCTTTTGGGGTGGAGGGGTTTTTTGTCAAAATTTCAGTTTCTAAATCTTTGTCTTCTGTAAATCAGAACCATGTGGGTTTTATTTGCATCAGCTGTAGAGCAGAATAAAGTTGATTTGGCATTGATCAAGATTTAAATATAACCAACACATTACCAAAAATATGTACTCAAATATTTCAGTTTTCTATTATAAGATAGAGCAGCTTTTAAGAAGTTGTTTTCAAGCTGAGAATTTGATCTTAAGCTTTCTGACCTGATTGTTCCTCTCAACTTCTGAGTATGTAGCATATTAAACTTCAAGGTACTATGGTCCTTCAGGAATGTATTATGTGAGATTGTCTGCTGTAAATCCAGCACAGTCTAAAGGCTCTATCTGAATTATTTGATTTTTAGAGATTGCAGAGGTGTTTACAGTTGGGCAAGGTAGAGTATAAATAGGAGGTATTCAGATGCAACATTTTGAAATTGATTTGCAACAATTAATATTGTGACTTCTTCAGGTGCATTGTCAAGTTAACTTTTTAAACAACTGGCAGTTTTTGTGCTGCTCAGTGTATACATGCTACATGATGCAATACTTCATTTTGGTATAATTTACAATTAGGAAATACACAAAAGTTTCAGGTACGTTGATAGCATTATGTCATTGTACTCTGTGTCAAATATGGCTTTGCAGGACAGTGTATCTTAATTTTGCTAAATTGCAGATAAAATGGTATTATATAGACTAGTTTAGCATCCATGATAGTGCAGTATTCTATTTCAGTTCTTGAAAAAAAAATGTCCTATAAATTTTTAACTCACACATATGTAAAGTCAGAGAGAAAAATTTAAATCATACTTTGGTGAAATAAATTTTGATAATGAAAAACAATGCAAAAAGATGAGTGTTTTGTAATCTTGTAGCTTAGGTGATCAAATAGATCTTGGAATATAGGAAGCCCCATTGAAAAATGAGGTTTAGTAAACTGGAATCATAGCATTTGAAAAATGAGCTCTAAATCTCTGAAAATTGTGGAAATGTTACAGCAATTTCAAGTAAGATAGTAATAATATGCTACTGGTTAATTATACTTTGTTGACCTAACTAGGCAAAACCATTATTTAATTCAAAGGGAATTTCTAGTGTTTTGAGTATGATATACAATCATTTTACTAAGTTATAAATGGATTTTTATAAGTGTCAGCTATTGTTGCTCAAAGTTAATACTTTTTTTAATTTAAGAATATGTCTTTCTTGTTTTAGTTACTGATAACTGCACATTTTCTCAAAAGGAAGCCTATATCAAACTAAACTATGTGCATTTAACTCATTTATGAAATTTTTACACTACAAATTTGTAACAGGTCAAGAAAAACATGATCTTTATTGAAGGCTGTGGTGTATTTGTACCACATTAGATGCAGTTTATGTTCTTAGCCTGAACTCAAAGCTATTCAATTACTGTTGTCTAAACGGTACCTTTAAAACTTTATTTATGCTAGGTAGTTGAATAGAAGATTTCACATTGCAAAAAGCAACTTTACCATCATTAGCTAAAATAAGAGCGCCCTAGGAAGAAAGGATTATCATATATTAAATAAAAAGTTCACCAACTTACATCTCTAATCCCGTTAGGAAAGATTATTTCTATCTAACTTAATCAGCCAGAGGTCTTTATTGCCTGGAGTATTAATTGATTTACATCTTCATCAAGGTCAGAGGTACACATGGCTGACCAGAGGCAGCCTATTAGCACGTTGTCAGTTATGCTTATTTACATTGACCAAACATAATGGTGGGTTATTTCACTGTTAGGTCAGGGGGTCACTGAATCTTTTGTGCACCCTGACCTGTTAAAGGGCAGCAGTCACTCAGATACCAAGCTGCATTTGTAACAAAGATTTAGCTGATTGCATATTGATGCTAGCCTTTCCAAGAAACATGCATATGGTCATATGGTGCACCTATTAACATTAGCCTAAATACCTGTGGGGGAATGGTTGAAATCTCCTCATTAGAAATTCCCTGGAATTTTTGTATTATGCCAGTTTTAATCTAGCAGATTTTAATAATACCAGCAGGAAAAGTTTCATAAAATTTCCATTTTTGCTCTTGGCCTTTGATTTAAAAAAAAAATCAACTCAGTGCATGTCTATAGGTATTCCATTACTTGTTTCTTTCTAAGTAGAAATAATTATATCCTTTTCTGGCTAATTAGTAGCATAGGTTGGTCTTGTGTCCAGCTAAGTCTGTTCTGCTCATTGTTTCTTTTCCTCCACTATACTTGCTGGGAGAGAAGATAAATACTTTCCGTAACTTACAATACTGTTAAAAACTTTTTCATAGGATAGAATAGTTCAAAGTGGCACCAAGCATTCTGACTTTTTGTTTCCATGGTGCCGTAGATGATTTCCTTCTGCTTTCCTGAAAAGTGAATGAAGCTTAAAAAAAAAATTTAAAAAAAGTGATATAAAATAATTGCTACTATAATGTCTTCACTCTATATTAACTGTGATCTAGATATATATTTTACTTCATTCCTGGAGACAGCTGCATTATGATAAGTAGTAATTCTCACATAGCAGCTTAGCATTCCTATCTGTTAGATACGGATTGCATACTCTGAGGTTCTAATTGTCCACTGAAATACCTTTATTATTTACAGTTATGCTAACTGTGCAAGGCAGCTGCTAAACTATTAAATTAGCTTATTAAAACTCAACCTTTCATCTAAAAAGTGGTATGAATGAAAATGAAAAGGGAAGGAATATGGAATCACACTAGACCCCTTTTATAAACTACTTGCTGCTGTCTAGCTGTATTGGAAATAAACTGGTACAAGTGAGCATCTCGGCAGTACAAGTTTTTTTATTTTTGGTTTGTCAAATCTTTAATGACATTTTAGCACTGGAAATATGTGTATGGGCTGCAGTGCAAATTAAATCATTGGTGTAAGCTGAGACATGTAGTGTATAAATACATATCCATTATATTGTAGTTTTGTTTCTATGCTGTTTACTGGATATGCAGGTCCTCTAGACTTGATACACTGTGAATCTATAGCCTGAAAGATTTTCTGTTATCCTAGTAGATGCTCAAGAAATATAAACTGTTGCAAGGTTCTAGCAGGGTTTTTCAGAATACTTTCACAACACAAGGACTGACACCATACATTGTGACATCTCCTGTTGTAAGATTTCAGTACTGTGAACAAGATATTATGATGTCTTCCCTGTTTTAAATGCTTTTACTTCGCTAACAATTTCTTGCTTAATGCTTCAAATGTTCTAGAGACAGCCTCTTGAAATCTGCTAAAACAGTGTTTGTGCTGGTTTGCTGCTTTGTCCCTGCTGATTGTTTATTTATGCTGGCTTTTCATGACCAAGTCACTGGGAAAAGAAAATGCGTATCCCTCCTCCTTCCCTTATCCTAAGTTACGTCTCCCCGAAATACAGTTACTGTTAACCTGTGGCCATGTTTTGACCCTTTTCCCTTCCTTCCCCATTGCAGCCACCCTTCCATAACATGGTGGCACGTTAGGAACACTGTTTTTCTATTAATTATGTCTTAAGATACAAACAAGTATGTTAGGAACAGAGGGTTTTTTTAAATTGTTTTTTAAAGAGCCATGCAAAATTCCCACTGAATCTGAGCCAAAAGTGGTGCCAATTTTGCTCAAATCATCCAGAGATTTTTTTTGACCTCACTTATGACCAGTGGGGCTAATTGTATCAGAACCATCCAGGATACTTTAAGAAAGTGCTATCTTGGTCCGTATTTCAAAACACTGACAGATATTTTGTCGTTAATTAGTATTCATATTATGTCTCAAACAATCTGTTCAAGAATAGGGGAAGTGAACTGGTTGAACAGCTCTTCTGTCTACCTAATAATTAACACGGGTTATGCATGGAAAACCAGCAGCCCAACAGGAAAAAAAGAAAGAAATATTGCCAGTGTGGTTTTTTTTTCTGTAGAGGCATAGACTACCTGTACTGAGTTTTTGACTAATGCATGTATTTCACTTTGCAGAGGTGAAACTGAATGGCTTGCTTTAAAAACAAACCTGTGCCACTCTGAATCTTATCTTCCTGAATTTGTTTCTCATCTTGTCAGTATGCCACTTGGTAGCTGGCTGGACTCCCTTGTTCAATGGCACATATTTTAAAATAGCACCATTTAAAAAAAAAAAAAAGACCATTTGTTCCTATAAACCAAAATATTACTTGCATTTTTTTTCAAATTCAGGATATATATATAGCATTATCAAAACAATATTTCAGATATTTTAAACAATTTAAATAGTTGATGGTTGTCAGTTGCTATATTATGGTTCCTTTCTCCCTCCTCCCCCTCTTCAGCTGCTAATCATAGAACTTGTATGCCAAATTGTATAAGATACTCTTCCAATAGTTACATGTGTGAGTCTTTTGTGAGACACAGACAGTTACGAGGACAGATTTGGAGTTGCATATGGGTCTGTCACATGGTTTGATTGCCATGTCTTCTAGGACACAGATTTCTTTTTTAATTATTCTTAATTCTGAGGAATTTTTACAGTTTACACAGTAAGTTCTGCAAAATTCTTCCGGAAGATTCTTTGCACAGTCCATTTTCCCCCTCTTTACTCCTAGCAAATGCTTCCTGTGCTGACTTCAAAGTTGCTTACACCCACCTGACTTCCCACTTCTATTCTTAGTTTTCTTTTGATATTGAATTAAATTTACTGCTTCACTGATCAGGAAATGTACAGACTTTCTAGAGAAGTGCAGCATAAGAGGATGAAAAGTTTTTATATTTACATTAAGATTTTATTATAAGTCTTTGAGATGTCTGAATAGTAAGAATAAATGTTTCCTTTGCTGGCTGCTGCTAAAAAAAGTAGGTCTTCAGAGTGTTGCCAGGAAGACTTTGGAAATCAGTCTGAACTAACTGCATCGCAGCTCAACTTAAAGAATATGTTGGTGATATCATCTGGTCACCCATTTAATTCCATTTTCAAAACACTTTTAAACTAGTTTACTAAAGACATTACAGATATATGTATATACTTTCTTATATGTACTGAACCAAAGATAGAATGCATCATCACTCAGAAAACAAGAACATATTTAACCATGTTGGGGCATCACTGTGATCCAGCAGCCATAGGTGTCACTAGTATCAGATATTATTGTTTTGAGTCAACACATACATCCATGCTTTAACTGCTGATTTAGTTTATTGCAGTATTGTGTTTCTATTGTACTTAAATCCCTATAAAAAAATATCTTTATACTGGCATGTTCGCTCCATTTGTGACAAATGATGGCAAACAACAGTACTGGTGAAACGACCTTGAAAAGAGAAAAGTGTTTCCCTTGCCTCCTTTATACTCCCAGAATATTATTTTCTTATTTTTATTTTCTTCTAGATTGGAGATGTTCTCTACTCTTCTGGACAGATTGCTCTAGTACCTTGTACGATGCAGCTTGTGAGTGGTGGCATAAGGACTGAGGCCACAGTTTCCCTGCGTCATGTTGGGCGAGTTCTTCAAGCTATGAGCCACAACACTGAACTCCACCATATCATCACAGCCAGCTGCTATGTAACTGAGAGCAAGCACATTCCTATTGCTCACTCTCTATGGCAGAAGAAATTAGGAGAACATAAAAAGGTAGATGTGATATCCATTTTCTTCTTTCTGGGTTGTCTTCTTTTTTTTCCCCTCTGACTCCTGTAGTGTTATCAGAATTGTCTCAGTACATTTCAGAGAGGTTTAAGTAAAGCTGATACAATAATGTTTGATTGAGCTGTTATGTTCTGGCTCATAAGTGGTTGTGCACAATTGAGAAAGGAAATTGCTTAATAGAAAGTTATATTCATCACTAACTTCATCTTAATTCTCCAAAGCAGTATGTTAAAGAACTCTCAAAGAGCAGTCAGTTCCTCCAACAGAAATGTGTTGAACTGTACTTGAATTACCTCTGTCCATATATTTTTACATAATAAGAGCGGAGCGGTTTACTTCAACTTTTTGTTAGTTCTTCTATTGAGGTTTTTTTCCCCACACTTTCTTACAGTCAGTATTGTCATGACAACTGCATTTAGCAGTTTATTGCTCATTATTGCTTATTATTCAGTTGAGCTTTTAAGACTAGATTGAAGCATGGCTGTATATTGATTGACCCTAGATTATCCCTTAACAGGGTAATAATTTACACAGTGATTTGTAATGATACCATAATAATTTCTATTATGTATGTACCACTTTTCTTAAATAGCCGTGGAACACCCTGCAAGCACTGAAAGGGTAATGGCCACAACTCTTGTAAATAAAAAATAACTTCCCACAAATGAGTAAAAAGAGTAGTAACTGCATAATTTCTGTATAATTTAATATAACTTAATTATTATGGTTTCTCAGTGAAATACATGGCTTGGAAGCACAATGTTGCATATGTTAATACTGCCATGAAATAAGAAAAAATGCACCTGAAACTTGCTTTCTATTTGCCTTCACCTTCAGTCTCTGCGCTACACACTTGTCTTCCTAAGAAAAGATGTATGCTTCACTTAGATGCTTACACATTCCACCTTGATGTATTAATAAAGGACCATCTTAAATACTGTTTACTACTCCTCCAAGACCAATTGTATTGAATCTGAATTCAATTTACATTTTTAAGTTCAATTCCTTTTTTGCTGTGTGACTGTTCAGTAATATGTGCATGACTACAAAGCCTACATGCTTTCTCATGTGTAATTTCCATGATTTGAGGGCAGGTAGGTGGTATTTGCCAGTTCTTTGAAACTTTTCCTTTTTCCGACATAACATCTTTTTAGGTCTTAAGTAGTTACAGCCATGCTATATTGAGTCTTTTATTTCTTGCACTTACTGAGATGACAGTACTTTCCAAGGCAGTATTTTAAAGGCTGTACTTTCTAAGCTACATGAAAGATACTGATGAGGTTGCTTGCTGTGGATCTATTACTAGCATCTGTCCCTGGTCACTTTTTGATTATTCAAGGCATAGCTTAAAAAATTATTGCTACCTTGACATACATCTATGAAGAGTTATCTGCCTAACAGTTTTCAGGAATGTTTAAGAAAAACATCCTGGATGAGCATCTAGCAATCCTAGAGGACATTCACTGATCTCCACTGTGCTTATTAGATCATATTCATTAATGACAGTATCAGAGAAAAAAATATTAGCAGATGAAGTAATGTGTACCATAACACAATGTGAAAATGCTTTGGAAAAAAGTATCAGTGGCAATGAGTTGTTATTAGCAACCAGATGTTCCAAATTCTCTATAATTTTGTCAATAGGAGGCTCAGACAGAGGAATTTAATTTTTCCTCAGGCTATATGTACTCTTTTGATTAGTAAGGGTTTGTGTATGCAGGAAAGCAGAGAAAACTAAACTGAAGGGTATTGTAGGAACTCAGATTTACCTAGAATGATGGAAATGAAGAAAGAATTTAAATTCTGTAGATTGGTAAAGCTTCATTGCTGCTAAGTAGTGCTTGTTGGAGAAATTAAAATATAGTTAAGGGAAGCAGAGGTTAAAATCAAAATAAAAACCAGGCTGCAGTTGTAGAAATCAAAATCGAGTTGAGGGAAGCAGTAGATAAAGAAAAAACAGAGGCTGCAGAAATAGCATGAAGACAATTATGTACCAAGTAATCAAAGCCAAAACCTAGGAAACAATAATTGGAATTAACAAATACAAGTGCCAGCCATCAGCAGCTTTCCCCCACCCTATTATTAAGTTACACACCTTCCACAGTTTCCTTGTGATTCCCAGACATGCTTTGGGACATTTTGATATTTTGAGGTGATACATTTAGGGAGGTTCTCTAACATACCTAGTCAGAAGTAGTAACAATGGTATGGTAAAACAGTTTCTGCATAATCCAGTAGTTAGCAGTTAGAAGGTTTTTTTCTTAAGTAGGAAAAAAGAAATCTTATAGCATTGCTAAAACTTTTTGGAAGAAGAACTGACAGTTTTCCAATTAAGTCTCATCTTGTGTTTTTCTTTACTTCACATCTTTTAATGACAGTGTCATCTAATATGATGATTTTATAAGTGGTTTTGCTAACTCATTCAGCAGAGTAATCAATAGAAAAAATAAGCCAGATGGGTTGTAGTCCATTTGTATTGGGTGGGACAGATGGCATTATTGATAGATGGAAATATTCCAAATAATTATTGTATAATGATATAACAGTGACTGTGCCTGCAAAATTTCATTAATTTACTTTGTGTACACACCCAATTATAAAATCATTATTGACACTGATTTCCATGCAGAACCATCCCTGTGGTATTTGTTAGGGTATTTCAAGTGGTGGATTCTGTCTGTACAACAGATTCCACTAGACTAACTGAGATGGGCAAGATCATGATTACTTTTCTTTTTCCTTACCTCTGAATGCCTGCTTTCTGCTTCCTTTTGTTATCCTCACCAATACAAAAAAGAAACATGCTGTACTGTCTCAAGATTTCAGGCATTCCAGCTTGCTTAACTGCTGTGTTTTACTCTTTTTACATCTTGCTAATCCTCAGCAACATTTGCTATAGCTAGGGTAGTAAAATATATCAATTTTGATAGACTATGGAAGAGATACTGGTTTGGGCTGTTGCTGTTCAAATGTATGTTTCATGGCAAAGTACTATTAATTCTTTTTTTGTGTTAAGACCACATAACTTAGAGAAAAACTTGGAGGCCTTTTCTTGCTTGATATTACAGTTCTTGATAAATGTGACTGAATGATAAAAATGAGTTTCAGTTCTTATTTTGATTTGATGGCATATACAAAACTCCAAGGCAGATTTTCCAGAGCTATCTGAAATGTTTTCTCTGATTTCTTTGTTATAAAGAAATATAATTTCCTTTTGTATAGGGAAATATTTTAGTACATTTAGTACACAATGTGCCATTGCTGACACAAAGTTTAGGGATGCCTGTATTTGAAAGTGAACCCAAAATACTGGTGAAAGGAGATCTTGAAACAATTAAACCAGGATATTTTGTTAAGATTAAAAGACAGAGTTGCATAGAAAGAGAATACCTAATGTAATTTGATAGATGGACCACTTGGTGGATAAAGAACTGGCTGGATGGCTGCACACAAAAAGTTGTGGTCACTGGGTCAGTGTCCAGCTGGGGACCAGTAACAAGTGGTGTCCCTCAGGGATCAGTGTTGGGACCAGTCTTGTGCAACATCTTTGTCAGTGACAGAGACAGTGGGATTGGGTGCGCCCTCAGCAAGTTTGCTGATGACACCAAGCTGTGTGGTTTGGTTGATATGCTGGAGGGAAGAAATGCCATCCAGAGGGACCTTGACACGCTTGTGAGGTGGGCCAACCTCATGAAGTTTAACCATGCCAAGTGCAAGGTCCTACACATGGGTCGGAGCAATCCCAGGCACAGCTCCAGGCTGGGTAGAGAAGTGTCATGGTTTGAGCATGTTTTGAGGGTGTTTTTTGTTCAAGGTTTTTTCCAGCCAGGTGGAGGAGGGGAGTCCGGGAGGAAGGAGAGACAGGACACCTGACCCAGGCTAGCCCATGAGGTATTCCATACCATAGCACGTGATGCCCAGGATGCATACTGGGAAAGAGAAAGCTGGAGGGGTGGAGCTCGGGAGAAAAATGGAGGAGGGAGCACATGGTGCTCGGCCGGGCAGGGTGGAGTGAGTTATGGGTCGGTGGCTGGTGGGGTGTTGTATTCTTTTCACTTGCTGTTTGCTGTATCATTATTATTTGTAGTAGTGAATGGCAGTAGGGGTTTTGTGTTATGCCTTAGCAATTAAACCGTTCTTATCTCAATCCGTGGGGGCTACATTCTTTGGATTCTCCTTCCTAACTCTCCGGGAGTTGGGGGACTTGGTTTAAACCACGACAAGAAGAGATTCACAGCAGTGCTGAGGAGAAGGACTTGGAGGTGTTGGTCGATGAGAAAATGAACATGAGCCAGCTTCAGTGTGCACTCACAGCCCAGAAAGCCAACCATATTCTGGGCTGCAACAAAAGGAGCATGACCAGTAGGTCAGTGGAGGTGATCCTGCCCCTCTACTCTGCTCTCGTGAGACCTCACTTGAAATATTGCATGCAGTTCTGGTGTCCTCAACATTGAAAAGGACATGGAAGTGTTAGAACAAGTTCAGAGGAGTGCCACAAGGATGATCAGGGGACTGGAGCACCTCATGTATGAAGACAGGCTGAGAAAGTTGGGGCTGTTCAGCCTGGAGAGGACAAGGCTGTGTGGAGACCTTATAGCAGCTTTCCAATATCTGAAGGGGGCCTATAAGGATACTGGGGAGGGACTATTTATTAGGGACTGTAGTGACAGGACAAGGGGTAATGGTTTGAAACTTAAACAGGGAAAGTTTAGATTAGATATAAGGAAGAAGTTCTTTACTGTAAGGCTGGAGAGGCACTGGAAGGGGTTGTCCAGGGGAGTTGTGAATGCTCCATCCCTGGTGGCATTGAAGGCCAGGTTGGACAAAGACTTGGGTGATATGGTTTAGTGTGAGGTGTCCCTGCCCATGGCAGGGGGGTTGGAACTAGGTGATCTTAAGGTCCTTTCCAACCCTAACTATTCTATGATTCCAATTGCAAGAGGTAGTAATAGCTCTAAGGCTATTAGCTTATATCTTTTGCTTTAGCAGTTCCTATACATGATATTTTTTTCTTCAGATTATATTATAGATAATTCCACTCTGAGTTATTCTATTAGGTAGCTGCTGCTGCATTTTCGATCCTCAGTAGTGAAAAATCTACCTGGTGAAGTACTTCCTGGGACATGAAACAATATGTTTGTTGACTTTTATATCACAAAGTGCATTTGGACATCAGCTGTCTGGTCCTCTCCCTCCAATAAATTCCTGAGAAAATTTACTACAAACTTCAAATGTTCTCCAGCTTGCTTCCTTCTGACAGAAGCTTCCTTTTTTTATAGTAAGCATTCAGGATAAGTGGCTGTGATCCCATGACTGTTTCAAATCCAGCAAAGAGTGCTGCAGTTGGCTTTCTGTCAGGAATACCAGTCAGGTTGTTGACAATGTGTGTCTTAATAGCATGTAATGCAGAAGTGATGGAAAAAAGATTCTCAGTGTTTTGTCTGATATATATTGTGAATGGGTTTCTTGCTTATTTCAGCACTTGGATGACTTGATGCCAACTTAAAGTACCTAAATTTAAATCTTTTGGGCCAGATTTGCAAACTATTTATATGTCAAAAGATGTAAAAGAGCCTGGACTAGTTTGTTGTTTTGTTGTTTTTTTTTTTTTTAAATACCAAAAGCAGTCATTTTGGGACACTGAGCCCATTCTAAGGAGCCCCCACATCATATCTCCTTCAACGGACCTGTAAATACTATTGGTATTACCCTGTGTCTTTTCACTTTGTCTACCAAATAATGCACAGGTCCCAAGTTATAAACAAGTTAAATCCTGAACCAGAAGCTGTCCAGCTACATGCAGTGGTTTTCTGGAGTAATTATTATGTTTTCATGGGAGTCATTTAGAATGGTATGATGCATCTATAACACAGCAGTCTGTTGCGTTGTTCAGAAACACCTACAGTATTTGAAGTATATAGAGTGTCATGAATTTAAATAAAATTCATGCATTCTCTAACACTTTATCCCAAGCAGAACAGAAGTAGCTTATGCTCAGATACTGGAAGATGAAGGCTTTTCTTGCTGCAATGGATTGGACAGAGGTTTAAGATCCTCTTTACCTATGGATAAAATTACATTAAACTTAAAAGGACTATAAATTCCCCAGGTTTCTGTGAGAAGATATGTACCTTTTTACCATTCTGAACAGGGTATTGTAAGTGCATAATATTCAGGTACATGCTTTTTGCATATTTTATTTTATGTTTTGGTGAATATCTGTGTTTAATGCAATAGGATAGATTTCCAAATAGTATTGAAAATTATGTGTCCTATGGAAAATAGTACAGGTAATACTAATTCAGTTGGTCTCCCTTTTTGCCAGTTTCTTGAACAGAACAGTTAAAATGTGAGGGGTAGAAGTAAATTAATACTATAAAGATAGAAATGATAAATTAGAACCGTGCTACATTTACATAGCATTACAACCTCACATAAGTTAATTAATTTAATTGGTAATATTACCAGAAGAAAACTATATATATTTTGCAAACATTGCCACCAGGCATTACCATGTCTATCAAAAATTCAGTAAAAAAGTACCTGTGTCTGTTTCCATTTTTGGGTCTCATCAGGTTTGTAGCATTTATTTTGCTACTAGATGCTATTTTGAGTGTTCAACAGTTTGATATATTAAACTAGGCTTCTTTTATGGCCCATGTTAAGAGCATGCAGTGCATTGAAATAGCACAGGGGTAGTGGGTCTTTCATCTTGTGTAGAGTGTATTTCATTTCCCCTGTGTTCAGATTAAACAAAGCTTTTGTATTCATTTGAAGCAACTGTAATGAGAATATTTAACACAGGTCAAATTCAGATAGTGGTACTCCAGAGGTCCTTGAAAATAGTCTGCCTTTTGACACTGGGCCATGATGGGAGGTGAAAGGTTTGCCACTTTTTTTTTTTTCAAGGAAGATTATGACATTTGATTTGTAACAGTGGAGCCTTAATGAATTTTGCAAAGGAATAAAGTCAACAAAAAGAACAATGAAGCCATCTACGGGATTTTAACTGAAGGCATTATTAGAAATTGAATATGTATGTATACATGAAAAATCATATGATTGCATAATGTTGTAGATAATATACATGAATTTAACTTGTAGAATGTAAATATAAAATATGAACAATAGAAACTAAGAAAAGAGAGCATTTCTTTTGTGAATGTTTTTGTGGGTAGATACAGATATGATCAAATCTTCAGCTGGTATAAATCAGCAAAACTGATTTCCATGAGCTGATTTACACTAGTTTATTTGCCATTTACAGGTAATATATACATGCACTTGAATGTTGTTTTCCAGTTAGACACAGTGAAGAAAAGCATGTCAAGTTATTCATGGTGGTAAATAGCCTAGTTCATCCAGGCTGACTGATTTTCCCCTGCAGCAGTTCCCTTATAAGAGTTTTTTTTGAGTGATTCTTCATCTCCTTTGCTGAAAATATTTCTGTTTTGAACCTGTCACTTCTGTGCTAAGCAAGAGGGCATATACACATCCACAGTTTGCTTAGGACAGAATCTCTGGCCAAAAGTCTCATGTGTGATGACTGTTAAAGCCATTAGCAGGATTTGAACCCTGGGGTGAGTACCTGCTTTTAGTGCCTCTTAATGGAGGGGAGAATGCCATTTTGTTTGAAAAGTGCTAGAAGTCCTAGTTTCACTCAGGAAACTTCCATATTAAAATTTAGTCCTAATTAAGTCAAATCCCCACAATGAAGGAAGGAATTTCAGGAAAATCATTGACTTCAGAGCCTTTCTGTTCTTTGGATAAGTTAATATTGCAGATCAGGACTGAAAGAAGAGCTAGATTACCTCTCCAACATAGATAGATGGCTTTATTAACAACTGATTCTTCCTAAAACTGTTGCAGGCCAATCTCTTTTAGGCACTGCAAATGTTTCTTCCAAGTCAATGCCTCCAACAAGCAGTTTGATTATGAAGTACTAAATAGCTATTGTAGATCTTGGTCTTTTACAGGGAGTGTATTTTAACCTGTTTCCTCAGAGTGTGATCAGTAAAAGTCAGAAAACTTCAGTCTCAGAAATGAGTCAAACTTCTGTACTGAAATTCTCCCCCTAAGCCTGTGGGCAGTGTCCTCTTTTGCCACGGTTATGCAGGGAGGAAACTTGGCTGCTGAACAGGCCTGGCTTGCATGGGGTTAACTTTCTTCATAGCGATGTTTATGGTACTGTTTTGGATTTGTGGCTAAAACAGTGTTGCTAGCAGCCTAATGTTACAGTTTCGTGGCTTTCTGTTTTTCCCACTCAGCACCCCCAGCAGGCAGACTGGGGATGGGCAAAAGTCAGACAAAGGGGTATCTCATACCATATACCATCATGTGCAGCAATAAGAAATTCTTCACTATATGGGTGGTGAGACACAAGAACATGTTGTCCAGAGAAGCTGTGGCTGCCCCATCCCTGGCAGTGTTCAAGGCCAAGTTGGATGGGGCTTTGGCCAACCTGCTCTAGTGGAAGGTGTCCCTGCCCATGGCAGGGAGGTCGGAACTAGGTGATCTTTAAGATCCCTTCCAACCCAAACCACACTGGGATTCTATGAAAAACTGGCGAGTTTCATCTTCCTAAGTGGCTGTTCCCCAGAGGCTGGCTGTGTATTGGTCTGCTCATCAGAAGTGGTCAATGATTGCCTTTGCGTCACTGGTTTTATTCTCTTCACTTACTAAACTATCTTTGTCTTGACCCAAGAGTTCTCTCATTTCTACTTTTCCTGTTTCTTCTGTCCTGCTGGGGTTGGGGGGTGAGTGAGCAGATATGTTCAGCCTGGAGAAGAGAAGGCTGCGTGGAGACCTTATAGCAGCTTTCCAGTATCTGAAGGGGGGATATAGGGATGCTGGGGATGAACTCTTCATTAGGGACTGTAGTGACAGGACAAGGGGTAACGAGTTAAAACTTAAACGGAGTAAGTTCTTTACTGTGAGAGTGGAGAGGCACTGGAATGAGTTGCCCAGGGAGGTTGTTAATGCTCCACCACTGGCAGTGTTCAAGGCCAGGCTGGATGAAGCCTTGGATGGCATAGTTTAGTGTGAGGTGTCCCTACCCATGGCAGGGGGGTTGGAACTAGATGATCTTAAGGTCCTTTCCAACCCTAACTGTTCTATGATTCTATGTGGGTACTTAGCTGTTGGTTGGGGTCAACATCAACACCACTGATAGATTTTGCAAATTACCACTGAAGAGAAATTCCACAATTACATAGGAAAATTCATACCTGTTCTTCTTCCTCATCAAACTCCAGTCAAAATTAAAGGTGAAGATAACACCTTTACCTTTTGAAACTGTGCAAGAATGTTATCTCTACTTAGATACAATCTTCCACCACCAAAAACTTGACAGAAAAAGGAAAACCAAAACTCAGGCAAATGTCTGCTTTATTCCAGTGGAATTACTTCTTCACTAGTGTATATAGTACAATTCAAGGGATCCTACTAAATTTCAGTACTTGATTATCCTCATCTCTCGTTCTGTGTGCTGCTCATGTTAACAATTTCATTTCCTCTTCCTCCTCTTCTCTGAAGGATATCACATGTGGGCTTCAAAAATAATAATAGGTTTTCAATTTCCTTACTCATAAAAATTAAAGTAAACCAAAAATTATTTATCCTTTCTTGTACACCACTTCCAAAAAGTATGCAAGACAGCTTGAAACTGAGCAAGTATTATTTTGAAACCCCTTTAAGTTTTTTATGTAACGAAATTTAGCAGCGCTAACTGGTCAGTACCCAGTAACATGCATGCCAGCTCTGCACTGAATAATCGCTTTCAGCTTCCTCTCTGTACCTGTTTTGCTTCATGGATGAGCAATAAAAATGCTTCCCAGCTTGTATGATACATGTGTATAGCTCTCATCAATCCTGTAGTTGTAACACAGTGAACACAGCTGGTAACACTTGAAATCTAACTTTGATTTTCTTTTGGACATTATTCAGTGTTAATATTATGCAGGTCTTTATGTATTTCACAGGCCCCTTTGTGAAAACAAACATCTTGGCCATCTCCTATAGTTGACAAAGTAGTTACTTCTGCATATATCTGAATGAGGAAGTGGAAAAAAAAAAGATGAAAATGTAACCATTAACTGATGAAAATACTAATTGTCAATCATTTCTAATCAAGTCAGTAATTCTGGTAAATTTTTGTCATAATTTGTCAAATTAATGTTTGTGTGGAGTTGTAGGTATCTGCTCAGTAATGCAGAGTCTTTGTGTGTGTTCTGCAGAACTAGATGGAGGAGATGTATAGGTATACAGATATTTTTCTTTCCCTTCCTCCTCATACTCATATTTATGCATACAGGTAAATATACACTGCATACATATCCGTGAATATATACTTGTATTCTTTTGTTAGTATAACAACTTTTAACAAGTGTGTGTATTAATACATGTCACTTAAAGGCTGTTTATTGGAAACATTCCATTCCAATCTTCTGTATGTGGACTCACCTGCCTTCAGAAACATAAGAGTTAAGAGCCTGTTATATGTTTTAGTACTATCTGAGAGGTATCAGGTTTGCTTTCCATATGTTTCATTCTGAGTGCTAATAACAGTTACACGTTTAACTCAAACTTGAATTATAATTTTTAGGTTGTTGTGAACTTCCTCTTGTGAGTGGATGTAGTGGTTCTGGCTGGGATAATTTTCTTCATAGCAGCCCTTGTAGTGCTGTGTTTTGGATTTGTGACTAACACCTTGTTGATAGCAGATCACTGTTGGCTGTTGCTAAACAGTGCCTGCATAGCATCAAGCCTTTCTTTTTCCAACCTTGCCCACACCAAGCAATCAGGCTGAGGCTCAGCAAGAAGCTGTGATGAGACACAGGTGAGACAGCTGATGTGAATGGACCAAAGAGATCTTATATACCATATAAACTCATGCTTGACAATAAGAATTGGAGTAGGGGTGAATTTTTTCCAAAGTAGCCATTCCTCTGAAACTGCTGGTGGGAGCTGGTGAGTAAGTGAGTACCTTTTGGGTTTTTTTCCTCTTTCTTTCTGTTATTAAACCGTCTTTATCTCCATTTGCATTTTTTTCTCAGTTTTACCCTCCCAGGTCTCTCCCCATCCCACTGTGGGCAACATGATCAAGGGACTCAGCAGGGGCTTATCTATCAGCCAGGCTACCCACCACAGTGGGCTCTAAGAAACTGCATCACTTGGATTTGACTGCTGTAACACTGAACTGATGAAAAGCCTGTCCTGCAAAATCCAAGTTCTGAACTGTATCTAGGACATTATGACTGATATAAATGGTTTGACTTAAGATAAAGGGCATGTGCAGTCCTAATAGTCCTGTTATAGTCCTGATATATATATATATATTCCTGATCCATATAACTGATCTTGCTTTGCACTCATACCGTATTAAGCAATGAAAGTAACTGCAGAAAACAAATATTCACCCCCAAAATACTCCTGTACATAAAATGAAGGAATTTAAGTGTTTGTATTTTTCACTAAAAAGCTTTGTTTACTAAGAAGTAATAATTTTTATTTTTTTTAATTGCACATCTATGCATCATATGACTAACAAAGGCAGCTGTCTCCATGGGGGAGAGCCTGGCAGTTAACAGAAGTTTAATAGCACCTCCAGAATTTTTAGATTGTTTTACTTCTGCTTCCAGCAGCTTCACAATTTTCTTCATTGCATGCTGCAAAATTTAACTCCAGGTTTAACAACGGTAGCTAACATTGCTGTAAGTGTATGGGTGAACAGGTGGTCATAGTTAGGATATGTGACGTAAAAGTTGATATTTTGTTTGAAAATCAGTTCCAGAGTGAAGGTCAAAGTTCAGAAGGACATAGACTTTCAAAGAAAACATCTTTGCAATCGGTATCTGAAGCTTAAATTCTAAATCATAAAATCAGTTATCCTTAATGCCTACATAGTAGATTTTGACCATTAACTTTTCTCGTTTTCTGTCCCATTTGGGTACACACTCTCAAATGATTTTCAAGTGGAATCTTTCCATCTTGAACATCCTTAATTCAGTTCAACTCTCTTTCCTAAGTGCTTATTTTTGACACTACACATGAAGAATAAAACCCTCAGAGTGACAGTCTGTGATCATGTTTCATGTGTCAGACTTCATTTGCTTTCAGTTTATATTGCTATCAATTTATGACTTTGTTCCTTAAATAGTTATCTTTTTTCCACATTGTAACTGATATATTGAATGATATATGTTTGAGAGGTATTTCAAGGAATCATAACTTCAGTCATTAACTGGTTATCTCTTGGCTCAGGAACCTTTAGGTTGTTGAATGGAAGTTAACATTTTTAAAGCAAATAAAACAGCTTTCCAATTTGTGATTATTTTCATACCAATTTTACATTTCAGTGCCCTTTTGAGCATCTAGCATGCAGTGCTTGGATTTACATTTAGCTCTGCAGGAAGTGTTTTAAATATTATTATTACTATGAAGGAAGAAATCAAAAATCCAAATGAATTTTTAGTACAATAGTGAGGTATAGGAAGGTGCAATTGCAGTAACAGCAGCCTGCATTATTGTATAGAACTATCTCACAGCTTGATAGAAAGTCCCTGCTGGGGAGGAAATGTAGGGGAACTGGCAGAATTTTGCTACATCTGCTTCCTACTGCTAATAAGCTTTAACCTGTTTCATTTTTATTACGCTTACTGTTTAGATATTTTGCTTCCGAAATTATATCTGTAACTGTGAGAACACATAAAAGGGAGCACAACAGGTAGGACTGTTTAAAGATTTAAAACTATCAGCAAGGGATATTAAAGGCCATAATGAGTAAGATGGTTGCCTTCTCAGTGTGATGTTTTAGAGCTCAGGCACTGCAGCACTGGTAGAAAGACTGAGTGTAAGTAGTGGGTAAAACAGATTTCATAGCTTGAGTAGCTTGTACAGCCAGAAGGCACCATTAGATCATTTAGTCTGACCTGTATATCACAGCCCATTACATTTCACCCAGAAATTCCTATTTTGAACCCTGTGAGTATACTCGACTAAAATATATCAGACGTTAAGAGTTTAAAATACTTTATGCCGCAGGATGAGAACCAAGAGGCTGAGCTTCCCATGCACTAGGAAGGGTGTTTTATCAGGTTGGTAAGTACAGATGGTAGCATGACTACTTCTGCAGAATATACCAAGCTAAAGGCTTGTATGCACTTAACAAAAGCAAAAATCCCTTCCTGACCCTCTTTGACTTAGGGGGAAAAAAAATATAGATATTCACATTATATCAGAGCACTTGCTTACTCAAACACTGTGGTGAAGCCAGAAACAGTACCTTCAGGAAAAACAAAACAAACAAAAAACCCCAAACAAACAAAAAACCCCTATAACCACAATAAACAAAACTTAAATTTAATCTGGCTCATTATGTATCAGTGGGAGTAATTAAGGGCTTAGTAAGACAAAAATGTCCTTCAAGAGGTCATGTCCATTTTTAAAACTAATACTTACTGTCTAATTGTGAATTTCAAGCATTATGCCTCTGACAGCCATGCTGGCAGTCCTGCGCATCTCAGATTCCCAGTCCCAGCACATTCATTGCAAAAGTCTGTCTCTTCAGTGGCCAGTTTGCATTTTCTATTTTTCTTTCAATTTATTCTCACAAGTAATCATTTAAGATTACTTTTCAAGCAGACTTCCAGGTTCATAAGTCCAGAAGGCAGAGGTATTAGCCTAGTTATTACAAACTTTGTATACATCTTCATACTTTCAATTGTTTATTTGTTCTAGAGACTCCTTCAAAGCTGACTGTGTCTTCATGGAAATGTTATACTGATTGCTCTTATTTTGATCATGTCACAGACCCTCTCATTTTCTGAAATTAAATGATGAAAACACAGTGATCCAACAACAGAAAAGAGAAACAAAGTTAACAAGAAAATGTTATCCCTATGTACTAAATATAACCAAAAGAGAGCTTGTAAGGTTATGTCTTTAACGTCAAACTGAGCCCTTTTGTCTATCACACAGAAGTGATGGAAATTTAGACCATTTCTTTCCTCTGTTGATGATCATGGTAAAAGACAGAATAACAAGTTGCTAAGTTATTCTGTTTGAGTCATATAAGCTGTAGATCATACAGTTATTGATCTGATTTCTTATTAACTTTCTATTTTAATGAGTTTCTGTATTTGCTTATTGTTTTTATATAATTCTTACATATACTTACAGTAGTACTTTTCAGAGATAATCTTTTTTGTGAAAGTTTTGGTTCTGCAAATACTTAAACATATCCTTTATGCACCGAAAATTCTGTCTCGACTTATAAAATCAGTTTTGTGTTAGATTTATTGTGGGATTTGGTCCCTAAGAGTGATGTTAGTTAATTTTTACGGTACTTTGTTCTGACATACTTGGTTGAACACCATAAAATTTTAGCCCATCACCTTGACAAATCCTAGTAATAGCCAGCAATATACTGTATGGATTGCAGATTTCCTATACTCTCACTAATTTAACTTCAAGATATGCTCATTTTATTCACCTGCAGAATGCCTCTGTGGGAAAACTTAAGCTGTTGTGTTTGGCATGATAAATGCTGATCATTTCATGATCATAATTGCTGATTTTTCACAATTACTGTGAAGACTTAATTTGGATTTTTTTTTTTCTCCAGTGCCAGCATGTGGAAGAGTATGGTATTAAGATCATGGTATAAGGGATAACATTAATTTGAAATCCATTCAAAACAAAAAAAAATTGAATAAAAGTATCCTTAGAAATAGTACTGCCTCTAAATTTCTGTGTCCATATTTATTCCCCTTTATCTACTTTTCCTTTTTCAAGTTTCAGTTTTTAAAAGATATATAGAGACTACACAAGAAAGAAATTCTTTTGCAAAATGTGCTATCAGATGCTCACACACAAAAAAAAAGAACAGCCTTGTTTTCTCTAAATTTTCCCTGGTTCAGTAACACCGAGGCTCAGTTTTCTATTTGACGCTGTAAAAAAATAATTTGCACATGACACAGTGATAACTGAACTACCATCAACTTTGTCCAACACGTTGAGTAGTAAAGGAATAAAATTTCTGAAGTACTTGGGATTTTTATAATAACAGGGTCTATTCCATGATAAATATTTAGGTTTATAAGACCTCATTTTTAGCCTGCCAGTCTTGTGTTAATGTATTTTTGGCATGAGGCAAATAATCTGTTTTATTTCAGGAAGGAATAATAAATGTCAGACTTTCTTATTTTTGTAAGCTTTGTAAAAAGAATATTCTTAACAATTTTACTGTTATACAACACTGGTATTCATTCTTTGAATTCAGGCATGTTATACTAGGAATGCATGTGGCCTATTTATTAGACAAACTATGTTGTTGAAAAGGATCGCTTCTATCCTACTTTCTTCAGGAACTGACACTTTTATTCTTATGTGGTTTTCCTAGTGGAATCTTTACTTTTTAAAGTCATAAACCTATTGTGAGAGACTCTAGCAATGCTTAAACTGGATCTCAGGAGTTTGATGCACTCTGTTTAATGCAGGCAGTGTAAAAGAAATTTTATATGTATTATTTAAAGGCACATTAATCTTGCCACTATAATGGTGTAATAATGCATACCATATAAGGTCTTCATAAACTCAGCTTCTAAAAGTAACATCACAGTATCTTTCTTTTTGTTCTCTAAGTCAATTCTTTGTAGAGATAGCAATTATGCATTCATCTCTCTCTCTTATAGCCTGATTCCATATTCCGCTCTGAGGTAGGTAGACCTTAGTCCTTACTCACACAATAAAAAGAGTATTTCTCATATTTCTCATTTGGAACAAATGGAGAATGGTCAAAAATAAACAAATGTGTATAATAAAAGTTAATAGCTGAAGTACGTACCTTTTTCAGTTAAGTAAAACAGTTAAATGCTTGTGCAATGGATTGAGAATAGATTTCTCCTATACTTGTTATTCCTGTGTTTTCATTGGAACTTTAATGGGTCTGCCTTTGATTTTTTATTTTTTATTTGTTTTCCAAGTGAATCTTTACTAAGAACTAAGGCATACAAAATGCAAGGACTTGGCAATACTATGAACCAGTGTGGTAATCCTTATATCTGAGCAAAGCTCAGAAAAGTATTATGCACACACCAGTTCGGATAGCTGTTTAATGTAGAGATACAAGTTAATTAGAAGTTTTAGAAACAATTGACAGCCTCTTGTTGTTAACCTTCCTTTTTGTGACATGAAAGGGATTGTATTTCTGCATTAAGCATGTTCAGAAAGGCATTAGCTGAGGAAAGTTTCTTACAAGCTACCTTTTCAGCTTCCTCCTATGCATGAATATAAAGTATAAGAAGAGTTCCCATTCTTGTTTCTTGTTACTAGATATCTTGCACAATTGGATTTGATAACTGGAGTACTGTCACCTTCATCCAACTTTTCACCCAAGCCCTTTAACCCCTTTTATTTCCAGCCAATCATCCTCATACTTTTGCAGGTTTGAGTTGAGCATCCATTGCAGAACCTCATTACAGGGGTTAAAATACTGAAGGCTGAGTGGCTTCAGTGTAATGGGGCTCAAGATCCTCTTTCCTGTTGCAGCTGCCTCAAGCAAACCCCCTGTTTGGTACTGTCTGGGACTGTCTGTTGTGTTTTGGTTTCCTGTGCTGGCATATGCTGTCTCTGTCAGTATTAGTGGGAACTGAAGATGTATGTGCCCCCCAAAAAAGTAGGATTCTAGTTCTCTCTGTGATTCTGGAAGATTGTGAGTGGCTGTAAAGCTGCTTGGAAGAACCTGGGGTTGCTGATTGATGGCCACTGAACATGAGCCAGGTTTTGCCCAGGCAGCCAAGAAGGCCAGCAGCATTCTGGTCTATATTCAGAAATAGCTTAGCCAGCAGGACTAGGGATGTGACCATCTCCCTGTACTCAGCACTGGTGAAGCCAGACCTCAAATCCTGTGTTCAGTTCTGGGCCCCTCAGTACAAGAGGGACATTGAGGTGCTGGAGCAGGTCCAAAGAAATGCAGTGAAGCTGGTGAAGGGTCTGGAACACAAGTCTTATGAGGAGTGGCTGAGGGAACTGGGATTGTTTAGTCTGGAGAAGGCTCAATGGGGACCTTATCACTCTCTGTAACTACCTGAAAGGAGGATGTAGTGAGATGGATTTGATCTCTTCTCCCAAGTAACGAGCAATAGGACAAGAAGTAATGGCCTCAAGCTGTGCCAGAGAAGGTTTAGATTGGATATTAGGAAAAATTTCCTCACAGAGAGGGTGATCAGGCATTGGAACAGACTGCCCAGCAAAGTGCTGGAATCACTGTCCCTGGAAGTATTCAAAAACCATGTAGATGAGGCTCTTAGTGACATGGTTTAGTGGTGAACTTCTCAGTCCTGGGGTAACAGTTGAACTTGATGATCCTAAAGGTCTTTTCCAACTTGACTGGTTCTATGGTTCTGCTTGGGAGGATAAAAAAAGAGAAGAGGAAACAATTTCTTGGGTTTTTGTTTTTTTTTTTTTTAACTCAGGAAGAGGCCAAGAGTAACAACTTCACACTTCCACTTCTTCCAGCTTAATATTCTAATGCCAATGCCTCAGCTCAACTAGCTGAAGAAGCACTTCAAAGCTGTTATCTAAATTCTGCTTGACTCTGTGTTCACTATTTATCTATAAAATGTCTAGAATAGCACAAATGAATGTAAAGCTCCCTTAGAATTACAGAAATATTGGAAAAGAGTAGTTGTGAAAATTCAACCAGTACAGTTAAGAAAGGCCACTTGTTTTTGTTCACCAATCATACCACTAGTATCAGCATAAGCATAAATTCTTATGTTTAAATAACATGTTTTAATATAAGTCTTACAGGCTATGATTACTATTGTGACACCAAACAGTAGCCCTAGGCAGATGTGAATAGTAAAACCAGAAAAAGCATATATCCATCTTAATACTCTCTCAAACTGTTTTAATTCATATTTAAATTAATTAATTTTAATGGTTATATAAATAATTAATTCTTACGTAAATTATTAACTATTGTATAAATTAAGAATTAACTAAGATTTTTAATATGTATCTTTTATAATCCCCACTGAATCTGTGTTCTGAGTACTTTTGGCTCCCCTTGAATCCCTGTAAAGTTCTTGCAACTACAGCATTCTCTGTCAAGGAGCTGAAGATGTCACCCACCATCATTCTTTCTGAAACCGTGCTCTTACTAATGACATTTGATGATCTTTAGTTCTTGTACAGAAATACAAGTGTGCAAAATCAGTTCTTATCCCTGTCCACCCTTCTTATGTCATGTGTGATTTTGTAAACCTTTGTCATATTCTTCTTAGGAAGGCTGGAGAATATTTCCAGTCAGACCCTCCAGAGCTGTTGTCCTCCTCTGTAAACCTTCTGTGTCTAATACATCCTTTTTCAGTTGAGAGATCCAGAGCTGTATATCTTACTCAAGGTGTGGGTGAGCTATGAATTTCTACAGTAGCACATTATCCATTTTTTCTCTATTCCTTTCCTAGGAATTCATAATGTTTACTTGATTTCTTGAATGCTGTTAACTGCTGTGATTGTTTATTAACTGGTCCATGAAGACTTCCCGAGGTGTTACTTAGCTTAGCATGGCACTCTTCTCAGTGTTTACGGTAATATGACATCAGCCTACTTTGGTATTATAAAATGTCAGGTAAATAACAGAGTAACATTCTCAGTCCTTCTAAAAATCTACTCCGTACCTTCTGATTTTTCCATGTTATGGAAATGTATTTTTTAGCACCAAAAGAAGATCAGTAATTTCTTCATGATAGAAAACTTTCTTTGTTGAGCTGTGGGGTTTTATTCAAAGCAAGATGTTAAAAAATGAGAGTGTTCACAGTCCTTCTCTGGACAGGGACTGATATAGATACAATGAATGTATTTAGAAAAATCTGCTTTTTAGCTTCCTTTTACAAGCTTTCTGTAACTCTGGCTTTCCCACCTTTGATTAACTGAGTAGCTGATGATACTGTTGGCAGGGAGAGGAAATTGTGAATCATGTTTAGAGGATAACCTAACATGAAATTCAGTGAGAGCTAAATCACTTATCGTATCAAATCTTTGTCCAAAGTTCTGTAATCTACCATTTTGTAGCATGACAGAATCAGAATCCTGTCAAAGTGTGGTCTATGAGAAGATCCTGTTTGCATCCATTCCTGAGAGAAGACATTGTAGAGATCGTGAATGTTCAGAGGCTTTTTCCTGCACAGAGAATGTATGTTACCTGTCTTCTTTGTCCAGCCCTCTTTAAATCAGATCATGTAAAAGTAGCATTTGTCTCCACATTATCTCAGCAGTCAGACATTTAACCTGTACTACCTGCTCATTTTCAGCTGTGACATTCAAACTTCTGGTGCAATTTGTTTTCAGAAAGGATTAAGTCCCGTGGAAAAGCTAACAAGTGGAAATCAGAATCTTCAACAGGCAGAGCTTTTCCCACAAATTGAAATTAATTTGAATACTAATAAATACTAATAACTAGAAAATAAATGTTTAAGGGCAAATACCGTTAGATGACAGCTACACCTACAGCTTTTACAAAATTTGTAAGGATTTGTAAAATTCAGGTCATACACACTTTAAGGAATCACTGCTTCCAACAGTGTTTGTCCCAAAAGTTTTCTTATCTCTCAAGAATTTTAGAGGTTCCCAAGAATGATTTGACACTTCTCTTCTGAGAATTATAAGCAAGCCATATACTATCCTACCTCATTTTTTTCCCCAAGACTCTGAAGATGCTAAAGGACTAGGTCAAAATGTGTGCTCCTTTACTGAACAGTCTACAAGGGTATCCTTGGGCACAAACCCTAACAACTTATTTTAATTCATAGTACTACAGCTGTCTGCCAGAAGTGCTGAATCTCATCCATAAGAGTGCAGAAACGACTGTAAAAAGCAACTTAGTCATAAAATAATTCCTCTTCATTTTCACTTTTAACATTTATATTGTTCCAGCACCATATGAACAGAATTTCCTAGCAGACTTTATATATTCATCCTCATTTACTAGACAGGCTATCATAAAGATACTCAGCTGTTTAAGACAGTTGTAAATTTCTGACAGGTAACTTATAAATGCAGCATCCATGTACAACACATGACAGCAATTTCTTGAAAATAAGTCAGGAGAGGTCATTCTTAGGAGATTTCTGTAAGATTCTGTAGCAGCCAGTGAAAGATTATTAGTCCCCAGTAGCTCCATCACTTGTGCTTTTTGCAAACACTAAAGGTTATGAATACTATGGTACCATACAGCTCTTTCACACAGAATGATTCTCCTTTGCTAAATTTGGAAATGTACTTTTTTCTGGCCTTAATTTTCAAGTAATTCTTCATATTCTAAATGGCAGCTGAAGGCAAGCAGAAATAGTATGTAATTGATTTAACAACCTAAGACAAGTACATGGAAGTAGAAAAGTTTGTCTTAGTGCTTGATGTGACCTGAGAGAGCTGCTTTATATTTCTTTTTTTAAGCAGTACCTCAGCACCTTGGGCCAGCACAGTGGCCTTTAAGCCTGAATGAGCATGACTTTTTTTTTAATCTCAGTGCAAAGCTCAAGTATTTCATCTTTTCAAACTGTTTTACAGCACTCAGAGCAGAATTAAATTGACAAGGTTAGAATTCATCTCCTAGAGGAGAAAACCGTGCTTCTCTTGTTAAGTGCTAATATAACATTTATGTGTTGGTACCTTAATAACAGCCCTGGCTAGCCTTATGAAAGTACTGAAAGCAAACAGTACTCAGTGAGGTTTTATTATGACTGCAATTTGAGACAAATTATCCCCTATTTTTGTTCCCCTATCAAAAACAGAAATGCTAAAGCAATTGCTGCATGTTTGGTATAGAATTAGGCTCCCACTATGGTTAATATAGAAGTGCATTTTTCATGTGAACAGCTCACAAGGGTCAAGTATCAAAGATACACTGTGCAAAATGCTTGTCAATAACTTTGTAAGTGAATTTTGAAATGAAGTGCCTGTAACCTGTCATTATTTCTCCCTCTCAAAGCTGAGAGCGAGTGGATGAAAATTGAGCTTGTGAATTGAAAGTACGTGAGTTATATGGCCTTACCGACTTCAGGCAAAATGACAGGTTTGTCTTGTTATTATTTTTCCTTTCAGAGGTCAGGCAGTAGACAATATTACCAGTATATACTGTTGTGTAAGCAAATTGGTATATAAAAAAGCTATCTGTGTACACAAAGATGGTGTCAGTCACTAATATTAAAAATGCTTAATATGTTGTCTACTGTAAGAAGAAAAGGTACGGTAAGAATCAGCTGCCCAGAATAAGGATTTCAAAATTTGATTAAAAAAAAAAAAGTATATTCAGAGTAATTCTGATGTAATTCACAGTTTTTGAGAGTATGTATATTATAAAATGGAGTTGATTTCCATAAATAGACCTTGTTGTATACATTATATGAGTATGCGTACATGCATTTAAGTATAAGGTAACAGCAGACCTAAATGTGTGTACTGGTTTTGGCTGGGATGGAGTTAGCTGTCTTCAATAGCAACTTTTATGGTTTGCATTTGTGACCAAAACAGCATTGATAATACACCAGGGTTTCCAGTCATTGCTGAAAAGTGCTTACACATCATCTTTTTGTCATACCCACCCCATCAGTGAGTAGGCTGAGGGTGCACACGAAGTTGGGAGGTGACACAGCTGGGGCAGCTGACTCCAACTGACCAAAGGGGTATTTCATTCTATATATCATATTTAGACATAAATACTGAGGGGAGGGACCTTTGGGAGGGTAGTCATTGCTCACAGTCTACCTAGGTATCAGTCTGCTGGTGGAAAGCTTTTCAGTAATAGCCTTTGCATTGCTTGTCTTTTTTTTTTCTCCTTTCTCCTTTCTTCAACCACTGTATGTTGATACACAAGTTTTCTCACCTGTGCTGCTGATGAGGGGAGAAGTAAGCAAGCAGCTGTGTGGAGCTTAGCTGCTGAATGGAATCAACCCATTGCAGTGTATTGCTCCTAGTTGAAAGGTCTAAGGTTGGTTTTGGTTGTATTCAGATGAAAATTAATTGAATACATAGTAGCAATACAGGAACAATATAATTCTTTTATGAACTCATACTAGGTTTGTTAAGATTTCAAGGTAATGCTGGTTTATACAGTATATTCACTTCCTATACCTGTCAACATGCTGCTGTTTCAAACCATTACCCCTTGTTCTTTCACTACAGTCCCTAATGAATAGTCCCTCCCCAGCATCCCTGTAGGCCCCTTCAGATACTGGAAGGCTGCTATGAGGTCTCCATGCAGCCTTCTCTGCTGCAGGCTGAACAGCCCCAACTTTCTCAGCCTGTCTTCATATGGGAGGTGCTCCAGTCCCCTGATCATCCTCGTGGCCCTCCTCTGGACTTGTTCCAACAGTTCTATATTCTTTTCATGTTGAGGACACCAAAACTGCACACAATACTCCAAGTGGGGTCACACAAGAGCAGAGTAGAGGGGCAAGATCACCTCCTTTGACCTGCTGGTCACGCTCCTTTTGTTGCAGCCCAGAATATGGTTGGCTTTCTGGGCTGTAAGTGCACACTGCTGGCTCATGTTCATTTTCTCATCAACCAACACCCCCAAGTCCTTCTCTGCAGGGCTGCACTGAATTTCCTTTTTGCCCAACCTGTAGCTGTGCCTGGGAGTGCTCCGACCCATTTTTATTCTCCAATGACCAGTGCAGATAAAAGACTTTTGGTATGCAAAAATACATTTTTGTGATTGTAGAATGAGTGCAAAATACACTGTGATCATTGTCTTAAAAAATACAGGCATAGTAATATTTTGAGACTGCGAAAATGGGCAGATAATAACTGTCAGGCAAACTTGTAATTGCTCAAGATGACTTTTCAATGAGAAGAAAAGTTTAGGGGAAGAAGTCTCTATGAAATAACTACTGCACATTCTTTTTTGAATTGATCAGCTGAATAAGAGCAACATTAATCTCTACTAACACTGTAATGTGCGCAATATTTTGTTTATGTTTTAGGTTGAAGATTTGGAGACATATCGTGATGCAGCTGCAGTGTGTGGGCTGCTTACTGTGGTTGTAATATCTCACCTACCCAGAGATGCTGCCATCGAATGGCATGTTGTTGCAGTAATTGATGATCCACTCCAAAGAAAACATTTTGCAATGAAGATGTTGTCAGAGTGCTTCCAAATTGAGTGTGAAACTGTGGAGTCTAGTTCTGCATCTTGTGCATCAATCTCCTTACGTCTCAGCTTGATTTCACCATCCACTTCCCAGCTTGATCTAGATGGACCTCTTCATGACTTAGTTCATATGTTTAGACAAGCTGTTGAGAAACTTTCAGAAGACTGCAGCGCAAGTCCTTTGTCTTTTAGAGCTTTCTTCAAGGATGATATCTTTGATGCTGAAACACTACAAATAGGTAAGACTTAATGATGACAAGAACCAGGTATTAATACTAATAATAAGGTAATATTTGTTTACTTCTACATAAGGTTTCATTCAAAGAAAGCATTTTAGAAATGCCTTTCAGGGACAGGTGCACAAGAAGGTCAATAGTTTCCTGGCTTGTATCAGAAATAGTATGGCCAGCGGGGTCAAATACAGGGAGAATGAATCTTTTGCATACAAATCTTTGAACAGTTGTCCATTTGGTAGACCTTTTTGTCATTTTCTAGAGCTATGTTCGAATAAACGAATTCTGCATGCTATAAGGCACTTTTTTGAGAATAAATAACGAAATATTAATATTTTACAACAAGGAAATGGTGTCGTATCCTCTAGATTAGAGGATATCCAGTTTTGAAAGTGTGCTGTTTTCTCACCAATTTATTTAAATAGAACTTGCTAGCCAACCAAATTTACCATTTTTTTCCCAATGTTTACTTTCAAAATCGCATTACGTTACCTAGTAAAAAGAATACAGAAATATATATATAAAATATACTCTGTGTATATATATATAAATATACATATATATATAATGTTGCAATTACAACTTATTTCTTATGTTGTACAGCTGGATTTTGGGCTATGCTCTATTTGGGAAAACTAACATTATGCAAGAGCACAAAAGCTTATTTTATATGTCAGGCCTACAAAACTGGTAGACTATACTTGTATTGGAATAAGAAGAGATTTGTAATCAATTTGAGAAGGACCAAAATCAGATCTTTAGTCTATATTTATCTCAGACATGCGTGCACTTTAAAAATCCTTGCAGACCACAACTAATCCATATTAATTAGCTGACATAAATGTTAGCCCTCAAATATTTTACTGTCCTATTTTTTTCTTCTTAACCTGCAGCAGTTTTTGAAGAAAATTCAGCTTGACATTGTTTAATAGGTTTAAAGTATAGGAATTGAAAGCTATAAAAATGTGGCATAGAATAAGCATATTTAATCCAGGAAGCAAGGAATGAACATATAGTCTGACAGAATGTTGTTGTTTTTCCTACATCTTGTTTAAGAGCTAAAAGGAAACCTGATAAAACATGTTCCTGGCATGGGATTAACATTACCATTTTGCCTGCTTTCTTTCTGATATTTCTCAGGCCATAGAATAATTACTTCCATATAAATTTCATTTGCTTTATTAAATATATTGCTCAATATAATGCATAAATTGTCTGCATAAAAAAATCATTTCAATTCTATTCATGTGAAATTACCAGTGGCATAGACATAGAAAGATTTGTTGTGATTGTCATACATTCATACTGGTTGTGTTCAGATCTCTGCAGTGTCATAATAATTTCTGTCATTATAGTAATTTTATCATTATCCCCACTAGGAAGAAATACATTCTTGCAAATCTGTGCAATATACAGAATACATTACATTTATGCATAGCACTAATTCATTGATGAAGAATTTAAAAATAACTTTTTTTTACTTACAAAAAAATTCCAGGAAGTTCATGTAATGGGAAGAAGAAATTTGCAATATATTTGAAAATAATTTCTGAAATTGAAAGAGTTGTAGCTGAAGTGTGCCTTACTGGTAGTTTCAGTCTGATTTAAGGATATTATATGCATACTGTTTCTGATTAAAAATCAGAAGACTATTTGTTAATATAAAATTCAGACACAGGAACATATTTAGGTGTTCTGCTAATATATGTTCTTGGAGCCTTGAAAGGCATGTAGCCTCCAGTGAAGCCTCCTCAGCTTCCCAAAGGATGCAGCATATTACTGAACTGTGTCCTTGATTTCTTCTTGTACTGTTACAATAATTATACTTTTCATCATTTAAAATGTACTTACACATATATATTAACTCTCAGTTCAAAAAGCACTGTATAAAAGGTCTCCTAAGATATTCCCATTCATTTGAGTATCCCCTAGACAGTGTCTATAAGCAAGATTGCATAGTCTGTTCTTTATCTTCTTAGTTATTATCGGCAGTCCTTAGTTTTGATTGGCAGACCTCCAACAAATATGCGTGGTTTTTACTGTGCTTCAGGGGTGTAATATACTAGAACTAATGTCAGATCTTTCTTTTGAATCCCATGATACTTTAGCCTGCCTGTAACACCAGCCCAAGATACCAGAGAATGTTAAGTTCTGATGACCACAGCTTCTTCCAGTTTCTTAGAGTGTATTCCTGTTTTCCTCTTGAGCCTGTCCTCATGTTCCATCTGCAACAGCCCATTAACTTGTCAGCCTTCTTCCTAAATCTGGGTTCGGGACTAAGGGAGAAAAAAACTGCATGTTTTACATTATCCAGAACTTTAATTCATTACCTGAAAAGAATTCAAAACATACATATAATATAGTTAGGCAAGTTCCAGTAAGCTTGTTCTTTTTCTTGAATGCATGAATCTGAATGTGGCAAGTCCCAAGAAGGAACAGGACTGGCTTCCAAAATAGCACTGGTTTTTGTCTTGTCAGTTCTAGGCCCGGCCAAAACTTTGTTATACATGTCTTTGTAGACTTGATATTTTGAGCATTTGGATGTCTCTGTGCTGATTCCTACTATCTCCAAAGGTTACTTTCTATTGCTGGGTATGTCTACAGCGGTAACAGAATTTACTATGCTATGGATCAGATAGTTGGTAAAAATGTCTTTCAAGCACAGAATAGCATTTTACTAGGACACAGGATAAAGCAGGAATGAACTAATCTTGACTTAAAAATCTGCAGGCGTAATACATGGACTTTTAAAAAATACGGTTTTCTTGAATGTTGCTAACAGAAGATGAATGGTATTGAGAGAGCAATTTTTTTCAGTTGGCATTTATTAATTCAGCTCAGGTAGCGCTGGTTGCTAACCATCTGTATGATGATCTGGTAGTGACATGTTTATCTCCGACATGTGTTAGACATTGTTAATCCCACAAGTAGGTCTGTCCTTTTGGAGTCTTCAACTACCATCAGATGCATTGCCTGTTGAGAAAAGATAATATTAATAATGTAGAAGGGAATGCTAGACACTGCTATTGAAATATTTTTAATATGAAACACATCACAGATGTATTTGTAATGGAAAAGACAGAAATGATCATGTCTCAGAAATCAAGAGAGATATTTGAGGGGATAACTGTTCCAGTCTTAGTGCATTTTTGATGGACTTCCATCATATCATAAGATTAGCAAATAGTCTTCAATAATTCTTATAAAATCTTGAATTGCAATGTATTGCCTCCTCTAGCAAAAGCACAGAAAAGAAATAAAGGTGGTTGGTTTTTTTCTGATTAGAAATTAAAATCATTGCAGTGAAAGGAAATACTGCCACAGATCTTCTCAAATGAACCTCTGATTAGATGAGCATTGTTTTGGTGCAAAGGAATTGTCATTTATTTAAAATTCTCAAAAAAAACTAAGAGAAATTTGTACCTGACAAAGTAAGATGAGAATCAGGAATATGTGTACTCTGCATATTTTAACAGGTTATTGGAAATTATTATAGCCAGTGAAGCCAAAAGAAGCTAAAGGTTTGTAATGCAAATTTGAGACAGATAGCTTTCTGTCATCCTAAGACCAGATGTAAAGTTTTATTGAGCAAAGTGTACTATTGATGGTGAACTTCTCAGAGGCAATCCTTCATAACATATGGAAGTATTATGGGCACCGTGCTGAGACCACAGAACATGTTAGAAGTAGGAGGATTAGATTAAGCTGACTTGTTAAGCCTTTAGAAGTCTTTAACATAAATTTGACTATTTCTTTCTTATTCTTATTCTTATTTAAATATGCATTGATATAAATGTGTCAGAATGATTTGCTATATCATCCAGTTGAGTAGATTATACTTCAGTATAGGAAAGATGAATGTTCATAAGTCATCACATTATGATTTCACAAGCCTTGTTCACAAGATGTATGCAAAATATTTTTGAATATTTATTAGGGAGTGGAAAAGGTCCTGTATTCACCAGAACATCATATTACATAATCCTTTTTTAATACTATAGAAAAAATGAAGTGGGAATATAAAAAGGCAAAAGAGAACTGAAATAGTCTGGTAGCAGCATTAAAATTAATATATGATTAGTTTTAACTGTGGCTGTGTAAACGCTTAGGACTAAAAGGTGCTAAGTATTTATGTGTTTATCAAATTTCTGTGATACTCTAGTTTGAAAAAACTCTAATAGGGTCAAGTACAGGTCAACTGGACTGTAGAAAATCTTACTTGAAATGGGATTGTTTCTTCTATTGAAAGAGAAACCCTGGTGATAAAGCACTTAGTTGGGAGTCATTGCACTGACATAGTATACCCTGACATGAGTAAAAGATGTTGCTTTTGAACTAAGTATTTTCCATCTGGTAAGATAAGACTTTAAGTATTCCATTGATTAAAATACTGCATTATTCACACATTTTCCAGATGTTTTCCAAAACAGAGTTCCCAGTACTGGTAGATAGAGATACATTATGTAGTGTAAATCTAAGAGAAGTGGAAGAAGATCAAATGAAGATACCAGAATGCATTTTCTTAATAACATATGTCCATGTGCATTACAGTTTAATACTTTTTAACTAATGCACTTTAGTTCCACACTGAGAATTTATTTCAACTTTACTTTCTTGATGAATATGCCCTCACACACTGGGGAAAAAAATTCCCATGAGGACAGCTGGAATCAATCTCCAAACACAGGCCTACATGTTCTTATGTGAGTAATTGGTATTTACTCCAAAGTTGTGGAGAATTACTCGTGTTAGTAGAAACTAAACAATCATTAAGAACTGCTTGCTGAATAAGAATGAAGCAGGTACATAAGTGTTTTTAGTTTTTAAGTGTTGGTCCTTTTGAAATCAAGCTTTGCAATCACTAACAAAATATAACATATATAATTTGGACAAACAAAAATACTTTTAAAATATCATGATGCTGTCTGAAATAGACTGTAAAAATTGAACTTGGTTATCTACCAAGTTAATTTAGGCTAAGTGGAAAATGTGAAACTACTTCCAAACATGAAAGAAGAGGAAAATTTCACTTTAAATTTCATGTGTTTCCTGTAAGAAAACAAAGAATTTGCCGTGTATAATAGCTCAAGCAGCAGACCTACACTGCTGCTTCTCAGAGAAAAAAAATGTGGTTAAATTATTACGTGGGGAAATTAATCAGATTATAATATGTATAAGCAATTATAAAATACTGATGTGTTTCATGAGTGTATTTAAATGACATTTTCAAAGGATAAAAGTAGCTAAATTCGGTCTTGAGCCACAGAAGTGGCTTTAGAAGCTTGCTGTTGCTATCCAAACTATCCAGTCAAGAGATCTGATATATTAAATGACATGCTAAAATGCTCAGCTTTTTATATTGGTTTTCAAGGTTGTGCTGTTATTGTACCTAGTGCAAGTCTTTGTATGCCTATTTTTAGCAGAACATCTCACATAAAATTATGGGGATAGGATTTTTTTTGTTTGCTATCAAAGACATGGGAAAATTCTTTAAATAGTGGTGATGCCTCTTGACTTAATTTACATTTGTGTTTTATGCCTGTGCAGCAGCTTAAAATATATTAGATCCTACCTTAGGGCAGTGGCCTTCTGTACTTTGGGATGGTAAATTTGTTTTTTAAGAGCACAGATACTAGATTGAGGAAAAACTCAACTACTTGGTGTCAAGGCCAGGTAGCAAAGTTAGAGCTCATCCTTATCCAAAGTGGACAGCATGTGACATCTAAAGATTATGTATTGCATAGTCATACATAAAGATCTTGTCTAAAATTTTAAATAGAAATAAATTATTCAGTTGTTGATCCAAGATTCATGTAGAACATAGACCTTGATAGAACATCCTTGATAAAGAACACTAGGAATATATTGGTGAGGTTGTTTTAAAGAAGCTACAGTGTACAACTTCATATTTCTATCAGAATTTCTGCCACTAAAATCTAAGATACATTTATAAGTTACTGTATCCCTCATATCACCTTTTCACATTACATTGAAGCACTCCTGAGCCATTCATCAAATGAACTGTTTGTATGGACTTTTTAATTTTCCTGAAGATTTACATGTAGTGACCTGTAGGACAGAATGGGCCTCTCCTAACAGTCTTTTCATAGAGAAATCCAGAGATTATAAAAAACTTCCTAATTTTTCTAACATGGTGAAAACTGATTTTCTTTCCTTACATAATCACTTTGAAAAATGCTAAATATTTTTAATGTTAATCCAGGCAGTAGATTTGCTGCTTCTTGTTAGTTACTGAGTTATCTTTATAAACACTGGAATTTTTTAAAAGCAGTAGGCTATAAGGTGAAAATCTTAAGGGGATAGATGTGAAAAATCTGATGGAATGAGAACCCAATCTGTTCTGTAATAAGTCAGAACTAATAGTTTTGATAATTAGCTCTACGAGGAGGCTGAACAAATTAATACTCTGCAGGAAAACTGGTGTCTTCTAGACGGGTGTTTGTGTACTTGGCCTATCCATGTATGCATGAGTCTCTGTATAAATGCATAAAATGCATAAACTACAAATGTCCTTCTACAATGTCAAAATTAGTTTTTGGAAACTTTGTTTACTGCTTTGTTGACAGAGAACAACTATAAAAGCATCTTATAACAATGACATCAGGCATGCAATCATTGCCAGATTTGGATCATCTGGTGTTTAATATGTGAGGCATATATTATCTGTCTGTCTATCCAGAAACCATTTGTGACAAACTCGGTTTTTAAGGACCCATCATGGATTACAGTTTACGATTACATAGGAAGCTTTTTTTATCTGAGACTGTTTCAACACACCAAATTTTGGCAGCAATTTTGCAATTCTAAATCAATAAGCATTGAAAGAGCATAGATTTCTAGAGACCTCTGCATCATTGTACAGATCCCTCTCTATTATTTTTTATTTGTATGTGAAGAAAAAAGCTATGGTGGTGTTTTAAACCAGTGAAGTCACATCTGACTTAGGAAGTCTACTGATCTTAAAATAATTGTATGCTGAAACAACAACATACCTGTTTTCCTTGTTATTATTCATTCTAGATATTTATTTAGGACCATTGTTTGAAATGGAATGTTGTAGTAGATGGATCTTATGGACCTGTAGCATGACGAGCATGTACTTCCTTGTCTTTAGCACCAAAATGCTCTTTGTCTAGCAGACCTAAGAAATAGTTCAGTGAAAGAAAAAAGTTAATTTTGCAAGGAGGAACTGTGTACAGAATTACATTTCCAACCAATAATAATATAAATAACAACACTAACAATAGCAGGAAGATCAATGAGTAGGGGTATAGCTTGTTAGTGGAGAGGTTCTTGGGTTAGTTCCATGTGTCTGCTGTCCCACTGAATGGATGATCCCCTGGAGGGTTGAGTGACTGTTGGCTTTCTGACCATTGTTAGTCATTCAGTGACATAACCTCTGCACTTACAAGTACCAGTTCAATCTTCCTCTCTGACAGCTTCTTCTAGCACCTTTTGAAAGTATTGCTGATTGACAGCAGAAGGTGTATCTCAGTATTTTTCATCCAAATGCTAATAGCAATACCCTGGAAAATTAGTATTTTATCTATCAACTCTCAAACAATTGGATTTGACAACAAACCTAAATAAATTATGACTGGAAACTTCCTTTCTCCTTGTACCATTAATAGGCAATTCACATGTGAGAGTATCTGAAATTAGAAATTTTCCTGCCCTGGCAGCATATGTAAGAAGCTGACAAATCTTTATTCTCATCGTGCTTTTATTCTCTACCAGTTTCCTAAAGCTTTTGTTTGCAATTCCATGCTTAGGCTATTCTACCGAGCCCACTCCATAGAAATTACCCTCACAACCATCAGTTCTGGTACTGAAATCTCCCCATTTCTTGGTCTGCATGCTCAGAGCAGTAATGGGTAACACCGACAGAAAGAGGAAAGGCCAGGATTCAGAACTAGCACTGACTGATAGGCAAAACTATCAATAAATCTTATCTCAAAGCCTTCCACTTCCTTTCCACTTTCTCCTCCAGTTTCTTCTCCAGTCTCTATAAGTTAATTTCTTTCAGTAACATTTTATCTTTTTTTCAACTGTAGACACCATTGATAGTGCCTATCAAGTTTTGTCAGATGCCTTGACTATCAGAAGTCATGCTTAGCTACTGAAAATCTGACTTTTAAGGGCTCCAGTAAGTACAATAGTAAATGGCCAATGGCTTAAATTCCTTTTGAAAACTCTTCTAGCGTCAGCCCTGTGAAATTCGTTTTTCCTGCGTGCAGTAGGAGATAGTATCTTCTCTGTCACATATATAAACTCAGTGTATCAGGTATCAAGTTCAGCTGTCAGCAGTCTCTCAGCAATGCATCTGAACAGTCTGAGGTTATCCAAAATGTCTGGCCATTTTCTTGGACACAGATAAGACCTTCTTGTTATGAAATGGCATGAAATAATTATTTACAAAGAGGTGAAGCTAGAAAAGAAATTTAAATAATTCCCTGATTCAAACCAAAAATGCAGGCAGAAACTTCATAGTATGAGAAGATGATGCTGTGGGAACAGTTTGCCTTAATACTCTAGATCTTCTCTCTTGTCTATATGGGTAATGGAAGCCAAAGACACTACCTACTTTCCTGAAGCCCAGGGACAGCATGGACATGAGGATTATTATTGCTCAGATTGAAAAGTGATGAAACACCTTTGTACTCCATTGTCCATTTGTTTCCCCTGCTCTGGCCCCTTTTCCTTAGTCAAAGATATCTCTCCTTTGGAGGTAGGGAGGAGGCCTCAAGACAGAAGAAAAGGCAGGGCAAAGAAAATAGTCCTGCTTGTACTCCACAGGTATGCTTAAGGAAAAAAAGTCTCCAGTGCTTACTGCCTCTGCTGCATGCTTAGTCAAAGATGGACTGTGCAGCCAAACTTTACATCCTAAATACTCTCAGCTCACGGTTTTAGTGGTTATTACTCAGTAACATCCCTTCTTTTATTTCTTCTATGTCGTTTGAGTCATACCATACACTTTTTCATTTGGGGGGGTTGTGGTTTTGTTTTGTTTTGTTTTCGAAGCTGCTAAAATACAGAACCAGGGTTTCTTTTGACTGTAGTCTCTGAAATTCTGGGAAAACTGACTGAAAACTGGTCTGAAGGACAACACGTAATAATTATATCTTAATTTTAGAAGTATTATGAAACAGGTTTCTGATTAAAATAATTTCAGCATGCATTTGTAAATGTAATCTTGTTCACTTACCACCCACGAGTGGGCTTAGGGTTTCCTTTGATTTATCTAATACAACAATGCCATTACATCAAGAAAACGTGAAGAAGAAAGTTGTGTTGTTGTTTTTTCTATCTGCACTGTAACTTCTAATCCAAATAAATACCTGTAAGTAGCCATCATGGGATAGTATTTGATGTTGTCATACTTAATGCAATTTGACTTTGCATAACATATGCAGTGGTGCTCTGAATATTCTATTTCTTCTTAAATTTCTAATAAATTTAGGTTTAAAATAGCATAAAGTTACTAGGTATAACTGAGAAATTGCCAATTCATAGAAAAACAAGTAGTGAAAAAAGTATTTTTTTTCCTGCCTTTGGACTTTGCTCAGCTTTTACTAGTAATGTGTCAGATTTGCTAAATTATTTTCTTATTACTGTGGAGAAGGAGATGTGATTTTTTGCAGAGATGCACTAGAAAAGGACAAGGAGCAGCAGTTGTAAGGTGCAGCAGGAGAGACCACTCAGAATGGATTTTTCTCCACCAGAGTGGTTGGCTGCATGCTGACACAGGCTGCACAGAGGCTGTGGAACCTCCACCTTGGAGGTCTTCAAAACCTGACTGAGCAAGGCCCATAGCAAACTGATCTAAAGTTACCCCTGCTGTGACCATGCGGGAGGTTAGACTATATGATTTCCAGAGAACCTTAGCAACCGAAGTTAAGTCTATGCTTCCCAAAATTATTTTGTGATTCCATATTATTATTAAATTACAATGAGTTGTCTGAAAAGAGTGACATTTAAATGTATATTTAAGAAAAAAAAAAGCCAGCTTTTTTCTGTCATTTATGCTCTTACAAAAATATGCTTACCACTACCTACTTGAGTAATAATTACTGAAACCAACAAGCAGGTTTTTCCTATTGGAGTATATCTTTGAAAGAGAAATGTTCCTTTAGAAGTGTCTGGATTCTTTGTTCTTTGGGCTTTTTTTTTTTTTTTTTATTTTAGTTTGCGGTTTTGGGGTTTTTTTCACTTGTTTCTCTGTAGTGTGCACATTTGTCCTTTTTTCTTTCCATCTCTTTATCCTAACAGAACTCATACTAGTTCAGAATTAAAATTATCATTGGGCTGGGATATGTCTGCAGTATTTCTTATGACAGTATAAAGCTAATGTGTTTCCAGAGCCTAATTCATTTGGCAATAATTGAGACACCTGAGGACGAAGAATCCTGTTATGAAGTTAAATAATTTATGTCGTCAGTAATGTCGAATCTTCAACTGGAAAACACTTCGTTTTCCTTATTTAAACACACTAGTAGATGGTTGTACCATTTGATATGGGGGCTAAATAATAATTTAATTGGGTGTTAGGAATTGGAAAATTAATTTAAAAAATAGTAATTTGCAAACTGTAAAATTTACAACCTTTAAACCTCTATAGAACATCAAAACATTATTAAAAACTTTTTCTCGTCAGTGGATAAAGACTTTATGAACTTTGAAAATCAAAATTAATTCTCTTCACATAATAGCAATATTACTGGAAGAAAAAAA
This sequence comes from Melopsittacus undulatus, assembly GCF_012275295.1. NCBI lineage: Eukaryota > Metazoa > Chordata > Aves > Psittaciformes > Psittaculidae > Melopsittacus > Melopsittacus undulatus. The sequence continues at coordinate 43,322,012 of NC_047530.1, read as the reverse complement.
ATAGTATGAAGATGACTGCTGTTTCTGGTATTCACAGAATACTGAAGTGTCTTAATCATCCTGCCAGGAATATATGAGTCAGTATATAAGGGTGAAATTAGATGTAAGAAAAACAGCAGTATCTCACCTATTTTACTCTCACATATATCGCATCCATATACCAATGCTATGAACTTAAATCCATTTAAGATATACAAGCAGCTTTGTGTTTGTGGCAGAGAAGGATGAAGTGACTTGATAAATTCATACAAGATGGCAAAATTATAGAGCTTTGTTTTCCTGAAGCTCTTAGCTAAAGTTATAGATGTATGAAATTACAGAAGTATTTAGAAGTATATGTAAGTTATAGAAGTATATAGAGTCGATAAAAGTATATAGGAGGTGATTCTGCCCGTCTACTCTGCTCTCATGAGACCTCACTTGGAGTATTGTGTGCAGTTCTGGTGCCCTCAACATAAAAAGGACATGGAACTGTTGGAACAAGTCCAGAGGAGGGCCACAGGGATGATCAGGGGCCTGGAGCACCTCCTATATGAAGACAGGCTGAGAAAGTTGGGGCTGTTCAGCCTGGAGAAGAGAAGGCTGCTTGGAGACCTCATAGCAGCCTTCCAGTATCTGAAGGGGGCCTATAAGGATGCTGGGGAGGGACTATTTATTAGGGACTGTAGTGACAGGACAAGCGATAATGGGTTAAAACTTAAATAGGGGAAGTTTAGATTGGATATAAGGAAGAAGTTCTTTGCTGTGAGAGTGGTGAGGCACTGGAATGGGTTGTCCAAGAAAGTAGTGAATGCTCCATTCCTGGCCTTGGGTGACATTGTTTAGTGGGAGGTGTCCTTGCCCCTAGCAGGGGGGTTGGAACCAGATGATCCTTTCCAACCCTAGGTATTCTATGATTCTGTGCTTAGCAACTATGAAAATGAGGTACTGATTAGAAGCACCACAATAGTAAGAATAGGTAAGCAGAGCCCTGAAGAACAGTTCACTGAACTGCATGCTCTGGACTCTGAGATCAAATCTGTTTTGAGATTGCTCTTCTACTGGGTATAACTTCATCATTTTAGAATTGTCAAGGGATCTTGTCATTTCCAGACTTTTATGAAAAGCATAACTAATTGAGGGCAGCCTAAGGCATTTTCTGCAGTTACATACATGAAGATAAATATGTTCTAATTTAGCTGATTGCTCTATTTTTCCTTTGCATTAACAACACTGAATATGCTTTGAATTCTTTCATTTTACATCACATAGCATAGCTTTCCTGCTGTGATTTAATCAAGTATTTGGGTCACTCAAACTATAACAGCAACAGAAATTATCAGGATTTCTATCTTTAGATTAGGCTTTTTTATTTTTACTTTTTTTCCAATTTTTTCCCTTGTGATTGTTTTTAGCTGTGATAGTTTGCAACACAAACTTTTGATCCTTTCAAAGTTTGGAAACAGAAACTTCAGCTGTTTATTAGTGCTTTCATTAAAAGTATTCCTGGTAATTTGAAGCTTAACTTGCTTGAAAAGACTTTCTTCAGGAGTTCTGCAAACTTCTAAAGCATATCGAAATTTCATTTTGATAGGAAACATGCTGCATAATACTTCTGTGCTACAGAAATTAATGGCACAATGCTTAATCTGCAGTAAGTTTACCATATGATGCCACTTCAAAAAATGTCTTTGGCAAGTATTAAATGGAAGGAACATAGTAAGTTATTCTAAGCACATTGCTTACAATGCTCTTTTACCTTTTTTTCCAATGTTTTTTATGTTTCACTTACAATGAATATACTGCAGAGAAGCTGAAAAGCATTTCAGAAGTTCTCAATGCATAAAGCATGCTCAGAGTCAGTAATTATATTTAAAAGACATTATCACAGTTCGAAGGTTCACTGATGGCCTACTAACATATATCTGCTATAAGAATTTGTATATTTTCAGCTCTCAGCTGGCTAGGAACCCCAAATTAAGTATCTTTGTTACTGTAACACACATTTCAAACATATCCAATCTGTGCATCCCACCATGTCATTCAGGAGAAAAAAATCCAAACAATACACTTTCTGCTAGACATTAAAACTTAAATATGATTGTGCAAACATGGGAAGGCTTATTTTTCTGTCATGCAAATGAAAGGTTTGAGCAAGGGTTGATGGAAGAGCATCACATGATGGCCAGGAGGACCTGTGGAATTAGAGGCAAGATCTTGGGCTATGTGAACCAGAATGATTTTAGTGAGAGACTGTGAGAGATCTAGTGAGAGATGGGCACCAAAGGATGGTGCCTGCTCTGATGCATAATGTGTCAAGGCACACAAAAGAACCCCAAGTTTCAGAAAATACTGAGAATCTGAGCTCTGAAAAACAAGTTAAGCTGAACGTCAGACATCGTTAGCTACTGGGGTTTTGCTTTTTAGGTGAAAAGAAATCCCAGTGTATTGGAATTAACAGAATTGTTATTAAGATCATTGGGAAAGAGTTTCAGCATATTTGCCCAAGTTCAAAGGCATTATTTGACTCTTCATTTTCAATAGGGAGAGGAAAATGCAAGGCTTCATCTGAAAGTACTCCACTTGCTTGGTCTTTTCTACTTTTTCAGTGTAGTCTCCTATTCTGCTTTTTGCCCTTTTTACTTCCATTCATCTCTTGTTCTGGACCACAGAAATAATTTCTCATGGAAAACATGACACAGGAGTAAAACTTGAAGGGAGGCACAGGGAGCCAACTGGAACAAAACAAGATGTACAAATTAAGAGGCAGCAGTCTATAAAGTTTCTTGTTCCAGAAAAAAGGAGATGTGACTGACATAAACCAGAGTATAGCAAGCACAATTATAAAGCCAAAGCTTCTGTTTTAAAAATGTGTTCTATGCTGAAAACATGATTGGTAGCAAGAAGTACGAAGCAAAAACATGTACAGAAATTCACAGCTTGGATTCTATTGGGTGTTATTTATTAAATTAGGAGCCACTAATATGTTTCTTTGTCCCTGCTTCAGAAGGAAAACAGTGGCACAGAAACAAAAGAATCTTGATAGATCACACACAGTCCTTATACCAACCTAAATGCAACACATCCATCCTGCTGGTTGTTGCCAGTATTTAAAAAATAACAGGTTTTGTATTAACAGGAGGAACAGAAGTATTTGAAGACAAAACATTCGTCTGTAGGCTCCTAATACTGTGAAATACTTATTTATCTCCTGTGAAATGCTGAGTACTGTTTATTTGCATTGGAATTTGCATGGAAACAGCTGGACTCCATTTAAAGTATGGGCGGAGTCACTGGACAGACCAGCATAGCTTTGATGTGGGAGAGTTCAGCTTTGCCTTAGTATCATGATTCCTAAGCAAACTGGAAACTCCAGAAGCCATATGCAAGTCAGTGATTGTGATAGACCACAGCTTGCATGGTGAGGTCCTATGTTTGGGGTTTTATTTGCTAGGGGGTTACAAAAACAGTGTTACCTCCCAGCATACACCATAGTTGCTTAGTTGTTTATTTGCAATAATGGGCTGTCTTTCAATTAAAGAGAACATTTCAATACCACTTAAAATGCTCACTGTCATTGAGTAGGCTTAGGTTGTTATCCCCTCTGTCACTGACCTTGTGTAGTTTGTCCATGACTTAAATACATTTTGTACAAGATCACCAGATTCCCTAGAAAACTGATGGCCTCTTAAGTATGTTACGCTTATGAGCCAAAAACTTTTCGTGAGTTTAAATATATTTGATTTATTAATGCTTTTTCAGATGATATTCTGTCTTTCCTCTCCCTATAAAAGCAGACCTATACAGAACTCGGGGGGTGGGCTGGGGGGTGTATATTCAGAGCTTTGCCCTGCAGAGAGTAGTATTCTTTCATCTTGTGTTCATGATGTTGTAACATACATTTTAAAATCTGGCAAAAAAGAAGAGAGAAAGAGGAAAGCAATTCAGTACTTTTTTTTGCTGGGTTGTTGGTGTTGCATCACCTTTAGTATGAAAGCATCACCTCGCAGAATGAAAACATGAAGCAGCCTCTGTACATTCACTTCCTAGTACACAAATTTGACCTCTAGCAGTGATAACAGCCTTCTACTCTTTATATAAAATCAACTGAGAAATAATAATTTGTTTATCTGGTTCCTATAGTAAACCTCATGTTAGCAATTAAGAACAGCAAGATTGTAAGATGATAAATACTTAAATTTTAGTTACTGCAAAACACTCACTGATAATGTGGTTTGTAATGTAAATCCTGCTCCTGTCTCTAGGATACTAAATAGCCATGAATTATTATGATGTATTTTCAGAAAGCCTTTCGGAATAAAAAAATGAAACTGAACACGTAAAGTATGTGAGAGCTGTGGAAAATGCCATGTTATCCTTTAGATTACACCAGCATCTACAGGGAAAAAGCTTTAAAGGAAAGGGCAAAATATGACAGTAACACGTATAGCATTATAAATTTATTATGTCTGTGTGCGTGGATCATGCAGTTGACCAATTTGAAATAGTATTTATTTTTAAGATTTATAAATTAATGTATTATGAAAATTGCAGTAGCAAATGTGGCACCAATTCAGTACATATATATACTTAATCCACCTATCTAAACATACATCTACTTTTGTGAATTGAAGCTTATGTATAGAATTATCTTGCTAGAACTGGCCCCATATAAAGACTATAAGGAGAACAATAAAAACCCTACAACAGATTTTTAAAAGACCTGAAAAGCAAAGTATCCAGTAACCAGATGACTGTGTTCAATACCACAAATCACAAGTGAAAATTAGAATATTAAATGAAATGTAAACATTTTGCATTGTCCACAGAAGCACAATTTATATGTAAAACTTGCTCTTAGGAACACATTCTGTTTAATTAACCTATTCTGAGCAACTAATTATTATCCAAAAAGGTCAGCTTCCATGCCACCGTAACGTGAATACATTTTTCTTTCCTTGTTTAGAAGCATAACAGATTTTTTTTCCCTGCTTTTTATGTCTATATGGTATATTTCTTTAGAAATACTGGTACTTTCTTTGTATTCTTTTGTTATTTTCTTAAATTATAGGAATTTCACTTTCATAACATAAATAAATATATTTCAAGCTTTTTTCCATGCTGTTCAGCCAAATTAAGTGAATGCTGGCGTTTAGTTACCCAGCAGGATGCAGAGATGAAGTATGCCAGTAAGAGTAGATGCTCAGGAGAAACTTTAGACTATATAATTTCCTTCCTTTTAAAAACCTAAGAAAACATACAATGAATTCTTCACTTTCAGTAATGCAGTTTTTCTAATACAAGGCTTCAAATGGACTTCAAGTTCATTATGACATTTCAGTAAAATAATATTTGCAAACTTAAAATTTACAGCTCTCAGATATGGTTATTACTAAAGCTGGAACACTATTTAAAGCACTTCAGTTGTCATTATCTATAGAACTTTCATTTTTAATAAATTACTGAAAAAAAGTAAAATCTTATACTTTTAAAGATGCAAAAATTATCATATAATGTTATATTTCCGTTCATTATTCTTTTCTGAGTTGATCTGATTTAACCCAGCTTGGAATGTTAGATTAGACATGAAGGGTAGGAACATTCTTACAGTTTAAAAAAGTATATATACATATTGATACATATATATATGTATAGGTGCATATGAATCTTCTCTGGCTCCCTGCTCTCTGCTGAGAAAATTTTTCTCTTGTCAGTCAATTGATCCTAATATTGTCTTAGAATAAAGAAGACATTTTGAAGTATAGAGGGGTCTTCCTTCATGCTGTTTTAACTGTGGTTTCTATGCAGGTAAATACAAGCCCTTTGCATGGTTATATTTAGCTTAAGTATAAAGTTTTTCTTTTTACCTTTGTCTTGCTGAGCTGCTTAACATTTTCTGGTGTTTTCGTGTGTTCATTATTTGGTTCATCAGGCTCTTAACTCTTTCTGAAGGTTTAAGAAATTACAGGTATTTTCATCTAAGCTGAGATTCAGGCTCAATAATTTTAGAGACTGTTTTAAGTTTCTTGTTATGTCAAAGATGTTAGACTTCAGTTTTCATGCCAAAATGTTATTTGCATCTGATTGCAACTCTGCAAACTCATCTTGGCTTCATCTTAGTTTGCAGTGTCTACCATTCAGTGTTCTTTCTTTTCATGAAACAGGAGTGGCACTGGCAGTAGCTGTTCAGGTTCTCCAAACTCATTTTTCAGTATACCAGAATTCTATTTTGGAGAGACTGTTTCAAGTGATAGATAACAAATTTTGGCCCTATTTTGTTGATCTTGTACTTTACAGACTATTTCTCATCTGTTATACTTCCATCCATTGCCTCACAGGAAGCTAATGAAAGATGCACAGTTTTTCTTGCAAAGGCTAGACTGTAATAACAATGAAACAAATATGATTGTCATATAATTGCAAGTTAGATTGCAAGACTGGAAACTGGGGACAAGTACATTTTGCATCTGAAATTATCAGATTCAACATTAGCACTCTTGATACTGCTCTGATGGAACAACCCTTCCCCCAAATTGTTCACATTTGTTAAAAAAAATGACTTGCAGACACACTGTAATCCTCAGCTAATATTAGGTAAAACTGCTGGTGTTCCTGCAGCATACTTGTTAGTTTTACTAGTAGTGTTATATTTGAAAAGTGACAATTCCATGTTAGCTCATGTGATAAATACTCTTTGACCAGATACGACTCTTTATCTCCTCCTAAAGGCTAAACATTTCTGCATGTTGGAATTAATTTCATTAACTTCATTAATCTCTTTCATGATCTTAAAGCTCCTACGGGTGTTTAAATCCGGTGTTTGAGGTAGCTTTCTTGATCAACCCCCAAGCTTCATCCTGTAGTTGTGAACTGGAGTTGACTAGTTCACTAAATTGAGTTAAAGCTCTTTGACAGTGATTGTTATTGCTTGTCTTCTTTATGGATCACAGATTTTATGTTAGATAAAACTCATAAAAAATCAAGTAATGAACAGGAAAGAAGTAGAATTTATCTAAAATTTGCTAAAACCTTTTATTGTCCCTAAGAGCATAATCATGACCTTCTGCTGACGTGTATAGAAGTTATAGCCACAGGGAACCTTTTATGCATACTGCATTGCAAGATTGAAGCTAAAATGCAAGGCCAGATAGTTTACAGCCATTCTGCAGCTGTGGACCAAAAGAATTAGAACTACTGGAGTAAGTTCAAACTGTTAGTGATTAAAGAAAGACTGTCACCTTGCTCTGTGTTCTGGCATGCAAGGCTTGTTGAAAATTCATGAAATGCAGCATTAGTGATCTTTCCAGGGTAATATAGAACCTACTGTAGCAAAGAATTTCCTGGAAGTAGGAATTCCGCTATTTTGACTTTTTTTTAATAAGTATGTTAATTGTATTGTGGACTTTCACTTTTATTCCTCAGCTGTTTCCTTAATAGTCATGTGTTTACATACGAATGTTTTTAATAGCTGCCACCATTACCAACTTAAAAGGTAGTTTTCCTTTTTTATACACTGTCAGTAAGCAAAATTAATTTCTAAAATTCCCAATTATTTTTTTCATCTTGTGCCTTCAGGGATATCACAGTGGTGTCTTGCTGGAATTGAGTAAGCAGTGTTTTTAGTAATGAAAAATAACAAAATATACCTAGCTGTAACATATTTTATCTTTTGATCTCAGGAAACCTTAGAAAGGAGTTTAGTATCATCACCTGAGTTTTACTGAGAAGGAACCTGGACACAAGAGAAGGAGGTAGGGACTTATTCAGGTTTTCTCAGTAAGCCTGTAACAGAAAATGAACCTTTACTGCCAAATATTTTCTTCAGCCTACTCTCCTGCATAGGAGTGCAGATTCCAGAATGCTAAAAGACACAAAATGCAGACAATGTTAACAGGTATAAATGAACACCCAGTTCATTAAATCCTGGCTCCACTTAGTTGGTGGCAAAATACCCTTCAGCTTTAATGGATTCAGGTTTTTCATCAGGTCAGACCATCTTCTAAAGAAAATACTGCCATATTTACACTAATGGATTTTTCAGATCATTTCTTTACTTTTTTCCTACGTACAGTTTGAGTTGCCATAAATTCTCTAATTAAATTTGGTACATTTCTTAACCAGACCTTAACACCTTTCTTTGAATTCCTTAAAAACACTGATTGTTCTGAAACAAAGCTTGGCTTTTATCATCATCATTCTGACAAATCTGCTTCCTTGCCTTGGTTCCTTTGTATTGTCGTTGTATAGGTATTGCTGTTGGTAGCAAATTTCACTGCTATTTATAGATGCAGTTCAATGAAATATATTTTCATTCATGTTGTGGCCACAAAGTAGAATGAAGAAAGATTGACTATTGAAATTCGTAAGTGTGTTTTGGATTTGGAATATGCATGTTTGCTGTTTAAAATTACTGATGGCTTTAAAGGTTAACACAAGTTAATTTTGCTCAATAAGCAGTAAATTTGTAATTTAGCAATTAAAAGTTTAGATGAAGAGCACAGTTTCCTCCTGACACTTAAGTTTCTGATAGTGGCTCTGACTATTCACTGTCTCTAGTCTGATTTTATTTGTTGCCTTTTTTTTTTCTTCTTATGATTAACCTGAGGTTTTTCCCTCTTCAACTAATTGTCTGTGTCATTGGGAAATGAGAATGCACTGAGCCATAGAAGACAAGGAAGCAAATTGGTGGCAAAATTAAGTAATTTGTAATCAAAGGGAAGGGATTCTTCTCAGTGTCTTTAGAAAAGCCAGAAAAAGAAAGTGTTTTTCCTTTATGTTTGTAAGGAAACTTACAAACTGCTCTAAGCAGTAGAGTCCATATAGCAAACTGTCATACAACCATAAAATCGTCCCTTATACAATATATTGATACTGATTTACATAAAGTCACTCAGGAAGGCAAATCCTTTCTTGAATGAATTATTTTGTAAGGACAATTTTCCTCCATTCTCCTTCTCATCTACTCATCTACTCATAGAATCATAGAATAGTTAGGGTTGGAAAGGACCTTAAGATCATCTAGTGCCAACCCCTCTGCCATTGGCAGGGGCACCTCACACTAAACCATATCACCCAAAGCTTCATCCAACCTGGCCTTGAACACTGCCAGGGATGGAGCATTCACAACCTCCCTGGCCAACCCATTCCAGTGCCTCACCACCCTAACAGTAAACAACTTCTTCCTTATATCCAATCTAAATGAAGCCGGCTCATTGGCTGGAGCGGCTAGAATATTACTTAATTGCTCTGGGCATTTATTATAGGTGCTGGCAACTGACTGGGTGTGTTGGGATGGAGTGATGCTCCCCTCCCCCAACACAACTAGTTTAAAGCATCTTTGACAAGTCTGGCAAGCCTCCTAGCATCACTTTCAGAGAATTGTGACTAGCACCTAATTTAATTAAAGTGGTTCCAAAAAGAATATGGCTTCTTATTCCTCATAGGAGAGTCTACTTTGGAGAGAAATTGTGGCCAGGATCAAAGACAGGAAATGTTTATGAGAGATGAAAATTTCCATTGAATGCTGCATACAATTTAAGAGAAAAAGTCGGAAGAGGACAAATTCAATGTATAAAACTGCCTTCCTTTTTGAAACTTAAGAAATTAAAAGTATTAATGAACTATGTCTGCATCAAATCACATTATCCTTTCTAACATATCACTTCTCAAAATAAACTGCTGTAATGTTACAACAGTAAACTGAAAAGCAACTGATACAGAAATTAAGTACATCAACTTGTCCTACAAAAGTTAAATCATTATTGGTTTAGTGTGAGGTTAGGGGTTAGTACTGATAAAGGGGAATCGTATAGGCTGTGTTCTTAAGAATTCATAAGAACAATAGCTTAACTAGTGGAGCATTATCAGAAGTCCGTCATGATTGTATTGCATACATTTAAGTCTTTTTTTTTCTTATTATCAGAATAGTAAAGTCACACTTTCATTATTCTTCCTAGTACAGATATTCAAACATAGTACAGACATATGCCAGCCTGTATCTTTTTCTGTCATGGAGAGGATTTTCCTTAACAGAACAGGCTAAAGCTACCAATGTGAAAAGCATGCCAGACATTGGCTTTAAGTGAGGATAACACATTATTTTAGAATTATTTGAAGAAAATTGGTTTTACTGTGAGGGCGGTGAAACACTGGAACATGTTGCCCAGAAAGGTGGCAAATGCCTCGTCCCAAGAAACATTCAGGGTCAGGTTGGACAGCCTCAAATAGCTGAAAAGGTCCCTGCTCCTTGCAGGGCAGTTGGACTAGATGACTTTTAAAGGTCCCTTCCAACCCAAATCATTCTATGATTCTATGATAAAAATTAAAAAACATCTCAGTCTCGGAATGGTTCTTGCTGAAAACATTTAATTCTTACCATGTAGTAAGTCCAAATTATTGAGAAGGCACGTAATTGTCAGCATTCAGGCATTTTTTATGTTTGACACTATTCTGCATGTATATGAGACAATGATAATGTCTTTTGATGTTCATAACACATGAAAAGTTAGTATTGGGCCCTTCTGCAAAATCATCATAGATTTCCTTTACTGGTAGTGATTCCTTTCCTGGAGGATTAAATTATCTTGAGACAGATAGGCCTCACCTTGCGATGTTCTGGCTGGCTGATTTTGTCTAGAAGACATTTTCATTGATTCAGAGGATGACAGAAAACTGTTGGAGTGAAAGACCTGTTTCTAACTGATGGTTAATTAATCGTGAACCAAATCAGAAAAAGGAAAAAAGGCTGCCAGCTGGGTGGTCTTCTTGGCATCTCTTAACAAATGTGACTGTGTGAGGTTGATTTCTTTATGTCCCATCAGCCAATATAGTTGCTTTTTGTAGCAGTACAGCTATATCTAGGATGGCACAGTGCCAGAAAACATTCCCAGTTATTGGCATTCTCTACAGAGTCCTCTGCATTTCCTCTCTGAAGCATTTTGTGCAGTTTTCAGGAGGGTTTTGAGCTGGGCAAACTAGCCAGTCACTTAGGCCAGATATTTGTATTAGGTGTGTTTATTTTGTTCAGTACTTGTTGAAAGCTTATCATGTGGTCTTGGGGTCATGATGACCTCACTGATACTACTACTAGTTTTACCATTGACGTAGAATGGGATCACAATTATTACTTAATCCTGTTCCAAATTTGAAATAATTTTGCATTTCTTGTATTGATTAGTGTATGCCTAAAACCAATTAACAAGTTCAGCATTAAAATCAGCACCACAGAATCCCATACCTATAGAAGACAGTACGTGTGAAAGAAGAGAACTCTCTAAACCATGCATCCCCAATCCAGAGGTATAGCAGTTTGTTAAAGGGACGTTTTTTCTTTAACGTTCTTCTACAACTTCCCTGTAGAATGCTTCTGCATGCAACTGTTTAAAACTCTTTAGCTGGATACAAGAATGCAAGAAATTGCAATCTGTTCCACCAAAATCCTTTCCCCACCTCCCAGTTCCGCAATGCTTTGGAAGCATTCTGTGCCAGTAATCCTATAAATGTAGGGAAATGTATTACCAAGTTAACACCTCTTAACTTTCACAAAAGCAGCTGAATGTTTACTTGGTGACCCTTAGTTAATAATTAGTTAGAGCAGAACCAGTGTATTAGTCATCGATAAATCTGGTTCTTTCAGACCAAAAGCATATACATGTAGTTTACGTAACAGTGTGTATATGATGTGCTTGCTGCACCAAAAATTTACTTTCTATGCTGCATCCTTTTGACTATTTCGTCTACACACTGCCCACCAAATGTCACCACTAAGACTACCATTGACATGCATATCCTTGGGCAGATTTAAATAGCTTCTTTTATTTTAATTAACCTGTCAGAGAAAGCCTCTTTGTTTTCAACGCTCAAAATTAAGCTTGGCCTAAAGTCTAAATTTAGCCCTGAAGCCATGATAAATTTGAAGACCAATCACTTTTATAAGAGTTTTGAAATGCTCTCAGTTGTAAAGGTAAGAGGAAATGCAGACTACAAGGTAGATCTGACTAAAAAAAAGCTTCCAATTTATATTGTTGCGTTTCTAACTACTTCAAATCTATTTCCTTTAAAACTTCTTCCAGGCTAGAATCACTTAATAGCAAACTTCTATATTCTGCACCTTTTTAATATTAAACTCTTCAGAGCAGTGAGAGTGACAAGGAAAATTTTAGTAGACAAAGATGTTGTAATACATCTCTAAATATTTATCTAGATCTTGTTGTTGCAAGTGTTACAATTTAGCTCTACTGTCTTTTATGGACATTGATTAAATTTCCATTTGAAGGTGGTGTTTTAAGACTGGAAAACCATTCCAGAAGAATTTAAAATAGGAATTATTAGCTGATCATTTAATGTAAAGGACTGTGCAGTGAAGTTGTCTGCAGTAATAACTCAATTAACCAGAGGTCCATTTAAATTCCATGTTGCTATTATAAACAAGAGTGATATAATTCACAGTTGCCAGGACAGCTAGGAAAAGATCAATTTTTCTAACTGCCTAAAAGAAGTTAACCATTTTATTTAACCTAATGACCTAGGTTCTTTGTTTTGGGTGACTGACACCTCCAAGGGACCCTTCATCCTATCATGTATTTTAAAATGGGATTAATAATCTTTTGGAGCAGAGAGGCTGGTTTTCATTAGATTTCTAGCTTTTAAATCATTAAATTACATGAGAACTTAAAACAATATCTGTTCTTGGTGCACAATAGTGGTTCTGATTTAAATTTATTTTGTTTTGTTTAAAAAATACATTTATAGCACTCATGACTAGTATAAATAAATCACTATAAATTCTTGTGAAGTAGTCCTCCTAGATGCAGTCAAATCTTAAAACAGTAATTGTGAATGGTGGGAATTGTGCCATTCATTTCAATGGACTATCATTTCAGTAGGTCTGTGCTGAAACCTAAAGGTGTCACTATAGATATCAGGCCAACATAATACCAGCACATCAGTTCCATGTCTGATTCTTTTAGAGAAAAGCTCATCTAATAATGTTATTCTGCATCTCAATCTTACTGTTTTCTGTCTCATCTAGCTGCCATTCTCTGACTGCTTGACAAAATTAGATATAATTAACAAATACCCTGGTCTTGAAAATGTGGTAGTATAAATTACATTAATTTTACACTTGACTTTTTTGTAGTGTATCTGATTACATTCTTTATTTTGTAAGGTAAAATAATGTATTTCATTAAGGACATGCAGAATTCTAGGCTTCAGAAATAAACTAGGTCTTGAGTTTAACATGCCTACACAATTGATTTGTAACTATTTAATTGAAAAAAATTCAGTCTAATCACTTTTAGCACATGAGTTATATTCAGCCTGTAAACTCCTTATTATTCATACACAGAGGGCTGTGTGCAGTGATTAAGACCCCAAGGATTTGGTTGATAGAATAATCTGCATTTCTAAAGGAAAAAGCAGTAGGGTATTTAATTCGTTAAAAGAAAAGTTGTGATGCACGTCAAAGCATAACACTGACTCTTAGTTTTAAAAACAATATCTGCAACTTGCTTGTCAATTGGCTGGTTCACTGGTGTATCTGTAATGTACAGTCTGGATCTAATAATTGCTTATTATGCAGTTGTTTATCAGCTCATTTAAAACATCCTGAAATTCAGTCTAGCTCAGCAAATTGCTGTGCTTAAGGCTTTTTTACATTCTAGGAAATTATAATATCCCCAGAAGGCGAAGAATTAATAATAAAAATCCTCTTTTGTAAACGATTATCATTGCAGAGCAAATGGAGCAGATCTTCCCTATCTTAGTGCATTTAATATTCTCATTTTTTCTATGAAAGTTTGATGGAAAGACTAGGTGGGGATCACTGTTTTATTAACTTGTTAAGAGACAAATTTACTGAACCAGTGCAGCATATTGATTTCAGTGTCTGCTTTATGGAAAAGTAGAACTAGTAATGGATGACTTCTATACATTTCCATATGGAAACTAGGGCATTCTGTAGACAAATCATGATCTTGATGTACCCGTTTAGGCTGGCATTAAGGAGTTAATGATTAAACAAGGATGCTATCTTCTTTATTACTTAGAAGGTTTTCCTGCCTTCCAAATTATTTCTTCCTAATATCCCTACTCTCAGTGAATCCTTTGAAAAGGATTACAGAAGAAAATCCACAGTTTGTCTCATTCAATTGGAAACAATATTCTGACTAGTAGATTTCAGGTTTGATAGGCAATAAACAGAAATTAGAACAGTACCTGCAGAACATTTTTGATCAGTTACCAAACATCACTCACTTGATCAATCAGTGGGGGAGCTTAGTCCACTTCTTAAATTCCATCATATAATTATGATATCTAATTATCTTTGTAGTTACAAACATACAAACATAGTACTTACAAACATACATATAATCAAGTTTTTTAATGAGGAGGAGGAAGGTGACTGTCAAAATAGATTGAGTTGCTATCTCCTAGATACTTCTCTTGAAGTTTCTCAGGCCTGTAAGCATACCTGGTTTATTTTTTGCTTTATATTTTGATGAAAAAAAAAATCTTGCTGCTTAACTGAGGAGTGCAATGCTGGTTTTATTTCCATTATTCCTTTTTGGCATTGCATAATTTAAGTGCCAGATAAAAAAGAAATCTCAGAGAGTATGCAGGTCCTTCATCCAACAAAGTGAGTGACCTGTGTAGGCAAGGGCTGAAATCATAGCAGCACAATTCAGAAAGTAATCTTCATGTATCTACACTCCTTTGATATTTTTGGATAGCTGGAAAACTTTGTAAGTTTATGTCTCAGCTGGCTGCATTTTATCTGTTAGGGTCACAAGCTGATTTGTGCTAAGAAATCTTAATCATCCAAGCAAGAGTTTTTGTATTAGCAGTATTAAGACGATACAGCTCAACTATTTACAGGAATTAATGGGGGGGGGGGAGGTGTCAAGTCATCAAAAACATCCTCTGCATTTTTAGAAACTGAAATGCTTTATCTCTGTAAGGTATATATAATACTTGCTCTTCTACTAAAAGTCTCAGCATAGAGGAGAAGGTTTCTTATGATGCATTTTGTGCAAAAACGGTTTACTACAGTAGGTGATGAAGAATCTGTACCACAGCTAGTTGAAGTTTTTATCCAAAGTTTCAAAAATTTGAATAATTACTCCACAAAGATAAATTAATATAACATTTCAAGTGAGTAAGATGTATTTCTGACATAAATTTAGATCAATGTCCATTATTTTTATGTATGTTATCAGCAAAGCAATTTTAGAAGTAGGAGATTTGTATGTTCTTATGGATATACAGTGACCTGCTTTGTAGGTGTGGACAGAACTGTGTCTGTAAAAGTATATAAAGTGGGTCTGTTATGTAAAACATAGTTTAAAAGAGTCTTATTGAGGGATGCATTGAAGCAGAATATTTTACGTAAGTTCTCAGATATACTAAGGCAGTAACAATTGTTCATCATTTAATCTTAAAGCATTTCACAAAGATAAAAAAGTATTTTTTCTATTCTAAAAAAATAAAATATAAAATTCAGAGATTGATTTTCCAAAGCATCAAGAATTGCAGTTGCTCAGAAGAACAAAATCAGACACAAGTTCCTGCCTGAGACATATGGAGAGGTGTCTTTAGAGCATTAGGAGCACTTGCAAAATTAACCAAAGCATATTTTTATATATGTTGTTGAAACCGAGGGAAGTTGCCAAATTACTTTCAGCAACTCAGTGTCAGAGCTGATAATGGCATTCCTGCCCTTGATTCTTTAGGCTGGGTTCTTTCCCCCCAGCCACCACTTCATCAATGCATTGCCTGAAATGTGAAATCATCATTGTTTTTCCTATATCAACATTAAAGTAACAGGTAAGGAGAACTAACTATGAAGAGGTGGTTCATTTGAGGAACACTTACAAGATGTGCTGTATGCAAGTGAGCCAGGAGCACTTTATGACATGTTCAGAACTTGGAGACTGAATTACAGTTTTAGTAATCATCCCTTCCCCTTCTTCTCTGTCATTTCTTTGTTTAATATACTGCATGGAAGAGACTTACCGTACAAGTTTTATAAGCTTGCAATAAAAAATATAACAACTGTTGTATTAAATTATTCAAGTTGTAAACTACTGTAAAAAGCAGAAAAAGTTACATAGACATGGAGCCAGAAAAAAATATTATGATAGAGTATAAAATATATTGTGCTGATTACTACAGAATTTTTGCCCAGTTTAGCATATTGTAAATCTTTGGTTGGCCTTAAGAATGAAACTGCAAGTAGGTTTTTCTAAAGGATTGTGGCAAGTGGTTTAAGAAAAATGAAGCTAAAATCAGATTTACAATTTAAAAACAAATCAGCAAAAATGTGACAGCAAACAAAAAATATCCAAAAGGTCAAAGGAGAGAAGAATAATGGTAAAGTGAAGGATCAATTAATTTGAAACTTCCAGATTTCCCCTGAGAGAAAGCCAGAATTCTGGAGGAATAAATAACCAACTATTTTAAGCATGTACATTATTATTTTCTTCTTTTGTGCTATGCTTTACTAAAAAGAGATGTGCCAGTAAGTTTGAATCTGTCAGTATGGATGTTAATAGTATTTAAAAGTGCTAGATTTACCTAGATTAGTTGCTAAAATTACAGAGACATTTGCAGGAGGACACAAATATATTTGGCATGAAATTCTGGCTCTGCATAAGTAGATTCAGTTGTTTTTCCTTTCTTCTGCCTTTTTCTTCTTGGTAAGTCAAGAATGAAACTGAATAGATTGTGATGATTAATAATAATATTAATCCTTTAGCATCTTTATGTTTCACCTTTTTGTCTTAACTTTTTTAGGGCTTATCTTAATTGTTCTTGTGGCATATGGTAGATGAGTTTTCTTTGGTTATGCAAAGTCAACTGGAAAAAAATCAGCTAGGATGAGCATATTTTGTTACCTTTCCTTCTACCAACATGTGCTTTCTGCAAAAGAGAGGTGGATAACAGCATCTGAAGGGGGCTTATAGGGATGCTGGGGAGGGGTTCTTCACCAGGGGCTGTAGTGATAGGACAAGGGGTAACAGGTTATATTCAAGGCCCACCTGGACACGTTCCTGTGTGATGTCCTCTAGGTTACCCTGCTCTTGCAGGGGGTTGGACTAGATGATCTTTTGAGGTCCCTTCCAACCCTTGGGGTTCTGTCATTCTGTGACAGTATCTGAAGGGGGCTTATAAGGATGCTGGGGAGGGGCTCTTCACCAGGGCCTGTAGTGATAAGACAAAGGGGTAACAGGTTAAAACTTAAACAGGGGAAGTTTAGATTGCATATAAGGAGGAAGTTCTTTACTGTTGGGTGGTAAGGCACTGGAATGGTTTGCCCAAGGAAGATGTGAATGCTCCATCCCCGGCAGTGTTCAAGACCAGGTTGGATGAAGCCTTGGGTGATATGGTTTAGTGTGAGGTGTCCCTGCCCATGGCACGGGGGTTGGAACTAGGTGATCTTAAGGTCCTTTCCAACCCTAACCCTATGATTCTATGACATGGCCTCATTCTGATGAGTCTTCATAGCAGTGGTGTAATTGAAGAAACTGCCTTGAAAGAGATGTCTTTAAAAAGAAAAAAAAAAAAAAAAAGGCCTACTCATTCCAGTATTGTAGTGCAGAAAGTACTGGCAAGAGCACTCCAGGGGTGATGTTCCAGGAGAGGAGTAGCTCTCTGTGAACAGATGATGGCTCTCTGTAGCCTGTCCTTCTTACTACAACGTTCTGCAATGCAGTGGGTATGATATTCCCTGACAACTTAAGGCCCATGGCATAAAGTATCAACCTTGACCAGAGACAGGGCTCTGTAGGGATCTTTGCATTACTTTAAAACTGACATCTCTTCTTGAACAATTTATTTCCCTCTAGCAGTACTGCAACATTGTTAAAACCAGATCTTATACCACATATCACAGAAGGAGGCACAAGGATAAATCAAAAGCATGTTTTGCTGTGCCTTATAGGTTGGCCTTCTGTTTGTGGGAAAGATAAAGGTCACCCTTCCATCATTCACACTTCATGTTTCTTAAAAGTTGGTTAAAACATCACATCCGTTTTCCTTCTAAGCATTTTCAGTTCCATTAGTATAGTATCTCATTGTGCTTACATAGTTTTTGGTGGAGATGTGGCTTCAGGCTCCAGAAGTAGAAATTCCTGTCAAAAGAGCTACTGTTCAACCAGAAAGCCATCACTGCTGCTGACTGACTGCTCCCCTGTGGCTCCTGGCCCACCTGGGGGAATCTAGAACCTGTAAGCAACAGATCTGGGATGCTTTTCCATTCACTGCTGGTCTATTCTATGCACTCTACCTGTCACCCATGTGGCTATAAATCACAAAATGTGCAAGAGCTGCAGAAGGCAGTGCAGTTTATGTAATTCCAAAAGACTTTGTCCAAAAGCTTTTTTTAAAAAACAGGTGTTTAAGACCATGAATTTTAGTGATGATACCTTCTTTTTTTTAATATAGGTATTTTTATAATCATTTAACTTTATTGCAGCCTTTTGTAATATACTGTAATGTATAAAATATATCGTAATGTTTATTAAGCAGTCATAAGACAGTCAGGTGTATAGCCATTTGACAGATATGGTACATTATTTTGGCATAATGCCCACAGGTAACTTTCAAATAACATATATACCACCCCAGCTGTTGGTGGTGGGAGCATAGCAGAAGCCTCTGAGCAGGCAAGCTGTCTGATAACAGCGCAGGTGGAATGTGGGTAGCAGCGCTCTTCTGGGACTCTGATTTTAGTTTCCAGAGATCCAAAAGCAGTCCAGATTCAGTTATTGGACACTGTATTGTTGTTCATGACAGTGCTAACTGTGCTGTGCTCTCAAGACAAAAAAGAGTACAATGGGTCAGAATTTGGGGTCAGTTGTTGGCTTTTCCATAAATTACCTTAACAAATTGTGTAATTTTGGCAGAGTTTTCTGTGACTCAGTTTCCTACCTGTCCTACATTCCTTTTTCTGCTCTCTCTGTTGTGTGGATGGTAAACTCTGTGGTAGACCTTGTCTGTTATTTAGTGTTTATTCAGTGCCTGACAAAGTGACACTGGTCTTCCTGATGGCTTTTATAAATGATGCTACTAATAACTTCAAGTTAGGGCGAAAAGGACTTACAGCTCATACCACTGTGTCACCAAGTTTCAGACCCTTTTTCTTTCATTTTGCTGTCAGTTGACACAGTTGAATGACTTTCCCAGTCTCCCACTCCAAATCAGTAACAAACTGTGAGCTCACATTACATAGGAATCACTAGCAGTGGGATTTATTTGTCATTCTTGGAGGCCATGAAGAGGAACAAAAGATTTTCACGTCTTTTCTTCCTTGACTGTAGAGAATAAGAACGCACTGATATTTTGGGTTGCTGCCATACAGGATAAAAATCCCCTTAATCTAAATCTGCTAGATCAAGGGAAGGTAGTTGTGTGGCTATCAAGAGCCCACATACTTCTGAGTGGATCATCAGCAACCTCTGGTAGCATGATTTCCCCATTAAAACAGAAGCTGTGTTTTGTTACACCTCTAAATATTGGTCTACCCTTCTTTTTAGCCTGTCCAGTTCCTTTTGCGTAAGTTGTCAGATGCAGCAGTAATGATATTTTGGTCATTTGTAGACTCATTCTAGGATTAAATCGGCAACCTCAGGATGAAACATAGTGAATGCCATGACCACTCTTTGTTACTTCTCCCAGGCAGCTTTGATTAAACTGTGCTGTGAAGCCAGACTTGGATCAATATGAATGATCTTCATCGACCTAATAATGTATTTAACATGTTCAGTGCACTTTTATCTGGTTTTGTTAAGATAAGTTGTTTACATTAGTGAAGCAGATTGATTCAAAGTTTCAGAGCTCTTTACAATGGTAAACACCTAGAAATAACCACCGTAGTTTGCACATGTGCTATATATAAATGCATAATCTACTATGCAAGCTCCTTGTCAGGTGTAAATTAGCATAGCTACAATACAGGAGTTGAGAGTCTGGCCTAGGAACTGGAAACAATTATTCTCTCAGTGTTCTTCTAAATGGTCACAGCTTAACTTGACATAAAGCAAGGTTCATATGGTTTTCTCCATACCCAGTGTAAAGACTCTTACCACAAAGTCTTTCAGAAACCTTTTCTATTATTTGTAGACTAAATTCTTCCACCAGCAGATGTATGTGGTGTCCATTAGTTATCTAAACATCTCTTCACAGTCAGGCCTTTTGGATGCACTGTGTCCAGTATAATGTTTCTTAAGCCCATTGGCTTTGGAGACTATTTAGCAGACCTGAATAAATGGAACAAATGTGGAAGCTGTACCAAACATATCATCTGGGGTTGTTGAAGCAGTTAACGAACATTGTTACAACTGAGTCCATGCGTAACCACTGAAGGACATATTTGCTTCAGTATGTCTCATGACAGCTTCTTAAAAAAATATACTTAAGTGAATTTAACACTTGTGAAAGGTGCCAGATTGACAGGCCCTGGAGATAAAAGTTCTTGAATTACCAGCAGGCACAGCCAAGCTTCCCACACACACTGCCCCACCAGTGTCCCCAACCCTACCTGGAGGGCACAGCTACCAACTGTCCTACAGCTTGCAAATCTGTGCCACCGCGTGCTCTTGGACTACAGGCCAAGAGTCAGTAGCTGTAATGTGACCTGAAGGTGAAAAAGCAGGTTCCATAATTACTGCACAGGTGCTGCTACAGTTGATCATTTTCACACCCAAGTTTTCAGTTAATGTGAAAAAACAATAAATGAAGAAAGTCCACATTTCTGATTTTGCATCAAAACGCAACAAAAAACCTGTGTGTGAGCCTCAAGTGAGTCCTGCAGTTTTATCTGTCTGCACAGCTACATTCAGGTGGTTATGTGAGCAACCAAGTGCATGCACATTCTGTGAAGTGCATTGTTAGATGCCTCTTGAAAAATGGGTCCTTACCATTTCGTATGTTTGTAATAATCTGTCTCCATTCACAACTCATCCGTGCTTGGTGTCACTACAGCCCATCCTCCCCAGAGATCCTGAGCACAGCTGGCATACAAGTTCAATAACCATCCACTCCATAAAGTGATTGGGTCATTACAGGGTTGAAAGATAGCACACAGGGAAAACAGGCTTGTGACCTTTGCACTCTGTCATGGCTTTAAAAAAAGCACAGGTTCTTCCCTGATGGTAGTTGGAAAGTTTAGTTCTCTGTTCTCTTTGAAATCTAGAGAATATTTAGACCTCACTGTGAGCACTGGAAGGACATGCTTAAGTGTTTCTCTATTTAGTGCAGAAGGTTAGTGACATTTTAAACAAAAGTGCACATTTATAACCTTGTATAGGCCGATTCTCAATCTGTATATAGGACATGGCTAAAAACAGAACACTGGAAAACACAAAGTGATGAGTTTTCATGCTCTGCTATTTTCTAAGCTATAGCTGGCAGCTTAAAAGAATTATTATAGAAACTAAATCTTAGTTCTTTCTGCTGAGAAACAGCCATAACTAATGTGCACAGGAGCTCAGTAACATTTGTTTATCTTTAAAGAAGTCGCATTTTTTTCTGCAACTGGCCACTGATGTGCATGATAACATACTGAATTTCACTGGCTGTGTTTACTGTGGAAGGTAATTTCTGTATATCCAGGGAATTAGGTGGTGTACAATTGTTTTAGGGATCAACATTGTAATTGTTACAAATACCAGTGTAAAACCCCATTTGACAATTATGATTACCTGATTTGCATACCTCCTTATCATTCCTGGTGTGTCTGTCACATTGTACAGCTTTAGGAAGGGTCTGTACCAGCCTTCAAACTAAGCTGAAGTTTAGGTTTCAAAATTTGGGAGGGAGTTCAGGAGAGAATGTGTACTTGGAAGAGAATTTTTTGAGGTGGTAATATCCATGTGCTCTGCTTGAATATCTTACCTCATTCAGCTTCAGTTCTCCTGTGCAGGCTGTCTGGACAATTTTAGATCATCTTCTTCACAGGTTTGGTTTTCTTAGTACCTGGTTTCATGTTTTGTCTAGCCTAGATTCATATATCCAATACTGTGGCCGAGTCAGGTTTTGTTTTGCTTTTTGTCTGCTTGTATTTGCATAGTACCTCTATGGTATTTCCATTTAATTAATTTTATTACAAGTTCCTAATTTTAACTATATCTTGTTATAAATTCTGCTTCAATCTGCAAGTCATTTTTCATCAACCACCTTTTTAAGATTTCTGAGCTAGTAGCTGGCCTTTTGCTTGCAGAAAGGCAAAAGGCTTTTCTTGTCTGCTGTTAAGAGGGGATGAGGGAAATACCAGGGGCCTTCTCTTACAGAATGACAATACTCCACTCCCAGAAAAATGCAACGGAAGAGAAGTAGATGTTTACCTGTTTTTCATAAGATGTACAGTATACTTGAGCACCACTGAAAACATTATTTAGAATCGAGGGCTTCCTAAAGTTTACCTACCCCATTCTGAAGCTCCAAGGATGTTTCTCAGTTCATTAGCTTGAAAAGTCTATATAGATGTGAAGTTTTATTTTTAGTTTTGTTTAGGAAAGGACAGAAATTAGAATTCTGTGTTAGGGGAGAAAAGGAGAGAGGTTCTTTCATGTCTGAGTTAAACAGAAGCCTTTGGAAGAATAGAAAGGGGTTGGTTCATTCCCATTTTCATGTAACTTGAATTAGAAGGTTTAGTAAGTGAAATGGATCATAAGCTAAACCCCACAGAGTCCAGAAAGCTCTAATTAACGCCCACAGTGAGTAACTTTTCTGAAACTGGTCTTTAATCAACCTTGCTCTGAAAACAGCACAAGGTATCGTGGCAGCTTGATAAAAGAGATGCATTGCCAGTGCTGACAGGCCCACAATCAAACCAGAACTAAAAATAACTGGTTTGTCTACTTATTTTCTTTCAGATGCTAAAAAATGCATTAGCTGCAGTCTAAAAAAACTTCCATAGTTACTCAGCTCTAGAAAACTGAGGTTCCTGTAAATGTTAATGCCCTTCCTGATCATGAGTGAGCCCTCTTTCCTTCCCACAACTCCCTGTTGAAGCAGAGGAATAGCAGGGAGGTTGGCGAGGCTGGAAGCGGTTGATGCAACTTTTGGATTCTGTCAGAGCTGGTCATTTGATGCCAGCTGTCCCTCTTGTCTTGCTGCTGGTGCTGCAGAGCTCAGACATCCTCACTGACCAGCTATTTTGGAGTAAAATAAATCACTCATCTTTCTTGTATCTCTCCATGCATAGTTAGGTCTATAGCTACACACACACCTCTCCTCACTGATTATGAGAGTAAGAGTTATCAGGAAGGCATGCAAGGAAGCAGTTCTTTTTCCTCTGCTCCAGTTCTTGTGGGTACACATCCAAGCCTACAGCAACTTTAATTATTTTTTCATCATAGACTGTGTAAAAACATTAGCAAAACTATTTTTTTTCCGGTTTGGGATAGATTCCAAAGGGACAAGAAGTCCCCTGCACAAACAGGATTGGCAGTCCACAATTTTGTCTCAGTATAAGAAAGACATGAACCTGTTAGAGATGGTCCAGAGGAGGGCCACAAAAATTATTAGAGGAACAGAACATCTCTCCTATGAGGAAAGGCTGAGAGAGTTGAGGTTCAGTTCGGAGAAGAGAAGGCTTCAGTGAGACCTTATAGCAGCCTTTCAATACTTTAAGGGAGCTTATCAGAAAGCTGGGAACAGACATTTTAGTAGGGCCTGTAGTGATAGGACAAGGGGTAATGGCTTTAAACTAAATGAGGGGAGACTCAGTCTAGATACAAAGGAAGAAGTATTTTATGATTAAATACTGGAACAGGTTACCCTGAGAGGTGGCAGATGCCCCATCCCTGGAAACATTCAAGGTCAGGTTGGATGAGGCTCTGAGCAACCTGATCTAGCTAAAGAGGTCTGTCCTACTTGCAGGGTGATTACACTAGGTGACCTTTGAAGGTCCCTTCCAACCCAAACTATTCTATGATTCTACAACTCACAGTATTTTATGGCCAAAATGGCAGTCCCATCAGTCTGAATACCAATGTATCCTTCACAGGAAAAGTTGCAATCAACTGAAATTGTTCTTTGGTATTAGGGACAAGCTGAAAGAGGATGGCTAACATTGGCTTTAGTGCTTCCGGTCCAGGTTGTCTTTTCATCTGTTGTGTGATTTCTTGAAAAAGACATTTGCACTGTTACAACTAAAACTAGTTTGATGGAAGAACCAAGAAGCCCTTCAGTTTACATGGGTCCATAAATGCAAGGCAGACTGAAATGAAACTTTATGAATGCTTGAAGGAGCATTTTTATGAAACAGTTGTTTGCAAATGCAGACATGCAGATCTGAAGAAGAGTGGAGTTGAAGTCTAAATTATGCTAGTTGCTTCTTACTTTCAAAACAAATGCTGTTATGTATTCACCATTCCACAGGAGAGTTCATTCATCAATTGCTGACATTGAAAGAAGGGAGAGAATTCTAGATACAACTTCAGAAATCTTTATACCACAGATTGGATTTTGAAAGTTATGTAGGAAAGAACATAAAGTCTTTTACTGTTGTAGTATCAAATATTGGCTTAGGTAATCACAGGTTTAAAGCAGTAGATAATTTCTAGAGTTGTGCCTAATCTTGTCTGACAAAAGGTAGCACAGAACTCCCCTTGTTACCCGTCCTTAATAGAAGTCAGTTACACCCTGATCAGCTTTAAAAGTATGCAAATCATCACTATCCTGATATTATAAATAAGTAGGCAAAGACAGACTGAAACTCACTTGAAAGAAGGAAATCAGTGTAATAACCAGGATAAATAATCAGGTTGGCTTCCAATGAAGGTTTCATTTCCATCCTCCTAAGTTTAGTTATTGTTGATTTCCCTCTTTTTGTGCATGAATGTTTCCCACCTAAAAAAAAAACAAACAAAAAACAAACAAACAAACCCAAAAAAACCCAAACAAACAAAAACCAAGAGTGAATTAAAATTTTATAATTTTGGAAGAAATTTCTAAAAGCTTTGGGGAACATATCTCTGGCCAGTTTTCCCTGGACCTGGTAGACTCTTAGTATTTTGGAAATCTAATTGATACATTTTCAAAATGGAAACAACTAGAAAAAGACAAGGTGTTGCCTTTATTTTTGCTGTGGGCAGAGCACTTTTGAAAACCTGGTCCTTTAACAGGGAAGTGACCAATGTGCAATAATGTCATCAAGAACAGTAAAGAAAACCCTAATGTACCATATTAAAAGTCAAGATTGGACTATGAAAAATAGCCACATTATTGTCAATTAAAATCTTCACAGCTGCAATGAAAAATCAGCACAAAATCATATTATGCAAAGTGACTCACTTCTATATTCCAACAGTATATTTTTGTTTACTGGGATTGATTTTATGTTGGACAGAAAAGTATAAATTAAAATGAAGCAAGCCACTTGTACAGGATTTGTTTTAAAATCTTATATTGCACTACATCATTTTATATTATCTGAAGTGAAAGTGTGGGGAAAACCCTGAACTGTAAAAAGAGATAATTTTTTAAAAGCACATTTTTCTTTCTTGCTGTGCTTGTAAACCAGAAACACCAAGCTGGATGTTTAAGAAAGGGAGGGGTGTCTCCCGTTTCTTGTGTTTCACCTTTTCATTACACTGCCTGATCATTTAAGGCAGAGGCTTGTTCCAGACAGCTTTAATTAAACTATGCTGTGAAACTGTATATAGATCAATGGAAATGATCCATAACAAGAGGCTAATCATGTATTTAACAATGTTCAGTCCAGTTCAATCACCTTCTACCGTTTCTGTGGCTTTACATTCACGTGGCAAAGCCCTGAATGTGTATATGTATTTTTAATCCATCTCATTAGTGACCATATGCTTGGGCTTCAGGGGAGACAAGAACTGTCTGCAATCTGCCAGGGATTTAGGGACATCAATAATTTGTGAATAGTCATGTTGGTACTGGTCGAAGGGTTAAGTGTTCTGCACACCAGGGGCACATCTTTTGGGACTGGAACTCTTAGTCAACTGTTAGGAACTTGATCCCCTGTGACGCATCTTTTCAAAGTACATGCTACATGTCAAATCTCTGCAGCTGAAGCAATGGAGCTTTATTAGCTCAGGGATTTTAAAACCTCCTCTAAGTAATGTAACAATATCTTTTGGTTAAAAGTGAAGGAAAGATAGTAGTAGAAATATGAAACTGATTTTTTATGTACTGGACTAACTGTGATCTTCCTTTTTCTTACCATTTTCCTTCTCAACATGAGCTATTAGATTACTCCTCCCCTGCAAATATCCAGTAGAGTATGGCAGCAATAATGGAGACCTGATTTTTGGAAACAACTGGCTTCTGTGGCCTCACCTAAATCCTGCTGAAGCTTATGACAGCACAGATATAAAAATTGTCTTCCTAATCGTTTGGAATGACCCTTTAGGGGCTCCCAGAACATTGTTCAATCTACTTAGTGTGAAAAGCACCTTTAAAAAACAATAGCATATGGCATTAGATTGTGCCATGTTATACGTAAGGGCTGCTAAGTCAGCATGAGAGATCATCAAACTATCGATCCCAATATCCTGTCCTTACAAAGGAATGGCAGAAATAGGTTCCAATGCCAGAAGTTTTGGTGAGACTGGGAAAGACTTTGAGTTATTTTTGTTCATTTTAAGTTTTAGCTATGTCTATATCCCTCAGCTGTACCCAGAAAAAAATGTATAGCAGTCCAGAAAGGAACTCTCTCTGTGTCCTGAGCTTCTGCTGTTCAGTTGGGAGTAGCTGGTATCCATCATACAGGATGAAGCTTGCCTGCTTTCAGCAAATTTCATGTAGTAATAAGTGCTGACTGTCACAGGAGATGAAAACATGCACAGGACACAACACTTGTTTGCAGCTTGCCAATCAGCTGGTTTTGCTTGTACTTTAAGAAACATTCAGGGCAGATTAAGTAACTTTAAGACCAATATCAATTAATCACATATAGTTCCTGTTAAAATTCCAGTAGACACACTCACTGTAACCCTTTGTCCTTTACTTGTTTTCACTTTTAAGATCAACTTTTTCATAAGTATGGCATGGAACTGAGCAAACATTTCCATAAGTGATATAAAGGAAATAATCTATTGAAATCTTTGAATTCAAACACAGAGTAATATTTCAGAAAAAAATCATGACTGAGGTTCTTCCTTATCTACAAACATAACTTGCATGAGTGAAAAAATACAGATTGAGTCTTTATTAGTGTCACATCATTAAAAACATACAAATAGTATTGGAGAATTTAGAGTAACTTACAATAGCAGGTAAAATATATAGCTGTCAAATTTTTGATTGTCAATTATGATGATATAAGCTGTCACAGATTTACTAATTGTGCATTGTCTTCTGATGCACTTTAGAGTACAATTTTACTGTTTTAGAAGACCCAGTCTCCTCTTTCAGACAAAATTTACATGAGCAGACTTTATCCACAGTTTTTAAATATATAAAGATGCACGTCTAAGTTAGGATGTCTTTATATCAAACTATTTCATTTATAAGTATGATAAAACATTTAGAAGCATATGTCCCAGATTTCCATCCACATTTCAATTCTATGCGTAGGCATTGCTGCAGCAGTTTGCACTTGCAATAGAAAAGGTGGTGGTCTCTTGGAAAGGTGGCACTTTCTGCCTGACAACCAAGTCCATTAGGGCACGTTCAAATGTAAATATTTATGGCTAATTTGGCCGCCTAAAAAAAAATTCTCCCTGCTTTTGTTATGGTTGCTTTTAGCACTGTTTCACAGCTTCTAAGCCTGTAAAAAATGTTAAAGACTAAAATTATATTTTCACAATTTTAATTGAGAAAAAAAAAGGAAGTGTCATTTTAATAGGGTGGAATTGGTGAGTTTTGAGGTGGCTTGTCTTTGCCCACTTCTACTTAATGCCTTCCGAGCCAGCAAAGCTGTGAAGTTTTCTAAAATCAAAGGTTAGAACAAAAGCGTTAGCTGATGCTAGATTATCAGGGTCATTACTGAATATCTGTGATACACAGACTGAGTTCCAGTTTACAGACAACATGAAGAAGTCCTTTGACCTTTGAGGTGACTGTTGATCACCCTTGTTTGTTTTCACCTCTAATGTCAATGATGTTAATACAAAAGTAAGTCAGCAGAATTTCAGAAGACTGGAACTATCTTTGCAGTATTTCATAGGTAGCATTGCCATTATTGCATTAATTTATGCTACTGCTTCCAGGTAACAAGAGAGATTTTTGGCTTCAGTAAATACAATTGCAAAATTCCTGTTTCATACTGTATGAGGTAACACTTTGACTGAACTGCCTATTCACAGTTTCACAGGCAGAGACGCCAAAAAAAAGCCCATCTGACAGCAATCAAGTTCTGCCCTCTTTACATCCTCTCTAGCCAAGATTGCTCAGTGTTACAAAGAATTGCCACAATCACAGAAGCTGCAGACAGAAATAACTTTGCTGAAACCAAAATCCATGCAGGCCATACCTTACCATTAGGAAACTACCTTTTGTAGGAGGGATTTCAGTAGTCTTCTTTAAGGATTCTGTGGCTGGATTTCTAACATGTTCATTGGGACTGAAACATGACCAGAAATGTCTTGATGCTGAGTTTCAATTTTCCATTCTTTAGTTTTCTTATTCTCCTAATTAGATCTCCATTGTCCTGTTTTCAGCTGTTAGTTTTCTTTCCAGTAGCTGGTGCAGTGCTGTGTTTTGGCTTCAGTCTGAGAACAATGCTGGTAACACACCAATGTTTTAGTTGTTCAGTAGCACTTACCCTGATTGAGGACTTTTCAGTCTCATGCTGTGCCAGTGAGGAGTGGCACAAGAAGCCAGGAGGAAGCAGAGACAGGATAGCTGACCCAAACTAGCCAAAGAAGTATTCCATACCACAACAGGTCATGTCTGGTATATAAACTGGGAAGGAGTCACCCAGAAGGGACTGATCGCTGCTCTGGTTGGGATGGGTAGAGGTCAACAGGTGGTGAGCAATTGCATTGTGCATCACTTGGGTTTATTTGTTTGTTTAGGGGTTTTATTATTATTATTATTCTCTCTTTATTATAGTAGTAGTAGAACTTATTTCAATTATTAAACTGTTCTTATCTCAACCTATGAGTTTCTACTTTTCCAATTGTGTTCTCCATCCCACCAGGGCTGAGGGGGGCATGAGTGAGCAGCTGTGTGGTACCTAGTTGCTAGCTGGGGTTAGACCATGACATCCATTATTAATTCTGTTCCCATAATGAACTTCAAACTCACAAATTTTTGCTGCGTCATACCAGTGCCTTCAGAGCTCTTTATAGCCAGATGATGTATTTTTAATAGTATGAATCTCTGTAATTCTAGATATGCAGTTATATATGCTTCTATCTAATGGGACTTGCTCCATTATAGTTTCCATGTGGCATACTTCCCCTGATTTCAAAGGGAAATAATGTTTAGAATGTTTTTAAAAATGGCACACTTCTAGCAGATTGATGCACTGTCATGGGACTTGAGACTAGAATTTTGTTTGCAAACAGGTATGTGCTGGTCATTCAGATACCAAAAATTACAAAGAACTGAATTTCAGCTGGCGTTTTGTTATTTTTACTACCTGCACTTCGGTTCCGCTTTCTCTATCTGTAATCAACAGACCACTCAACTCAAGGTTGAGAAACATGCTTTTAACTGTTTTGCTGAATTATGGCCTTAGGCAATGTGTAAAGTTAATCTCAAATTAGTTGATGAGAGAAGGTGGGAGAAGATGATTTTTCCTTCTATATTAAGTGAAAATTTAGTGTTGCGTTTCAGTTCCTTTTGTTGATTGCTACTCCGTAATAATTTTCAAAAATGTATTTAGAAATCATTTTTGAAAGAGAGGACCACAATAGAAAATGAGACAAAGACAGATGTTTCATTAATTGTTTTGTTTCTGTTTGTTTTAGGACTGCAAGAATGCCTTGAAAAATATTTGGGCAAGAAGGCCCCAGCTCTGATTTTGGTACCTGTGGTGGATTTACCTGGCAAGGAAGTAATCCATATAACATGCTGGCTAAGCTAGTAGTTTGAAAGAGATGAGTTTTTATCAAAACACACATTCCATCCGGGAGAGAACAAAGAAAATAATTGATCATACATGTGTTGGATACTTTCATTAAGCAATATTTTTTTATTTAAGCAAAGTCATAGTTAGCTTGTTAATGATGCCTTACGACATGCGACACAGTCAGCTTTGTGTGAACAATAAAGGTTTCTTTTCAAAATATTACACTTTTTTCTCTCTTATTTTTAGATATGTTCTGGTAATAGCAGGTGGCTCTTGGGAGATGTCAGTTGCTCTGATTACATCAGTTCTTTTATCTGATATATTTAGGACTGGTATAACTTCATATCTTTTGGATACAGGTGAAACCAGAACATTAGCTCCAATAGTGTTTTAAAGACCTGATTCCTTTCAGTTCTATGTTGAGTTTATTGACTCAGACCAGTTCATGAAGAGCTTATCTGTGGCCAGATTTTAACCCTTTT
The DNA here is from genome assembly GCF_012275295.1 of Melopsittacus undulatus. Taxonomy (NCBI): domain Eukaryota; kingdom Metazoa; phylum Chordata; class Aves; order Psittaciformes; family Psittaculidae; genus Melopsittacus; species Melopsittacus undulatus. The sequence goes on along the minus strand of NC_047530.1, from coordinate 43,291,556 downwards.
TTTTGCACCAGGGAAGAAATACTCAGAGGCTTATTCAGGATGCACATTTTACCAGCGTAATGGAGATGCTGCTCATACTACAGGATTTGCCATCCTACCTTCTGAGCAAAAGTGGGTAGCCTTGTGCTTTACATCTGGTAGACAGCTCTTATTAAAGAGCTACCAGTATTCCACAGGGCTTGTCTTCTCCAGAAAATCAACAGGAATTTTACCACTGCTTTCATTAAAACAGGCTCAGACACGCAGGCAAAGCTCCCATCTATTTCATTGCAGCTGATATTTTACTCATAACATGATAAAAGATCAGTATAGGAGAGAAAGCCTTTTGGACTTTGCTTGAGGCAGTAAGGCACTGTAGAGGAATCTTATTTTCAGACAAAGGCTATAAAATTAAACCTTCGAGAAATATCAAACCTTTCTCTTGCCAATGATCTACATTATATATTCTCATTGCTTCTCTTCCAGTGTATGAGCACTGGAGCTACATGACCAGCACTCCCATTGTCTTCCTTCTCTTACACCAGCATATACCCGAGATGTCTCCATAGAAGTCAACTGCCTGGCAGTACATTTACATTGGGGAGACTAAGAGGTGGACTTACCACGCAAGCTTCATTTTCTCACCTGCTATCAGATACCCACTTAGCAGCAGCTGATGCAAAATTAGTGGCTAAAGATAAGAGGATCTTCCTCTATTTAGATGTTTTGCATGTCCAGCATACTATGATAATTGTTACTTGAAAACAGTCTGTTAAATGTTATTATTACTTACTATTACATCAAGTAGCATAGCAGAGCTGCCATCCTCTTTAGTAAGAATTACTTTTTTTCACAGTTATTCAAATATTTTGGAAGGGAGAAGGCAATGAGCTTTCCATGTGTAAATACATGGATGTATTAAATTAAATCTCTTAAGAAAAAAAGGAAGAATCTGTTAATAATACATTGGTTCATTATCATTCAGTATCATTTTAGGTTAGACTCAAATAAACATATTTGATCCTGTTCTTTCCCAGGATCAGAAAATAACTTGCTAATACCTGGATGTGCCTGTTTTATTTGAATTCTACTCTTTTTAAAAGATAATTTTTTAATTTTTTTTTTTTATTTTTTACTTCTCTCTGGAAATACCAGTGTTTTATTTCTCTGTGTGGAGTTCCCACAGACCAGAGACAAAAGCTGGACTGAAGAGGAGAAGAGAAGGCAACCATACTTTCAGAGAGATGAGGATGAAGCTTAATTTTTCATAGGTACATATGGAAGCCAAATAGATGGCATAAATTTAACTGTGTCTCCTGTAGCAGTCATTTTTTTCACAGTGAGTTTTAAAAAGATACTGAAACGTAGATCCTGTCTTTTATACTGTACTGAATATTTTAAGGTGGCAGGATATTTGCTCCTGAAGAAACCAGTTTTCGTGCAAGATTCATGAGTCACACTATCCTTTTCCCTAGTAGAGGTGCATTGACAAATGGTAACGAATGCATTGGTCTGACAAAAAGTGTGATTTTTTTTTCTCAACAGAAAGCAAACCTTTTCATTTTCTGAGACAAGTACTTCAATGGGTTTACTTTATGAACAGCTAGAAAATAATAGTTTCTGACTTTTACTCCTTGAGAGGCTTCATACAGCTTCTAAGCATTGCATGTAACTAAAACTATAAGCTGAATCTGCAGTGGTTTAAGTAAGAACAAGACAATTTGTTCAACATTGATATGCACGGTAGGTGTGTAAAGTGCTGCTCCACAGAGAGACCTAAGACTTTATAACAAAAAGAAATACCATTTTATCAGTCTTATGCTGCTGTACTTTCATCATAATTACCGGGCCCTACTGTGAATAAGTTGTTTTGCAGAGCTCTTTTTCACTTTCTTTGTAACAGAAGTGCTAGCTGAAGACAGGAGGTGGGGAGACGAGCACACACACAGACACACACACATGTGTTTTAGTAAAAAAATAGACATCTAATACTCAAAATTTACAGATGCAGGGTTTGTTGGGTGGGGTTTTTTTCATGACTAGCTTTGCTGAGTGCTTAACCCAGCAGGTTTTAATCTTGAGACTATAAATTCGCACTGTGCTAAGACACTGGTTTTGAGGACTTTATATATAAACACAATTCTTCTGTTTCTCTGATTTTTACTAAGCCTGCAGGAAAATGTTTCATATGCATATTATATCACAAAAAGTTGGCTGATCTAGGTTTCAGCACTCAGAACACAGAAGGGCTATGTAATAGGTGGGAAAATGTCTTTAAAAATGTAACCCAAAATTTTAATTTTTCCTTTCTCTGCTGTAACAATTGTTAGAATATGGCTTACACTTTTTTTTTCTAAAATAAATCTATGTCTCGTTATAGTTCTCTGTGTCAATGAAAATTTGTCTCCTGCCTCCTTTAAAAATCTCTGTATATCAATTTCTTTAATTGCTTGAAAGCATGTTAAAGTGAACTGACCAAATGGGACTACAAGACCAAAACTGATTTAATAACTTCATGTTTTACTCATTTCAAAACCCAGTGATGGCTATAGTAGCAGTGAGCCTTTACAGTGCACATGGCTAAGCTGCTATAAAGGCACCAGAGCTGATATTCCTAAATAGATTTAAAAATGACATTGAGATATTTTAAGGAGAGATTATTTTTTTCCCTGTGAGTTTTATAGTTAGGTGATTCAGGAGCTGATTTGTTACACCAGGTATCGTGGGTGCATCTTTCCTCTTAGCCTTCAGAAGTCTAATGGGCATTGGAAGCAGGATATCTCCTGAGTATTAAAGAGGTGATCTGAAGCAGCTCTTCTCCTTCAAGGGCATTCTGTTCAATCCATTATCTCCTGTCTATGTGCAGTAGTTTAGTCTATCAAAATACAGTGATTGAATAAAACTTTTATTTCAAATAAATGAATGCATTGATTTAATAAGTTTTATACCGCATGGTATAGTAGTTCTCTAAATGAACACTGAAATCCTAAAATACAGAAACTTTTCATGTGCCCAAGTTAAATCTTTGTCACTTCTTTCAGAAGGGGTTTGCTGAAGCAATCCTAGTTTATTCTGTGTGATAAGCTATCCTGAACCCTCCGCATACTAACTGGCACTTATTATTTAAGTAACCTGGTTTTACTATTATAAATGCCTGGCATTGGGAATACATATTAAGAATACTTGACAATTTACTAATTTATGATGTCTTTAGTTGTATTTTAATATCTCTGGCAAGCCAGCCTGTGTTGATGTATTAGCCAAACATTCAAAATACAGACTTGAGATCTTGAAAGCTTCTTTTTTTTCAACTTTCATCTGAACACTGAATATTTTTGACATATTTTAAATTTTAATTTAAAAAAACAGACTGGGTACCTGTGAACTGAACCCGTATGTTACATGCAAGTGCCCTTTTACTGATGACTCACTGCTCACAATTTCTTGGCTTTGACTTCTGTTGGATTAATTCATGGCTAGGGTTTGCCCGTGGTTTCCTGCTTTTCTCATTTTTTTGAGTGCAGTCTGCTTTTTTCCTATATTCCCAAATAGTCAGGTTGTTCTGAGGATCTTCTTGCAGGATATGTCACTGGCAGCAGTCTCCTTGTCATTTCCTTGACTCTCCATTTCATTTGCAATGTTTGAAAACCACTTCTTGGATATGTCTGCTCATCCTCCATTTCCTATTATATTGCTAATTCTAAATCAGTTTGAAATACTGTTTGCATTATTTAACCCAGCTGACAAGACTTAACTGTCCACAGTAAAACCTGGATGTGCTCAAAATAGGTCAGATTTAACTTTTGCTTTTCCTAGCTTTCTGAAATTCCTGGTCTTCTCTAACTTATGCAGATCTCCTGAAGAAAATATTGTTTCAAACCAAAAAGATAAGCTCAACTAAATGCCTTGAACTGCTAGGCAGCTGCCCTGATCTGGTAACCTGTTAGGGGACACCAGAGGAGAGAGGCATAGCTTAGGATCATGCCACCCCTTTCCTGGGTAAGCTGAAGCACATCCATTAGTTTTCTTGTGCCTTTGTTTCCACATTTGTATGTTTTCTCACCCTTGTAAAGGTGTTGGCAAAGAGATGCTATGTTGTAGTCATACAACCTGCAATAACAAAAAGTTTAGACTGAGTGAGCAGCACACAAGAGTGTGAAAGCAATGTTGTAGTGGGAACCAGAATGAATGTGATCACAGATAGCAATTTGCATGAGCACAATCTGGAGAGCTTTTCTCCCAGCACACTGCCTGCAGCAGTCTCAGATCACAGAAGAAGCCTATAATACATCTAGTAACATTAATGATACATTTTACAGCGTGATTCATCCCTCACGATCCCAAAGTGCTTTACAAGTCCATTGTGTGAAATTTGCTTGTGAAATTGTGGCTGGGACAGCCACACAGGCCTCCTATGCACAGTGTCAATGTAGGCAGGCCTGTGCAGCCATGCTGCTGGCAGGAGATCACACTCTCTGCAGTCCCCTACATAGGAGTATTTGCTTTGGCTGAAGCACAGTTACCACAGACAGACTTCAACTTCAAAGCCGTATCACCAGGCAGGTAGCATTATTACTTTCTGTTGCTCATGAGAACACTTGTTCTGCTTCAGATTTTGCCATAACAGAGGGGGAAAATCCCTCTTCCAGGCTCTGTGAGGCAGCACACTGTATTCTCCTTCTGCAACTCCTCCTGCTGAGAGCTTCTGGACACTATATCCATAACATCTTCAGTACTGTTGCCATACCCCCCGCTTTACAAGAAAGACATTGTTTATCTGAGATAGAAGTTGTGCCATTGCATTAGGGGAGTTAGCTTGTGCAAGCATTGCTTCCCCTCTGATTCCCACAGTTTTGTTGGTAGCTGCCTTGACAGTAGTTCATTTTGCTGCTTATAGAAGAACAGCAGTCCATAAGGGAGAAATACATGTCTCAGATGTAGGAGTTATCTTGTTGCAACAAAGTTCAGTCCTACTCCCACACAGACCCAACCGTTCTGCAGCAAGACCCAGATACATGCAAATGTAGTGCCTTTTGTAACTGAACCAAATTTCCACAGCTTCAGAGCTGGATCTGTTAAGGTTGAAAGCAGGAGGTGTTAAATGATATGAAATAATAGAAAGGAGACACAGGCCAGATCAGTGCCAAAGGAGTGGTATTATTAGGAGCTGGTAGGGAAGCCAGGCTGAAAAGGCAAACAGCAGGTCTAGCGACCTAAGGGGTTTATTCTTTATTTAAAGGATGTCTTTGAAGGAATGGACTCTGGAATGCCTTCTCACTATTGCTAGTTGTAACTATAAAAGATTAACAAACGTATGAAGAACAAAGAGGACTAAATAGAGTTTCCAGGAAAGAGATCCAAAAGTGAACCTTTAAATGCATCTGTCATCCTTTCAACAAGGTATAAAGCAGTAAATGCTTTGACTACTCCAACGCTGTGCTTTGGGCTGGCATCTAAAGGTGAGGATGCCTGAATTGAGGGTAATATACAAGAGGAGCAGCCACCAGCTGTGTGCCATCCTGCTATTAGGGGACAGTTCTCCTGGACACTGCCACAAGGAATGTACCTAATAGGTCTTGACTGGGAACCCATAGCCCATGGATGTGCTTCCCATTGTACTCCTCCTTCACCAAGGCACTACATTGTATCAAGATGTTGATTCGGGACTTGCCTTTCATTGTTGTAGATCTTGTTTAAAACTAATTTTGAATACTGAAAATCAGAGTATCTCATACTGCTGCTCAGATTAGACAATCCAAATGTTCTTTTTATGCTATAGTCCCCAGTGCAATAGAAAAAAGCATTCTTAGGTAGAGATCCTGCCACTCACATAATTATTTAGAGAAAGACAGCTCAACTACTTCAGCTCTGGTGCTTCACATGAGAAATGGAAACATTACAAAAAGTTTTTCTTTGATGTAGAATATGCTGCCACTTCTTTGTTATTAAAACAGGAGCTAACTTTAAATAAATAAAATAAATTTTTGCCTGGAGGCTTCTAAAAATGAATGTTGTGTTTTGACAGTGTCATTTTTCTGATTCCTAAAAGCGCTATGTGAGTTAGCTAAGGATTCCATCATGGGTTTTATTCTATTCTACATACAGTGACTTATTTTTTCAGCTCTGGATTTTATTTTATTTCTCTCATGCACACACACTGAGTCAATTCACTGTGCAACTTTCTCAGTCAACAGGTGCTCCCTAAAACTGTTCTGTCCCCCTTTCCAGGAACAGGTGAATCAACCCCCGATAGAGGAACCGAAGGGGAGGGTGTAATGGAGGCAGCTACTACTGTTTTGTACTGGGGAAATGGATGAAAAGCAGTTGTCTTTGCAAAGGAAAATAAACAAAGGAAGCAAAGAAAGGACACAAAAAAACCCTGTGAGAGGACAGAATTTTGTTAAATAAAAACCAACAAGCTACCTTCAGTGAGCAGTTTGTATGTAATGCCTTTTTAATTGGGCTTCTAGGTTTTATATCCCTGAATTCATGCTTTACTATAAAGGATGTTGATGTAAAGATGATTCAGAAGCATATAGTCTTCAAATAACAGCTGATGAGAGAGAGACCCCAGTCTTTGATGGTAATTTATGGCTCTCTCTAGAAAAAAAGTAAAAATTCGTTTAGGTGTATGCTCAACTAGAAAACTCAAGTAATGCGTGCTTAGTGAGAGAAAAAAGATTGCTAACAGCACACAATGTGTCTTACAGCATAAAGTGCAGCCCTAAAATTGCACGTTGCAGAGCATTCTTAATGTGCTGTGAGCAATTTCATACACTGTATTTCAAACACTGAGTGCACACTCTAATATGTACATATATCAAGGGTGGCCAAACTTTCTGATATGTGTCGCAAAGTGATTTTAAGAGATAGAAAGAGCTGGCCAAAGGATTTCAATTCCACTTTACAACAACTATAAAGGTTTCAAATTGATATTTATTTCCTATTTGAATGAAAATAAAAGACTGTAAATGGGGAATGTTTTTTGACTGTGGCTGTATTTTTTTGTACCCAAAAAAAAGTAATCAGGTCAAAGTGTTTATTTTCTATTGAAAAGGTCAGATCTTTCTATTCAGAGTGGGGTGGTTTTGGGGTTGCTTTTTTTCCCTCAAGTTACCAGAAAGCATTGGACTATGGAAATCTTTCTGCTGCAGAACTTGTTGCAATTTGCATCTCATAAAATGTTTGGCTAGAATGCCAAATTCTATTTAAAAGATTCTTTTTTTTTCCCCTATGATACTTCGAGACACTATTTCAAGTGAATAAAGAACCTTCTCTCTCTGGTCTAAGTAGAGTTCAGAGATGTCAGCAGAGTCCTCAGAGACAAAAACTCTTGAATTCTGATGGTGACACTGAACTTTGCAGTGGTTGTAAGTTATATATATAGATGACCTCTTCCCTCCTGTAAAATGAGGACAACAATAATGGGTTACATTATACTGTTGTGAAGATTCTCTTGCAGGCAGTGACAGGTCAACAGTGAGGTACCCTGTAAGTGTTCTACATCATTGGAAAGGAGAACATGCCCAGTGCTCTTCATGCCCTTAGCTGATGAGGTAGGTAGTTTGGAGTCCCGAGTCATCTGTAAATTAGAGACTTTAAAAAATACAACACTGTGAGTTTTTCACTTACTTTCTGATCTGCCCCTCAGACTTCAGGATGGTATGGGGATGCTACTGCATGTATGGATTGGCCCAGAAGCCTGGAGCATAGCCTCCTGTGCCTCCTGTACAACTGCAGGGCAACTGTCCAGAGAGTGTCTGGATTCATTCATCTCTGCACTACCCAGCAGTACATAGCATTTTAATTCTGGGGACAACTCTCACATTTCATAGTTTTCTCTGTAACCTCAAAACTACAAAACAGTGGAGTTAATTTTTTTTTAAATATTTTTAAAATGTTATTTAGAAAGTGCTTCTCTACAGAAGTTATGGGGTTAAAAACTGCAAGTAGGGCAGGAGGATTGAACAACTACTTATTATCTTCTGTCATCAGATGCTGTATGCCTTTGGTCTTGGACAACTTTTCCTTTGTTAGCACTATGTTTCATTTTTCTCCCCTTCTTTTCCCCCTTTGTGTTCCTATTTCTCCTTTTTAATTTTCCCTTCTTCCTTCTCTCCCTGATACTGACTTACAGTGTCCAGTGTATGTTCAACAAAGAGAAAGCCCCATGTGCCCTCTTCTTTTGAAGTCACGACTAAGGACCTTAAGAAATGCAAGTTAATATGAGGACCATCAACATTAAGTAAGATGGCACACAGGAAAAAAAACTTTGCAGCTAACCCCTCTGGCATCAGGTATATCCAGAATCATAAACTGTAAAGCTTCATCAATCTGAGGTAAGGTGAGCAAGCCTTCCATGCTTTTACTCAGGTGTCACTTGCATGTCAACAATGCGACTCAGTAGTGACTTATCATCTGTTGCCTTTACCAAGCACTCCATGTATGTTTTTCAAAAGCACCGTGGCGACTGGGAATGTGATTTGCATTTTGACTGAGTAGAATCTATGCTCCCAAGTCATGTAAGCACCTTTGACAAAGTGTTTCTTGGGAAGATAATGTTTTATGATATGAATCTTGAACCAAGATTGCCAGTTTACCAGAGCAGACCTTATAAATAAACTGTAAAGTCAGTCTACTGCAAAAGGTGTTAGAAAACCCCTCATTATTCCATGTCTCTTTTACTCAGGAGATGCAGTTTTGAAGGAGCTGCACAAAGAGTGCTACCCTGCTTAGGATAAATGCTTAAGAGTAAAACCTGTCGAAAAATCACAGATTCACAGAACGGTTTGGGTTGGAAAGGACCTTAAGATCACCTGAGCCTTTGCACAGTTGCTGGAAGAGGACCTGATTTCTTCAGTAGTCAAACACTGGAACAGGTTTTCTAGGAGGTGGTTGATGCCCCAAGCCTGTTGGTGTTCAAGATGATTTGACTTTTGGTCAGCTCTGAAGCGGTCAGGCAGTTGGACTAGATCATCTTTGAAGTCCTAACTGTAGTCTTCTGTCCTGCTCTATCCTATCGTAGTTTTGTTCAGTTCTTGCTCTTGCTCCATCCTGCCATTTCCCTGAACACCTGCCCGCTTTCAGACCACTGCACAGGCAGTACTCTGGATCTGCTGTTCGACCTAAGGCCCCATATTTTCAGCAAGTAAGTTACAGGTTAAACCCATCACAAGTTAAAAACTCCTCTGAAAGCCTTTTTAGCAGCTCCCAAGCAGCGGCGTCCCTGCCGGCACACTGATGGGGGTGCTGCTGCTGCTCTCGGTATAATTATTTTATTTACTTGGTTTTATTTATTTTATTTCCTTATTTTTAATCTCGAACCAGAACCTCAAAGGCTCTGCCCGCGGTCGCGCCGCAGAACAGGCCCCGGCCCGGCCCCGCAGAGCAGGCGCAGCTTGTGGGGGTGAACTCCTCTCCCTCCCTTCCCCCCCACCCCTCCCGCGCCGCCATTCCGCGGGCAATGCTGCCCCCGCACGCTCCCGCCGCGCAACAGCAGCTCCGGGCCCGGCGGTCTGGAGAGCCAGAGGGGAGCGAGCCCCTCACCGGCAGCGCCCAGCGGGGTCCTGCAGAACCGGGGCGGTGATTAACGGTCACGGCCTCGGTTCACGGGCCGTGCGTGGAGCGCCACGGACACAGAACACACACAGAGATGCACCGTGCAGCCTGGCTTTATTTGCCGATTAAAACTGCAAATAGAGAGAGATCTGAGTATAATTTATCAGCTAGGAGGGCAGGAGAAAAAAGTCCTGGCATGAACCGCTGCTAAAAGGAGGGTTACAGTGTAGAGCCATAGAATCAATTAGGATGGAAAAGACCTTTAAGATCAAGTCCAGCCTTTTTCCCAGAACTGCTAAGGTCACCACTAAACCATATCATTAAGGGCCTCATCTACATGGATTTTGAACACTTCCATGGACAGTGATTCCACTACTTCCCTGGGAAGCCAAGAGAAGTCTGCTTTGTCTTATACTTCTAAACCCTTCTGTTGGTTGCTTTCCCATGCTGCAGTTTCTTCCATATGTTCCCCACACCCACCTACTTACACTCACAATTTACCAACATTCTTTATGTCTTTGCTGTATTGAAATCCACACCCTCATTCAAATAAAATAAACCGCTGATTTTTTTCCACCAAAACCTAACATTTTCTGACTTGGCACTTGTAAGGCACTTGAAAGAGACAGGCTGCTGGAGATGCTTTTGTGCTAGCACATGCACTGCTGCACAGAAGGCCTGGGGCTGGATCTAGACACATAGGAGTGCAGTTAGGGCATCCTAGGGTGCATTAGAAGGGGTGTGGTTAGTAGGGCAAGAGAGGTTCTCCTCCCTCTCTACTCTGCCTTGATGAGGCCGCATCTGGAATATTGCATCCAGTTCTGGGCCCCTCAGTTCAAGAAGGACAGGGAATTGCTTGAAAGAGCCCAGCACAGAGCCACAAAGATTATGAAGGGAGTGGAACACCTCCCTTATGAGGAGAGGCTGAGGGAGCTGGGTCTCTTTAGCTTGGAGGAGACTGAGGGGTGACCTCATCAGTGTTTACAAATATGTAAAGGGTGGGTGTCAGGATGATGGAGCTAGGCTTTTTTCAGTGATATCCAGTGGTAGGACAAGGGGCAATGGGTGTAAACTGGAGCATAGGAGGTTCCATGTGAACATCAGGAAGAACTTCTTTATTGTAAGAGTGACAGAGCACTGGAACAGGTTGCCCAGAGGGGCTGTGGAGTCTCCTACATTGGAGATATTCAAGGCCCGCCTGGACAAGTTCCTGTGTGATGTACTCTAGGTTACCCTGCTCTTGCAGGGGGGTTGGACTAGATGATCTTTTGAGGTCCCTTCCAACCCTTGGGATTCTGGGATTCTGTGAAGGGGATGCTTCCCAGGAGGAAAGACTTAGAAGCTGTACAAACAAGGGCAACTTATCCTAGTGATCACTGAGATTCCAGAATAGGCACCAGCTGACTCTGCAGGCCTGGTACATAGAGTATTTGCAGCAGCACAGACAGGCAGAGCACCACAGAATCTCATTGCAGGTATTCATTTCAAGGCCTACCTACCTACTGGAGAAGTACAGCTCCAAGAAGTGCAGGCACCAGAGGCCATGGCTGACCTTTACCTGCCTGTATTATCTTCAGTGTTAGCTCCCAGATTCAGGCTGAATTCCCAGCTGAAATTTGAAAGTGCCCAGCACACAAACAGTGGGGAGGCAGGGCTTAAAAAGAGCCTTCAGCATGTTCTATTACTGTGAATTCTGTATTGGCATCCATTCCTGCAGTTTACCAGCCATGGACCATCACACCTCACTCTGAAGATCAAAAGGGTTGAAAACAGCTACCTCAAGTGGACACCCCAGTATATCTCTTTGCTGTACCACTCCTTTCTAAGTGTTAGGAGACAGCTGTCCTAGTGGCTCTGGTAGGAACTGTTTTCTGACATGTTGGTCACAGGTGAGGGAGCTGTACAGGTGGAAAGCAGATAAAAGAACAGTAACTCACAGCTGCTTTGTCTTCTAGTAGGAAACAAAGGTCTAGACTACACACCTGGTTTATTTATAAAACACACTGTGAGACACAGATGTCAAGAATGCATTCCTTAAATGGGCTTCATCAATTTCCCAGGATATTGAGTAGGGCCATAAAAAGTCAGCTGGCAGAAACTCCTCAGATCCCTTGCTTCCAATTCAGGTGCCATTCAGGAGTCATAGTCATTAAGCCCCTCCTTGAATCAAACACCTAAGCTAGGCTGGGCCTTGCACAAAACCCAACCCAGAAAAAGAGATTGTGCCTTCCTCTCTTGTACAATACAATTCACTGGGCTATGGGACACCCATAATCAAATGCATTTACTGCAAAATTTGGAGGGGAACTGTGAATCAGTGCTAGCTGTTGGAATACTGTATTAATCAGTGATGTATTATTGAGTTCCTGGCTCTCGCTGTAAGCTTAAATCTGTCCACCCGGTCTTGAGTGCTTAATGTCACTGCTGCTAATGGGTACAAACTTGTGCACCTAGGGACATGGAGCAGGAGCCAGTGATACAGATGGGGCACAAAAGAGAAGATGTTTCACCTCCACCTCAGCACAGGTCAACTTAGAGCTGCCCTCTGCTAAAAGCAGCTGAAGTACAGCTTACGGTAGCTATAAGAGTTTTTATTCTGACCTTCCCTCAAATTCTCTCCTGTTCCTTTGCAAAGGTGCTAAGAAACATTCATAAACATGCTCTATACCAGGGCTCAGTGGAAATCTGTGATGTTGTTCTAGGGTCTGTGAACTAAAATTTCCTTAAAGTGGCACATGTTATGTCCCTCTGTGGCTCTAAGGCCACAAGTCAATGCACTGTGAGGACTAGAATCCAGATAAATTCAATTAAATACTTCATTTTATTGTCTTCCTTAAACATCAGAACCACTACTCATCCTTGTAATTGTCACTTTCAAGTTCAACAGAGAAATCATGTACCTCAGATGTGCTTGCCTAACTACTTTTACAGAGTGAAAAAGTTTTTTACAAAGTTTTTTACAGAGTACCATCCTGATGTTGCTGATGTCAACCAGCTCTCCCAGAAGCCTTGAAGAGAGAGAGGGAGGGACAACAGAAAACAACTTGTGGCAACTAAACTAAATTGTCTGTGGAAATTATCTATGTTCAGTCCTTTACTCTAAGAAGTACAGAGATGCGTGCTCCACTGCAACTGTGAAATGGGGGAACTTGGGCAGGAAGAAGAACATTCCAACAAAACTCATCAATTGCTCTGATGAGTAAAGAGTAAGATAAAGCTGGTCACATTGGTAGGAGCTTGTCATGTTGTTGATCAACAGCTGACAATTATTGCAAAGGACCAGAAGAGCTGTGTTCACAGAAAACCCCCAAATTTCAAACCATGTATGCTGAAAGACTATTTCCTTGATTATTTTATTTCAAATGCATTTGAACATTTGTACTCCTTTTCAGGAATGGACCAGTGGCTAATTATATATATAAAATTATATTTCTTGGTCTTTACTATTTCAGGTACAATCTCCTCAGTACTAAAAAAGCCCTTATTCATGTTTCTGATCTGTTTTATATCAAACTTTTAATGATGTTTCTATTTCCTTAAGAAATCATCCTTTTCATTGAGAGTTACCTCACTGGCATTTGGCTAATGTGTTTTAATGCTGATTTAACAGTAAGAAATGATTCTCTGAAGTACGTTGAAACTCTCAAAACCCCAACTCAGCAATACGCTTAACATACATACACTTTCCTGATACTAACAAGATGTTTAGATGTGTGCTTATACACTTTGACCAACTGGGACCAAAGTGAATGCCACAGCAGCATAGTTTTCATCAGCACAGAAAATGAACAATCCAAGACATCAGTAATATCTTCAAAGAGGCTATCACTTGTATTGCTTTTAGGATACTGGAAAGTATTTTATGTTGCTGGTCTCAGGATGCTGAAAGAATGTGCATGTGACAAAGACAGGGGAATGCAGTGGCTGCAAAGCTGGAAGAGAGCAGTGGTGAAGCTTACTGGTTTACTGGATCTGTGTAACTTGAAGAAGGGAATGTACCAAGGAGAAATAGAAAAGTGAGGCCATGGGAAAAAGAAGAGAAACAGCCATAGTAAACAAATTAAAAGGGAGCCACAGAAGAAACAGCCTTCTCACCTTAAACATAGAGGGCAGGTATGAGAGTTATATATGAGAATGCATCACACTGTGAAATGAAGACAGCCACATTTTAAAATCACAATTTCACTCTTCCATTTTGTTCTTTTTTCCAGTGGTACCAGTTATATTCAGAATTTATAAGCAAATATGTCCATCATAGAAACTGTACTGGGTCTGGATGGAATTAACTAGGAGTTACTTTCTTTATAGCAGTCCATATGGTGCTGCATTTTTGGATCTGTGGCTAAAACAGTGTTGATAACAGACCAGTGTTTTGGCTACTGCTCAAGTGCTTGCACAGCATCAGGGCTTTCTCTTTTTCTCACTCTCTGCCCTTAGTGAGTAGGCTCAGGGTGGGCAAGAGCCTGGGAAGGTACACTGCTGAGATAGCTGACCTATAGTGATCAAAGGAATGGTCCATGCCATATGGCACAGTCAGTGCTCAGCAAAACTGAGGTAGAACGTAAAGGGAGATTGCCTTGCAAGGTGGCTTCTGACTGGAGGTTGGCTGGCTTTCAGTTCAGTTGTGGGAGGTGGTGAGTGATTGCCTTTGCTTCACTTGACATCACATCTTTTTTCTTCACCTATTAAACTGTTTTTATCTCAACCCACAAGTCTTCTCACTTATGTTCTTTCTATTGTCTCCCCCATACCACTGGGGAGAGGGTGAAAATGAGTGAGCAGCTGAGTGGGTGCTGGGCTGCTGGCCAGGGTCAACCCACAATATCAGCACTAACACAATTTCATAAAGTCAGTCAAAATGTCTTGAAATTACTCAAATTTCTATGCTAAACAGTGTATTCTGTCATGCAGAAAATCAAACAAGCTACAATATCTTCAGACCCTTCAGTTGCCTTCTTAGTTCTGGTCCCATTATTCCACTTACATAAATCAGGCTGTCATGGAAGACAGAGAAACCTTTGCATTGCTTTGACTTCATGAGGACCTGAGGAAAAGAAACCTGTTACAACAGGTCTTCTGGGATGGATGTTAATCTGTATTATTTGCTGAAGAAGCCTTGGAACACTGCACCCCAGGCCTCTTTACCTGAGACACAAGAAAAGTAGCTAATGAAAACTAACAGTAGGAAGTGGTCTGCTTCAAATCTGATGACAATAAGGGGTAAAAAAGAAAAGAAAAAGCAGAAAAACTCTCAGCACTCCTTCCCTGGGTATTGGGAAGATGATTTTGGCAGCTCTGCAGGCTCAGAACTGTGCTAAGATGTGTTCTCTCTTAATATTTTAATGAGCTGAGCAGTTGACATTCCCAGCTGAGTACTAGTTTTTGTTGCTGTTGCTAAGCAAAACAATGGTAAAAAAAGCTCCTTTTTCATCTTCTAAATCATAAACACAACCAAACCATTTGTTCTATATGTGCAGAAATTCATTCCACCTCCATGCCAGCTCAACCCACATTTCTTAGTTCGCTCTTTCATGTTTTTCGTACATACTTGTTCAATTTCTCCAACATACCCCAGGACATGTCCAGATTTGATTATCCTGCATCTCCTATATACTCCTTAGGCCACACAGAGTTAATTCGGCTTATCCTCTTCATTTGGACTCCAGCACAGCCCATGGTAACATAGATTGATGCAGGTCATCTGTTCTTTACCATACTGGCTGAATATCTTTACTTGCCAGCTCATACAGTTTTAGAGTTTTAGAGTTCTGCGATGACTGTAGACATCAAAGATGCTGGAATATTTTTGCGTTCTTTCTTTCTCTCCCTCTCCAGTGACTTCCTGTTTCCTACAAAAAAAGCCCTCCCTTCTCTGTGTTATCTACTTATCAAATATATTTTTGTATTTCTAATTCTCCCTTTCCTTTTCCCTTCTCTCTTACATTTTCTTTAGCCATCTGTCTGCATTTTCCCTAGCCATCTGAGTTTTCATTCATGGATAGTTAAAAGTTCTAATCTCACATATATTTTGATATGGACTGATATCATCTCTCCAACTGTTCTTCAGTGGCTTGTCTGTTCAGAACATGGCTTGCCACAGAAAATTTTATCAAATGTGATATTAAACAATTTTGTCTATGAGGAGATACCCACTCAAAATGTTAGTGAATCATAACCAGCTGCAGGATACTACTTTGCATACTCAGAACATATTCGTCCACTCTTCAATCTTTTCATCATATGTTTTCATTTATGGTAAGCTATGCTAAGAAGCTATTGATAGGAAGTTCCCTCCACATCAAAAACGAAATTATCCATTCCTGACCAATGCTGGTCTCTGATCCTGAACCCTGACCTGTAAAGCAGAGTCAACATGTATTTGGGGGGACACAAATAACATAGTTCCAGTTTGAATAGAGAGGCAGATCAAAACAAGCAAGCCATTATTAGCCATCCAGAAGCCACTACTAATAGCACAGCAAGAGGAGAAATCTCAACCCCTTGGTGAAAACCATGCCTGACATGGCAGATAAAGATGCTGGAGAAAGAACAGTAAGTAGGAGAAATTCTTTTCAGTCATACTGATCTTTGATGTATCTTTCCTTGACTATGGAGTTCAACATTGCCATTGCGCTACTTCCAGGTTCTTAATATACTGAGGTGACTATAAAAACACCACTAACAAACCAAAACCCCCTAAACCAGCACTATTTTTCATGTTCCACTATAAGCAATACTTCCTGTTCCAGCACAGGAGAACTTTGAGCACTCATGAGCTCATCATCAATGAGCCCTTTGAAGACAGGCTACTGAGCCTCAAAAATGTTTTCTGTGTTCACAACAGTTACCTTTTTGTCTGTCTGTTGGGCACAAATCTTGAGCAAGCTGCAATGCTCTACCACATTTTCTTCAGCCTTTTTCTCTCATCTCTGGAATCCACACCTTTCAAGTGCAGTTAACCGATTACACAGGGAAAAGGAATTTAATAAATCACATGGCACATTGTAAAGGATTTTCATGCATTCCTTTCCTATGTAAATGGTCTGTAACTTTTTAATGAAACAGGCTCATAGTCTCTTTATTTCACACTTCCATCTTCCTTTCCCTGTAGAATTGCAGTTTAAATGATCCTGAAACATTTGAAGACAATTAAAGGTTAGCTTTGCATATCAGTGACCTACCAACAATTCCTGTAAAGCTCTGTAGTACAATGTTTGATCTACTGCTGTCTGACTTCAGGAATGTAGAAGTGTTTCCATGCTGCTCTGAAATCTAGTTAGGTTTGGAAAATAGGCTCAGAAGACACCACAATATAACTACTTCTTCCTTAGAGCTTTACACAGTTCTGGGACACCATTGTGGATTGCCAGGACTTTTGACTTTCAGCGAGTTTTGAGCAACACATAAATCATTGAGAGGGTTTGGACTGTCTTGATAGCAAGATTTAAAGATGGTTCAAAAAAGACTTTTGGTTGGTTACACATTGTTTTTTCTTACAGTATTCTTTTAGAAATTGTATAGCCTTTATTCCCAGAGGCAGATAGACTTATAACTGGGGCTTCCTTACAAAAAGCAAAGCTATGCTGAGGGGGGGATTTAAATTAATATATCACACTGTGTAAAAAAAAAAAAAAAAAAAGATCTTCCCCAAACTTGTGATTTCTATTTTGCATCAGCCCCACCAGGCCTGATCTGCATGGGTTCATAAAGGAAATGAAGGCTGCCTGAAAGTTTGGAGTGACTGCGTGCAACTTGATCAAAGGTGGAGTGAGAGGTACCAACCGGTAGAGAGTTCTGCAGGGACTGGAACAGCATATGTTTTGAAACAAGGGCTAAAATATAGGCACAAAAGCTGACAGGGACTCAGAACTTAACTACATTTTGAGTGAATTGTGAAATATTGGACACGATTCTTTTTCTTCCCCTCCAGCCCTTTCCAACTTCCTCCCTCTGGAAAAGCACTTTAATATGTAGAATATAAATTAACAGGTCTCCAAAAGAGCTGATACACATTTGAGAAAATATTGTTGCACAGCATGATTGGACAGTTTTATTCCATTTGAGACAGATTCAAAAGATGGAAATTGCTATAATATTGGGTGATGGAATAACTCCAAAATCTTTCAGCTTTGTCTGGAACAGGCACAACATAGCTACTGTTTTCTTACATAGTGACTAAATATAAATACTATAAAACATTTATAAATACTAAGTGCCAAATTGATCACATTGTAGTTTTACTGGAACATGTAAGTCCTGTTATTTATCTGACATTTATGAAATTTTTACCACTGATCACCTAAGACAGTCATCTGTCCATATAGGTTGGCTTCTGAAAAAAATAAAAATAAGAGAAATAGCTTTGTGATTTATTCAGAATCTCTGAGACTGTTTCTGCCAGTGTGTGTGCTGATAAATGTTATGTTAACAGGTTCTCTGTTTGTTTAACATTCCCCTGAGGAGGGCTCTATATGATTTAAGCAGTCTCGTATATTTGAAGTACAGCATTAACATCAAGTCTGCAGTGAGAAAGACAGGAAGGGTCACAGGTGGCACAGTCACTAGTCTCGCAGTTGATAGCCTTTGTCATCCTTTGTAAAAGTTTGTTCACATCACAAAATACTACTGATCTTGAAAATCTTGATTTAGGAAAATATAGTGTGGAAGTTACATCTTGCATTGCAAGACTAACACCATTATAGGAATTTGTCTAATAATAGTCTAATGTCTGTTTCCCACTCTTGCCTAGGTTTGCATGTAGCTTGCTACATACTAGCTTTTCCTTAAAGGAGTCAGAAGGCTTTTTACAATAGGTTAATACTCCTCCATCCTCAACAGACACACAGAAGCACACATTCATACTTACATCCTTGAAAGGTGTTTTCTAGAACATTTTTCCTTGTCAGTAATACAGATGTGATGAATCAGGCCTCAATTATGATTTCAGTTGCATCCCTGTTTTCCAGAGAGCATTTGGAATTGCTAAATTCTAAGTCTTAGATTCTTGCTTTTTTGTCATGAATATTTGTTATGCCTTGCCTGCATTTGATGGCCAAAAGGAAAAAGGCTGAATCTTTATGACATACAGGCTCATTTTTATCACTGTAAGCAGACTGATAGTAAAAAAAAAAGAGAGCCCAGTAGATCAGGTAATCCCAGTAAGGTTATGCAAAGGTGGGTTTTTTTTTTAATCAAAC
Source organism: Melopsittacus undulatus (assembly GCF_012275295.1). Classification (NCBI taxonomy): domain Eukaryota; kingdom Metazoa; phylum Chordata; class Aves; order Psittaciformes; family Psittaculidae; genus Melopsittacus; species Melopsittacus undulatus. The sequence goes on along the minus strand of NC_047530.1, from coordinate 43,272,822 downwards.
ATTATAAAAGAAACATTATCAATAAGTATCAGCCATAGGAAACCCAGGCTGTTAGAACTTAATGAAATGCCTAGTGAGAATAGCTAATGGAGACTGCTCTGTGTCCAAGTTCTGATTCACCTGCAATTCCAAGACTCACACATCAGGCTCCAGGGGGAGAGTGCTCTCTAGAGGATTTAGAGAGCAAATCATCTAGAAGCTGTCAGCTTTCCTGTGGGTGAAATAATAGTTGACGACTGCTATTGTCACTGAATCCTTACTGTGTCTTTGAAGTAGACAGAGATAATTATTCAATATTATTTCACTGAAGTTTCACAAAGTGAAAGTCCAGGTATGTATTCAGTCTGTGTTTTAAAACCTAGGCATTACCAGCAAACACACTGAATTCATACAATCGGAAACCTGCTGGAATTCACAGTACCCAGCTGCAGTGGTGCAATCACTTAAAATACTAGGTGTGAGGAGTCACAGGAAAAACTCAAGACAGGAAAATTAGAAACATGTATACTCAGAGCCTTTTTGGTGGTGGCAATTAGGTTCAGTAAACTATATTAAAGTGAATCTGATATAAAAGAATCCAAGGTCTGGATATTCTCTAAAATTTACCATGAAATGGTTTAAGTGTCTCAGATGGAACATAAACATTGGGGAAAGCTTCTCCACTGAGCCTAAGACAATTTGGCAACATTAAACAAGCCAGAAATGCCACAGGGAGGGAGGAGAAATCATTTAGCAGATTTCTACTAACTCTGGCAAACAGACACCGCAAGAGTCCTTGATCTTCTGGGTGGATCTATGCACATCTGCCACACATTTACACCTGGGGTTTTTTGTTACTTGTCATACTTTAGGGAAAAGGAATCAGTCAGAGAATGTGTATTTAGATAGCATGAAATCGTTTGACTAGGTCAGTGTTACTAATCAGGGACTTGGTGCCCCATGGTCATGTATGTAACCTGTGCAGAAGATGAAGAAGGAGAAACTGCTGTGAAGTATATCCTACTCATGATGAGCCTGGAACTAAAATCTTCTGGATCCCAGTAAGTGACAGGATCTCCACATTTTTAACTACTGAAATATTATTTTTTAATCTCCTGACCTTTCTACAAAAGCCACTTCTGAAAATAAGCAAACATCCTTTTTTTTTTTTGGGGGGGGGGGGGGGTTATGGTTAGGGTTCTTGTCTCATTGGCATCACTTTTGTCTGCTGGGCCATTGATTTTGCACAGGAAGAGATAATAAGCAGTAGATAACTATCCAGCTCCTCCTTTGCTGCTCATTCTCAAATATGTGATGATTTATACTGACAATACTGTTCCATATAGAGATTTCGATACCACAGTCTTTACTACAGTACACAAACTTCTGTCTGCAGTGCATTAAACAACATATTTCAATATCCATAGATAGTCTTCAGCAGCAATGTCAAGCTGGAGTGCCTCGCTCATAGCCTGCAGGTTAGGTGAAATTTGAAAGGGCAATTCAGATACTGACATAAGTCATTCTCTTTCCTCACTCTTTGAAATGAGTATCAAAACACAGATGGATTGTCCTGCTCAAGGGATTAAACAGTTCCTCTCCCAGGTACATAAAAGGATAAAAAGATGCTGATATGCTGATACATCAAGCACATCTGCTGGTGACCATATTCACTTATTTCTGTAATCAATTTCTGCAATTTCTTCAGACAATTTATAATCCATACTTTCAATATAGGCCAGGGGTACAGGAGTTTTTATGAGTGGGATCAGAGTCCAGCAATTATTATTATTTTTATGGTACCAAAGCCATACCAAATTCTATTGGCTCTTCCTAGGATTGCTGACAATCCAATTTAGACGTATGTAGCAAAATGAAATAAAAAAACCCCAACACAGGGTAGCTAGAAGAGAGGTAAGGAGAGAGGTTATAGCATTACAGCTACATGATTAGGCATGAGAAAAATAAAATAAAATAAAATAAAATAAAAGAATAGAATAGAATAAAACAAATCTATGTCTTTTGTATCATGGGATTTAGTAATAATAACAACAGAGGTCTCTGTAATACACCAAAAGAGGTTATCCTTGCTATTAGAATGTCCAATTCAGAAGAAATAAAAGTTAACAACTGATCAAATCAAATTAAAATATAGAATCCCCAGCATACCCTTTCATCATACTTTAATGGCATGTAAAAGGCACATACTTAGATAACCAAGTGAATCTGAGCAAATCTTTATGCAGATGTCACGGACAAGGACTTACCTCAGCTTTTTACAATGTTCTTTTGAAGAGCTGCAAATCTAAAACTAAATCCAAATGTATAATTACTTAGGGATTCTATATCCAGACAGCTGACTCAGATCTTTTGTGAGAGAATTGCCAGTCCAACATACAAGAAATCTTTGAACTGTACATCCCATTTAAGTATACATTAAAAGCTTGTATATAAAGAACTATACACAGCTGAACAGTGGAGTAGGAAGAGGAAGTAAAGCTTTTCTGGAGCAATGCAAGATATCTGAAGAAATCAGCTTTGTGTAATTATTGGGAAGGTGGATTTGAAGGATACTAATATCACCCTAAAATATTCTTTCACAGAATTACATTTTGTGTATTCATTCTTTATTCCTCTGTACAAAGAAAATCTATGTAAATTACCGTCCTGTCCTAGCTTCAAAATCCTGGAAGTTGTTTCTGTCCTCATTAGGGTCTGCCTGAGTTCTGCTGTTAACCTAGAAGGAACAGAATTTGATTTTAATACTATTTCAGAAGCCTGCTCCAGATTAAGTTCCTAATCATCTTTCATATGTAAATCACAGAAATCACTGATTTATATGAAACTGAGAGGAAGAAGATGCCTGTGATATTGCTAAGTAGAGAATCAAGGCCTAAATAATTGTCATCTCTGAGAGCTAAAAAATAAAAGAAAAACAGTCCCCTTCAGAATAGCAAGAGTATCCAGCTCATCATCATTCTGCAAACTGGTACCCTTTCTGGTTTTGCTCTTTTTCTTTTCCATCCCCACTCTTCTTAATAATTCAGGACCTTCTTTCTTTAATCATATTATTAAAGGCAATGGACTGATGATTCATTTTGCTTTCTTTGCTCTCTCAGTGATGTCCACTAATGAAGACTTACTTTTCAGCACCATTGACTCACTTATCTAAATTATTTATTTGGTTGAGCAATTCAGTGTATCAGACTGTTTTTTTTTTTTGCTCAGTGTAGCAACTGCTTATAGCTCAGATTAGAGTTTCATATTGATTTTCCCCTGCAAAATGTGTATGAAATGGATTGTGCTTTAAAGTGCCAAAAGTGGTAAATGCAGGGCTGAAGAAAGTATAGATAAATGGAGAATAACAGTTCCTCTTTCTGTAGCAATTTTTTACATTTGGAATGAGTAAAATACTTTTGAAAACCTTGATGGTGCTGAAATTCTCATGAAGAGGCCTATTTCCTAGGTTACTGGCCTAGGGTATAAAAAGTCAGATATATGCTTTTTTGCCTTTTGCATTCAGCACAGAGTTCCTATGCTGGATTCTCTGGCCATTCCAAATCAGAAAAAACAGATTCAAATGCCTTCCCCACCCAAGGCCTATACACTAAATCATCACCCTCATGTACATCTTCAAGGAAAGAACATGCATTAAGAAAATTTATTTCACATAAAACTTCTGAGCTATTTCTCTTGGGTCAATGATTGCCCATTGCTTTGTTTGCCGAGTCTAAGGAAACCTAGGGTGTCTGTAGGATATGTTGGTGTGGCTCAGCTTCATTTTATCCACCTTTTACTCTTCTATGACTATCCAAATTCATAATGCCTCCTTCAGCTGCTTTCACAGCTGATCCTACAATCTTCTCCTACTCCTATCTCCTAATAAAAATATTTTTGAAGAAGTTAATTTATTTCAGTCTTTCATGAAATCAAATCAAAAGAAGTACTTGTTTATACCTGAATACTTGGGGGGAAAAAAGTCTGATAAATTTACAGATACGTAAATTCTCTTCATTGTGTTCCATGTGGTATTTTGAAAGGTCATTTCCTTTGTTATGTCAGATACGTAGATTTTTGAGTAATGTTCATATCACTGTTTCAAACTCTTAGCTATAGATGACGAATACCAGGAAACCCCTCTTTCAGTCTCAAAAAGAAATGATAGGAAAAACTTTTTCCATTCAAAATCCTTTATCTGTTGTTTAGATTCCTAAGACTATCTGTACAATTGGATACAAGCTGTGTGATCTATATAAAACAATTACCAGAAACTAGGATGGGAACATACAGAAGAGTAAAACTTGGCAGAAACTGTAAGAGAAAAATGGAAAGTGAAACTTCTGATAAAATGTGACTGATAGAAAGCATCTTTATTAGCTATTTCGTTTGTTATGGGAATGATACAGAAAAGCTTTGAATGCAAAAGTATTGGCAATTTCTTGACTTGAGACTTAGTACCACCACCTGTAGGTATCTGTGGAATGTGACTCCAGGAGAATCAACAGAAGCTATTGTACTTTCTCCTGTAGAGGTAGCAGGAATGTTTGTTCATAGGCATTGTGTGACACTAACTGTCACAGTGTTTCAGGACTTCTCAAGAAATAATAAATTTTATCTTAAAGCATATTTTCATGAAGAAAAGTTTTGCTCTCTCACTTTCATAGAAATAAACTGAAGCACAGAGGAAGTCTGAAAGTCATATTTTTATCCATACTACACCATGAAATCATTTTTGTGTGGAAGATAGATTACATTTCCCATTAGACTGGATAATATTGACCCCACCCTTGTAATCAATTACATATGGGAGCTAGATCAGCCTTTAAATGACTAATTTATATTGAAAGAGAAACCTTTAGCAAACAAACCAAGAAACGTTACCCAGATCCTTACAGTACATCATGCTAAGAAATAGATTGGCAACACTGGGTTTTCAGTGTATCCCATTTTTGCTTCTTAATTCCAGTAATGCAGAGCAGATTCTTTCCTCATTACTACTGGAGTAAATTATACCATAGATGCAACAAATAAATTATTTTCCATTTGACACCACGGAAAATCGTGTACTTCTTATCAAACCCAGTCCAGGCCATACAACCCCATGCTTTCATAGCCTGAAGTCTCCAGCACCATTCTCTACTGAGAAAATTGAGATGGAAAGTGTTTTGGTAATATTTGACTGATGAATTTAAGTAGATTTAATTAAATATTTATTAAATGCTTACTTAATAATACTTGGGAGTGTGACTGTTAAAATAACAATGCATAACTTCTGAATTAGTGAAATCTGTCTACATAAATTTCTAGATGCTTCTTGGAGTGTATTTCTTCCCAGCCACCCACAGCATTGCTCCTTCTACACAAACCTTAACTCAAGATGAAAGACTAGACCTGACACTGCCCATCTGGACTCAAACATTGCAGCAGAAAAAGCTAATCAGTACAAAAAAAGTATCAAAAACTGATGTAGGAGAAAATTGCAGACATTCACCAGTACCCTGAGTGCAGCCCCATGCCTCTCCTCCAAGCTATCTGGCTGCCTGTTCTCAAGTCACCATAGACATGGTGCAGCTGCATAATCTGTGTTCAGACTGTTGAGAGCCGAGCTGTGTGAGAAAGAACTGTAAGAAAGGAATGGTTGCATGCTCTTTGCTTGGAAGCTGCTTTCAAACCCCTGTCCTTGCCTTTGGGCCCTGTCAAGGGTCCCTGCCTATGCCTGGCCATGTACCTCACTGATCCAGACCTGAACCTGACCCACTGACTTGACTTTCCAGCTCGGACTTGTACCTGTCTCACCACTACAGGTTTGTCTGGAACCTGACGGACTGATTGGCTGATTCTCATTACCATCACCTGTCTTGCTGGGAACTAAAGGACTGGATCTTTGTTAGTGCAATCACAGCTCCACACCTGCCTTGGGTCACCCTTGGACCCTGGCTCATCCTGACTTAGGGAGCATCTGGCTCTTGCTGCTCCCTGAGGACATCTTTATATGAGGTAAGTAATCCAGGCCTAATACACAGTCCCCCTCAAAAAATAACAGAAAAAAATAGAAGACAAAAGGATACAAAATTATGAAAATCCTTTGCAGGTCACCTTGGGTATTGCTTTTTGGCAGAAACCAATTCAAGTATTTAGAGCCAAGCTAAAACCCATTGAAAACACAGGTCAACGTGCAAACGCTGACCCCCTCCTACAGCAGGGCCAGTGAGTGCCACCTTGTCTAAGTACTTGTAAGCTGCTTGCAATAAAAAAACCTCTTAGTTTCAGTCCCCCCAAGTGTCAGTCCTCTGTACTGGTTAATATTATCGAGGGAATCCTTGCCTGACAGAAAGTAATTTAGGATCCATTAAATATGATTACTTGGCCTTGAAAATGATGGATTTTGAACAGAATTATAGGATCACTTTACAAAAGAAAGGTCTCTTTTACATCCTTTCTTGTGGGGCATTAAATAAAGTCTGAGAAAACTCCTAAGGGACTCCTGGCATTTATAGGTTACATTTATGAAAAGATGGATTGATATTCCTATTAAAACCTCTAAAAATTTAACACGGTGATGTGGCAAGCACGTGGACAGCTGTGACGTGTCTAAAAAGTGAGTGACATGTTCACCAACTGTTTTCCTTCTTTCAATTATACTACAGATATGAAAAGTGCATTTAATTTCAGACTAATCTTTCATGTTCTTTATTGGAATATTAACCCCAAGTGGTTTCCTAAGTTTCCTATACTCCTCACTACATCTTCATTTTTAACTGAAGTATTTATGGCAAAGGTTTTCAAAATTCTCAAGTCACTGTTTTCATCATACCCTTTACTAGCCATATGTTGAAAATGAGTTTGTATAAAGACATTATGTGTTTATGCTGCTTTAAACTGACTGAAATCTAATCTGGAGAAGACTGTATTTTATGTACAGAGGAAGTCTGACTTCTTCATTACTAAAGGGTCTCTCCTAGAATTCAAACATACAATGAAAATAGACAGTTTGATCTTCCTCACAATTCTCCTACTTAAATTTCTTGTTAAAATTCAAAAATTGAAAGCTGATAAATTTTCTTTTTATCCTTTTTTTCCATGGAGGAGGTGGATTGGCTAATTTGTCCTATGGAGAAGGCTAGAAATATGACCCCAAAAATTAGAAAAACAAGGTTTATGGATGGCTCTCTCTTAAAATAAATCATTCTCCAGACTGCAGGGAGAAAAAGGAAAAATAAAGATAATAAAATAAAGAAAAATAAAGCATTTGGCTTTGATCTTCCTCATCTCACTCTGTTGTCACATAACAAGCTGCCCTACAAATCACAGTATCCTGAAATGCCCATTGATCAGTCTCAACAGATATGGGTTTAGCTTACAGAGAAATTTTAGATGCTTTAACTGAATCTTTCTCATTAACCGTAAGATTGCAGGTTCATCACTAAGAAAAAAAACACATCCCTCACCTACTTCATAGACAAATAAAATCACAATATGGGCACAGCACAGACATGACCCACTGGCAAATCTTGGCTTACATGCTTTCTGGTTTGAGATGAGGAAGAGCTTTAATTTATTTTGGATATAAAAACTTTAGTATTGTCAATGGATTCCTTGACAACTGATTTTTGATTGCACTGTATATATTGAACATGTATTCAGACAATACAAGATTTTTGATATATACTTTGAACCATTCACATACCCTGGCATCTAAATTTTAGTTATTTTAGAAATGATATTTAATGTCATCTCAATGATAATAAATCACCTCTTTGATTTCTTGGATCTGACTACTTGCGGTGCACACCTGAAGCAAGTCTGACCACTTCCAGAGGCAGCCTTCCTGCTACTTCACATTACGTGTGATCATTTGTACCTGTGTAAACATGGCATGATATTTTATGGGACTGCAATGCTTTAATTTATACTGACAACAGCTGCTACATACATCTAGAGCTGGGCAGATTTCAGGAAATATCTGATTCTACAGTAAAGTAGGTTAACTCTGAGCTATTTTTTTAACGAGTGAAACAGCAGCTCAGCAGCCTCATGCCTCAGGTACACATCACATACATACACATGGGTTTAAATTCCAGTTTCACCAGATTGAGAGATCTGAGCTGGGATTTTCCATGTCCCCTATGAATGCCATAGCTATTTGTTTCTTCATGAGGAGGGGTAGTGTCACTTTCCAGTTTCAATCAGTAAAACACACGCTCGACATAACTTCACCAAAAAAGATCGCGTTATGCTGATAGATGGCTTAAAAAAAAATTACACTTTTGGTGGATGTGCATTTTCTGGTAAAAAGGTGGTTTCTCCAAGTAGTTCTTCACCAGTTCCACTTCTGTGAGCTGTACACTAATTTTGGTGATTTTATAATATGCAAAAAAAATAAATGCCTTATATTACTAATTAAATTTATATGGAAACATTTCCTGATAGCGTCATTATAACATAATCCTTAGCATACAAACTACTGCAGTATTTAAGCTCTCTCTTTTTTGAACAAATCTATGATTACATATCGGGGAATATTTAGCAAAATATGAAGTTTCTTTTTGTTTAATTTTTATTTTCAGTACGTAACTGGAATCTTCCTGGAGATAGCAATATCTGAAAAGTTCTATCAGCCAAGTACAGCAGGACATGCAGAGGAAAAAAATATATGTAGTTTTAAAGAAAGGAGCACTAGGCAGCCTTTGATCTATGTACTAAAGATCTTTATTAACTATGTTCCAATGTATGGAAATGCACATAAAACTGTATTTTTAATGATGCATAATAAGTCCTTAGACAGCAATCTTAGGTAGCTAGACTAGGTCAGAAACATATTTTTATGGTTGCAACATAAACCCTGGCAAAGAGGAGCTTATAATGGAAGTGCTAATGCAACCTTAGCACTTCAAGTGCAAAGGGTATAATCAGATTTAAAAACAATTGTATCTCATCTGTTAAGTATATTGGCACAAGCTGGCTGTACAACAGGAAAGTAGATGACAACAACATGCAAGAAAAATAAGTCAGGATTAACTTATGTTGTTTGTCATAGGTATTTGGTAAGTTGTAGGAATAAAATAATTATACAATTTTCAGTGTTGTATTTTTTTTAATAAATGCTGCTGACTATGATAGTGACGTAGTGCAGCAAGTTGCACTGCAGTATGCGTTTTCTCTGCACATCCCTCTCCTCTCAGTTCCAGAAGTGAACCTCATGAGAAGCTGCAACACCCAGATTGAAGAAAACAGCATTTCATTCTGCTTCACTTGCATATTCAAAAGAGTACCCTAAGTTTTTAGGCTCCCAGTCTTCTAGGGCTAGATCCACATTTGAAATTCGGCAGTTTTTTTCCTGAGGGTCAGATGTTTTATGACACCCCATGGTGCCCATACATATACATCTAAACATCTTTCCTCTGCATTGAGATTATACTGAAACACAGTATTTTAAAAAAGGTGCTGAACACTGTGTCCATACATTATACTGCTCTGCTGTGTACTACATGTTTTACAGGATTTCTCATGTCATGCACTGTTGGATTCCTATCAGAAAACCATACAATTTCAGACCAGAAGAGAAACTAAACAGTTCTTGTAACTTCTTTTGCTTTATTCCATAATTCTTTCTGGGGTTTTGTTTTTCTTTCTTTGTGTTTTTTTTCCCTAAACAGTGCCATTTTCCAGATACAGGTAAGTGGCATGAAGAAAACACTAAAGACCTGATATTCTTTACGTGATTAATATAGGCAGGCTCCAAAATAAATATGCAAAGTCGTGCTGTGACATTAAAACAAAGATTCTGAAGATATGGATGAAGATATGGCTTGGCTTGCTTGAAACTGAGTGGGATTGAGAGGAATCCTGTGGTCCACTCTGACAAAAACACAGGATGATGCAGACCGTGGTGAATAGCAGTAAAACTGTTATGAATTGGCCCACTCTGACTATTACTAATTAGTAGGTAACTATGGCAATGTGTTCTCAGTTAATCATTCAATTAGATGTTTGCAAGTATTGAGTGAGTGCCTTTTTGCTAACTCATAATCTTGGGTAAATATAAGAAAGAGGTTGGCTTGTGGTCATTGGGTTCCCAAAATGTACCAGGGCAAGTAATGGGGTACATGGATCTATTTTCTCTCCACTACAGTCATCGTCATTCACTAACAGAAAGGAAGCCTTCTTTTCAAACTGATGTTTTGGTTTCTAATCTTTCTATGTATTGCATTAGTCTCTGCCAGGTGACTCTTAGGTGCTAGGATTGTCTACTTCTTCATCTGTTCATTGTCAGAACTTATACAGGTTATGAAGTTTTATTCTTTTTGAAGTTACTAGGCTGTCACTAAAAATGAGGGTAGTTTTATAACAGACGTCCCATGTAAACCTAGAATTCACCATAGTATGGCATAATCGTGTCATGCTTTTGATGGACCAAAGACAGACTCTTCAGAGTAAACCAACTTCATCTCCTGACATATTAAAACAACAATTTGAACGGAAAGCTACCAAACAGACCACAAAGCCCAGGAAGTTGTTCATAATATTAATTGCTCTTGACTAAGATGAAGCAGAAAAAGCTGCAAACTAAGGAATGCATCAGGGTTTTCAGAATACCTATGTGGCAGTGATCACACTGCTGGGCAGAAGCAGTCTCAGTGTCAGTTTTGAAGCCAAATATGTAATTTATCCATACTGTTTGACCTTTGAAAGCTTTGAGGGTGAGCTCTGGGACTCTCAGTACCACTAGGAAGGAAGCTGCATGTTCTGGCTAACTCAAGGATGCATTTTATGTGAAGACAGGTCCTGGAACTTCACGCCTAAGCCTGGCAGCTTGCTTATGCCATCAATCTGTGCAGTGATGTCAAATGGCTGATGTTAAGCAAACAAGGTAGTTTGGACTTTGTCATAGAAAGGTCCCAACATCCTCACTAGGGCAAAGATAGACAGGGTTTGTGAACAGATAAAATTCAGGTTGTCAAAAATGGAAATAATACTACTTCTGGATTTTAAGAGGATCACAGAGAGCTCTTAGGATACATCCAAGCTATATTTCTTTGCTTAAAGAACTTCAAGAATACTTAAACTACAAACAGAATGCTGACAACTTCAATCACATATGGTAAAAGATAGACAAAAAGGTTGCAGTGGGACCCTGAAAAATCAGCCTCTTCTAGTTCTCAAATGCAGAAGGCTGTAGACAGCTGCAGGCTACCATGTAAGTGGAAATGTGTTAGACTGTCATGACAATTCCGGAGTAGTCAAGGACACAGAAAGAAAAATGCAGGCTGACATGAGTACCCATAATATGAAAATTAGAGGATTTGGAGGATGTGTAAAATTTACAAATTTTCTATGTTCTCAACTGGTTTTGTTACTCATGTTAATAAGGTAATTTAAAGCTGAAATCAGCAGGGTGAAGCACTGTGAGATGGAAAATATCTTTTACCTTAATATCTAATCGTTCAGATCTTATGCAAGTAAAACTATACTTAAAAGCCAAAACTTCTCCAGGTTAATAATTTTATGCTCTCTGCAATGGGAAATCAGCTGACATTAACCATATCTATTAAATCTCAACATGTTACTGGAGTTGTCAGAAGCACTTTGGCTACTTGAAACTCTATATGAATTCCTAGTTCCTGATTTTCAAGTAGCTTTATGATGAAGATTCCTCCACCTGCAGATAGCTCTACTGTCTTTTAGAAGACATGTGCAGGCATCTGGTTGTCGAAAGGCTTGCAAGAATGAGCCTAGAGTGCTACTAAACTCTTGATCTTCCAATTTAAGACAGTTTATTATTACTTACCCTGGACAGGTAATCCCACCATCTGCATCTCACTGCATTTACAAGAAATGATGTGTCCATTCTTTCTAAATTACAAGATCAGATCTAAATGAAAACATTTATATTACAAACCATAAAAATTTGAATTGGCAAGATTCTCTGTGGTGTAGAAAAAAATAATTGTATTAATGGACAGGAGTTTTTTGGCAAGTCAATACAGAGGCACCGGAATTTATTAATAGAATAAAATCCAATTTCTTGCTGTCACAGGTGGTCAGGTGTTTCATATACTACTTCCATTATATTTCTGGAAAAATATACATACAATTTTCCTAACTGTCCTAATCTCAAGTTTTGCTTCTGTTTGAGATTTCCAGTCTCCCTTTCCTTTCACCTGTCTTTTGATCCATATTGAAAACTGAGGCAAAATCATAGAATCATAGAATGATTAAGGTTGGAAAGGAGCTTAAGATCATCTAGTTCCAACCCCCCTCCCATGGGCAGGGACACCTCACACTAGACCATATCACCCAAGGCTTCTTCCAGCCTGGCCTTTAACAATGCCAGGGATGGAGCAGTCAACACTTCTCTGGGCAACCTCTTCCAGTGCCTCACCACCCTCACAGTAAAATGTTCAAATACATTTTGAATGATGCGTAATTTATCCTCCATTACTCCTTCATCTTCAGTGCACAGCAATCTCACTATTCTCTTAAATTTACATGGTTGAAGAACCTTTTGCTATATGTTTTTTAAGACTCAACATCTGACTTTTGGCAAATCTTATCTTACCACTACCCTTTCCATCACTGAGGTTTAGCTTTACTTGTTGACCATTATTTGATTTAATTAATTCTCCTAATTACTTGAAGTTCATCCTTTCTTTTGACATAAAACACCTAATGACCAACCTCTATTAATCTTCCAGTTAACCTAAATGTAACATATATGTGATCATTTAAAAGAAGTTTGATTTTTTACAACTAACTGTTCTTTAAGGCACCTACAGCTTGCCAAAACCAAATGTAAATTAATTCTAAAATATAGTCAACTATAATTGATTCAGTAATCATTCAGTATTGTCAACCACATCCAGGAACAAATATTGACACTTGTTTCCCAGGGAGTGGCACAGAGTACATGAGTAATTTTGACTACTGTGTTTTCAGCTAATTTATTTCTCCTTAACTCAAGCTGTGGCCTCACAGAACTAGAAGCCAGTTTAATTGCTAGCTCTTTTGGTCTTTCAAGCCTCCATACTTTCCTTTCTCTCTCTTGTTCTAATTCCAGTGCTCTTCAAACCTTCAACAAAACCATTTCAGAAAAATCAATGACAAATAAAAAGCTCTGCTCTGAAAAAAATATAAAAGTTTGTTGACAGAAAAATCAGGAAAATTTAAGTCCTTTGTAGACTTAGGTCAAGATTCTCAGTGAAACCACAGGTTTAAGAATATACAATTACAATTACAATTACAATATAATATAGCTGGATTCCATGTCTTACTCTAAAAGTGCACATTTGTAGGTAGGTAGATGCTTCTACTTCCTTGACTAAATAGGCATCAGAAATTAACTACTTCTGAATGTAAGAACCTACACACTTCATGACTAGAAAGCAGTTTTAAAAATGAAGTATTACAAGTCCCTTACATAAACCTTAAAGCTAATAGCAATATCCACTGGATTCCATGGATGTTGCTGAGGCTTTAAGGCACCTCTGGAAATTATGTAGTGCAAGCCCCTGCTCAAAGCAGCCAGCTAGAGCAGGTGGCTCGCTCAGTGGCAGGTCCAGCTAGGTACCGATTATCAGCAAGGATGGAGACTCCACCAACTCTCAAGGAAACTCCTTTCAATGACTTATACTCAAAGCAAAAAAACAAAGTGGATTTGTTTTGGACTTTTTTTTTTCATTTTTAGGTGAAATTTCCTGCATGTTAAACTATGTCTTTTGTCTTTTCAGTGGCCACCATGGAGAGCAATTTAGCTCTAGCTTCTTTACTTCCATTATGTATTTCTACACATTGATAAGATCACCACTAAGTCTTCTCTTCCTGAGGCTAAACAGTCCCAGTTCTCACATCCTCTCCTCATATAACAGATGCTCTTTAATCATCTTAGCAGCTCTTTCCTGGACTCATTCCAGCATGTCCATCTCTTGTACCGGGGAACCCAGCAGTGGACACATTACTGAGGACGTATTTTTGCTTATGTTCATTTTACTGGTTCCACAAAAAGAATTAATTTCTGTTTTACTTGTAGCCATTTTCAGCTCCACTCCTGTATACATACATATACCTTGGCATGGTACGGCACAGTTTAACGTTTCAGTGTTGTGAAAAATGCTTTATCCCGCAGAAACCACCTAGGCTAGAAATGGCACAAAATGTGCAAAGTCAGAAACAAAAACTTACATATTATACACAGTGTGTGCAATTTGATATTGCATTTGAAATTTTTCACTTCTAAATCATTAGAAATTGATTTAAATTGAAACAGATGAACCTACAGGAAGGAGGTGAAGAGGACAACTTTCTATAGAGTATGTCAATCTGCAGATTAATTAATACATTGATTGCATTTGAGAGACTGTATGTACCTGTCTTCCCACTGAGATACCCACGGTGCAATCAGTGGTAATTTAAAAATCAATTGCTCTTCTGTAGTAATTAAATTTGTCCATTTAAACAGATATAATTAATAGATCCTGGAACTAATTTCAAAGCAGGGATTCTTAAGGGATTCTAGACATTAAGGGCTGTGAGCCAGCAATTTGTGGGTTTTTTTTACTCAACAAATGAACATCTAAATAAACTGGTTTATGTATTTGTTCTAAATACACTATATCAGATATGAAATTTATCTCTAAATATACTGCTAACCAAAGCAAGACATATTGCTAGACAAAGCTAAAAAGTTAATGGAAGTGACTTATCTAGGCACAACTGTATCTTAAAGGTATTTAAATATAATTATTCTTACATTTCACAGAACTAAATGTGCTACCTAAAAAAATTATATTCTCTTGAAATTACTCTTGTTTGAAATGTTGCTCTAGTTTTCTATAAGTCTAGTTGAATAAAGTTTACCTTCCTCAAAAATGGCATTAAAAGTTGCTTTTTGTTTTGAGCATACAGAGAAAATTTACAGAGCTTCTGCCACACATAAATCAAATAAAATATGATACTTTCACGTGTAGAATACATATTTCTGAGATTCATTAAACAACTATATCCCCTCAAGGCAATTCATTGTTATGCACCAGAGGGCTTTATGATGGACTATTTAGAGGGAAAAGAAAAAAAAAGGCAGAAAATAGGACAAGAGAAAAAGGGAGAAACCTAAGATAAGCTTGAAATGCATATTCACAGTTTTAAATATCTTTCCAATTTACTTCAGCCCCGAGGTGGCATTAATTGACACATTAGCAAGTTACATACTTGTTATGTGCCTATTTAGCCTAGAATTCAATGAAAATAACACCAGGGAAATCACTGCAAAACACTACATATACAGCACATGTTTAAAGTAGGGAACACCTTACAAAAGCAGACAAAATATAAGGTGTTGCAGTTAACTCACAGATTACCCCTGCAGTTCATGTAATTGAATTGTCAACTGTGAATTTGGTGAGGCAACTTTACCATATTTTAAGGCAAAATCTTATATTTCCTAAAAATTAAAGAGAATTTAAATTTATTTGAACAAGGTCCAGTTTTCCATATCAATATACTATAGCATACACCCACAAAACCAGTAATCATTCAATATTTGTTAACATCTTTAAAACTAACAAGCTAATACTTACTCCAAATACTGTCTATTCTATAAGAAGTGGAGTAATATGCATTTACAATAGTAGGGTAAAAGAGTTACATAGCTTATTTTGTTGTACCAAGTGGGAAATAAAGCCTTTTTTCACAAATGAAGGCAACAAATAAAGTTGTCTTTTCAGAAATGAAGACAACTCAGAGTTTCAGGATCCCAAAACTCAGTTCTAGCTATTGAGACTATAGTATTGTCAAATTTTTCTTTAAGGAAAGTTTAGAAATTCTTTCACTGTTTATTTTTTATGGTTTCTTTTCTTTGAAAGAAAAAATGTAAAAAAAAAGAATCTTACATATAACACTGCAGGTATCACAAGAGCCAGATCTGTTTAGCAGCTTGAGTGCCAAGTCATATAACAATCATGCAGATTGTTTCAGTATCATCCTGTTTTATTTATCTATTAAATATAACCTAATCTAGATAAATGAAACAATGATAATGGATATACCAAAACACACACATTTTCAGTATGTAGTGAATTGTTACAGAAACATTAAGATCAGTGTGTGTGGTGAATGAATAGCAGTATATGGGTGCAGAAACATCAGAAGGAAAAAGCAGCTGGAGAACATTTTCAGGAATGGCCTGTATTCATAGCACATAGCATCAAGATCTTAGGACATATCTACCTACAGTTTAGCAGGACACCCAGATCAGGAGGCAAAGGGCAATAAGTAAGTCCCAGTGACTTTGGAAGTAGGACGGGATGGCGAAAACAATCATGGTCAGGTTACAAAAAGGCATATCCAAAACCAAGATGTGGGAAGAAGGTATAAACAGATGACTGAGGTTAGTTTAGATTTTAGATAACAGCACCTTCCACCACTAGGAGGTTTTTCATTGTTACAATACTGTATTTTCTACAAACCCTGTGTATTTTATTGTTTAGCATATAAAAGCAAATAATTGATTCTGTATGTTCACAGCACTTCCTACAAAAACATATTGCATCAATTCACCTGTTTTGGTATAACTGGGCCAAGACTGAATTTAGTATTTTTTGATTATGCTCTCTACTAACTCACAGAACTACACAAGCAGATCCTCAGCTGGTATTCATTAAAACCAGGACAGCTACAACAATCTACACCAGCTGTGGATCTGCTACGTTATTTTGTTACCAGGCACAAGCAGAATTCAGCTGCTTGTGCATCTTGCCTCAGATCAGGTCAGAGGCCTCACGAAGAATAGACTGCTAAGGCTGGATATACTTTCAAATGAAAGAGATGCTTAAAAAAAAAGATATATAATCAGGTGATCTGCAATTATTAAATTATTCATAACTTTTCTGAATAGCTTTATGAGATTTATTTGGCCAACATCATTCACTTTCTATAGGTAGGAAATGACATCTAGAAGGATAAGCGGCCTGTTTGCAATCCTACAGGGTTACCAAGTTCCAGGTATAGGCTCTCCCAATCCCCAGTTTGACTACAAGACTCAGCTGTCTTCCAGTGAGGGTAATAAATGATCGTATGCTATTGAAGTAAAAATCAACACCATTTAAGCTGTTTTCCTGAGCATTTAAGCTTAATTGCAAGCAAATTTTGTTCTGTAATGTTAAAATTCAGCTTATGTGTTGCAAGCTAG
The DNA here is from genome assembly GCF_012275295.1 of Melopsittacus undulatus. Classification (NCBI taxonomy): domain Eukaryota; kingdom Metazoa; phylum Chordata; class Aves; order Psittaciformes; family Psittaculidae; genus Melopsittacus; species Melopsittacus undulatus. Next base: position 43,255,661 of record NC_047530.1, on the reverse strand, counting down.
GTTGGATATTATTTAGTACCACTGGTAATGAGACTTGATTTTTCATACTTCTAAACTAAGAAGTAATGATTGTTCTACAGACAGTTGTTTCTGGGTATCAAAAAGTACATCTCCAGGACAGATTTGCAGAGATACCAGAGCCTGAGAATTACCTTATGTTTAGGCCTGTGAGTGCTGTTAACTTCTTTTTTATTGATGTATAAAAAATTCAGGAGTAAATTGTATATATACGTATATATATACCACCAACATGTGGAAGAAGTGATTGGGTGTACATTCTATCCCAAACTGGAATTTTGATTATAAAAGTCTATTTTGTTATTGTTTAATCAACTGGCATCATACTACAATGGCTTACACTACATAAGCTACACATCAGAGGAGACGACTGATTTCCAGGTTAATTCTTTAAAAAAAGGAGACATAAATTACTACGATTCGGGCTTTCTCTCTGTTTCATTGCAAGTAGGAAGAGCTCTTCCCCATGAGTGAGCAGCACAGTATTGGCCTTTTAGGCCCGTGAGTATGCCTTAACAGTGGGTTTGCCACACTACAGGATAACCTTACCAGCATACTTTTAACTGCAGACCCCACAGTAACAGGGAACTGGTTACTTGCTTTTAGGAAGCTGAAGTATAAAAAGTGTCTTATTTATAGGGCATAACGTGTCTGCAGCGACTGATAATCGATCAGGAGAGCCAGGGAACACTTTCTGCCCCCACAGACACAAAGCCAAGAGGCGCCTGCCCCAGAGCTGGCCCGGCCTCAGACCGACGGGAGGCGGGGCCGGATTGCGCGGGGGGAACGGAAAGTTCCGGCGCGGGTTTCCCGCGTCCCTGTGGCATCCGGGCGGAAGAGTTTAGGCGGCAGCAACCTGGGAACGATGAGGAAGGTGGAGGTGCGGTAGCTGTTTCTGTAGATTGCTCCCTTCTTTGCCCCGGTCCTCCGTTGCCGCCTTTCTCCTCGGCCCGCGGTCAGGGCTGCTGGGTTGGTTACGGCCCCAGTATGGCGCTGCCGGCCGGCAATGCAGTGTGTCGGGGCAGAGCCATTAAGCACGGCTGTGTGCAGAGCCATACCAGTGCCGGCTGCTGGCTGGAGGAGCCGTGGCGAACGGGATGCAGGCCGGGACGGTGCGGCCCCAGCGGGGAACCCGCTGTCCGAGCGTGGCCGTGTGCCTGTTGGCGGTATGCCGGCCTCAAGAGCCGCCTCACCAGTTGCTTTTAAATTTCCAACTGGATTTAAGTGTATTCTGCTGGGGGGTGGTGTGCACCGGGGGTTCTCAGGCCCCTTCGGCAGAACTTGGGTTTGTTCTTATATCAGCCCTGCTGGGCCGTCGTGTGTCTCTTTTTGTTTTGCTTCAGAAAATGCTTTGAAAAATACAGGGAAAGTGTGTAAGAATGAGAGGAATTAGTTTTGAGGAGCCATAACATGAGGCGTTGATGTCTGTGACTTGCAGGTGAAGGCTACGTTTCTGGTGTGATTGGTTGCCCCATCACGGGAAACTTTTCCCTGAGGGAAGATGGTGAGGTAAGTTAGACTGCGATGTGCTTGCCTCAGCGCTTAGGTTCCTACCTCTATTGCAAACTATGTATTTTGTATATCAGCAGCTAGATTTTCACAGTCTGATTTGTAGTTAATGTTGCAAGAGACACGTTCATTTCTTTACACGTTCATTTTTATAATTAATTTTCTTTTAACTTGAAAGCTCTGTTAGCTTATCTGAAGGATCTGAGAGTATCCTAATAATGTGGAAGGATTCTTCAGGACAAATTTGGAAAAATACTGAGTTTTCAATTCTTAAGTGTCTTGTTTTGAATTATATTAATGAGTCATAGGAAAGCAAAGCAGAATATTTATCTTGTATAGGGTCAGCTGTGTGGGTGTGGGAATTTCAGGTGTGTTTGTACAACCATTTTTAGAGACCTCCAGTGTTGGTGGTAGAGCAGTCTCCCCATACAACTTGTATGCTCACTAAGAAAAACTTTGAAACTGTAAGGACAGTAATGTACGTGAATCCTTACTGCTATAATTTGAAGCCATTTCTAGTCACATCTTTAAATGGCATGGGGAGCAACTTTCTTTAAAGCTGGCTCTTATGTTTGGTTTTCTTTGGGGCTTTTTATTGTTTTGTTGTTTTTTTTTTCTTTTTACTCAGGTCTGTGCCTTAGATATTCCAAGTTACTTTAAACTTTTCGTGTATGTTATGCATTTAAGCTCTGATGATTCTTGATCCTCTTCTCTGAATTAATTTTAATTACTTCATATGCTTGTCTCAATTTGGGACAGTACTCAAATCTCGATAGAGTGCTCCAGCTGAATTCTACACAGTAGAGAGTAGTATGGAAGATTTATGTGCCATCAAAACTTTACTTCTGTTTACACATCCTGGTATGGATGGCAGGCTGCTGGCATACTCAGCTTCTGTTCTGACTTAGACTTCAAGGGCTTTTATGCACAGCAATAACCCAATACGTTGTTGTTACCTTCCAGCTGATTATTCTTGCCTAAACTGAAGATCTAGTATTTCTTCTTATTAAAGTGCACTTCTTTTTTTTTTCTTTTTTTTTAAAACCTCTCTGATTAGTAAAGATTAGTAAAGTCTAGATTAGAATTCAGGATTTTCTTTCATTATATTTCCATTTTGTTGCAGCTTGCTGCCATCTGTAATATTAGTAAACATAAATATTTACTTAAACATTAAATAACACTAGATTTAGGAGGGTCCCCTATGGGCCTGCAATGGCCTGTATTACTTCTTGGGTCTGTTTTTCTGCATCACCTCACAGCCAAGATGAAAAGTAGTGCCAATTTAAAATTATATTGGACCTATAATCACAAACTAAATCCTTATCACATAGGGAAGTACATTTTCTGACTTTAGGACAAGCTTGTCTGCTTTCAGGCCTGGCAGGAGACAATATTCCAAGATGGTCTTCTGCTCTTTGATGGTTAGCAGCAGCATGTTTATCCCTTAGATGTGTAAGTCACAGAGCACCCTGAAATAGATGTGCAGAAGTGTGTCCTGAGTAAATAGGATTTGAAAATATATTTGGGCCACACTGTAATTCCCATCTTAGCTTCTTCTTCCTTCCCTTGCATACTGTTTACCTTATCTGAGCCTTCCATCTTTCACATGGCATGAAGACTGCAACAAGCTCTACTCTGCTTTTTGACACCTTGTGCTACAGAGCATTTTTCTCATTCACCAGATAGAATCTTTAAAAAATTTATAAGCAAAATACGAAATCCCTTGTGTAATATGCCACAGCTGTCTCTTACTTTGGACTTTTTTTCTTTGCATGTCACTCTACTGTTTGAGCATTTTCCTGATGTGTAAATTAGAACTGTATGACAGTATGTTAACTAAAATTCATCAGTCTTTACAGTTCTTTCTCAGGAGGTTTTTCTTCCCTGCTAATGGAGGTTGCCTTGAGCAGTACAGAAACTTTCAGCATAGCAGAGAAGCTTTTCTCAGCCTACCTATCTAGAAAGCATTTGGTGTCACACACTTAACTCTCTCTAAACTTCAGTTTTCACATGATGAGATAACTGAGAGGAGAAGGGGGTCTCCTAAAAGCATTGTGTTTTCTTACATCTTCAAAAGAAGACTGAAACTGAGTAGCTGTTAAAATTCAACAGGAAAAGAGAATGGGAAAGGGAAAGTTGACTTTCTGAACTGCTTCAGCATTGATAAATGCTATCCTGAACTACTTCAGTGAGATTAGGTGACGATTGCATCTGACGCATACATCCAAATGTTATTTAATAAGGCCCACAATTACACAGGAGTATGTTCCTCCTCTTAACACCTGTTAGAAGTGAAATGATCCTACCAGATGACCAGGGTTTCTCTCTGTTAAGGTTAAGGGAAGTATTGGTTCACCAGATATTTGAAGTCTTTTGTGCATGTGTCTTGAATCTTGTTTTAAATTGCAATAAGCTGTTATTCTTTGCAGTGACTTTAAATGGACTTTCCAAATATTTCTGGATTTTTAAAACCTAGGGACATTATCTCTTTGTGAAGAGATGGGGCTCTTGGAGATACTAATTTTTTTTTTCTTTTATTCTGCTTGTGTGTAGAAAGAATATATAACTTGTGAGTTGTAGTATCAAAATACCACAAATGTGGTTAGTAGAAATGTCTTGTGCATCTTAAAGTTATTACAAGTCCTAACTATTATGCTGTTGCTTTAAAGATTCTTCCCCTCATCTGCTTTGGTTTTGTATAAAGGGATGTATGTAATGTGATAGAGGTATTTTTATTCTGTTTTTCATACTGCTGAAATGCTTAGTCTGGTTTACTACAGTTTAGGAAGGATGTGACCAATTTAAGCAAAGCCAGAGATGCTTAAAAAGACCAATCTGATTGTTTTTTCATTTTTTGGGTTTTTTTTTTAGTTGACCTAAAACCGGTACTTTTAGGAAAAAAGAGTTTTTCTAGTTTTGAAAAAAAAAACAAACTCCACATGAGAAAAAGGAGGTTTTAAATACACAAAGTGGTGGCAGAGGACACTTACTTATTTTCCCAGTTCACAGGGGAAAAGGCAATTATAATAACTTTGTAGTGAAGAAAGGCTCAGCTGAATGCAAGGAGAAGCTTCATGAGAGGATGGCACATTGGAGCAGGAGCACTGCTGGGATTAAGGAACCTCCTTCAGCAGAAGTTGAGACTGCTTTGGAAACTGTCTAGACATGAGTTGCCCTCACACAGTAGAAGGCTTGGACTAAATGGTTGTTCCTAGAAATATTTTAATAACATTTCATGAACTATGGTACTTGCGAAGTCATTCTTTTAAGTTTGTAAGTCATTATGCCTTAGCTGAGAAACAGTAGCTTGCCTAAGTGTGTTCTGTCTGTTGAAAATTCAATTAAAATTAAAACTACTTCATGATTTTGGTTTAGACTAAGACAATTACAATGAATTATTGTAAGATCCTGTATTTTGGTGGGGGTTGGGTTTTTCTTTTTTTTTGTTGTTTTTTTTTTTTGTTTTAGGAATGTGCTTTATTTGTAAATAACCTGAAATACCATAATGTAGCTGAACTGTATATTATTTGGAAGTATAGCTTGAACTTGACTTAAACTTGTTTGTTGCTTCTGGAAAATAGTGTAGTTTTTCCATATCATGTAATATAATGAGTGGTTACTCTGTTACAAGGAAATTTTAAGCATTTGAAGCAAAGCTAAATCAGGAGTATTCTAATCTGGATGCTTTTGGTCTCTCATAAAAAATGAGACAAATTTAGGCAATTATGTAGGAATGTAGGCTAAAATAATGCTCTTTTTCTTATTTTAGGGACCTGTGGGATTTAAGAATATTTCTCGTAAGAAAATTTGCTGCTTCTACAGCCTTCCATCTTAGTGTGCTGTTGATTTCACTTGAAATACTGAAGAACAGTAGGCACGGTGTAGTTGCTTTTCAAAAATGTTGAAGGTTCAGCAGTGTGTGACAGCTGATGTGATGCCCAAGAAAAAGCCATATATTTGTGACATTTGCTATAAGCAGTTTCAAACTCCATCAAAATTAGCTAGGCATTATCTGACACATACTGGTCAAAAGCCATTTGAATGTCATGTATGTCATAAAGCGTTTAGGCAGCTAGTTCACCTGGAGAGTCATCAGTTAACCCATAATCTACCTTTTAAGTGTATTGTTTGTTCCAGAAACTTCAGAGACCTAATCACTTTGTTAGAGCATCAGCAGCATCATAATGAAAATTACCAGAACGATACCAAGCAAGGAGAAACCTTTGTAAATTCTGAGAAAGATATGGTCACTTGTGGCTTATTTCAATGTTCCGTGTGCCAGAAATCTTTTACAACTGAAGAGAGTTTGATGCTGCATCAGTGTCTGAAGGCAAATTTTCTACGTGGTGCTAGAAGGAGAAAGGAAAGTCATGCTTGTGAATCATGCAACAAGACATTTCAGTCAAGATCTAAGCTAGAAAGACACTTCCTGGTTCACACTGGCCAGAAACCCTTTAAGTGTTCTTCATGTGGCAGATCTTTCAGACAGTCAACACACTTGAAAATCCATCAGCTCACACACACAGAAGAAAGACCTTTTCAATGCAGCTTTTGTCAGAAAGGGTTTAAAACACAAAGTAAACTCATGAAACACAGACAGCTTCATGTCAGAAATAAGATTTTTCCCAATACTGTTTGCAAAGCAAAGATTCTTAAATATTCCAGAACATGTAACCTTTTGGAAGGGAAGATGGATAATTTTGAGAATACTGACACCTGTGAGTCACAGAATGACCCACATGATGCTCAGTTAATCTATATCATACCCTTTCAGTGCCCTGCATGCGAGCAGTGTTTTGAAACAGAGCAGGTCCTAAATTTGCACAAATGTTACCTGAGAGATGGCAAAAGTTCAAATAATAGTATAACAGCATGCAGCCGCTCAGTCAGCACGAAAAATAAGATCCTGAAGAAGCTGAAGTGTACGGGTGGAAAGGCAACAGATTTTTCTCTGACTGACAGAAAAAAGTCAAAATCAGGTCACTTTAAAAGTCATGACCTGATTGCAGCTAGAGATCAGGGCTCTGATCAGCGTGCTTCTACTAAACCTCTCAAGAGTTGCCATCGAAAGCTTGACATACACAAGGCACCTAGTAATCGGATGAAAAGAACGTCTGCTGTGCCGTTACCTTGGCAAGAGCACCCTCAACCTCACGACTTTGGAATTAATTTAAAAGGTATGCTTACTGGTAAAAGCATGTTAAGCATCAGTGATTCACTGGATAATAAAAAGAATGATTTTTCTGGTTCATCAAATGATGGTGTCTTTGATAATCTGGAAGTACTTCAGTGTGCTTTTTCAGCTTCTGCTAAAAATACACATAATAGACACAAAGTGTGTAAATGTGACAGATGTGAAAAAACCTTCCCGTCTTCATCCAAACTTCAAAGACATTATCTTACACACACGGGACAGAAGCCCTTTGGCTGTAATGTTTGTGGAAAGACATTTAGACAGTCAGCTCACTTAAAAAAACATGAGCTCACCCATACTGAAAAGAAACCGCACAAAAGCCCTGTTTGCCAGGTAGAATTTGAAAACCTGAAAAAACTTTTCAATCAGGGAAATCACATTGAATTTAAGTCTTCTCAGCCTATGGGTTATTCGGATTATTCTCAAACACCTTCACAGGCATCTGGCTTTCAAGAATTTGAGCTGATTCAATCAAATCAAGCAGCTGAAATCAAAGTTGAAATTGAGTCAGGGGACTTTGTTCTTGACACCAGCAGTAGAAACATACAGCCGTATTTGTGTAGTAAATCATTGGAAATGGAGCAAAGCAGTTATGACTGTTGTCACGGTTTTTCTGAAGGTACTGAAAAAAGAAATGTTGCTAAAAAACTATATCAATGCAGTATCTGTTTTAAAACTTTTAAGTCACCTTCTAAGCTTGAAAGACATTATCTAATGCATGCTGGACAGAAGCCGTTTGAATGTTCTGTTTGTGGTAAAAATTTCAGGCAGGCCTCACATTTGAAAAGACATCACCGTATTCACGCTAAAGAGAGTTGAAAGCTGAGTTCCACTGAGCAGCAGCCAGAGAACATACTGTTTTTATCAAAACTGGATAATGCCCTATGAAACTACATTATAAACTTCTGGTTTACATAATTATTAAAAGGCATATGTTAGACTGAACAATTGACCGAAACGTATTATCCTTTTCTGTTATGGAGATGTCCTGTTGAAGAATTAATGTCCTGTCTACTTGATATAATTTGTGATAAATGTGAGATGTTTAAAACAAAAAAAAAATGCAAAGTGGCTTTTTTTTTGCATTTCTTTTCCTAAGTTAATTTATAAATACACATTCTTACCATATTAATAATATTGCAGCCATCTGCAGTCCTCCAGAAGTCAGGTATTTAAAAAGTTAAACCTTTATATATGTATATTTTATAACATCATGTTGTCCCATGATAACTGTCAGAAAAATAAAAAGATAATGTCCAGAATGCAGAAAAAAATTGCTCTTTTACTTTTTTTCTGGCTCTCTATGTTGCAAGCAAAGGATACTTGCTGTGTATATTTCATACTAAAAAAAAAAATCCCATAGTTATATTTAGATAAAAGAAGCAAAGAATTGGGTAGAAAAGGGGGAAGAAGTTTAATGAGAAAAAATGTAGATGTGGCATTATAGAACTGTTAATAGAAAAAAATTTAACTGCTTTGTAATGTGCTTGGAGATCTATGCATAAGGAATTAGATCTTTCCCCTTCTTAAAATGTAAGTAGGCAGTGCTAAAATAGCAGGGTTTATAATCAATTAATCCATTCTCCCATTTCATTATCTCCAGTTCTTTGTACATTCCTTGCCTTTTCTAGCCTTTTTTTTTTGTCCGAATTCATACAATAGTGAACTGTTTTTTTGGAAAAAAAAAAAAAGAAGAGGACAAGAAATTATCATTAACATTACAAACGGGCTTACCATCTGTTCCAGTCTCCTAGCCTACATATTGCACCAGTAAAAGAAATGTTCTCTAAGATGTGATAATAACTCAGATGAGCAGTTTTGTCAGGAAGTCATGTTCTTGTTACATTAAATATAAGAGACTGAAAATTACTTTTAGTTCAAATTAGGTAATTCTGATTTTGTATTAATAGAATCTGTATTTATACTTTCTGGTAAGTAGAGAGCTGCTGTGCCTGTGGGACTGGCAAAAAGTGAAAGTGCAGTGGAGATTTATTCATTATGAACAAGAAAGAAGTCTCTTTTCACTGAAAAACTAATTTTTAGGGTATTTTACTTTGTTATGCAACTTGAAATCTTAAGTTTTAAATCCTATTTCTAAATTAACATCTGTAAGATACACGGTATTCTTTTCATTATTTAAATACATCCATATTTGTTTAGGTAAAGGTTTTTTTGGTTCTGTTTTAATTTTTGAAGTGTTTTACCTAGGTTTTGCTGTGGCATGAGCTTTGTAGTATTTGGTATAAATGAAATGGAGTTTTTATTTTTGTACCTGTTATTCTTTTCTATTTTCAGAGAGAATAAAATCAGAAAAGGTACTCAGAAACAGTCTGTAGTTAAGTATGACTTTTGTATGACAGACAATTTCAGTACTTTAGTAATGACTATACTTATATATTGAGATTTTTTTTTCTCCCTATGTAAATTGTTTCATATTGAAAGAATACTGTATAAAATGTTTTGGAAGTGTATGGTAGAGCTTTTAAAATACTTGTAATAAACTTCTATTTATACTGTACTTTAATTGTATACTTTATGTGCAGGTCAGTTTTGAAACTATGTAATATTCAATTTCCAAGGAAGTTTAAGACTACATATTAAAATAACTAACTTTGCATGTTAGAACAATAAGCTCTCTTTTGTTATCAAATAGAAATATGTTTAAAGATAGTAGGAGTAGGAGTCACAGTCATTTTAAAAAAATGCTATGTTTGAGAGTAATGTTCAGAGAACACTAAACTTGGTATGTTTTGGAAATACTCAATTTGAGTAAAATGAGGGAAAAGAAATATATAAAAAGCTCCTTTTCAGGGATGAATAGACGTGTGTGAGGTGCTACTGTCTGATTAATTTGGAAACTAATGTAATCTTCGGGTTCCATGGGATCTCAGAAGGGCAGTAAGGGCCACTTTGTTTATGTGGCTCTCTATCTCTTTATGAGAAGTTCTGTGTCAGTATAAATTCATTGTTTTGAGGGGATTATAAACTAGCTAGGAAAAGGTAAAGCAGAAGGGGGAAAAAAAGTAAGGTTGAAATCCTGTCTCTTTTGAAGGTAACAGTGAAATTCTCCAAGTACCTTTGAGAATTGGAGCTAGAACGGTTTTTCCAGTGTTAACAGTCACACTTCGTGTTGTTCATTAATATATTAGTCATTTTCCGTAATGCTTCAAGGCAAGTTCAAGCCATCAATCTTTGAAGTATCTTTTGGTGGCAGAGCCATTGCCTGTGGTTTTGTTAGAATGAGCTGATGTCGAATAGCAATAATCTCATAGTACTGAAGTAGTGGATTTTTTATTTTTTTTAAGACTATATGCAGAACCAATGCATATTCCTGCAAATATTCCTACAAACAGGAAAACAGTGGGTCTTTGTGTTAATACTGAGGTCTCCCCAAGGAGAACTTCTAAAATTATGTGGATACAGCTTCGAGGTAGTTCTGTGTGAACAAACAAAAGGTCAAATATTTTAAAACAAACAGAAAAAGGTAAAAGTACTTTTAAGACAAAGCACACAATACTAAATTCACTAGAACTGCAGTACTAACTGATCACATCATTCATTTTCTATCTGGGAAATGTGGCTATGGATAACTCTAAATATTTATGATTTGATTGCTGTGCTATCCTTGCAATGTCTGCAGAAAAACGAAAAATTGCAAAATGTATATGTAAGTATTCCTATGAATGTCTAGGGGAAAATTCAGAAAGGAAGACAAGCCATCATAAACCACAGAAAAACTGTTTAATCACTTATGTACCTGCTTCTCAGTGTTTGGTTTTTCACTTGTCTGTGGTCTACTCTCACTGTTATACCCAGAGCCAACAAGAAAACTTAATGAGGCAAATGGGAGACAAACACAAAAGAAATGGAATTGAAGTTAATGAGACCTGAGGCTTCCAATTTAGGTTCTGGACTTAATGCTTCATTTTCCTGGCTACCTTCTGGTATAAATGTAAAACTCTGAAAGTCATAATCTTGCAACAGTAGCTCTCTTGAGTAACACTTAGATAAGTACAGTTGGATGACTCTTAAATCAATAAAGACTATGGGTTCAGTCTTTCTAATGGCCCCTTGTAATAATGTTGAAAATGCCTAGATCTCCTAAATAACTAAAGGGGTCATGGTTCATATTCCTAGCACAAGGTTTTGTGGGTTTTTAAAGTGCAAGTTTTACCTTAATAGCCTAGTTTTATGGTCTGATGGCTATAGATGAGATGTGTCTGAGAGGCAGTTATCATAAGGAAAATTGAAGTTACAGAAGTGACTTTTCTGTGGTCTCACATACCTTATTTTCTTCAGTTTGAGCAAATTAATTGTGCTTTTTCATTTAATGACTAGTTCTGTCAAGTAGCTTTTAAACAACATCATTTTTAGTGTTTGTTAAAAAATGAATCTTCAATGTCCATGCAAGTGAAGAAACCAGCCTTATGCCAACAAAATCAGTCACAAGTAGAATTGATCCTTTCCTTGTTCAAAAACTGCTGTTCTAACATAAAAGTGTCGTTTTATCTGTCTTGAGTTACTTAAGTCTTTAAACGCTGTTTTACTCCTGTACTCTGCCATTCCAGTTCTTGGCTGCTCTAGGATATGCTAATGCGTGGCTTGATTCTGCTATACACTTAACACAATTTGGATATGCCACTGAAATTTTTCCTTTTCACTGGAATCCTTCCATTTTCCCTGGTCCAAATCTGTATGGACCTGTGAAACCCCATATGTGACTTGCGGAGGCTCATGGAGCTGGTTTTTGCACATGTGCTGCCATGGCATGCAAAATGGTGCCTGAGGATGCGAGTGCATGAAGATGGGAGCAGCTGGCTGGCTCTGATGAACACTGTGGCTGGTCATTTGCCACTGAAAAGTGGTCTGGGTGTGTAGGATAGCAATATCATATGGAAATGGTGGCTATCCAGCTTTGCTTATGGCTGCTTCTCTGGATATGGCACTGGAGTGTACTTTACTCATGTAGTGAAGTAAGGGAATACAGAGAATTATGTGGCCACTGCTGTATAATAAAGTACCCATGGTGTTTCCCATTTTAGTGTTAATGCATTGCACTCAATTTCTGTTTGTGTCAAAGAAAGCGCTGTCTTCCTGGTATGCAAATTTGTATTATTGGTGCATTTTTTTATAAAAGTGTAAGTTTTAATGCTTAGTATGTGCTTGCAAAATTAGCCTGCTTAGTTACAGGAACTCAGATGATTTCCACAATTTTGACTTTTATTTTGATTATTAAGAGGATCCTGAGCAAAGAGATTCCCGTTAGTGACAATAGTCATACTAAACTGAGTAGAAGTCTACTAAGCTATCTAGACTCCTCAAGTGTATCAGTCAATTTGAGGATAATTTTTAAGATCAAAATGTTACGATTTTTTTTGTAATGTTGGGATCAACCTTGGATTAGTACCTTGGCAACCTTGTTTGCCGTATTGCACTTTATCTTGTACTTTATACTCTTGGTCTGTATAGTAGCAGTTACATGGGTAGTAAGAATGGCTTTGTAAGAATTCCCTCAGGCATTGAATAGTGTGTGTGATGCTGTGCAATTAGCAAAGGAAAAACGTGAATTTGCCAGTAAGCTAAAATGATTTGTCACGTAATAGTTTATATCACAATAGAAGCTGTTTTTTGGTTGGTTTGGGTTTTTTTTCAGTAATATATTAAAAGTTAATAAATTATTTTCCACTATTACACCAATGTGAATTTTGGTCTTCTCAATAGCTATTCTGTTTAACATTTTATCCTCTCTTAAAATCCTGGCATGCTAACGTAAGTGACTACCAAAAGCCTAGAAAATACGGAGAAAGGCACAGATGAAAGCTTTAGGAGACTTAGAGCTAGTTCTCAGCATCTTAGAATTGTTCTCTCCTGATGAAATTTTATGCTGCGTATTAGATACACATCAGTTTTGTCTGCAATATGTATTTTTTTTTTGTATATTGTGAGAAAGGTTGTGATTGAGAATCTACTTTCACAGTGATGCTGCAAATAGATGCAACTTCCCACAACATTTCTCTGGCATTAGCAGAAAGGACGTTACTTGCCTTAGAATTTCATTTCAGTGATGAAGACCTGTTCCTCCATCAAACAGATTTCTCTTACATTATTTTTTTTTTGTTCCATAGAAATTTTGCCACATAACAGCCTCTTGCAGGATTTTTCAGCAAATATTTCTAGACCTTTACTGGCCATTAGTCTCTTGTCTTCATACCACTGTTCTCCTCCAGTTGGTATGAACCTAACTAGATGTCTCTTAAGAGAATTAGAATAGCCCAGAGTCTGCTCTAACTTGAGCTGTTACCCAATGTGAGCCCAGCTACAGGAAGCTAAGAATGACATAAACTTACTTCCCCACCTCCTTCACTAGAGACAGTGCTTGCTATTCTGGGATGTAAAAGCAGCTGGGTTGCTGAATTAACCATATTTTCTTCTAGTCATGAGCTCAGAATTTCCATTGAAGCTACTGTGAGTTTTGCACAAAAATCAGGGGCAGTACATTGGCCAGAACGTGTGCTAAATAAATATTTATACACAAATCAGAATGCTACTGATGGCTTCTTTACACTTTAAAATTCTAAATATTTTAAGAAGCATCTGTTACTAAATTGAGGCATCATATTTGCTGAGTGGAAGTACACATACTGAGTACCCATATTTAATGAGATGAATACAGTGACAAAGTTTTGCATTAGAAGAATGCATATAAAGAAAATAGTAAAAGCAATGTGACATGACTGAATTAAAGCTATAATGAACAGGCTGAATGTTTAGTTTATGTGAATGTTAACTGCTATGAATCCTTCAAACAAAGCTTTCCCACCAGAGTTTACATATGTCCAATATAATATCCATACTGACTGTGCATCTCAGTGCAGAGTTTACTTATGGTTGAGAAGCTGAAAGATAAAGGATTTGAAGGATAAATGTATGTGTGTGTGTGAAAGAGAAACAGTAAAAAGTGAAATTCTGTATTAGAAGTATGTAGCTGCTGAATATAGTTTGTGGTAATGTCTTACTGAAGACCCTGAAACAATAATAAAACTTAAGATCAGTTAATATTAGAAAAACTTATAGATTATTTTTTTGGAGTTTTGATTGCTAAAATTAATAATTTCTGTGACTCTAGGTAGAACCTAAACTAATCTAAAAGGTAGACAGGACAGAACATAGAAACAACACCTGATTATCACTAGATGCTTTCTGACCCACTGTGTTCCAGAGAGTGTCATTGAGATAAAGCCGTGTCCACCTTAGTGGTGATCTTGGCTTGTACAGTTTACAAAGAAGAGGAGAAAAGCTTATTTTTCCTAGCTACAAGAATATAGAAGGGCAAGCATCCAAAACAAAAAGAGCTAATTAAGCAAGAAAGCAGTGTTGAATATAAATTGACCAGGACTGTATGTAGCCTAGAAATGAATAACAGTCTTGAAAACTGCATCTACTGAAATGTGTGACTTACTAAATAATACATGTCTTCATGAATGAATTAACAGATTTTTTGAAGAGAGGGAATATTTGATTTTCTTGACGTGTTAAGTCTATGAGTATAGAAAGATGGGGAACTTCACTGAAGGCTGTGGGGACAATGGGATGCAAGACTTTATTTTTCCCCCAACTACAAAGCAGTTTGGGGTGGAAAGTGACAGATGTGCATCCACTCCTGGGGAAACTGAGCATAGCATTCAAGAGACCAGTCTTAATAGACAGTTGCAAGCTGAGGTGTTTCAAGCTAGGGTGAGAGTTGCTGATAGGGATGTAAGTACAACTCCGGGTGTCATTATGCCCAGTCTCACCACAACTCCTCTTTAAAGTTTCAGCTGCTCTTGAGGCTTGAAAGCGATGTATTTTGCCACAGCAGTAATTTATACTTCAGCTATTCATTTGTAGTTCTACTGTCCCAGCACTCTGTAACTAAACAGTACTCCATACAGAGAAGTATTTAATGCATTATTTATACAGAGGAGATCTTTACCACTTTATTTGACATTGCCACTGAGGGATGTAATCATATTGGCTAACATTGGGCATCTAATACTGGTTTCTGGTATCAGAAGTTAGTTCAGAGAATTAGTTCTGATTTGCTTTCTGGAATGACCATTGTTGTTCTGAACTCTGATACCAAGCCACCATAGCCTCTCTTAATTGTTTCATGGTCCATCTTAAACACAAGTCAAACTTTGGGCTCCCATTTGAAAGCCAATTTCAGATTTCCTATTTTCAGCCTATTGTAATGAATGAACTTTTATTTCTTTGTCCTTTTTTTATCACCGACTTGCAGCTTCAATAGTTCAGTAAGATGGAGCAACATGCTAATATAGCTTAGCCACCCAGCTCAGAGCTTAGGTAAATTTTACTTATATTTTCTACACCTGTCCATGAATGCAGGCAATGGAGAAAGGTGAGACATCAAAAGTCGTAGTTATATTTGAATAATTTCAATAAGCCCAAGCCAACCACAGACTAGGTTGATTAAGTTAAATCGATGCCTCTCAATGTGCTGATTTTTACCAAAATTTAAGTATATTTTCAGTGCCTTACATTCACATATTTTTCATCAAATACAGATCTCTCTGAAGGTTTCAATCATTAAAGAAGATGATCTCAGTCCTTGTTATTTACATAATTTGTTACTGGTAATTTTGTTAACTTTTTTATTTTACTAGTTTTCATGCAGAAAACATAAATCTTCTGGACCTTTTAAAGCAATGGCGCACAGCAGGTGTATTTATTTGAATGCAGCTGCCGTCTGATCCTGTTCAAGGTACTGTCATTACGTTTCCCATTCCCATTGTACATTCTAATTCAACTTCAAAAAGAATATTTAGCTTAACCTCCGCTTGAAGAGATGAAATGGAGATCACCTTGATATCAAAACAAAGGAGGTCATACTCAAACTGGCTCCAGTGGCATCTGCCTGGAGTCTGAAGTAGGTGAGTGGCAGGTGCTGGATAATGACCGCAGAAACAAAGCACCAGAACTTCTCTAGGGAGGTTCTTCATTTCCTCCTTAATTAATCTGTTTACTAAATTGAGTCAGGTAGTTGCAAACTAATCTAAGTCATTACCAAGACCCTGACTTGTGTGACCGTGCTATTTCCCCTCCCCACTGTGCCTTTTCTCCACGGGTTTCCTGGATTTTAGGGCTGTGAATTGCACAGATGCCACAGCCACACTGCTCTCGGTGGCGGTTGTTTGATGTTGGTAAGAGCAGATCTTTTCCACCCTGGATGCACAGAAACCTTTGCCCTAAATGACGAATAGAATAGGAGTCATCCTAAGTGCATTCACAGAGCGGTTTGGAGGCTGGGTGAGAAGCAACCTGCTGCGCTAACCGCGTCCCTTTGTTCAGACTTCAGAGACTCCCCAACTGCTCATTGGGATGTCCCCTGCAAAGGGCGGGTGCGCTGCTGGGGACTGGCTGGGCCTGGCAGGCAGCGCTACCGCGCCCGGCCCCGGGACAGGTTGGGGAGCCCTGCCACCACCGCTCCAGCCGGCGGCGGCAGTAACAAGGAGTGCGCGGCAGGTGGCGCCAGAGCCGCCCCTCAGCGCGGCCGCTCTAGCGCTCCTGTCCCCGGAAGTGCTCCTCTTTCTGCTGCTCCTCACCCGGAAGTCGTTCCCGCTCGGCGGCCGCCGCAGTGGTGCGTGTGGCAGAGCTCAGGCTGAGAGCGGCGGGCGCATCCCGGCGACACCATGGCGGCGGCGGCGGCTTCCTCCTCCGCCCAGCCGAAAAAGATTGTGGCTCCCACCGTGTCGCAGATCAACGCGGAGTACGTGACCCAGGTAGGACTCGTGGGAATCTGTGGGCCGCGGCTCCCGCTGCTGGAGGAGGGTGCTGGCAAGGCCGCTCCGGTAGCGGCGGCGCCCGGTGTTCAGTAGTGCTTGCGGCATGTCAGTGGTAGGGAAAGAGCCTTTTGGCGTAAGAAAAGAGAGGGTTAGCGCCTGAGTTACGTAGAAACAAGTGTGTGCCCCCAGCGTTTGCTAACTAGAGAAATTTACCAGAGCAGTACTATCGAATGTATCAGATTTGTTATTACACGGGAAAAGTTGCTGATAGTTCTTTGTAGCTGAATAGTTTTAAGTGATTTCCTGCGCGTGTTCAATTTTATTTTATTGGTTTTGTGCTGGGCATGCTGCTTTCCTTCTTCAACCAAAAAAGGTTGAGTAAAGTGGGTTAGGAAGCTCTTGCCACCATAGCTCAGGAATTTTGAAGTGGTGGCTACAGCGCATACCCTTAAGGTAATTAGATCGTTATCTATAGTCTGTAGCTCTTTGTGAAGTTCTGCAGTGAGAGTAATCATGTGCAGTCTGGGGGTTGCTGTCCCTGAAAGATCATGGCACATTTTTGAGAGATTTGCTAGAAGTAACTTAGGCTTTTCTAAACCCCTGTTATATAGCAGCCTGTGCAGCTGAAGTTTTATAGAGAATCACGCCTGTGTTGGAAAAGGTTTAGATATAAAACTTTAAATGGTTGAAAGCCTTGCTGTTGGAAAACATAATTTTGTTACCTGCAGTTATCATAAGCTGAAATTAAGTGAGGTACTATTGAAATAAAGCTTGGGACGGGATGTTTTATAGAGCTGTTATATCAATACAACTGAAAATGCATATATTTAACTTTTTTTTTTCTTCTCCCCGTACAGTTAGCAAATAAATACTGGGCTCCGCATGTGAAGAAAAAATTGCCTTTTGATTCAAAGGTAATACTTCTACTGGGATTGTGTTGGGGTGTAAAAGAATGAAGATCAACCATTTTCTGATGTGCCAGCCTCCTGTGCTGCTTATTTTGTATGAGTATAGCAGACTGCTTGGAAGGTCAGCAGCTGATAACACTCTGTAATTTGTTAGTGTATTTGTAGTTTATAAATGTAGGCAGTGTTATGAAGGTGTCCAATGTGCTATAACAATGCAGTTCTCTTGCCTGCTATTTGGTCAGTTTATTTTGGTAGAGAACTTATGAAAGATTTTTGAGCATCTCCTTTACAGTCAAAAGATGTTTAAGGAGGGGCTACTCTTAGAAATCAAAGAAGGAGGAAAGATGCAGGTATTACTGTACTGTATGCCTCTTTCTAAAAGCTTCTTGAAAGAGTTTTGATCAGACAACTTTACTACTGTTCTGGTGGATGTGTTTTGAATGTCAAAAATTTGTCATGATGTGTTTGTAGTGTGGGGTTCTTGAATATCTGGTTTCATTCCCCTGTGAATATTTGGCTAAATTTCCCTTTCCGGTCTCAGTTTACTTGTGGTATCTTTTTGTGGTATCTGTGGTAGTATTTATCCATTATTGTTAGAACTAGGATGTACATAAGCAGTTGAACTGCATCTCTGTATTGTGTGATGTGAGAGTGAGCCTGTTGCAGCAGATAATGCAAGATTCTTTCAGTCCTGTTGGAAAAAATAGGTAAAAATGTCTGGATGTAGTTAAATGTCAGTTAAAAGAAAGAGTGACAACAGGTGACAGAATTGATGCAGGGTTTACTCTCAAAGACTATTCTTTAAATTCAACACTAAGCCAAAGGTTAACAATTAAAGCATTTGCATATCTGATTCACTTTTCTATAAAAGTCTCAGTGAGATGTCAATTATTCCTTCAGAATAACTCGAATGAAGGTCTGATCAATTCTCTCATGTGCTTATCCTCAAGTTGGTTCACCTTCTTTGTGAGAATGTATATGTGAAGCTTCATGACTCTTCAGAGCTGAGACATAATTGTTACAACACTTTTGATCAAGTAGCAGTGAGCAGAGAGTAAATAATTCAGAGTAACTTTCAGTACATAAGGTGTCTTAATACATTTTAATCACTTGAAGAATATAAAATTCTTAACCACTTTTTTAAAATATTCTTTCCCATAGGTTATTGAAGATGTGTATACAAAAGAAATTGTCAGGTCCAAGTAAGTACGCTAGTCACTTTCACTTGCAGACAAGCATTCCAACATTATCTGTATTGAAGTGGTTTCGAATGTCTTGTAGAATTTCAAAATGCGTTAACATGTTGAAAGCAGATGAAAATTACTCCAGTGCGTGTGAGTCATTTAATCATTATGTTATTTCAAAGTCTGAATGAGGCAAAAAGAAAGTTCTCGAGCTCACAAATGTGATGGTTGGACATAATATTGTTTGGTTCCTTGCTCTGGTAGACTGCTGAGGTTTATATTGGCTTTGTTGTAATGGTTACAGAATGCTGACTCCTTCTTTTGTCACTAAGGTGTGTAAATTAAAAAAAACACTTGAGGAGTGTGCTGCTTTTTCACTAATTATTGGTACCTGATTTGTAAAGGGCAAGTCTTATTTCAATGAAACGTGATATTTGATGGTGGAGACAAAGAATTCAAGATTAACTGCATTCTATAGCTTTGTGTGCAGAAAACAGTTGTAACTGTTGGTGTTTGAAGCTTTCCTGGAGAAGTCTGGGCTCTGGAGAGAATTCTCTTTATGATTCCTTTATGAAAGCAGTTGTAGAATTGCCATATAGGATCAGAATAAGCTTCAACTTCCAGTCAGTGAGAAGAGATGCCATTACAAATTGATGAAATACATAGTTGTGTTTTTTCAGAAGACACTTGGCTTCTAGCAGTTTGTGTCTTCAAGGCTATTGGAAGTGGTGTTTTCATATTTAAAAGATCTAGATGGTTTTTGTTTAATCATGTTTTGGGGTTGGTTTTTTATTTGTTTGGTTTTTGATTTTTTTTTTGTTAATGTGACTTTGATTGCTTAATGAAGCTGCATTAACTTTAGCTTCCATGGTGTTGCAACAGTTACTTCTGCATTCAGGTTTTCTTGCATGGAAACGGAGGGAGGGAAAAAAGGGGAGGGGGAAGCAGAAATAATTCCTAGATGTTTCAACTGGTTTTGTTATATAACAAAATAAAGGAAAACACAGCTTTTTTCCATGCACCTGTGATGTGTGCGGGAGGCTTTCTTACCTGTGTTAATTGATTACTTTTTCCTTTTTAGGTTTGCTATTAGAAAGATAATGCTTCTTGAATTCAGGTAAGGTAATTGGAGTGAAATTCTAAGTTATTTTTTCATAGGAACCTGTAAAGATAAGAAGCAGATGCAGGGCAGTAAGTCAGTTTGAATTAGTATACTCATTTATTTCTACTTACTAAAGCCTAGAAAAATGCCTAGAAAAATGAAGTGAGGAGAGCTTAATTTAAGGAGGGGTTAATTTCATAAGCATAAGTAACATATCAGAGTATCTTGAATTTCTAGTGTAAGCAAAGCACCAAAGAAGAGAGTATGAATGCAATAGGTAAAACTTAAGCCTGTAATTTGGAATGTGTTATCAAGCCTGAAATCGGAACTCAGTGAAGTCAGAGGAAGTTTTTAGATTAAGTCTCTTACTGCAAGGGTAAAAGTGAACTGTGCCGCAGCAGCATTGCTAACATGTTTTTTCATTTGAAAATATGATTCTATGAAATCTGTTTAGAAGGTTCTTATATCTACTTCAGACTTTCCTGGAAGAACTTACAAAGCATATCTAAAATGATGTAAAATAAATATTGGCAATATTTACATATTTTAAACCACAATATTTAATGTTTTGTTGGATCTGTTTTATTTCACAAATCTTATTAACAGAGTGAGGTGGTTTTTGGTTAAGATAAATTATTTGTTTCAAAAGCCTGAAATATATAAGTAGTACCACTAACTAGAAAAGTAGGACAAATTTATGTATGTTTTTTATTTCTCTTTTAGAAAAGGTGGAAAAGAAAATAGAAGCTATGTTTGGGTATTGACACTAACAAATGGCTTGCTGGTAGTATGAATTCTGGAATTTGTATGCCAGCAATACCATGGAGTTAGAGGTTTTTATTCTTTTTATGAACATTCTTAATGCTACCAGCCTGTAATTTAGCCTTAGTATTTTCTGGATTATGGCCCTATCTATTGCCATTTGTCCTGTAAGTCATGTTCTCTCTTTTTTTGTCCTGACTCCCCCCATCTGTCTGTCAGGCTCTCCTGTATTCATACACATGAGATTTTCCTGTCCTTCATTCTTGCTCATTTAGGGTTTATCCTGGATTGAGGGCATAATAGTATTTTTACTAAAATGTTTTGAAGGGTTTAGAATCCCTAGGTAAAATGGTATGTAGAGTTCTGTGAATTTAGGGGGGCGACAGTAGTTGTCCTTTGCATTTTGATCTAGGAAATGTTGCATGATGTGACATTCTTTAGACAAGTGAGGGTTTTGTTGTTTGGTTGGGCTTTTTTTGTTGGTTTTGGTTGTTGGTTTTTTTCTTTTATTGATATTGTTTTTTGTTCTCCCTTTGGAAAATTAGCATGAATTTGTGTTATGACTTTATTGGGTATGGACATTTGTTACATGAAAAACTTCCGGTAAATGTGTCTTCCTGATAAGAAACTCAACTGTCTCTTTGTAGCAATTATGGAGTCTTAACAAGTTTTGCTGCAGTGACCTAAATGAGATGTAAAGTCGGGAACTACTTGCAAACTATGAAGATAGGTGTAAAGAGAAGGAAAAAAACCCTGTGCATAACCGCTCTTTTAAATGAGTGACAGATTATGTGGGTGGCAGCAACTAATGAAATATTCTTTGTCTCTTCACAGCCAGTACCTTGAAAATTACCTATGGGTTAATTATTCTCCAGAGGTGTCCAGTAAGGCGTATTTAATGTCAATCTGCTGTATGGTGAATGAGAAGTTTAGAGAGAATGTCCCGGCATGGGAGGTAACTGATTTCAATTACAGCTGGAATTGACTTCGATTCGCAAGTTGCAGCTTTTGTGGTGTGCTTGCTTATACTGACAGAAGGTAGCAAAGGTTGTAGTGTTGAAAGTAAATGTTACCTCATCTGGAATGCCACATAGTGGTGTTTTAAAGTGTGTGTTCTTTTCAGAGAAAGCAATAGACGAATGAAAAGTCACCAATTCCTGCTGAAGCATGAGTCCTTTGTCCTGCTGTGTGATGCCATTACATCAGAAGCAGCATTTGCTTTTTTTGGTGCTTGACAAAAGTCAGGCGTTTGCAGAGTTCTTGCTCTGATACTGGAAAAAAAGGATTCCCATAGTGTGAGGATCCTTGATCAGGAGATCATTAGTCAGTTTTGTTTGTGCTGCCTGGTCAGAATAAATGAAAAAGAGAAAAACTAGGCCTTCCTGTTAGAGATATAAATGGATTTAGAGGACTTAAGCTATGTTATGTGAATGAAGAGTAAAATGGTTTGTATCAATCTGACTTAAAATCAACTTCCTTTTCTATTTCTAGATATTCAAAAAAAAGCCAGAACACTTTCCCTTCTTTTTCAAATGCATACTGGAAGCATCACTGGTTGAAAATGACACTGAATACTCTCTGCATGAACAGACAGTCCTGCTGCTTCTCCTTGATCACTGCTTCAACAGTTTGGTATATTAAAAGTATCTGTAATATTTCCAGTGTGTTTATGCTATTTGATGTTAATAACAGTTTAGTTAGAGCAATCCATCTTTGTAAGACAGATGAAGCAAAATTCCTATTTAAGGAAAACATGGTACCAAAGGGCTTTTACCCCTGTTTTTGACTCTCGCTGTATGGTTCCAGATCACAGGCAACTCGAGTTGGAGAGAAAACATTTGAAATTACAGTTGAAATGACATGAATTACAGAGAAAATTAGTTATCTTGGATAATGGGAAGAGTGTAGATGAAGTGGGAGAAGCTTGATAAGTAAAGGCTTCAGGAGAGGAGATAGCATGAAAACAGGGAAAGCACAGTAAAACAGCTCAATTCAAGAAGAAGAAATGACTGAAGAAGGAACATCAGTTCTCATTGTCTTCTATGCTAAAAAAACTTACCTGGAAGAGG
This sequence comes from Melopsittacus undulatus, assembly GCF_012275295.1. NCBI lineage: Eukaryota > Metazoa > Chordata > Aves > Psittaciformes > Psittaculidae > Melopsittacus > Melopsittacus undulatus. The sequence goes on along the minus strand of NC_047530.1, from coordinate 43,233,133 downwards.
CCTCTGCTCACGTATTAAGAACTGACAGAATCCATGAAAAGAACCTAAAATGAAGAAGTCTTCGACAGTTACAAGTGTTACTGAGTAGGGGCTATTGTGCAGTTTCCTCTTAGGAAATTGTGAAATCTAATGTACTTGGTACATTGTACTAATGTACTTGGTTTTGTCGGGTGGTAATATACGTTGGGGTATTTTGTATTTTGTAAGGCACCTCAGAAAACATAAGAATTTTAAAAAATATTTTCTGTCTGTAACTTTCTAACAGGAAGTGGATTTGATCAGAGCACAGGTGCAGCAGCTCATTTCCTTACCAATGTGGATGGCTTTACAACCAGTAAGCATAACGCTGCAAACTTTCAAAGCAATCTTCTAGGCATTTATTCAAGTTCTGTAAAGTGACTTCTTATGGAACACTGTTGTGGAAATCTGATTATTTAAAGCTGCTTGCTTTGCTGTGGAATTACATATTTGTGTATTTGGTAGAATTATCTTTCTTGTTTATTATTAATTTTAATGTAATTATTAATTATGTAATTTTTCATAAAACTAAGCTTTGTTGCTTATAGCTTCTTCAAGCTATAATTTGTAGACAAGGCCATGAAATCACGGGGGCTGTGGAATGGAGCTGACATCTAGCCATAGCTACTCTCTAGCAGTATTATGTTCTTGCTTTACAGTAATACTTAGATTATCTGAGACAGCTATTTATTTTTGTTGTATGTTTTTTCTTTTTCATAAAAAAAATGGATTGTATTTTTATCTCTCATGAAAACAAAGATTCTTGGTGACTGAATAACATTGTAACATTTCAGAAACGACTGGAGCAAGAGCTGAAAAAGACACCAAAATTAAGAAAATTCTGGAATCTAATTAAGAAAAATGATGAGAAAATGGATGAGGAGGCAAGAACACGGTATGTTACAGAAGCCTTTTTTCCTGGTAACTCCAAAGCCTTTAAAGTATTCATTGTGTTTCAGCTAGAGTAAGTTGTTTCAATTTAAATTTTTTTTTTTTTTAAGAACTATGAATATGACACATAAGAATTAATCATGTGGTTTCTATTTATGTAAAATACTGTTATAGAACTTAATATTTTATTTGATCAGTGAATTTGTGATACCGAATTTTGGATCTATAGGGTGAAAGCTGTAAAAGAATGTTCAGGTAGTTACTCATATTTTTTCATGACCTTTAGCAAACGTTTAGCTTTTAAGCATATAGCTTCTGCAAGTATTTGAATAAATTTGTGTGTATATCACCAAAGTTAAACGTTCCAATACTTTCATGTTACAATCTGGTAAGGTGTAGGTGGTGACATACTTTTCCTCTTTGGCTCAGTAGAAGCATGGGCTGTTCATCAGTTCTGTGCCTAAAACTGCATACTGCTAATCTGTCTGCCTGAGAGAAAAGTTATAATCTAAACATTTTACATGTGTTTCAAAGCAGCCTGCTACTGTTATATAAATTTTAAAGCAGCTAACTTTGTGTTAGTGAAAGTTACAATGTACTTCTGGTCTGCATTTAAGGAATATTATTGCTTTTGTCATGTATCTGATTTTAGAGCATATCAGGAAAGAAGATTTCTTTCACAGCTCATCCAGAAATTCATTTCTGTGCTGAAGTCAATACCTGTCTCAGGTAACTGTAGTTCTTATGTTGCTTTGCTATCTGGTAATCTGTCTTAAATTCTTTCCTGTTGCCGAAGCAACTACTCCTAGAGATGTCAAGCTGAGGCTGGAGACCTTCTCTGGATAGGGTTTTAGTGAAATCCATGCCTGTCAGCATGAATTTCATGTCAAAATTAGTATTCACATCTGTATATGCTTTAAAAATTAAATAGCAGAAAGCTGCTTTAAATCTTCTGGTCAGTATGGACTTAATTAAAAAATATTTCTGGGCACTGATATTTTTGTTGTGTGCTTACAGCATTAAAACATCTCTTACATACTTAGATGCCTTGTTAAACAGGTGGTATAAATATATGTAATATGGCTCTGTTTTGTTAGTTCTCTTGATTTACCGTGAGAACAAAAGCCTAAGTGAAGTGAAATTCTGTAAGATTTGACTGCTCTTGATTTATAAGCCACTGTGACAAGCAGAATTACATGCTTGCCTGATTTAGAAAGAAAAAGTGTTTGCAAAGGAAGGTGTTAGCCTTTTGACAAAAAAGGCTTATTATGCTCCAAGCACAGCACAATTTGGGTAAAATCACTTTCTAGAGTTCTGCTTCTGCTCTTAAACTCAGTGAACTTTACCTCTTAACTGAGCTGTAAGGGGAAATACTGTAGCTTCCTCAGAAAGTATACCTGTCTCCTCTGTTTTTCCAATTATGCAAGACCCATTTTAGGAAAACTTCTGTGAACATTTATTTGGAGGTTTTGGAACTATATATTAGTTAAAGCAGGACTTAATTTGTGTTTTGACATGATTCTAAAGACTCCTCAGCAGTCACCACTGAGTACCTTTGAATATTGTCAAGGCTTTTTGCACACACCACAATTATGGCTTTAAAATAGGTATTTTTGGGTACATGGAGCTAAAATTTCGTAAGAAGCTTAGCAGGCCATTGGTATCTTGTGGAAGTGTGCTTTTTGTGTTTCACATTGCTGTTTCTTTTCAGAGTGGATACAATCAGTCCTGAAACTCTGGTTTCGTTACTTTCTTGTATCCAAATTTTTTCTGGTTTCAATGAAAGAAAAGATTGTTTCAGAAAGAAAAGAATGTGCTAGTTAACCTTTTTAATCTTGTTAAAATTTTTATTAGTATATTACGGTATATTAGTAGCATTTGTTACATTTTTACAGAATAATTCTAGTGCAGATGAGTGGATCAATTGCAAAAAACCCTTCTTTTCTATGTAGGTCCTGTTTCTATGGACAAAGTTCATTATTGTGAGAGATTCATTGAACTTATGCTGGATCTTGAGGTAAGTTATTATAAGTTATTCAATTTATTTCCAGGTGTTCTAATGTTCCAAGTTTTACATGCATAAAGTAATTATTCCAGCCTTGCTCCAATTAGCAGGTCTTTATGTTGCAGTTGTGCATATGGTTGCTTAACAATTGTTTTCCATCTGTAAATTGGAGGTGTTAGCGGTGCATCCACACTGGGAACTGACTAGTAAGGTTTATAAACCTGATGAATTGTTAGGAGGGAGCTAGGATCCTGAATTACTCAGTGAAGAGGATTTGTTAATTGTTGTAATGGTAATAATTATGGCAATTAATTGTGTGACACTTTAATCTGCTAGGAATAACTCAGTATTCTTTTCAGTGTGCAACATGTCATTTAAAAAAAACTACCTTTTGTGTTGTAGGGCATAATCCCAAAAATCATCACTAGTTCTGAAATGCTATCTATTTCTATTTGACTAGGATTCAATTCAACAAGTAACAGTTTTGGTGACCTAGGCTTGTTACAGAATAACAGGGAGGCCAAGCAAGGTTTTGTAAAACTTTTATGCAGGTGCTGAGAAAGTGTGACAATTCTATGCTTTACTTGTACCAGAATTAAAACTAAAATACATTCATTTATAATCTCACATGAGTAGCAATTTCTTTAAAATAACTTGAAATTTAGAAGACATTCTGAAATAAGACTGTTTTCTGAAACAGTAAGAATAAGGAATTCTAAAATGGATTGATCTTTGACTCATATGGGCTGACTGTCCTCTGCTAAATCACTGAAGTTGCCAGTGCTTGTAGTTGCAATAGAATGATTTTTTTAAATTAGAACTTGTTGTCTTATGGATATAGTGTGCTCTCCTAAGACAACATACGTATTTGAAGTTAAAACAGGCTTCATAAAACTCCTTGAATTCTAACCTTCCTTAAATACCTAGCGAGAACTAACATTAGATGTACCTGTAAGCACTTTGTCTAACAGCCAGACTAAAGTTTAAGTGACTGGAGCAAGCAAATGAGAAATTAGCTATAAATCCAAGTCTTTTTTTTTTTTCCTTGGTAGCATGTACTGCATTAATGGACTCTTTTACCTATGCTTTTTTCAGAATATTACAATTTCATATTACTGTATATAGACTGTCATAAAAGTTTGATAATTTGATAATTTGAAAAGAATGAATCCATGGAAAGTTCTTACGGTTTTCTGCGCACGGGTTTTTGTGTGTGTTTGTTTTTATGTAATTATTGTGCAGGACAGTTAACATTTTCTACTACGTATTCTTTTATTTTCTTTGTCTTAGTTCTAAACACCGTGTTGATACCTTTTGCCTTTCTAAATTCAGTCTGTAGATTCCATTGACAACAACTCACTTTTTCTTCTCCAGCTGTTGAGGTGTACTGCTGTCTGCTGTTGAACAGGTGCTACATAGAGCATGTTCTCTGTTGTTTTTTTTTTTTGTCATTATCGTTTTGGTTTTAATTTTATTTTGTTTTGGTTTTGTTTATTTGTTTATTTTGGTTTGTTTTTACAAAAATCTTTTGTAGGCTTTTAATTAAGATTTGAAAAAAATCTCAGATATAATTTGATTATCTTACCAACAATAGAGATACTATACAGTATTTTGAAGAAACAGTTTCACAGAATCACAGAATAGTAAGGGTTGGAAAGGACCTTAAGATCATATAGTTCCAACCCACCTGCTATGGGCAGGGATACCTCACACTAAAGCATGTCACCAAAGACTATGTCCAGCCTGGCCTTGAACAGTGCCAGGGATGGAGCATTCACAACTTTCTTTGGCAGCCTGTTCTAGTGCTTCACCACCCTAACAGTAAAGAACTTCTTCCTTATATGTAACCTAAAGTTCATAGTTTTGAGAAATGTTTAAAATGAATGAGTATAGAAAACAAATGTTTAAAATAATATTTCAGAGTTTGACATACCTTTTGTAACGCACAGTCATTAAGTAGACACTCAGTAGCAGAATGATTGCTTTGTTTAATTTACTTTCATTACTGGTAGGATGCAATCGCACTAATGGCAAGTTTGTGCCCTGCTCCCAGTCATACAAAAAGTTGTGTTGACAGTAGCCTACCTGCATAAAATCAATCTTGCCTATTTAATGTGAGAACCTCTCATAGGGTGTTAGGTATGTAAACAGCTGTGCAGCAGTCCATCTTGGTATGCTTTCTTGAAATGGAAAATCATGAAGAACCAGGATTTCTTGCATTTTGAAGAGTTGCTTGTATTAATGTGAGGTTGTTTACCACAGGCTTTGCTTCCCACACGACGCTGGTTTAATACAGTGTTGGATGACTCCCACCTTGTTGTTCACTGTTACCTGTCCAGTCTTGCTAAAAGAGAGAAGGAGGGTCATCTCTTCTGTCAGGTGAAATGCAAAGTTGTTGAAAATAACTTTTTCATTCTGATGCAGCTCTAAATTCTTCAATTGTTTTGTTTTGTATTTTTGAAGGCAGGTTTTTCTGATGGATGCAAACTACATGTTGATTTAAATCCTTCAGACAGTAGTTCTTTCCTAACTGTACCTGTGTGTGTGACTGCTCTTACATTTCTGGCTCCATTTTTTAACAGTTCTTTAAAGTACAACCTAGAAAACAGTGCAGCTTCTGTCATGCTTTACCCCACATGTTGCAAAAGTTATCACCAGTGCATTCTTCTGTGCTTCATTCTGACCTCAGACTGTTCTACCTAACAGTGCCTTTGTGTTTCACTACTGTCCTTCAGTTTACTCAGTCTATATACAGTATATTGTTTTTTCGTGGCAGGAGCTGAAGATCTGTTCCATTTCCTGCATCTCAGCTGCTTTTCCTGCTGCTTGCTGTCCCCAGTCTTTGGCATTTGTTCAGTTTCTCTGAGGGTCAGTACTGATGGAACACAAAGCCAGCAGCAGATCTGAATAATTTTCTTCTCCCAAGTTAAATAATCTCACTGAAAGGTAGGATGAGTTCCAGAGCTGACATCAGAGAGGACAAGAGGGAGCAAGACCTTTCCCTTCTCTGGTAGTAGAAAGCCAGAATTGAGGTTCAGTGTCTGAGTGAACCTCTGGCTAGATCACCTTAGGGTGATTAGTTTCAGGTCCTAATATGTAAAAGAAACTGGTTGTTGGCAGTGCTGTAATTTCTATGGCTTGTAAATGAGATAACAAAAATATTTTATGCATTAGCCAAGTATAAAACTTAGACAAAACTTCTTAGTCCATTTCTCCTAGAACTTTGAGGAGCTCTTTTTTGTAGATGTTGCCCAGATTTGTCCTTTTAAATTGTGTTTTTGTTGTAGGGCATCTCTGATTCTTAATGCACTAATTTATATGGATGATGTCTCAGCTTTTAGATATGCTTAAATTCTACACTGGCTTTGAAATCAATGATCAGACTGGAAATGCTTTGACAGAGAATGAGATGACAACAATTCACTATGACAGAATTACTTCACTACAGGTAGGCAGACAGTGAAGCACTTATGGGAGGGGAAGGTTTGGTTTTGTTGTTTTAGTCCAGTTTGTGTCTGGAATAGGCATTAATTTAATATCCAAAGCGAACCCCTTATTTTTCCTGTTGAGTTACAGGAATAATTTTAACTTGACTTTCTGTACCATATTGAATACACTTAACACTTCAATACTATGTGTGCGACTATGGCTAAATACTATGCTCCAGCAGAACCACAACTTTTGATTTAATATTGTCAGGGTGAACTGCTCCCATTAAATCCATTCAGAATGGAAAATTAAGTGCTGTAGGAACTTAACTTACAATTATGCAGTAGGTGGCACCATTTCTTTAAGATCAGTACATACATCTGATGATAGCAGTAGCGGCCCCTTGTACATAACAGATAAAAATTCACATTAATTGTAATCATATAAAGATAGTTACACTTTCAGAATTTCCCCCACAGATTTTAACAAAAAAATTAAAAGAAACAGTCCATGTTTTTCTTAACTGCCTGCCCCTTATGTTTCATTTTAATGACAGAACAAGTGCTTATAGAAGAGTGTATAAAAAAGGATAATGTCAGAAGCACGGGGGTAACAGGTGGTGCTAAGAAAAATTGTGATTTTCCCTGTTTTTTTGTTTCTGTCCTGATAATGCCCATAGGTTGCTATGTGTTAGGAATCATAAGCTATGCTTTTTTATTAATACTTAGATTATTATTAAATTGTTTCATTAATATGCTTACATTTTGTTTTGGGGCATGCGTCTTTTGTAGAGGGCAGCGTTTGCACATTTCCCGGAGTTATATGACTTTGCACTCTCAAATGTAGCTGCAGTGGATACTCGGGATTCACTGGTGAAGCTATTTGGACCCCTGAGGTAAGTTACCAATATGAAATTTAACACAAAACTGTAATTCTTTGTTCTCAGTAGGTTTTAATTTAACAAATTGCTAGCCTTTTGTCTTTCTGACTTCTCAGGTCTTTCTGACTTCCCATGGTGCCTTTACATCTGCTAAAATAGGGAGACGGGGAGAGTTCCTGTCCTCTGGTAGCAAGTAGTAGAATTCCAGTATAAAAATAAAGCTTCTATTTTCCTTTTTTATTTATAAATGTACAAAGGCCCTAACTTTCTGGAAAATAGGTAGCTGCTTAAAGTAATTGTAGCAGTAATTAACTTGTCAGTAGTTAACTTCTAACTTTTTTAATTTGGCTTTTTTTACTATGTTTTGTACAAAAACTATAACAAATTATAAAAGCATGCCACTGTATTAATGGTGCTGGATTGTTTTGTTGTGATTAAAAGGGTAACAGTCTGCATTTTGACAAAGGCAATATTTGCTCTGTTGTTTGGTTCTGCATTGAAGTACACATCTTGAAACAATAAAAATATTCATATCTTGGTTTGTTTATTGTGGGTGAGTGGTTCAGCTTATGCTTGTGCCTGAACACGCTTCCCACATGGAAGTGCTCTAGATCACTTTGTAACAATTCCAAAAATATTTTAAATATCTCAAACTTCACTTAAAATACTGATCTGTAAGTTTTGGTCTTTGAAATCAATAGTTGGATTTTTGGGGGGTTTATTAAAATAAAAAGAAAGGTATGGTACATGCTGTCCTTGGTTTTATTGCAAATAACCAATGACCCAAGCTTCTGTTTTTCCTTCTGCTGTGCAGCTCAAATGTTCTTCACCAGGTGGCATCATATCTCTGCCTGCTGCCATCCCTCCCAGAAGGGGAAGACTCAAGCTATGAAAAGGAGTTTCTGCTGGAGCTGCTGGTAAAAACATAATTAATATTGCTTACATTTTTTCTTTTCCAAACTCAGGGCAGCTAAATCTGGCAACTACACTGTGGTAAAGTAGCTATTTAGGACCTTTAGCTGAGCTGCCTGTGAACCACAGCAGTGTTTTAGTAGTAATACTAAAATGGGGTTTAAGACTGTAAAAATTAAGCATTTGAAAATGCTTATTTATAGAGGTGTTTTCCTGAGAAACTAGCATGTGTCTGTTTGGTGTAGTTGTAAAAGTATAGACAAAACCCAGAATCTCAGAAACAGTTCTTCTGGAAAAGTTATCTAGTAACCTGTTTGTCCCCGTTAGAGATTTCTAAAGTAGATCTAGATACTCAGTACCTATTTGATTCCTTGAACCCATTTGAAGTACCATTTTGGTACATCATGGTTATTTGGATATTCAGGGTATAACAATATTACTGTGGGATTCTACTCTTGATATCAGTGTTAGAATGGCATAGCTGTTTTTAAAAATCTTTTTTATAGGCTTATTTTGTGGTTGTTAATTCCTTTAAAATGCGTTTGCTAAATTTCCTAAGGTTTAGACATGATGTTTATGGATGCCATATTTGTTCAGATGACATCGTAGTATTGGATAGATATTTTCTTTTTTTTTTTCTGTCTTGAAGAGGAAATTAAGACTACTTGTTGCTGAATGAGCAGTGTGAGTTAATAGTGTTAACTATTGACCACATACTTAATGGAAAAGCAAATAAATTTTATTTGAAGTTGATTTTCTGCTAAGCCTTGACTGAATATTTTCAGTTTGGTTGTGTTGTTTTGGGTCTGCTCAGTAGCCAGATGATTTGTTGACTCCTGTACTATGGCCGACAGTTGGACTGAGTGTGTGTTCATATTCTAGTTTCACTGTTTGTATTGAGTTATATTTTATTTAAAAAAAAAACAAAACAAAACACCCCAAAATAACAACAACAAAAAACCCAAACAAACCCAGAACCAAAACAAAGCTAAATGTATTAAAAGAGAGAAAATGATAAGTGACCACCAGCAGTCTTATGGATCACTGTGCATATTTCAAAAATAGCTTTATTTTCCCTTTTTGACTTACAGAAGTTTAAAATGCATCCTTTCTTTAGGTTTCCCGTCATGAGCGACGAATATCTCAAATTCAGCAACTCAACCAGATGCCCCTTTATCCCACAGAGAAGATTATTTGGGATGAAAATATTGTACCAACTGAATATTATTCTGGAGAAGGTATGATTAGTAGTTCAGTAAATGCTGAAGAGGACATTAGATGCTGCAAAAAAAAATAAGCAGTTCCAATGTTTAGGTTCATTCTTTGGAACTTATGTGCAATACTTTCGCATCTTCCAGTACCTCGGAGTGAGTTTAGCTTTTATGAGTTGTGAGTCAGGAACTCTGAGGTGAAATTATTAGCAAATTTATAATGGAATTTAAGAGAAATCCAAAGGCCTGTGTTTACAAAGACATGTATTTGCTTCTTATCTGGATAACAGATGTAGTATACCACCAGCTGTGGCACAGGTAGTTACTGTAAGGTGAGAAAGGTTGTAAACATGCAGCAGAAAAGCTGTTGTCTGTCCTTCGCCCTTAAGTATGTTCACTAAAGCCTTTTTTTTGTTGTTAGGGTTTTTGAGGGGTTTTCTGTTTTTTTTTTTTTTTAAGTGATGGAATTAGCACTGATTATCTTCCTCTTATTTTAAGGTAGTTGTGTACACAGTCACTGAAATGTAGTATATGCACTCTAAATTCAGAACCGAGTGTTCTTGCTCGATGTTCTCATGATTAAGCAAACTGCAGGTATTGCAAACAAGGTAGTTTCAAGCTTTTCAGTGAACAACACTTATTTTTGTCTAGCTGCTTCTAAAAAAATGTATTAATGTGGATCATGAGAATTTTTATTAGGAATGTAGAAACTTTAATTTGGAGCATGGACATTCCAAATAACAACATGTATCTTTAAAGACTAGTACAAAGTATGTTTCTGGTTTGAGCACTAAGTATTCCATACCCTCCTTCATATAGTTTTAATTCAGAGATATTTTTGTGTAGGTATAAGCCTTAAATTCAGCTGCTTAGCATAAATGTTGTTTTGTTGGGGTTTTTTTGGTAAATTCTCTGTGAACAAATATTATTGACAAGAAAGATATTTTTTTGAAGCATTTTGTCTGCAGACTGTTGCAACTATTTTTCAGTTTTGCTTCTCTTAGTTTCAGTTTACAGTTTCTCTTTTTAATCTCCACATATTCTCCAGCCCTTATTTCAAACAAGACAGTTTTATTTTGATGGTCTTGGGTTTTTTGTCTTGCTGAAAGTAGCAAAATTACTTAGCCCAAGAAAGACAGAAGTACTGTGTCTGATTTCTTCGAAGAAATGAGGGAAGAAATGTCTGTCTGATAAGGTGAAACCTTAAAGAGGTGTTGCCGCAGGCCCTGCCCTTTGTGCATAAAACTAGCTTTCCTGGACTGGGTTTGTTACTTGGTGTTGGGAATGTGTTAAAATATTTTATCACTGTAAGACTTTCTACGATAGAAATTGCCATGTTCTACCGCCTTTTTTTCACTGCCATTGTATCTTAGTGCATATGAAAGCTAATATGAAGTACATATAACAATGAAATGTTTCAAGGAAAACACTGCGAGTTACCAAAGCTTGATGTTTTCACAGGTCTTGAGCATAGATGTGAAGCTGGAACATTAGTCCAGTATTGTTAAATGAGTAACATGTAATAATTTTTATTATGGAAAATTTGCACCTAAAACTATCTTAAAGGTGTGCAAGCTTTAGAACCTGTCCAGGAATTTTAATGCTCCTTGTTTAGTTAGATCTAATCTTCCCATGTTTTTCATTCTCATTAAAAAAGAAAAAATAAAAAAAAAAATCTATGATCAGTAACAAAAACTTCTGAGGAAAGTTGTGTGTTAAAAACTGATTTCTTGGTTTAAAACTTTTTTCTACATTAATGTTTTTTTGTGGCTTTTAATAAGCATGTATGATTGGAGTTGGGAAATTGTTGGGTAATTCATGGGTTTTGTTAGTTAATGAACCTTTTTCATTATTATTTAAAGCTGGCTTAATTGTTGCATTCCCAAAAACTGTTAATTTGCCCTTCATTTGATTTTTATAAACTCAGTTCTGGTGTCTGAATACAAGGAAGGATTCAGTCTCTATGTATTTCACTGCATTACTGCCAGAAGGATGAAAATTAATTTTGTGCAGGTTCATTTCAAGAAGACGTGAAAAATGTGTGCTTCTTAAAGGCCTGTATTTATGAAACAGGGTAGGTCTTAGAATCTCCCAGGATAACAGTTATGGTGGTTATAGAATAACATATGTATGACTTCTTAGAACCAATATATTAATTTATGTACTTTTTCTTTATCCATCAAATACCTCTTCCCTTCTACCCTTACCCCCTTAGGCTGTCTTGCACTTCCCAAACTGAATCTGCAGTTTCTCACTCTCCATGACTATCTGCTGAGGAACTTCAATCTGTTCCGCTTAGAGTCTACCTACGAGATCAGACAGGACATTGAAGATAGTGTCAGTAGGATGAAACCATGGTAATATTTGTTAACTAATGCAAACCAGTAATTAAGCTTCAGTTGTAATCAAAGTGCATTTGAATATGAGTAATTTATATTGTGTGTATACTAAATACATAGTAACAGATGTATTTAAAATTATTACACAGATACTACTTCATCCATAAGGTTTTGCAACCCTGTGGGATGATTTTATAGGGGTGTGTTTATATGTATCCCTGTAGATATGTTAAGACAGTATGTTGGATGCTAGCAACCAATCTTTGTTGTGTTAAGGTAGATGAGTTTTCCAGAATTACTAAGCCTTGGCTGACATTACAAAATCTGGAACCTTACCACCAACATTTCTGGTTTATGGGAGGTGTTAACTGTATAGTCTTGAATTTGCCATCTGCCACATTTTGATCCTCTTTAGTTTTCAAGGGATCATTTGATGCCATATCTCTTATGCTCAGTACATTTTTTTTATAATGCCAGCATAAGTTGCTTTTGTTTCTTGAAAAATAAGAATAAGTCAGTTCATGTTATGCTTCAGTTTTAAAATGCAGGAATACATAAATCTGCATCAGTAGCATGTAAAATTAAGACTTCTACTTTTTGTCTTAGAGCTGACTGTGATATAAACTGTTTCACACTTCAGAAAAATAACCGAATCTTTTGTCAGATAATCACTTAAAATTTCTGTGTGGGTTTTTTGTTGCTTGTTACAGGTTATCGGAATATGGAGGTGTGGTCTTTGGTGGATGGGCTAGAATGGCACAACCCATTGTCTCTTTCACAGTGGTGGAGGTAGCAAAGCCCAATATTGGTGAAAACTGGCCCATGCGAGTACGAGCAGATGTCACCATTAATTTGAATGTCCGAGATAACATCAAAGATGAATGGGAAGGTACTTAAATTCTTTGAAATAAAGTGATCAAAATAGGTGCCCATCAAAATACACTTTAATGTAATCTTATTTGTAAGACTGGTTATTTTAGTCAGATGCAGATTTGCCGATCTTTACACAGTGTTTAAAAGTTAGTTACTCAAATTGCAAGTCTAAGAAGTTTATACTTTCCTAAAATGAAGATTATATTGACAGTGTTGAAGTATTTGCATGTTCATTGGGTACAGAATGTTTCCTATTTCAGCCTGATGTCATTCAGTTTCTTAATGGAAAATTCTGCCCTTTACAGGGAATGTGGAAAAGTAAGTTAGCATTTTAAATTAATATGCATGCTAATAATGTCATATTGGAAAGATAGTGGGGAATGTGATACCCATCTCATATTCAAGCATAGAGGACAGATTGTGATTAAATTCAAGCCAGTGCGTTTTAGTAGCTTTCAGTATGTTTGAATGTTGTTAGGAAGTCGTGATTGTACTGTCAGTACCAAACACCATTGTTTAGAAGTGTGCACAGGTGACAGTTCTTTTGCTTGAAGAATTGAACTTCAGTTGACTGTGTTGGCAAGTGGCATAGAAGCATGTATTTGTACTTGGATTATCAGTAAATGTCACTCCCTTTTGTTAGAGAAATCTTAAGTGTGCTGTAGCTGTGTAGTGTGATTACAGGTCACATACACAAATGGTAAAGTTTGAGCATATCATAAATAAGCAAATACAAGTTTGGGAATGTAGATTTCTATTAAAGTAGAAAACCCAGGAGGATGGAAGCAGACTTCACCACACTGAAGGTATCCATATAGTGGCACACCTGGCTTTTTAAATACTAGAACAGCCTCTGTGATTTCAAAAGCAGTAATGCTTTAACTTAATCAAACCTAAGTGAAGAATTCATGAATCATTTCCTGACATAGCAGGGTCTTGATGAAACTGCTTTAGGTTAGATAATATCCTGTGTGATACGAGAAATTATTTCTCTTGTATAAAAGATACAGCATGTTTTTTACCAAATTTTGAAGGTGTCTTGGATCTGTGAAAAACTGTAGATATACCGGAGAAAAGGAATAGTGCTTATGCTGGTGAATTGGAGAAAATGCATATTGAAAGTAGGGTGTAGTTCACCGTGATGAATATTAAGATACTAAACTTAAGCAAGAACAAGTAACTGCACAAATGCATGTTGTAGTAATGACTTGTTAAGCAGTAGCTCTGCAGAATGGAAAGAGTCCGAGGTCCTAATTGGTCAAAATCAAATGTGGCTCCACAAGAACATGTTACTACTGAGGAGAAAAATAAAAAAGCTAAACCAAGTCATATTGGGATTCATAAACTGGAGTGTAGCCTGGAAGACAAGTAACTTGGTTAAGTGATCTTTTACCTTTCTAAGTAGATAACTTTGTTTAGGATTTTCTGCCCTAGTTCTAGGCAGTGCACTTAAATTGTTGTAAAAAAAAAAAAGAATTAGTACAGAAAAAAGGAATAAGAGATTAATGACACACTTGAGGTAAGGCTGTGAAAATACCTAGGTTGTGTGTAACCTAACATTATTTCAAGACAAGTCTGTTGTCATGAAAAAAGCAGTCAATTTCTCCTTCTCATATCTGAGATCAGCATGCAGGAATAGTGGAAAAGATGACAGTATCCTGTGGTTTTGTACTCTCTAAGTTAAAGGCATATGTTGAAACAGAACACATCCTTTTTTAAACAGGTGTGGTTTTATTTAAATTTTTGTGGGTTCTGTTGTGTGTTTGTATATATGTGTGTGTGTGTGTGTATAAAAGAATAGAGAAAAGAAGAGGTATTTGATCAGATCACTGAATGCTCCTCTTTGGAATCAGGTCTGCGTAAACATGATGTCTGCTTTTTGATCACGGTACGTCCTACACAACCTTATGGCACCAAGTTTGATCGACGGCAACCTTTTGTTGAGCAGATTGGCCTGGTGTATGTCAGAGGCTGTGAAATCCAGGGCATGTTGGATGAGAAAGGACGTGTTATTGAAGAAGGTAAGATGTACCAAAACCTGTTTGAAATATCTTTTTTTCCCCTTTTTTTTTCTTTTTTGTAACAGCCTGGTTGTTGACTTGCTTGTCTTCCAACCAGTGCTCACTGAACTTGAAAAAAACAAAGTAATTCCATAAGCAGCCATAGAAAGGTTAACTAGTTTCCTCTTGTAAAATCTGATGTAATTAGATTAATTCACTGCATTTCAGTTTTAGGAATAAAATAGCTTATAATTAAAAATTCTGTTAGAAATGGGATGTAAACATCAAATAAGAATGCTTGTAATGCCATGCAGAAATGAGTTTCATCATATGAATTTTCTAAATTTCATTTTAGGAATCATTTATTTGAATGATAATCTGCTTTTAGCACTAACTCAGATTCTGTTCTTGCTGTTTCATTATGGGCAGGACCTGACCCCAAACCAAGACTTAAAGGGGATTGCAGAACATACAGAGTATTTCTGGATCCAAACCAGTATCAACAAGACATGACTAATACAATCCAGAATGGAGCAGAAGATGTTTATGAGACTTTTAATATAATAATGAGAAGAAAGCCAAAAGAAAACAATTTCAAGGTAAGGTGCTTGCTCATTGGCTCTTAGGATGAGAGTTGGTCTGAATATGCCAGCAATAGAGACATGGTCATTTTAGATGCATGTAGGTAGGCTTTTTGGGTGACATCTGATCACTTCAGGAATTTGGATCATGTCAGCTGCTGATGAGTTTCCCTTCCAGAGAAGCATTGAAAGCAACTGAAGAGCAAGCCACTTGAGTGGTTTATCATTTCAGTCTTTTAACAGGTAGCCTACAGATTAATTTTATTTGGCTTTTTGGGTTAAGAGAGTATGTGGAATGTTTTTGTTACCTGATGTGATAGTGGACTACGGGAAAAGGAGGAGTAACTAGTCAAAAGGTGGAAATTGGAGAAACTTGTTACCTTTTGGGAGCATCATTGGATTCTTACTGGGCTTTGGATGGTGTCAGGTGAGGTTTTTAGCACTGATATATTTGATAGTCCTTATAGAGATTGTATGTGAACTGGAGCTTTGTAGAGTGAATGGTGCCTTTTTTTTCCTGAAAATATTTTGTGTATGCATGCTCAGTTTCTTTGCTGTTTAGACCTTTGAATCTTTAATGTTCCTTGAGTTTTCCATTATGAAAATGCAACATGAATGACAAACTTCCTTTTTTTTGGTACCTTAAAATCATGCATTGTGTAATTGAGGTGATATTCATTGTAAAGAATTCTGCAGCATGTCCTTTGCAGGTGGGTGAAGAGGGATGCATGAAACCTTAGACTTTTCTGTATCTGGAAAGATGCCTCTGGTGTAAAACAGTAGCTTTTGGTCTGCACAGAGCATTCTGTTGCCATCCTGCTGTGGACTGGTATACTGGAAGTACTTCACAGAGAGTTCTTTATAACTTTACATTACCCACGCTACCCCCCCACAGAAAAACACAACCCAACCAACCAAACCAAAAAACTTAAATATTGTATGTCTGGCAGGTTCATTTTATGTTATAAGCACAAGCTCCCTCCGCCAAAGCCAGTTGGTGTGCTAGCAGTATAGATCTGATTTTATTCACATATGTAGGCACTTTTATGTAGTCAGAAGGAAAGTCAGTACTTAAGTTTGCTCAGAATTGCTGTTAGATGAGAGTATACTGTGTCTTTACAGCAATTTCACAGGCAAATCACAATGCAAACCGTTCTATGCTGGTTTTTACTTAAGTCTCATATATTAATTTTTCAAGACAACTAAGGTATTTCCAGATTTATCACATTATTATCAATTTAGGTGCAATAATTCAGTGGTATTTGCAATCTTTCTAACTTCAGCTTGATAAAAATACCCTTTATAGAGGCTGACTGTTTAAGCAGGAATAATGATCACTGATTCCTGAGTAATACAACGCAAGCAGTAAAAGGGCAGAGAATCCTACTCTTTGGAGCTGGATATGTAAATTTATGCTGTCAGAATAAAATTCCATGCTTTGTCTTGGCTGATGATTCTTTACAAGATAGCATTTGGAAAATCCGTATTATATCCTGTTGTGGACTGCTGATGCACTGTTTGCAATCCGTGTCCATGTTTGATGGTGTGGTAAGTTGGAAGATATGGAAATCAGCAAAGGTCTCCTATCCTCTGCTTCTTTTGAGGAACCAGATGTGTGATGTCCTAATACCAACTTTCAAGTGAGATTTCTTGTTGAAGATTTGCCACTGAAGTAGTTCATTAATGGGAAAATCAAAGTTCAGCTAACTTTTAGTTGAAATGCACATCCTCTGTGCATGTCCGGGGTCTGGAGCATTGGTGTTTTCATGGGAGGGGAAAAGGAAAGAAAATACTTACATAACTACAAGTGAGTAGAAAAAATTAATTTGGAGAAAAACTTAACCTGGCTCCAGGATGAAATTTACAGAGTTGATAGAGAAATCTTAAGCTGCATGAGTGTATTTTCTGTCTTTTTCTTCCCTCTGCCTCCTCTGAGTGTTCTGGAATGAAAATTTTACTGATGTCTGTAGTCCTCTTTACTACCAGAATAGTTGAATATTTTAAGAATTATATATTTTGACATTGGTGGGTTTTTTGCATACGTAAAAATATATACACAGAATGTGCGTACATTGACTCAATCTAACCAAACAACTGTTGGGTAAAGACTGTTATGTGCAAGCATTTAGAATAGATTTGGTTAGTCTTCTTGTCATTATGTCTTATTTTCTTAGTAAGAAGTCGATCTCCCCAGTCATGTTTTTCCCATTTTTCTAATTCACAGGCTGTTCTGGAGACTATTAGGAATTTGATGAATACAGATTGCGTGGTTCCTGACTGGCTGCATGACATCATTCTCGGATATGGAGACCCAAGTAGTGCACACTATTCGAAAATGCCAAATCAGATCGCAACTCTGGATTTTAATGACACTTTTCTGTCCATTGATCACTTAAAAGCTAGCTTTCCTGGATACAATATTAAAGTGACAGTTGATGATCCGGTTCTGCAAATACCCCCCTTCAGGTGATCTCAAAATTTCAAGTTCTTCTGATCTGGTATTCTTGCAGAAGTGTGATGTTAAGTAGAGTTGAGATCACTGACTGAAAGGAGATGTTTTATTTTAAGGAAAGATGTTAAGATTAAAGTAGATATATAACAGGGTTAACGGTACCTACAGTGAGGCTCAGGACCAGCTTCTGCTCTGTTCTGTTCTCTGGAGCATTGATTGAATAGAAGGGAAAAGCAACAGTATGAGATAAAATGAAGAGACATAATATTCATTTCTGCATGATGCTATCTAACCTCTTCAAGTTCAGCCTAAGGATTTTTAGTTACATAGCTTCCGTACGTGTTTCATTAAAGCAAGTGAAGAACAGCAATTTCAGTATCAGTTAAAACTTCAGCTTTTTGAAACAGTTCCGTTAAAATAAAGAATTAAATCTGAAATCCCATGTTGCTTATACTATTTAGAAATACTTTCTGAAATAGGATGCCTACCTTCGTGCCCACTAAGTGAGATTTACATGTTTTGTTTCATTGTTGCTGTTGTCCAGCATTTTTAGGCTTGATTGTTCTGTCCCTCCTGGTGGACCTCCTCATATACTTCAGTGAGAATTGAAATATGTTTCCTTTTAAATGAGTCAATTGGTGAGGGTGAGGGAAAAGATGTTTTTTCCCTCTGCACCAGTTAGCTCTTATGACTAAAGTGAATCTAGAAAAACAGGAAGGTAATCTTCCATGCTGGTTTTGAAACACTGCATGTAGAATATGTGCAGCAGAGGCACTAACAGTGTATAATTGTATAAAAATAGTATGAAAGTATTAAGACGGGATAGCACATACCATTTACCGTGATGAGCTAGTGTTCATTTTCAGTTCATAGGTTAAAATACAGATATTCCTGTTTATGAAGAGCTATTGGTCTTCCTACTGCTACGTTTGTCCTGCAGAGACAAAAAGGTTACTGCTGTTAAAGGTGTCTGCATTGTTGTCTGAAGATAATTGGATAGCCATTGGAATTCACTGCGACTTGTTTCCAAGTTGGAGAAGCTTGGTAATATACGATGCAGTAGGCTATAAAAAATACTGAAAAGGGAGGATAAAAGGCTTCATGTGTTGGAACAGTTGAGAACATGGATGTATCTTGTGTTTAAGGAAAGAAAAAAGCATCCGTTCTAGAGCAAAATCAAGTTATTAGTGTTGAACAGTGCCGGTGGCTTTCTATTGCAACTTTACTTCTGTCCCTTCCATTTTCATTTATATACTTTTTGCCTTCAGTGTTTTTTCCAGCTGGCTCTCAGCACTGCTCCTAGCTTTTCAAGCTATGTAAAGAAGACTTTCGGCATACTTCTTGTCAAATATGTTTTCTTAAAATCTGCTTCATCAATTTATTTGTCATTTCTTTCCTTATCCACATTTGCAACTCTTTTTCCCCTATTGTGTGAAAGTTTGTCATAATCGTGATAAAAGTCTTTCTGTATAAACTTCGAAAACAGTATGGTATCAGAGTGAACGTGTTGAAGCATAGACTTAAATTATATGTTACAGGATAACTTTCCCAATAGTGGGAGGTAAAGGAAAGAAAAGAAAAGAAGAGGATGGGAATGAAGAAAAACCTGAAGAAGCTAAAACACTGATTGTAGAGCCTCATGTCATTCCAAACAGGGGACCATATCCATATAATCAGCCAAAACGGTAATCAGTAGATGAGAACTTATTTACAGATGGTAAAACGTGCATAGTAGTTTTCAGGAATACATGAAAAGTATTGTTGATCATAAATGAAATGTCGTTTTGTTTTCATTACCAAAGGAAGATTTGAATATGAGACTAGTTTGATTTAGATGTGAACCAAAACGTCATTTCTCTTAAAAAATTCCCTTGAAGAATAAGGAGACATACTGTCTTTTGGTATTGTGTTATGTCTTCAAATACTAGGAGAATCATACCTAAAGAATTCAACAGCATTCTCAGCAAATGACAGAAACTAAAGACAGACAGCCTTTTAGGTGGGATGATTTTGTTGTCATGTGGACAGTATGATTTACTGTCTTGCTTTGAAATTGCAAGTTTATCATATCTATAAAGAAGATAGTTGTAATGTTGGTTTAACTTGTATAAGTTTGCAAGCATACAGTTCTGGAGAAACATGTAGCCAATTAATTTAAATCAAACTTGGTAAAAACAATTGCTCTTATCAAAACAGTTGGCAAAATCTAATTCACTGATCTTGTTTTGCTTTGTTACAGCAATACTATTCAATTTACCCAAACTCAGATTGAAGCTATACGTGCGGGAATGCAGCCTGGGCTAACTATGGTAAGAACATTTTTAAGGATTTTATGCTCTTGTTTATTTGATGCTGGCTTTAGGCACATGCAGTGAAATACCAGTAATGCCTATCTCTGTAGCCTTGCTGGGGTCACATCTAGCAATAGTTTAAAATTGCATACAAATGTTATATATATATTATAAATGTTGAACATTTATACAAATGTTCAACATCCTCTCATCTTCACAAAATCATACAAAAACATATTTGATGTGTAATTGTATCCTGTGTTTTAGAAGCTGAAGACTTTCTGCAACAACTGAGTTTACTTTTTCAGTGGTTGGATTGCTAGTTTTAGACTGCAGAGTTTTTGGCATGTTTGTTATTTTTGGCTTGTTTAGATTACTTGCATCATTTTTAGTTTCATCTGTCTCCATTAAAGGAAATTAAATTCATCGAATTGTCTTCAGGGGCCTTTTTTCTGCTCACTTGTGTAATGTGCCATCCTTTTATATCCTACTGAATTCTAGAACTAAGAAGTTACAAACCAAACCGGTAGATTTGTTATGAAAATAATTTCTTATCGGCGAATTTCTGCAAAGGTCTTTAAAATTTACTGCTCTTGGTTAGACTTTAACTACAAGTACCTGTCTCACAATGGAGTGCAGTCTATCTTTGTAGTGACGCAGTGGAATATTTGAATGACTTCTCTCTGATGCTTTTAATTTCTTCTTGATCTGTTTCAGCAATAATGCTAATTTTTAGATTTTTGTACTGGTATTCATTAGTATCATGCTCTTCCTTGTTACTTTCTCCTTATGTGTTATGACTCCTTATACGCTCTGAAGCTAGCACACAAAAGATGCAAGTCAAAGGAAAAAATAAAAGTCAATAAAATGGTATTGATTCTTGGCAGTGTTTTTGTGTATGATATATTTTCTAGTATAGCACAGCAGAACTTTCTGGTTGTTACTAGAATATCTTCATTGAGGACTATTTAGAAATGAGAGGTCTTTTTTTTTAATGCTATGAAAATGCCACAGTGATAACTGCTTTAAATTTGGTTATTAAACAGTGTTGGAAGTGGTATTTTGGAATTATTTGAACTGCTGGATTTTACATAATTGGAGTGTTTGTCCAAGAATACCCATACCAATGTTGTAGGAGTATTGTTTTATATCAGTAGTATTGTTAATAGGAGATAAAACTACCAACTTTCCTGAATACTTGAGAAGAGAGTTGTTGGACTTTTTTAGTAAGCTACATTTGTTGATGTTTTAAGAAGTTAGAGGTCGTAAGGGAAAACAAATGAGAATGGCTTTTTGGTTATGAGGATAGCTGAAATTTTTTGATTCCTTTTGGCTTTGGTGTTTTGTTTGTTTGTTTTTTTTTTTACCTCACCCCCTGTTTTGCAGGCAGAAGAAGACAGACTGAGAAAACAGTTATGTGATATAGGCCTATGTTTCATTTTCTTTCATTATGTCATGTATTTCTCTGCAGTATTTTTGACAACTACAGTGCTGCTTGCGTTTGAGTCCCACAATCAGTGCGATTCCTTAAAGCAAGTGTGATTGCATAGGAATTTCTAATTTTTTATAAAGACATATGAAACCTGCTATTTTGTGTTTCTTAATGTTGAACAAATTGCATCGAGATGCTCTGTAATGCTTTGATACCCTTAAAATATCTCGTGTCAATTTTTTAACATTGATATAATTGAGCCTATAAAAATATTAACTGTCAGAATTGCTTCTAGTCATCAGTTAGTTGTACATTTTTGAGGTATATAAAAAGAATGTACTTTTTTTTTTCCCCCTGTACTTTTTATCTGCCTCACCTTATTTCCTCACACACACCCCCCCCCCCGCCCTGAGTTTCCTCTATGTTTCTCCTGACCTGAGGCTAAACAGCCTTTTTTTTTCTCTTGAGGTCTGTTTTCACGGGTTGCAAAACAGAGTAGTGCTTCAGATGCTGGGTTACTGTATCTCTCTTAGGCAGGAATCTGTCTAACTAATCTGAATTAAGTCTTTTATGATATAGTGTATTTGTTCTTGAAGTTCACAAAAGGCAGAAAGTAATTGCTGGATTACTGTATTCCTCTTAGGCAAGAATCAGCGTTAGCCTAAGTCTTTCATGTTGTTATGCATGTTCTTGAAGATCATAGAAGCCAGCAAGCAATTTTACATGAAACAGAAGATTTTTTTTTGGTTGTCGTTAATGTATGATGTCAGTGTCCTCTGAGATTGTTCTGTTTTCTTCCCAACTGGCTGTATTTCTTTATTCTGCGATATCCTGATAAATTGTGTTGATTTTTGTTTTTTTGTTTTGTTTAATTTTTTTGTTTTGCTTTGGTTTTAGGTAGTGGGTCCACCTGGTACTGGAAAAACTGACGTAGCAGTTCAGATAATATCCAATCTTTATCATAATTTCCCAGAACAAAGGACTCTTATAGTTACCCACTCTAATCAGGTAAAGTGTTAGTCATGTGTGAAGTTTTCCTGTAATTAAAATCAAAACCAGCAGGTATAGAGATCAGTAGGTTTGTTATTGCAGTTGTCTTTTAACAGTGAAAACTTCAGTTTGCTTGTATGTGGTTTTGCCAGTTTCACAATGTGAAATTCATTTTTTGAATTTCAGGTTTGCAGTCCTGCCTTGAAGTGCAAGTGGAGGTTGCTCATATTTATTGCTTGCTTCATAACTTGATGATCCAGTGGTTACAGACTTACTCCTTTGGAATACACTGAATTGGGCAGTTGATATTAAGCTGTTTAAGGAAGAGAAGAGTTTAAGAACAGTTTATTTGAGAGTTTAAGGCAGGAGATGTAGCACACCTTAAAGCTGAGTTCAGCAAAATTTACTTATCCATGTGGAATAGTCACAGCACCTGCCAATGAGTACTATATCACACTTTTTCTCATGTACTGTAAAAGTTGAGTTGTCTAGTCATGTCACGAAATCCATGTTTGCAAAGTCAGCCTCTTGAGACAGTTTATAAAACTGATAGCTTTAGCAAGTAAATTAATTACAGGATAGAACGACATTTTAAAATTGTTTTAGAAATGTAAAATCAAATTTAATTATTATAAAGTATGAATACACAAGAGTTTTGGTAAGCTAATTTCCCTGTTGTCAAGATTAAGAGCTCTAATTTCAGTATTAACTTCATGTTTTCTTTCACTCCCATTTATTCCAAAATAGGCATTATTTCCTACCTGGCTTACAAATAATTATTTTGTTTTCCCCTGCAAGAGCCTCTGAACTTCTAAAAACTACCTTTTCTCCTGTTCTTGTCAATCTTTAGGCCTTGAACCAGCTGTTTGAAAAAATCATGGCTCTAGACATTGATGAGCGCCACCTTCTGCGTCTGGGCCATGGAGAAGAGGAATTAGAGACAGAGAAAGATTTCAGCAGGTGAGAAAGGAGGTGCTAATGATAAACTCATTTACATAAACACTGTAGCAAGATTTATGCATTAAATCCATTCTACCCCCTTGTAAATGAGCAAGGAGCTGTGCCTGACAAGTTTTGCCTTTCTTGTAATATTGTTGAATCCTGGTAATGCAGAGTGCATCTGCTTTCAGTACAGGGTTAAGTAATTTTGGTTATTATTTAGTAGAGAAACTGTGTTCCCTTTGAGAATCTAAAGGCAAAATCAGGCATGTTTGCAAACTCAACTGCTTAAGTAAAAGTAACCCAATATATTTTGGGCCCATGCACACTTTATAGAATTAATCTGTTTTGTGAAAGAAAGGTAGGTTTCTGCAGTTGTGAATTTTTGTACCAATATATCACTTCTACTGGCACGGTGAATATGGCATTAATAAATATAAACAAGAAATTAAACTTTCTGGTTTTAATTTTTTAGTGTATTGCTTTAATGCAGAGTCACTTATTTCATTGGTAAATAACGTGTTTTGGAGAATACAGGTATAAGGAAAGCTATTAATTCTATCAGTCCAAAGGCTTAAGAACCTGTCCTTGTAAATATTAGTATGTTTGTTATGTGTTGGTCCAATTGATGTCAGTAGGATTACATACATTCATCAATGTAAGCAGGGGTATAGTGGTTATGCACTGGAAATAACTAACTCTCCAGTACTGGATTATTATAGCAATACTTTGACTTCAAAAGCTGTAGTAAAAACTATATATAGTGACTAGAAACTACCCGCATGTGCATAGTTGTGTTTCATTTAGCAAAATAAATACCTTGTGGTCTTTTTTTAATAAATTTGAGTGCTTTAACATGCTCAAATTATTCCAGAAATCTGATAGCCAAAATCTTAGTGAAATGATGGCATGGCAGATATTTATTTAGTAATATCCAGAATTTGGTATATTCCCGAAACAGTAGTGCTCATCATTAGAAAGTTTTCTTTGAGGCACTCTATATTGTCTGTTTTCATTCTTTTCAAGGTAACTCCAGACTCACTGTGAGTTCTAAGGGTTCTGGCAGGTTGGGAGGGAGGATAAGGGTTGAACAAGATATATGAAGGTATGCTGCGCTACTGTGAGAAGTTTGTTTCTCATATGCCTGTTGTTTGTTTTCTTTGTTTGCTTCTGATTCCATGTTTTTTCTGAGTCAAGCTGCTTTAGAGGTCACGATACTGCCTGAAGAATTTCTGCTGCTTACAAGCATAGTATTCCTTTTTCACTCCTTCTGCAGGCATGGCAAAGCAGGACATGGGTATAAGAATGTAAGGTGGACAGGAGCCGATTAAACTGGTACTGCCACTTAAACACAAAGGGAATCACAACCAAAGAAGCTTTTGTAACAATGAATGAGGATGCCATAAAAGAGAACATGCTGTGGGAAACGAGAGGACATTGGTAGTGTGAGGGGGGGAAAAACCACCAAACAACCAGTTGCAGTCACTTGTAATTATAATGATTGGGTTTGTTGAAGATGAAAAAACTATTTAGTACTCCAAGGATCTTAAACTGTCGTAGTTCCCAAGAAACTTGTTTTATTCCAGTTGTCAACAGTATCATAGTCAGTTGTTTCATAGTAAATTCAAATCTCCAGCTTTAACTACTCTCACCCTTCTAAATAAGACAATAGAACCCATTGTGATTAGCAGGGATTGTGTCTGTTGGATTTTCTTTTTGTGCAGAAAGCATATTTTATTGCTAGTAAGCTTAATTAGAACATAAAAGTTATCCCTTATTCATGAAAGTGCCATACTGATATGTTTTTATTTGAGCTTTTAACTGCATATGCATTTTTAAAAGAAAGTGTCCTGTTCCTCTCATTTCTATAATTTCATCTGTTGATATCCTTTTTCAACCTGTTTTCTTTTTTAGAAAAAGTGATCCATAGATAATTTTTTGTTGTTTTTGTACTGCTTCTGAGGGGGGGAGTGCATGGAATAAGGAAATTGATTTATAAAGAAAAAAAGTTGGCCTTGAATTTTGTAAGAGGAGGAAGAATGGAAGGAGTAGGTTACAAACTAGTCATAAAAGTTATTCAGCAGGCAGCTATGAGCACAGGGTCTGTCAGGTACGTACGTATCCTATGTGTGGATGGAAACTTGTCTGTTATGGTGGGCCAAGTGTTATTACAAGAAATTTTGTATATTGTCAAAGGAATTCAGCCTTGCCATACTGAAACTCTGGGTATTAATTCTGTTTATGTAGGTTCATAGACTTGTATAACTTTGTTGTATTTATGTAATATAGTGGACTGGTAGCATCTAAACAGTACACTGTAAGTAATACTTTTTCTACTTTACAGATACATCACAAGAATGTTTTACTGACACTTAAGAAGCTTTTGTTGAAGTGATAGGATAAAAAGAACTGTACAGTAATGGCTCTTACATGGCTTTGTAAATTGTTAGTGCTCAACTGATAGAAATAGTCAGCATGTAGCATATTCTTGGGTTTTGGGACTAGCTAGTAGTTGTGGGTTGCCTTTTTAGAGGGTGGGTGGTGTTTGGTGTGTGATCTCTCATGATACTTAAAATAAACCGGTTTGAAATAGCTACATTTAAATACAGATTATGTTGATTAATTCATTTTGTAGGTATGGAAGAGTTAATTACGTGCTGGCTCGAAGACTTGAACTTCTACGGGAAGTTGGACGATTGCAAGAGAGTCTTGGAGTCCCAGGAGATGTTTCTTACACTTGTGAAACAGCTGGCCACTTTTTCTTATACCAAGTAAGGACTGAAATCCTTCTACAGAGACTGTATGACCTCAGTGTGTTATGAAACATTTTGTAAAAATTTGAGTGAATTTTCAAAATTGGATCTAAAAAAAACCAAAGCAAACCACATTTTCTTCGGCGATTTAAAATACAATAGCAGCTAAAGCTATAATTGCAGTATTAGTTACTTGCATTGCTATTGTTTTAACGCCTGCATGATGACTCACCAATTAAAAGACTAGCAGTGCTGTTCTTCCTGGCTGCTGGCAAAGATTCTAACCTGAAGTTTCTCCTTCAGATGGAAAAATACGTGGTGTACTTTACATTTTGGACAAGTATTAGAGCAGTTACTTGATGGTCCTGCTTTAGAATCCTTCTATGGCATTAAACACCAGCATGAAATTAGATGCGCAGTATAAAAAACACATTTTCTGTATATTGTATATCCTTGATTTCCCTTGCATGTATTTTTCAGTGACGTGGTCTGTGTTAGCAGTTGGTGTGGCTTAAACGTATTTATAGACTGGTACTTAGGATCAAATGCATACACCATGTATGATTTTACTGAAGTTACTCGGGGCTAGCTGCAGCGTGGGCCTAAACCTTAAATGGACATTAAGTGTTGGAGAATGCTAGGAGCTGTAGTGGAGCTCATCTTTTGGTTCAGTTTCCTCCCAGAGGAGTCCCACTTGATATTTCAACCAAAGTACTGTAAGTGGAGGTAATCAGGAAATACCTTCTGTACTGGATTTATGTGCAAGATTTTAATAGATGTGATCTGAAAGTATAATCTCTGAGAAGAGGCATGTGGCTGCCAAGTGCTGGACACAGCCAGCTCAAATGGACCCACTTGTGGCTGAAACTGAGTCCATCAGTGACACTGGTTGTGCCTCTGTAAAAGCATCTTTGAGAAAAAGTCAAAAACCACTGTGCAGCACCTGGGGCAGAGAGGGGAGTGTGGGAAATCATACACACCAAGGTCAGAAGGAAAAGGAGGAGCAGGAAGAGATTTCCCCCGTAGTTCATGGAGAGGACCATGGCAAAGCAGGTTGTCTCCTTCCAGCCCACGGAGGAATGTGTCATAGCAGATAGCCACACCGCAGCCAGTGGAGGATCCCATGCTAGGGCAGGTGGATATACCCTGAAGCTGCAGCCTGTAGAAAGCCCTTGTCAGAGCAGTGCAAATGTGTGAGGTGGCAAAGATGTAGTGCTACAAACGAGTGACAAAGCCCCATTCCTCCTGTGCTGTTGAGGGTGGGGAGAAGGTAGAAGAGTTGGGAATGAAGGAGTGAAACAGAACTTGGGAAGAAAGAGGGGGTGGAGAAGAAATGTGATTTTGCTTCTGTATGTTTCTCACCATTGTACTCCATTTTTAATTGGAAATAAATTAAACCAGTTTTCCCCAAAGCAAGTCAACCCACCACAGCTTCAAAACCATTGTCCTGGTACAAGCTCAAGTGCCAATTTAGACGTATCTTGCTTTTGTGATAATTTTTCTTAATACTGTATGTGCAAGGCTACACCTTGCCAATGACTTTGATATTAAAACATGTCAATATGATACTTCTGTTTGTCATAGGTAATGTCTCGTTGGGAGGAGTATATCAGCAAAGTGAAAGTTAAGGGTGGAAAAGTGCCAGATGTTACAGATGTTTCCAGTTTATTTCCTTTTCACCAGTATTTTGCAAATGCTCCTCAACCAGTTTTCAAAGGCAAATCCTATGAAGAAGATATAGAAATTGCTGAAGGATGTTTTAGACATATTAAGAAAATATTCACTCAGCTTGAGGTAAGGCATGTAACTGTTAAAGGTAAGTGGATCTGGCTAATCCTATAAAAAACTTTACACAGTTCCAAAATTCTCCTTTGCCCTATATCCTTCAAGGAGTATATAACTCTAGGCAGCTTTATTAGCTGCTAAGGTGAGACTTTCCATTTTTGGGTAATACTGGCATGTTTCACAAAAGGCACAAAGGTCTAATTTGTTTTATTTTGATCTTAGAAAGCAGCCATTCTGAGTGTTCCATTTTCATTGATTAGGTTACTAGGGTTGGTTTGCCTGTCACTGCTCCCCTGATCCTCACAGGGTCTTTGTGTTTACAGTGACTTGCCTTTAATCAGATAACCTAGAAGTAACTTAAATGGACTATCTTCTTCTTTTCCCAGAATTGCTTTAGAGGCTTTTAAAAGTCTGGGTAAAAGTGGTCTGTGTATCATTTAGTCATATTAACTTAAATGGTCTAGTACTGAATTTGATGTGATGTTATAGTGGAAAACAAGAAGATATAGTACAACAGAATTTTGGGGGATTCTGAGAGCGTTCCTCAGAATTAACTGAATAATTGTCTGCAAATTTGTGTATGCACACAGGTTGCAGAATTATTTGTGTGTTTAAAAGATTGCTTTCTGAAATCCTGTGATTTCCAAGTTTAGCATTAAAAATTATTCAAAATGGAATTGCTAACAGTACTGCTAACAGAACTTTCTTGCCTAATTATATTAAGAAGGTGGCCAGATAGTTGAAGTGAATACATTTTATAAGGAATAATTTTTTGTATTCTGACTTTCACAGTTTTCTTCTCTTGTATAGGAATTCAGAGCATTTGAACTTCTCCGCAGTGGCCTGGATAGATCCAAATATCTGTTGGTGAAAGAAGCAAAAATCATTGCCATGACATGCACTCATGCTGCTCTGAAACGACACGACCTGGTTGAATTAGGTTTCAAAGTAATGATTTTTTTTTTGTTTTGGTCTCCACCCTCTCTTGCGTAAACTTTTTTGTCTGTACTAAATCTAGGCAACTAGGTTATTTTGAGTTGCTTTTATTTTTACCAGTATGTTTCAATTTTTAATTTTACTGAAGAAAAAATTAAGTAAAAAATGAGATCATTTCTTAGTTACTTATATAAAAAATTCTTAATAGTGTAGATGATGATCTGCAGTGATATGATTGAGTAACAAAATAAAGGCAGAATTGGGGGGAAAAAAACCATGGCCTTTATAACTTCACCTAAATAATTAATGATTTGATGAAAATGGTACTATGATGCAGTGTTGTTCTCACTCTGCAGTATTAGCCATAGGTATTAATTTAGTACAGACTTGTATCTGGCACTAGCCAACCACCAATAACTTTCAGTATTATTTTTTCTCCAATATTGCCCTATATTGGATCACAAAATCACTCTTTTTCTGCTTCGGTGCAAGGGTACCAACATAGTTTGATCCACTGCAGAAAGCTTTTCTGGATGGGTTGTGTGATGTGGGAGGCATGTCATGATTCAGTCATGGATTCTTTAAGAATGTAAGCCCTGATTGGTTGGTACAGGTAGATCTGCTAATGATGGGGTAGGATTTCACCCTCTGACATTTAGTTTTAGTAATACTGATATTTTGCCAATGAGGTAAAATCCTGCTGTAACTGTTCCACCTGGCAAAAATCAGATGAATAGTTGATGTCTTCTTTTTTCTAGGCTGTATAACTATAAATTTGTATTACTTGCCTGATGGACATACCTTTTTTTGTTTTGTTTTTCCCCTCAGTATGACAACATCTTAATGGAAGAGTCTGCTCAGATTCTGGAGATAGAAACCTTTATACCTCTCCTGCTGCAGGTTAGACGTGAATCATAAAATATATTACAAAAAATGTGAAATGGAAGTCTGTGTTCTTGAACAATACAGAATATTTAAAGGAAAATATCTTGTGCAGAAAGTAACCTAGGACTGATACTTGCCATGTGAGTGGGCACCAAGAACTTTCACTTTGCTCTACACAGTTGTTTATCCTTGGGTTTTGATGATATGGAGTAAGCTAATAGTTCTAGATACGTTGGCTTTATTGACTAAATAGTAGGATTAGCAGGCTTTTGCTTTGAAAATAAAAAAGTGAAGATATTTTATGTAAAGTAGTCCTGGCTTTGTTATATTCTTTGGCATTTAATAGTGATTATTTCTGATTGTAAAAATTGTTAAAATTTAAATAAGAGTTATTAAGGAAGGGTTTTTTTTCCCAAGAGCATAAGGTTTACATAATTGCTCTGTGTCATTCCATCTGCATGTGGCTTTTGGTCAGTTTCAGTCAGAATTAACAGAGAGAGAGAGATATACCAAGAACAGACAGCTTCAAGGAAAAATTGGGCCAGGTAGAGAGGGGACCTTCTAATCACCGTTACAACTCCACAGAAAGAAAACAAATTATTACTGGTTCTATATCTTCTTTTTCCCAATAATTACGGGAAACATACATAGAGTACATACACATACATAGCGAATAAAACTAACACAAGAGGCAATATAGGCCCACTGTTGAACGAGGTGGGTGCCCTGGAGACAGAGGATATAAAGAAGGCAGAGGTGCTGAATGCTTTCTTTGCCTCTGTCTTTACCCGTGCAGACTCTCCCCGGGGGCCCCAGATTCCTATAGCCCCAGAAGGAGTCAGGACAAAGGAGGAATTTGCTTTGGTAGATGAGGATTGGGTTAGGGATCAGCTATGCAATCTGGACATCTATAAATCGATGGGTCTGGATGGAATGCACCTATGGGTGCTGAGGGAGCTGGCGGAGGTCATTGCTAGGCCACTCTCCATCATCTTTGGTAAATCGTGGGAAATGGGAGAGGTGCCTGAGGACTGGAGGATGGCAAATATCACACCAGCCTATAAGAAGGGCAAGAAGTAGGACCCGGGTAATTATAGACCGGTCAGCCTTACCTCTGTCTCTGGAAAGGTGATGGAACGACTTGTTCTTGATGCCATCTCTAGGCATATCAAGGATGAGGGGGTTATTAAGAACAGCCAATATGGTTTTATGAGGGGGAAGTCATGTTTGACCAACCTTATAGCCTTCTATGAGGAAGTGACTAGGTAGAGGGATGATGGTAGAGCGGTAGATGTGGTTTTTCTTGATTTCAGTAAGGTATTTGATACTGTCTCCCACAGCATTCTCATAGATAAGCTAAGGAAGTGTGGGCTTGACGATCAGATAGTGAGGTGGATCAAGAAGTGATTGAAAGGAAGAAGGCAGAGAGTTGTGGTCAATGGGGCAGAATCTAGCTGGAGGTCTGTGACTAGTGGAGTCCCTCAGGGGTCAGTGCTGGGACCAGTGCTGTTTAATATTTTCATCAACGACCTGGATGAGGGAACTGAATGTACCCTCAGCAAGTTTGCTGATGACACTAAATTGGGAGGAGTGGCTGACACACCAGAAAGCTGTGTTGTCATTCAGTGAGACCTGGACAGGCTGGAGAGTTGGGTGGGGAGAAACTTGATGAAATTCAACAAGGGCAA
Organism: Melopsittacus undulatus; assembly: GCF_012275295.1. Taxonomy (NCBI): domain Eukaryota; kingdom Metazoa; phylum Chordata; class Aves; order Psittaciformes; family Psittaculidae; genus Melopsittacus; species Melopsittacus undulatus. The sequence continues at coordinate 43,201,843 of NC_047530.1, read as the reverse complement.
GTGTAGAGTCTTGCATCTGGGGAAGAACAACCCCATGTACCAGTACAGGCTGGGGGTTGACCTGCTGGAAAGTAGCGAAGGGGAAAGGGACCTGGGGGTCCTGGTGGATAGGAGGATGACCATGAGCCAGCAATGTGCCCTTGTGGCCAAGAAGGCGAATGGCATCCTAGGGTGCATTAGAAAGGATGTAGTTAGTAGGGCGAGAGAGGTTCTCCTCCCTCTCTACTCTGCCTTGGTGAGGCCACATCTGGAATATTGCATCCAGTTCTGGGCCCCTCAGTTCAAGAAGGACAGGGAATTGCTTGAAAGAGTCCAGCGCAGAGCCACAAAGATGATGAAGGGAGTGGAACACCTTCCTTATGAGGAGAGGCTGAGGGAGCTGGGTCTTTTTAGCTTGGAGGAGACTGAGGGGTGACCTCATCAGTGTTTACAAATATGTAAATGGTGGGTGTCAGGATGATGGAGCTAGGCTTTTTTCAGTGATATCCAGTGGTAGGGCAAGGGACAATGGGTGTAAACTGGAGCATAGGAGGTTCCACGTTAACATCAGGAAGAACTTCTTTATGTAAGAGTGACAGAGCACTGGAACAGGTTGCCCAGGGGGGTTGTGGAGTCTCCTACGTTGGAGATATTCAAGGCCCTCGTGGACAAGTTCCTGTGTGATGTCCTCTAGGTTACCCTGCTCTTGCAGGGGGGTTGGACTAGATGATCTTTCGAGGTCCCTTCCAACCCTTGAGATTCTGTGATTCTGTGGAGTCCTCATAGTAGCCTTCCAGTACCTGAAGCGGGCCTATGAGGATGCTGGGGGGGGGACTCTTTATTAGGGACTGTAGTGACAGGACAAGTGGTAACGGGTTAAAACTTCAACAGGGAAGTTTAGATTGGATATAAGGAAGAAGTTCTTTACTGTTAGGGTGGTGAGGCACTGGAATGGGTTGCCCAGGGAGGTTGTGAATGCTCTATCCCTGGAAGTGTTCAAGGCCAGGTTGGACGAAGCCTTGCATGGCATGCTTTAGTGTGAGGTGTCCTTGCCCATGGCAGGGGATTTGGAACTGGATGATCTTAAGGTCCTTTCCAGCCCTAACTGTACTATGATTCTATGATACAGTTGAATGAAAATCTTGCAGCTAAAAAGGTACTGCTAATAATGCAGGGAAGGAAGGAAGGGAACTGGAGCTATCATGGAACAGGGGATATTTATAGCATAGTCTTTAAGAAACCAGGTAGCAATAGCTCTGTTATGTAAGGGATTGTTGTAACAGAGGGCCAACGGTGCTACTTCTGAAGTTGAGTACCATTCCTTAAAAATGTTTGTGCTGATCATTCTGAACTCAAGATGCTTGGACTTGACATTTTCTTTTGCCTTTAGTAAAGATTGTCTGTGGTTGCTTTTAGCACTCCTCTTTTAAGAGCTAGAGGATTTAATAAGTACATAAAATGTGCTTCTTGCACATCTGTGGCTCTGCTATCTCTGCAATCTCCAGTCATTTTAAGATAAAATTTCACCTCTGGAAGTATGTGCTCCCTCTGGAGCTCTGTAGCTGCAAATCAGTTTGATGTGTGGAAAGTCAGTAAAACTGAAGACAGTCTATACTTTTGATTTGATCCTTCCTCTACTGGCTTTCTGAAAAATATGCAGTCTGCATTTCATATTCTCAAATTAATATTCTCATATTGTAAAATTAAGTTTCGTTTCAGAAGCTTTGCCTGGAGCATATACTTTCATTAAAAAGCAATAAATAAAGTCTTCTAAGAAAACCACATCCAAGCTTTTTGATTTTCATTCTAAAAGAAAATGTGTATTGAAAATGGTGTGGTAGAAATTCCGTGAAATACTGGATATATTTGTAATTGTATCTCATAATTTTACATTTTGCTCTGTTCCAGTGGATATTAGAACACAATTGCAGGAAAGTAACTATGGGCCTAGCACACACAAAAAAGTGCATGTCTGAGTTGCCTTTAAAGCCCAGCTCCTGGTGTCAGTTGCTGTTTAACTCTGTAGGTTTTTAGATTTTAGGGACAAAAATGTAGGACTTTAAACCTTGATGTGTTTAAAGACAGTTGACTTTTGATAATTCTGAGCAGGTAGGCAACTAATTCACCCTCTAAATCCCAGATACTGCCTGAACTCTGAACAGGAACACATACTTGTCCATTTTGTTTGGGTATCTGGAGAGCAAACCGCTGGAGTGAGGCTTCTCGCAGATTGTAACCCAATATTGTACTGCAGTGCGATGTAATGAGGAATTCTGTGTGGCTTTTAACATGGTTTTCATTGATTATGAAATTATTAGATTTAGTGAAATAAGCATCTTCGAGTGTTTTTGAAATGGTTGAGTGAACATTAAATAACTGGATGCATCAGGCTGGTGAGGGGAAGTAAGTGTACATGAACAATACGTAAGCTGACAGTTTCATCATAGAGTCATATTTCGTGGGTTATTCTGTGACCTTATTTATAATAGCTATCAAAATAGAGGGGTTTTTTGGTTTGTTTTTTTTTAACAAAACCTGAAGAGCTAGGCTTACAGAGTAGTATGTGATTTCTTGCACTTACAATTCAGAGTAAGATTTTTTTTAAAACAGAGTTCTTTGCAGAGCTCTTTGAGATTGAAATAGCTGATTAAAGAAGAATGATTACATAGAATAATTGGTCTTTTCCAAAGCAGTAGCCTTTTGGGAAGGGAAAAAATAAAATCTTTCCCCTTGCCATTAAAAATAATTTCCATCCATTTTCTTACTAAAGCATATTTCAGCTTGGTGAGCTGTACAGTCCAGAATTCAGTTTTCATTCCTTACTCTCTTATCAGAGAGGTCTTAATTTCTTTTACACTTCAGGATGGCAAGAAAAGGAACTTTAATCTTTAAGTAGTGCTCCTGTGGGGAAAGGGAAATATTACAGAAGTGTATAAGAAATGAGTGTCTGAATTGTAAAACTTGCAGGTGGAAATTTCAGAATTCCAGGTCTACACATCTGCTCCCCCTTTGTCCCTATGTTACAGTGTGGTTCCATGAGTTCTGAAACTCATGAAAGAGAACTCGTGGACTCAGCAGTCATTACTGAGTTCTGTCAGTATGTAACTTAGACAAAGGATGATGAGGAACTGGAAAGAAATATACCAAACATACTGAAGAGCATTCAGTCCAAGGGCCAGGGTGGGGATTTAATTAGAGGCTCGTTCTGGTCATGGAAGAGGCCATGTGGGGATTCCAGAGCTAAACAGTGAAATGCGTAAACTACAGAGACACTTGAAAGGCTGATTCAGTTTGTGCCTCAAATATGTGAGCACTATAACTGTTTCAGATGCAGCAGGTAGTTCATATTTGCTATCTTGGAATAAAAAAAAAATAAAGATTTTAAAGGACTATTATAGGGTAACACTACTGTGTAGAAATCAGATTTTTTTACTATAACTTATATGTATTTGTGCTTTTCTTCTCTTCCTTTTGTTTTCTGACATGTTAACTATGACTTTTAAAACAGCACAATATGACATACTGATATTTCTCTACTATTTTAGTAGATAAACTTAACTCTTTCTTTATAACAAACAAGAGTTTATGTAAAGCACTGCTCCTTTTTCTGGTAGTAGATTAGAAAGAAGCTAGTAGTCTTTGAAATGACTGTGGCTCAGTGTAGCTTAAGAACAAATGTTGAAATTAGGGCTCAGACTAAGCCAGTTTGAATGCTAATGTATTGTAATTGAGTGCCTCAGTTGCAGTGGAATAGTTACAGTTCTGTAATTGTTTAATTCTAGAACCCCCAGGATGGATTCAGTCGTTTGAAGCGGTGGATTATGATTGGTGACCATCATCAGCTGCCACCAGTCATTAAGAACATGGCTTTTCAAAAGTACTCCAACATGGAGCAGTCTCTTTTTACACGATTTGTTCGTGTTGGAGTGCCAACTGTTGATTTGGATGCTCAGGGAAGAGCAAGAGCAAGGTGAGACATAGAAAATGTCATGTCTATCCTATAAGAAAATACAAAGATAAGAATAGAAAAAGTACACATATACTTTTGGAAACTTTGTTTTATTGTTAGGACAGGAGTTTGCAAAACTCTATTTGTTCCATTTCTTTCAGCTTAGACTAGGAAGGTGGTTTTTCTTTGCTGAAATACAATCAGATTTATTTTCCTTTTTTGGTAATATAATAGTACTCTGCTAATTTATGAATACTTTAATGAAAATTATATTTAAAGGAATTTTAGTAGTCAAATTCTGTTGAAAATTTTTTCTTTACAGCTGAAACTTTTTCAGAAGCTTCCTTTTCTGAACTAATATATTTAATCTGTTCAAGGCCAAATAAATACATTATTTATTTAGAGTTGAATATATAATATTTCCTTTAAATTTTACAAAAGGGTTCTTTTCTTGTACTATTTCAGCAGAGCTTCAGCTTTTATTGAAGACAATCTTGTTATCCACACAAGAGTGTTAACCCTTTTTTATATATTTAAAGAGATACAGCATCTCTCTAGTGGGATAACTTTTCTTTTTTTATCCTCGTATTTGTCAATTTACTGTGGTAATGTAGATGTCTTATTTATTGTGTAAATTGCATATTTGTGGTGTTGCAGTAAGAAGGTAAAATAAAACCAAAAAAGGTTACTCCATATAAAATCTCGCTACTCCCAAGTTTAGTTTTAAATCCTGATTTTTATTTATTTATTTTTATAAAATAAAGGAGAGCTTAATTTTTTTCATGTAAGAATTGTTGGGGGTGGTATAATATTATTTTCTAGTCATGAAAAACAGTTCAGTCTGATTTTAAAAGTGCAAATTATACCTCAGTATGGTGATAAATTAAGTTTATTTTGCCATCTGCTGTTTTGTAACATCTCTGCAAATTTCTTAGATTTCTAAGAGCAGAATTTCTTAGATTTCAAAGAGAGCAGAATTCTGTCACTTCATAAACCATTTCATCATCTAGGATTTTTTTTCCATACCTTCCTGTACGTTGTCTTTTCAGATCATAGGTAGCTTCCCATGAACTAACTGCTACTTTACCTGGTCTGGATTTTGTTGTATGTTTGTGAATGAGGCATTTTGGTTATATTACTGTCTCTATAAATACCAGAGATGATTCAGAAGTGGGTAGATATCAGTTGTTTCCCTTCATGTCCCATGTTAATATATGGCAGTATACAAAATAAGAAAATTAATTTCTTTTTTGCAGTAAGAAACTTCACAACAGATAATGCACAAAATCCTTTTTCTCTTACTCCTTCCTTTTTTTGTGAAAAAGCATTAATATTCCTTAAGTTTTGTTACCCATGGAAATTCCTACTAGATTTCTTTGCAAAATGTGTACCCTTCAGTGTGAGTCTGATCAAGTAGAACAATCTTAAGGCTGAGTGTACTGCACTGAAGTAAAATCTAAAGCTTTTTGTGAGACATAACCAAACAGAGTTAAGAAACTTAATATTGCTGTATAGCTTGTACAAGTGCATTCATTTATATGCGTATAGCTGTCCAGCAAAATTATTTTTTTAATTGAAAACCTGCAGAAACATTAATGTTGAAAGCAGTGGGGTGTGTGCATTTGAATTGTGTTGAATGAGTTGAATTGACGGTTTGTCTGTGTGTGGTTTTGAACAGTTTATGTAACCTTTACAACTGGCGTTACAAAAACCTGGGTAACCTGCCTCATGTGCAGCTTCTGCCAGAGTTCCGAACAGCCAATGCTGGGTTCTTGTACGACTTCCAGCTTATAAATGTGGAAGACTTCAATGGTGTGGGAGAGTCTGAACCCAATCCTTATTTCTATCAGGTAAGAGCAATACTACATATATACATTATTTAATCTAGATATTACATATTAAATCTGCCATGAAGACAAGACTATCAAAATACAGTAAATGGATGTTTTAATTCATGTTCTCACATAATTGAGTCATGTGTGTGCATGATTCTTTTTCTCCTTTTAATGAGTTTTCAGTGTTGAAAATGATGATGCATTATGTTTTATTTTTTGCTCAGAATGAATGACTTTGCTTGAGATCTGTGTTTTCTCAGTGTTTTGGGAGGAGTGAGATCTGGTGTATAACTCATTACAAAACATTGTTTTGGCCTATAGCAAGTTAAATACTGCTATGATTCAGCTGTACTGCCATGATAGTGTAGTAGAATTTCCCCTGTAGGGAAGGATCAAAGATTGAAATTAACATGGAATTAACACCTTAAATTTTGCTTAAGATTGTGAAAAGCAAACAGTGTGCTTTAAGGTGATAATATTAATGGTCAGTTTTTTCCCCTGTTAAAATCATTGAGTTATGTTTATGTATTTTTTTTAAGATATGTATCCGTATGTTTTGTTTGGGTTCCTCTCACTTTTTTGTTATACAAACTAGTGTGCTGTTAGTGAAGAAGGCAGTGGTGAGTCTTATTCAGTTTATCTCACTTCTAGGTTGAGGGCAGAGTTGTTTGGAGGGAAGGGTTTCTTTTATTTTTTTTATGCTATATTTGTTTTTAACACTGTAATGTACAAGTGCTAAAAAATTGTCCTGTGGAACAGGAACAGCTGGAGTCACTGCCTTAAAAATTGGACTCTAATAATTGAGAGTCTGAGCACTGGTTTAGACCACTCCTGGGTCAAAGAAGACTGGGAACACTCATACAAAAACACTGACACCTTTATCATTACAACAGCACTTTCATGAGCGGGCTCTTCTAATATTTGTTATAGGTTTTTGGGAGGTTTTTTGCAGGAGAGAGGGACTTTGGGGTGGTTTTGTGGTCTTGAGGATTGAGAGATATTAGTAAAGTATGTTGGTGGCATTGCATTGTTTTCCATGAGGTAAGATTGCAGCCATGTATTGTTTATTTATGAATTTGGGCATTTCTTTCTAGACTTAGAGGATTAAAATTTGTAGAATAGTTTTACACCCACAGGTGTTTGATACGCCTGGCAACTGCATTTTCCAAGTAATGCAGAGCCCACTTAATAAGAAAAAATAGCCTAGTCAAACATATGCCAAGTAGGGATAAGATTCCTAGTATAAATAGAGCAGGAATAAATGTCAGTAATTGAGAACAACTTTTTAACATGAAAGATAATTTTTGTTGACAGAAAACAGATTTAAACAGATTGTGAATAACTTTAGTCCGGAAGTTTTGTCCTGTTTCAAATAGGCAGTAGAGTGATGCTTTGGGACAGACATTGTTCATTATAAGTAATGGCACAGAAAAAATTGCAGTATACAAAATGTGAAATAACAACTGGTCATTTGAAATTGAGTAGGTTTGGCCTGCATTAGAAATAATTGTGTTTGATAATCCTGATGTCTGTCTCCTAATTAATAATTGAAAGGAGTTTAGTTATTCTAGTTCAACTAGTTCTTACTTTCAGCTTACTTGAGAGTGAGTCACTGCAGCTATTTTGCAGTCCTTCTTGAAATGATGTTATATTGGTGCTAAGTGTTTTTTAAACCCTTGTATTTCAATACAGGCATCTGCAGATTACCATCTTCTAATACTTTTTAACAAATAATAATTTCACAGTTTTACATAATGCGGGATTTTGGCATGTAACCTTTTAAGAAGGAAAAAACCCCAAATACTCTTGGTTGAGCTGTGTAATACAGTTAAGTTGTCAGTTCCTTTGTTATATAAGGCTATAGGTACATAAATACATTCAGGTACAAATGTGTACATATTTAATAGTCCCTAAATGATTTAATTTTTAAACAATTATTGTTATCATTAACAATTATTAAATACTTAGAATCTAAACTTGTTGAAATAACTGGGAGCTTCTGAGTAAATACTAGAAAGTGTCAATCAATGACTAACAATAATATTGATGTAGGTATTTTCAGCAGTTGTCTCAAAAGGAATCAGAATTAAGTTATTAAACCTGTTTGAGGTTCTTTTATTCTTTCTTTGCGCACTTAATAAAAGCCATTTTGAAACATCAGATCTAGAGACATTTTAGCTCTGAGATTTTTCTGTAAATACATGATAATGTCATAGGTATTACTCTTTCCAAGTTTACAGATTGAGTAACCCCTTCTTTTTTCTTTAAGAATCTTGGTGAAGCTGAGTACGTTGTGGCACTCTTCATGTATATGTGCCTGCTTGGTTATCCTGCGGACAGGATAAGTATCCTGACAACATACAATGGACAGAAACATCTGATCCGTGATGTCATTAATCAGCGGTGTGGAAATAATCCACTGATTGGACGGCCAAACAAGGTGACTTTGAAAATATATGTCATTGCAGTGGTTCTGGTTTGTTTGGTTTTAAATTGTCATATTATACAGCAGGCTAATTTAAGAGATTCACAGATTTCTGTGCAAGTATTCCCTGGTAACTGTGCATTTATTAACTTACGTTCTGTGGAATTTTGTAAAGTAGTGCCCTTGTTTCTGCCTGTTTCATACAAAGTGAAGTCCATGAAGTTGGAAAAGCTACAAGGTATCTGAGGCAGAATAACTCTTTTGTCATTTATTTTGTTCTCAAAACCCACAAATTCCTAAACACACAACTTCTAAGAAGATCCACCCAGAGTAGAAACGCTTTGATAAAACATATGATGGACGACAAATCTGATGAAACAAAAAGTATAATTGTAAAAAACTGGTGCTAATATGAAGGTTTAAACTCTGTACTATAAAACTGATGGCTTTCCACAGTCTTTTGATATTAGCATTCCTCTGTTAGCTATCTGTGTTGAATAAAAATGTAAAAGAAACACTATACAGTCAGAAAAAGGCTGCTCCCAGCATTTCCCAAAAGGAACAGGCTGATGAATTTTAGTTAGCAGCCAGCTAAAGCAGAATTAAACTATATTTTTTTTCCCCATTTATTGCAATCTCAGTCCAAAGTTGATATTAAAATTTCCATGTCACATTTTAATTGAAATGGCAAGATTTAACCTATGGAGGTTTTTATTTGGTTTTTGATTCTCTAGGTAACAACTGTGGACAGATTCCAAGGTCAACAAAATGATTATATTCTCCTTTCACTAGTGCGTACCAAAGCTGTAGGCCACCTTAGGTATGTGACAAGATACTCTTGTAATGTCATTAAGCTGCATGTTTTCTGTATCAGAAAGATTGCTTATAATACATTACATAAAAATGTTCAGTTATTTGCATATGTAGTAGAAATTAAGTTTATACTATGTATTGAATGAAGTTCAGACATACTTCCTTTTGCAACTCTCTGGTACCCTCTCCACAACCACTTTATCCTTTAGTAATGGGTCTTATACTATAATTAGTTTATATTACTGCTGATAGGCTGAACTTGGTTTCACCCTAATAGAACGATAGGAATGTAATACTTGTTGAACAAATGCAGGCTTAAATTTTCTCATGGATGCTTTCCTGTAAGTGAGCTTTTAATTTGTTTTTGTATCAGAAGTTTTTGATCATTGCAGTCACACAGATCATCTAACAGTAGTTAGATGAATTATCAGACTCATATTTACTCATTCAGGGATACAGAAATGCTATTGTGATTTGTTCTCAATGTTAACGTGAAGTCTAGGGAAGTAGTAAAGGGTGACATTTTTATAATTATCACCCTTTCCTATTACAAATGCAGTAAACTGGTACTCATACATACATATACAAACACACGGTTCTATATAATGTTTCTAGGATTTGGTAGTTACTGAAACAGAATGTAAGGAAAAATATTTAAGACAAATTGGTATTTTAGCAGATTATTTTATATTTCCTTAATTTAAGGCTTCTGTATACTTCTAGTTATTTTTATTGCAGCTGTCATCAGTGAATAAGAACATGATTGATTTTGTTTGTTTTCTAAAGGGATGTCCGACGATTAGTTGTTGCCATGTCAAGAGCCAGGCTCGGGCTTTATATCTTTGCAAGGGTATCACTGTTTCAGAACTGTTTTGAGCTAACTCCAGCTTTCAGCCAACTCACAGCTCGACCGCTTCACCTCCATATCATTCCCACAGAACGTTTTCCAACAGCAAGACAGGTAGGAACAGCTGCTCTGAATTTTGTGATCTGTAATGGGAGTACATGTGTTTGCCTACTTTTTAAGTGGGCTACAAGAGATGGGACTGCCTTCTTTGCTAAACCAGTGCCTCTTTGATAATTATGTCCCTAGAGTTAACTGCTGTCATAGTATACACAGGCTGATTTTAGTTGATTTTTCCACAAAATGTAGTTATCAGTATAACTGTGTCTACTTTTTCCTAGATTTTGCCTATGTTAAGAGATTCAATATTTTTCTCTTCTGAGAAGTACTTTTTTAGTGTGTTACATAATTTTGGTCTTGTTACTAAATAATCTATTTCTCAAAAAGAACACAAAGTTAATAATTTCTCATTGAAAGAGGTAAAATTCTGTTTGACTGAGTAATTCAGGATAACCAGTTAATTATTTTTTTTGTTGGCCCAGAATTGCAAAACAGTTTTGTTGCTGAGCTAGGTTCATAAATACGAAAATGTTATTTGTAATACCGTATTAGATCTTGAAGGAGAAGGTTTTGTTAAGCATCTAAGCATAGGACACACAGAGGAGGATGCTAAACAAAGAAATAGAAGAAAATCTGCTTTGCTTTATGGAGCTTTAAGGAGTGCCTATGTGAACTTCAAATTCAATTACAGATCTTTCCCTGGTCTTGAGTATTATTGACAAGCCTGGGAGGGAGCCTTCAGGTGAAACTTTAAGGTCCACTGTGCAACAGAGAATGAAGTATGCATAGTAAGTGAGGGTAATCCAGAAGGAGCTGGACGGTGGTGGACAAGTAGGCCAAGTCCTAATCTGATTGTCAGCTATTTGGCCTTTAATATGCTAAATAACTCAAGTCCAAAATGGATTATGGAGTGAGCATCAAAACCCAGCTTTTCCTTTTGACATAACTTTGTTGGGCTGCAGTATCATGATTAATCCATGAAAGAGTAAGATTTACACTTTCTGTGTTTCCAAAGAATTTGGCTCGTTTTTTTCTTTAAAAAACATTTTTTAATTTTGGGGGTTTATGTTTTCTAACATAGTTAAATAACTTGAGTAATGGTTGTTTTGCTTTGTTTGCTGACTGTCTACTTGTTTTCCCTTCTTAGAATGGAGAAGGACCATCCCACCAAGTACATGTTATTAAGAACATGCCACAAATGGCTAACTTTGTGTACAATATGTATATGCACATGATACAAAGTACACATCACTATCAACAGGTAAGGACCTTTTAACTCTTGGAAGGTGTGCATTTAAAATAAAATTGATTTTTCATAAGTGACAAATGTGGTTGAGGTTTGAGTCTGTTCCTCAGTGTCAGACTTTCGGATGGTAAATTTCTTTTTCTCTGCCGTTCTTATCCAGTGAATCTTGAATTTTATTTTTTTTTCTCTTCTGAGAGGCATAGCTTCAGCCAGATTTGAAGCATTTTGCTACCCAGAAAAAGCCTTTGCCAGGTGGACAGGATACTTACTGTTTTTGGGAAGTGCTCTAATTATGTCTGCTGTAAAGGGGATAAAGAGGAGTGTCACTACTCAAATCTCCTTGTAATTGTGTATTTTTAAAAGTATGAAAGCTCACACTGTTCTGTTGAAAAGCCCTATGACAAGATCTGTTTTGGAGTCAGTTTGTCTTACATAGTTTGAGATCTTTCAACCATGCAAATTTTATGTGATGAAGACTCAGCAGACTGTGCAGTTGGTCACATTCGGATGCAAATTAATAGCCCTGTCAAAACCAGCAAGGTCATGAAAAACAGATAGTAGTCTCTAAATTTTACTAAAAGATGGGTTTGCTTAACACATTAATCAAATATGGACCCAATCCTGTGCTAATACCAGTTATTTTTTTTAGAAATCTTATTTTGTCCATTGCTAGCTAAAACTGGTTACAAAGCTGCAGCTTTCCTACTGTGCCATGAATCACATTCTCCTTGCAGGAGAAGCCAAAAAGTGAACAAAAAAAAAAACACAGAAAAAAAAAAAAGCAGGTATTAGATTTCTTTTACCCTATATAGTACAACATGGTATTTTTCCTTTTCATCTACACTAGACTTAAGAGTAGTAGTCACAAAGCACAACATACACCTAACTGAGTCACTGAAGAAGTGTTAAGTTTGTATCAGGGTCATAAAGGATCATTGGTTTTGAAATACACTTTTTCTGTGAACAGATGGATTATAAAAAACAGTATGGTAACTTCAGAGTCTATAAAAATGCTTTTGGTATCTCTGCTGGTAGGCATAATTGCTTCAAAGATTTGCCTGTGCTTGTCAAAAATTTGTGATATTAGTGTCATCTAATTGAAGATAAGACATCATTGTAATTAAACACTCAATTTGTCATGTGAAGCTCAGTTTCCTTTAAGGAAAACAAAACTAAACAATTATCCATAGGAGGTTTATTGAGCTTTCATTTCGTTAAAATGCTTCACAGTATTCCAAGGAAATACCCATCCTGTCATTAAATAATGTAAGGTTGCAAGAAGTATGAGGGTTTTTGTACAGCCTGGAGTTGTGTAGCTGTCATCCATACTCTTCAGCTAACTGTATTCTTGGTATTACTTTTTTCCAAAATCTGTAATACAGCTACCATCGCTGCATATAATATTTTGCCAACTACTTTTTGATGCAGGCAAAAGACTTTGAATTTATGGATGTATTATGTGAAAAAATATCTAAGCATTGTTTTAAGTGTTACTGGAACTTGTGTTGTTCCACACTTACAGCTGTCGGTGCAACTTCTGTAAGTACAGATAATGTTCACATAGTGTTTTATAAGATGTTTCCATGGGAAATTACTGGAATGAGTTGATGAAGACAGGCTTATTAATGGCCTCAAAAAGCAAGTTAAACAAATCTAAGAGTTTGAAATGGTAATAGATGAGATTACGTGAGGAATGTGATTAATGCTCTAAGTAGGGATTTTTGGCTGTTTGGGGTACTGTGTTTGATAGCCTTCAATTGGAAGTACTGCGTTTTTAACACCCTCTTTCAGGCAAAAAAAAATACGTCTGGTAAGACTGTTGTGGGTTGTTTTTTTTTTTTATTTTCATATAGGAGTTAAGTGCCTCCAGATGATTAGGAATTCTAGATTGTCTTTGTTGTTCACTTGTTATCTAATGCAAAATCCTAACTACAAGGTGAACAGTTCAAGCTAAAGTAGGAATAGATGCCAAAATAGATGCATTTCTAAAACTGAAAATCCTTTATTTTTTTAATCATCTAAGCGTTTACTGCCCCCACCTGCCATGATTGAAGAACCAGAACCTACTCAGACTCAGGAGTCTGAGATAGAAGATGAAGTGCAAGATATGCAGGAAGATGCAACAGCAGAAGAAACTAAGGCAGGAGAAGAAATGATAAAGGAAGGAGAACTAAAAGTGGATGAAGTGGATGAACATCGAACAATGCCAGAACACCCTGGAAGAGACAGTGATAGTGGAGACAGTGAACCTGAGAACGAGACTGAAAAGTGATTCACATGATGTTTGTCCTCTACGTGTTTTGGAAAACAGATAAGGGAAAAGACATTTAGGAATAAAATTGCTATTTTTACACTGACTTTTAAATGTCTGCTTGTGTAGTGTGACCTGTTTGGTATATTTTTCACTTTGTGGACAAGCAAAATGTTTGGCAAACATTCTACTGAGTTCTTGTCAGTATCATTCATGTAATTTGTTTGATGGCCTCAAATGATAAACAGTATCCTTTTCATAAGCTATTCAGTAAAGATGCTTTTTATACCAGTTTTGAATATTTGACCTTTAATTCAGTCACTGAGTTGTCCATTAAATCTCATTGGTTTAAGTATATTCAATACTAGTCAGACACTCTATAGTTTCCTTAATATTCTGTAATGGAGAATTCCTAGTGCAGAGCTGTGCTGATATACACTGAGGTTGTATTTTAGGCATAGGCTCAAGTTCAGTAAGATATTTAATAGTATGTCTATGAGAAGTGTGAATTACCATGGGACTTTAAAATGTTCAAAAGTTATATTGAATTGTGACCTCGGCAGATTCTCAGAATTTCATAAGGCTCAGGTACTGATAGCAATTTCTCACTGCTGACTTCTGATGCTGTTTGTAATTCATAGATGAAGTAAGTATGCAGCTTTTCAATAGCACTGCTTTTTAAATTAGTGTTTTGAAATAAATTTCTCTTGCTGTAACAGGGCACAGTAATTGCCCAGGATAAAGCCAAAGAGGAAGAAAAATGCAGGATTTGCAAAATACACAGTATTGATATTAATGACATCATGGTTGAGTGTTTTTTCTGGGGCAACTTCTGAATGTACATCTTTCATAAAGTAATCAGAGTTTTTTTTCCCAGATTCATTAAGAGTATCTGCCAACTTGGCAAATTATTCAATGGTTCAAAGAGACTTTTGGATTTCCAAGTGGATTTTCAAAACAATAGCCATAGGAACACCTTTTACTGCTGGCAAAGGGAAAATGCTTGGTGCTGCAGTTCTGAAGCTGCCAGAAGGACTTCCTCAATAAATTGACTAGAGAATAATTAAATTGACTTTATAAGCTTTTATTGATAGCGCTGAAGTTCTTTTTCTTTGGTTTTTTGTAGTATAGTGAGGAAAACGGAAATAGTGTAAAGTGAAATGTCAGCCAGGCTCCTTGAAACAGATCTGTCATATACTGGAATCATTCTCCCCCTCAGTTAGAGGGGAGCTCAGGAGTAACAAATCCTAATACTTGCATGTATCTGCATGATGTTCTCTTCCAGTTTTCATTTGCTGAAATGAAGTTTTCTCAAGCAAGAAAACTAATTATTTGAGCAGAATGTGTATTCTTTCATGGGTTGTTTTGATTGGAAGGGGTGTACTATTTATTACCAAATCACCTTGGGAGAGCAAATATTATAGTGTTGAACACCTGGGTGTTAAGTTTCATGCAGTAGCATTCACCTGTTCGTGCAGGTTCAAATAATACAGGGCCTTCAAGCCACAAGGGTCTAACTCATCTTTGTTTTCTAGCCTATTTTCTGTAAGTATTTGGGCCTGACAATCATTTATTGTGCTGTAGTATTTTAGGAATTGGAAAAGTATTCTCGAGCTCTCTTTATAAAATGGATAGTGTAACTGACAGAGATTCTATCAGCAATTAGGACAAAAGTACCCAAAGCCAAAAGGAGCTGCAAAGATCTTTTTGAGCCATGTACAGTTTGCAATTAACTGTGAACACGCCTGCCTTGTGTGGTGATTGTTCCATGTGCAGGTCTCTGGTGTACGTGGTCACTTCTGGCTCAGTCCTCATATAACAACAGCCAAGTATAGAGTCATCCCAGACTTCAGTGTTGACCTAAAATGGTGAGAGGAGTTGTAATGAAGGTTGGTTTTGACTAAGGTGCAGGAACAGACAACTGAACTGCAAACGATTGCAAAAGCTTGAACAGCCTTAATACGCAGTTTTCTGAGGGACCAAGCACCACCTGTAAAAGAGATAGAAGGTTTTGTTAAGGCAGCTTGAGCTGAACAAGTGGTTCATTATCCTTGCTGCCATCTTATGTATGCTGAACTTGCTTTTTTCAGGGACATGGTAGCATTAGGAGAATACATCTTCTAAAGTTTGGAAAATCATGTTCTTGTAGCAGTAGCTGAAAGTTTCCTGAGGCTTTTACAGTGTTGGTGGTTTGGGACTTTTTCCCTCAAAGCTTTTCAGCTCTATTTTTAATTTTTGGCAATGAATGTTGATGATTACCAAAATCATCATGATGACTTTTGTCTTTGAACAAAGATGAACTTTGTCCATCTTTGATGAACTTTGTCTTTTCTAGCAAAGTAGTTTTTGTGTTCTATTTACATTTTCTCACACCAAAGAGTAAGTGGGAGAAGTGCAGCAGTCTAAAACTGTAATTTTGATCCACAGCATTGTTGGATAAGGTAGGTTCCTAACTTCCTTCAAAAGAGAAGCAAATACCTGATCCCTCTCCTACCCTTAGAATAGACCTCTGCAGTTTCCTGGGACATAAAAAGGATATGAGTCCTGAAAAGTATTTTCATGAGGAGTAGAAGTTAACTTTTGTTGACAGGACAAGAGAGACCAGTTTTATTCTCTGAAATCACAGAATTCTTTAAAAAAAGATGACCTAGAGGAGGTGTTGACCACATACTGGATGAATATAATGACATCCAATTGTTGTTTCAATAGAATTAAGTAACACTTAAAGTCTTGTAAAACAAGCAGACAAAAGCAAACCTCCTAGTGAGCAAATGAATCACAACCCACAGCAGTCAAGAAGCTGTGAATGTCATTAAGATATATAAGGCACTGTAGTTTCCCTTTGCCAAACATGGTAATCCTCCCAGTACAATCAATAGAAAATGAATGTTTTAGGGGAAGTTCTGAAGATTGTTTTTATGGCTCTTTGTGCTTCCTTTTCTGTGTGGTTTCTCAAACATAGTTCTCTTACAGTCCTTTTTCTCAGAGGACTGGTTGGTTTAGGGACCTGTCAAAAAAAAACCCTATAACTGTGTAATGTTTATGTGCTATAGTACTGATCAACACATTTTAAAAGAATACTGTTTCCACTGCAAGTTGAAAAAGAACTTAGAATTCTGACTTTCAGCTAAGCATGCTCTGTAAGTCCATGTATTTTCATAGCTTCCAGGAGATTTCTGAGAAAGCACAGAACTCAAACTTACGAAATAAAATTCTTACCAACACAGGCATTTACAAAATTGCTAAGGTGAAGAGAATGCAAGAAAAGAGGGAGAAATGATACCTGCAATGCTACTCCCTCTCAGTTTGTTAACTAATATTTTGGGAGACTAAATACTACTGCTGAAAAAAAGTGATCTTTTCCTATTCCTGTGGTATGTAACAAGGACAGGTTATTTCTCTGGGCCTTGCTTTGGCAGGGTTTTAGTCTAACCCATATCAGGGATAAGGTAATATGTGCTATTAAGAAAAATAGTAAGATTCGTTTATCTTCCATTATGATTTTCACTCACCTTGGGGAAAAAAAAAGAGCAAGGACAATGATCTTTGAATCAAGTAACAGCATTGCTTAAGTGTAATGCAGAGAAGTCTGTTGCTGTATCATTGTGTCTGGAAAACAAGATAAAGCTGAAAAGTTATTTCAGTTATAGCTAAGAAACTTTCCAGAGTTCAAGCATTATCTCTCTGCTTGAGAAACATTATCAGAGCAAACAATATAATCCTGCATTGATATCTTAAGAAAATGTAGACCTAAGAAAAAAGTTGAGCCAGCTGCCAGTTACATAGCTCATCTAGAGATGTCAGTGGAAAAGCATATACAACTACAGCGTGTGTTTGCCTAATGAAACATTAGAATTTCATGATTCCAGAGAACGGCATAAAAGAATAAGCTGGAGAGCCAAATAAGGGTCAGGAATATATCAGTCCTGGCACTGTTTGCAAGAGATAAAAGGAAGCCGCCCATATTGTATTTATCAAGTGTGAATTCCTAAATTGCTGCAACCCAGCGTAAGAGAAGCCCTGCTACGCATCTAGAGACGCTTCAGCATCCTGCTGTGCTGGCCTGACATCTCTTGTGTGTCAAGAGCACTTATTTTTAGATGGGACAGTCATTAGGGACATAACATACCTTAACTACTGTAAAGGAAGTAGTTCAGGGGCAGCAGAAGTGAACAGGGAGAAGCTCAGTATAGAAGCACTGAAGTTCTGTTTCAAACCTTAATCCACAGCAGTATAGATTTGCCCTGTTTTTTGATTTTTGGCAGCAGCAGTGATGTCCTGTTGGGCAGTGCTGTGTTTTCTAAAATGAGACGTACCATATTTTGCATGCTGAGTCAGAGAGGGGAGAAAGCACCTCACCAATAATCCTGTGCTGAGGACACATGCAAGAGCACTGAAGCAAGACTCACTGGGAACAAGAAAAGCCCAGCTGCAGAATTGTCTTGCTGCCTGTCACTGATCACCTCTAGAAACTTCATCAAAGCTAAATAAGTAACTCCTGTATTTTAATGTCTGTAAACATTACCTAATCTTTGACTAGAACTTAATGCATATCCAAATATTGCCTCTGGATGGCTCTGAATTAAAGCCTAATAATGACTAAAGAAGAGAAAATGGGTTTGCTTATCAAGCAAGATATACTTAGAACTACTGTTCTTTGACTGATAGAAATCTTTATTGAAACTGAAATCTCTACTAGCAGTTTTGTACTTTCATACAGATACTATAGGAGAACAGTACATATGCACCCTCTAGGAAATGGTTAGTTCTTATTTTGCAGACTGGCTTTTACTGGTACCCTACTGTGTGTTGGTCTGGATTTTCTCATCTCTGCCAGTATGTAGTAGCAGAAAATCATGTGGAGTGGAAGGCCAGAAAGCACGGCCTCCTGGTCAGTTCTATTTATAATAACTTTGTATCTAAGATGTTGTAATTAATGTGATTTACATAAACCTTAAGAGATAAACTAGGGATTTTCAGAACAGAAAACAAGTCAGGGAATTAGGAAACTTTTGTGGGGTGTTTTAGGAAATAATGTGATTGTAGAGTTCATGACAGTTTTCCCAAAGCAGTGCTTTTCCAAAAATGCTAGCTAAGTGTTGCACTTCGGTTTCATAGTTAAAAATAACAAACAAAACTGTTCAAGCACTTGGTTTAGTAATGCACTTTTTCCTTACATAGATCATACATTATTAGAAAGTCAAGTAATAAAATAGGAAGTAAAAGGTATAATATTCTAAATTAAAAAATAAAATCAGAGACCCACAACAAAAAAAAACCAAAGTATTTCAGTGTTTACAAATTATGATATTTTTTTCTTCTTTTTTGTTCGAAAACCCCAGGAAATCTTAAAATTTGCCATTTCAGAAAAAATTAAAACTTGAAATTCTGAGCAGCTATGATCAGGTGTGTTCTTGAAAGTAAGTGGTACTTCCTACAGTACCACTTGAGTTCCAGTTTTGAAAACTGACCCACCTGGCCACAGAATTGAATGAGTCACTATAGCCTTTATGAAGTTTGAGCTAGTTAAGTTGTCCTCAATGTCTTGCTTTCGTATCCTGGTACAGGATATAGTAATGTACCATTTCTTTCCTTGTACAGGCTGACCATGTTTTAGGCACCTGCAAGTTTTACTCAGCACTAAGAAATGCTACTGAGTAGCTCATTAGAGATCAAATGAGATAAAGAATGAAGCCTATGAAGCTAATGTACTATGAACTAATCTTGCTCCTTTATACACAGATACTTTAGTGATGGGGCAGTTGTCCCAGATTTCTCCCTGCAGTGTTCACTCACTAGCATTCTGTCAGTCTGAGCTAAGTGATGAGGCACTGAGGACAGCTGCAGTTCCTGACTCATCTTGGTGCCCAGTCCTGTGCACAGTACCTTCTGTAGCTCTAAGCTGAAACACTCATTTCAAATTAGAAAGAAAAAATGGGCAAACACAGCAGGTTTAGTGTTTTAAACTTCATTTCTAGAAACATAAATGGTGATGGAAATAAGCACACCTTGTGTAGTAGCACATTTATGTAGAGAAAATTGATTCTTAAGAGAATGTCTTCTGTAATCACAAATGTGATGTGCTAAATTTTGTCAGTATGAAACCTGCTGTTTTACTTAATATAAGGTAAAATGTATTCTGTAAAATTATAGTTTAAACCAGGACTTAAACCTTTTTTTTTCAATATACAGAATTATGAATGAATATATACTCATGCTTTCTCCCTGTGGGTATATAGGAAAAGGCTTTCAATGTAAGCAGTGTAATGCCCTTTAAGTGGTGGTTTGGCATCTAATTTTTCCAGAAAGGGTTTGTTCTGCATATTTAAAGTTATTCTATTTAGATTTATTTTATTAAATTTAGAAAAGATGCCTTAGAGTGTTCCAAGATGAACAAGGTGGAATCAAGAGCTGAAGAGAGTTATTTCTATTGCTCCTGTACCATGAAGGAAAAGACAATTCTTCTCGTAGGTTTCTGAACTCTGCCAGCACAGAGTATTAGAGGACAGCATGTTCCAACCAAGCTAATGAGGGTTTGGGTCAAGAATTTGTATCTTATTCTTCCTAGACCTTGGCTAAAGATGCAAAGTTTTCATACATACAAATAAAAACCTGTCCTGAAAATTGCTATCCTAACTTTTATATAAGGGTTTGTATAACTGGGTAACTGGGACCTGGAAGGCAACAGGTAGAAACTGGTGGGGCCTTTAGGTCAGGGGTGCAATAAGCATAAAGGGCCATGAGCAAATTCTGAGGATATAACCAGTGATGTGTAGCAGTAAGCTAAATATGTACCTTAGTGTTTCAGCTTTAATTTATGGATGTAAAAACAGTTCCATGTTTGTTCTAGCAAGGTTTTTTTTAAGTGAACTATAAATATATCTGCTTTGATCAACTATTTTCCCAGTTGGCACCTGTCTCCACCTTAGTCTGCCATTCTCCTTTGACAAGGGAGGGAAGCAACTGTCTTCATGCCTCTTACCACACTTCATGCCTGCAGAGCAAATCCCTCTTCTTTAAGTCAACCAGAAAAGCCTTAGCTGGAACCTTCCCTTACCTTCTGTCTTCCAGGTGTCCACATTGATGTTGTGAATTATCAATATTTTAGATATTCAAGTAAAAATTGCTTAAAATAGGGGCGTAATTCAATAAAACAACAAAGACTCTACTTCCTTGTCATGTTCTAGCTTGAAGCCGGATTTAGGACATCTTGAATACGTTGGCAACCAAGATGTTTGATGACAGTTTTAATTAGGTATTTAATTAGTCTTTTATGAAAGGCAATCAGAAACTGAGCACTAATTTGCAATATTATTGCAGTGAGTGCATATTCAGAGTGAAGACTAGCCTGTTTGTGGTCTAATGGAAAAAAAAATAACCATCTGCAACTGAATGTTAAGGGTCTGGGCAGAAAAGTCAAGACTGAAATATATTGCCACTGTTTTGCTATGTCCTGAGCAGCTTCTTTATTTGAATTAATTCTTCTGCTTAAGTTGTCTGGGTGTTTAAAATTTCAGCTGGCAAGCTGTCAGGCTTGCCAGCAGCATTCTAACTGTGAATATCATGACATCTGTATACTTACATTTTCAACCATAATATTTGTTTAGCAACTTCAGTGCTGAAAAAAAGTTATGAAAAAGCCCCAATTCTTCATATACACTGTGAAGAAAATGTTGACATGACTCAGGCATAATTTTGACATAATTCAGATCACCACATATTTATCTTAACTCTAAGATGTTTTGTCAAACTGAATGCTCAAATCAAGACACATTCTTTGAGATATCTAGGTAACAAGAAAGTTACTTAGAATATCTTCTAGCTTTTCACTCTGATGTGATTTAATGTAGCTTAAGTGGATTTCACCAGAATTTTCTGAAGCATAAAAAAGTTGAATTATAAAAAGTTGCCTATACAACAGCATTTGTAAGCTCCCTTTTTAAAAGAATTACCAAACATCGTAACAGAAAAATACACTGAAAATTTGTTTTCTAACAAAAAGATGGAAGAGAGAAAATGAAGGTAATTGCAGGATTCGTGGAGTATCTGGAGTGCTTGTGTAACTGGCACAAAAAGAAACCTTCCCATAGGGATCTGGGGACGCATTTTCCTCTCTGTTTGGTTCTGTGCTGTTTCTATTGTATGCCTGTTCCAAAATGCAGTCTTTTCTAGCAGGCAAAGCAGAGTTTTCTTAAGATAGATGTGAAACCTTTCAGCCATCCTTATTTCTCTATCCCTGTCATGGAAGAAAGGGGAAGACATTTGTAATATCTCTAGGATAGTCCAGGTCTCTCCTCCAAAACATGACACGTACATGCATGAGTGCTTGTCTTCAGTTTCCCTGCCTCAATAGTTACCATATCAACTAAAATGCTGCTGCCAAAACCACAGCTAGGGCTGGAAGATGCATCTTCAGCTCTGCAGCACAGGTTACATTCCATGCTTTACCAGGGCCGCCGGCAGCTCCCCTTGGGTTATGCAGTCTCCAGCCGATGCTGATGACTTGAGCACACTTCAGTCCTTGCCCGGCAGCTCCAACCAGCCCAGCCACCCTCTGGTGATTACATGAGCCAGCGCAAAGACAGTTTCTCCCACGGCTGCAGTTCTACAGGTGTGAATGTGAAGCAGTGCCAGGCTGAGGGTGTTCAATTCCTTAGAGACATTTGCTGGTTGCGGCAATCCCCCCATTCCTGGCAACCCACCCAAGGTCTGAGGGCACATCCGTAGCTGCAGGCATGTCTGTGTGTTGGTACAGTGCAGCTGGTCGTGTTCAGGCAATGAAAGAGGAGACAAGGGCTTTTGGTGAACACTATTCACCTCGATTTCCTGCTTGGGTGAACACCTGGCAGAGAAAATCTAATCATTTAAAAACCCATAGAGTTGTGATGTAACGGTAAGGCTGGTTTCAGTATATTTTTTCTGACTTACTGATAGTTGAGCAATTTCTGTATTTTTCAGTCCACATAAAGTAGCATAAATTGAGCTAATAAATCCACACTATCTTTTTCTTGAGCCCTGCTATATTCTTGTTTTCTAAACAGGAACATTGAAAGCAGTGTTAATATGTTAGTATGAAATATTAGTGTGATTAGTATGAAATTAGTCCATGAGAAACACTATCTTGTAGAGTTCTATCATTCAGGCAAACATTCTTTCTGGTCATATTTCAAATGTTTTGTAAACTGAACTTTGTGGAATAAATGGAACTGTTTAGGCTGTCCATAGACCCAGAGCTAGTTATTTTTCATGATGTTGTTTACTCTGTCATGATTTTAAAGCACTGCCTGCTGTCACATTCATGTATTTTATTAGGGTCTGAATTAGAGCAACCCATTTAACTCAGTAATACTGTGCCACCTGCAGGGATTGCTCATTAGGCTAACTAATACTGCTTTTTACTACCCTAGCTTCTCTTTTTCTCTTCTTGATGCTCAACCACTTTATCACCTTCCATATAGAGCTGGTTAACAGCAGTCCTTTGGTAATGAAGGTGTGCATAGTAAACACTTGAGTTTTAATTTTAAAAGAAATTCCTGAGGAATTTGTATTCTGACCATGTCATCTCAATTATAAATTATGAAAAATAAGAGCTGTTTTAGTATTTTAGTAGGATCAATTTATTTTTCCATTGTGAATTTTCTTGGTTTATTTGTCTGCTGGATGCCTCACAAGACTAGCAGAAAATGACAAGTTATGCTTTGGATTGTGTAGTATTTTCATACATATATCTGCAATTTTCCAGACTGCTGAAAGAATGAACAAGGTGGAAATAAAATGCTCTGACAGTTCACAATGCATCTCAGTCATTGGGGAGATAACTGTTAATAGTCTTGCTGGATAATAGGCTTGATGGATCTGTTAAATAAAGCACATAGTCTCAAAGCTCAGCACAGGGAGTTGGTGATAATGAAAAGGACCAGCAGATATGTAAACTCAATTAACCTAATACTAGTTGTGTGCCACCTGTTCTCATTAAGCCAGAGAATAAGCGATTGGAAGTGTCCTTCTTAAATTGCCTGTTGACAACATGAGAACTTCTGCAGATTTATTGGACTAGCTGTAGTCTGGACCTTGGCATTTTCTTCATGTGTTATATTCCAAACATTAATTGTATTCTTCATCTATAGCCATAATTTCTCATGTATTGAAGGAACATTGCAACTTTGTAGATCTATGTCAAAAACTTGCATGCAAGTCATCCTACCCTAGGAAACTACTCATTAAAGTGAATCTGATATTTCCCTCTTCCCTGGGAAGTTTTCCAGGAAGCACGTTTGACTTGGTATTTGTTACATTCTACTTCTGTTAAATATACGAAACAAGCTTTTCTTGGCTGAAAATATCTTTTTTTTTCCCCAAAAACAAAATTTCCAAATAGAGTTCTGTCCATATCTCTCTGTATAGACTTGCAGTTAAAATTAACCTTTCTTTTCTGTGTCACTGGGTTTCAGATGGCAGACAGCAACTGCTTGGTGTGGAGATTATTCTGGCTCATTGTGCTGGTGTTTCTTGGCTGGCCCATAGGCATAGCCTTGTGTGCCCTCTATAGATTCTTTTCTCCTCTCACTACTTTAATAGGACTAGATGAATTAAGCGAAGTGTTGCTGAAGGGTGCATGTTTGGGGAGGCAGCATGCTCAGAATGTGTGCAATGGCAAGCACCTGTGTTAAGCGATGGAGACAGCCCTGAATCAGACAAGCATTGACCTCTGTGCTGCTCTGTTAATCTTAATCTTTCAGTTTTAAACAAACTTTTAGTTTTTAATGGTGTACATTTCTCTTGAGCGTGTCTAAGAAACCTTAACAATCCAGAGGTTTGTGTTATATAATATATGATGAAAGTTGTAGCTACTATTTTCAAAATGAGTAATGATACTGTGTACTTGGAGATGGTAGCTGTGTAAGCCTCCCTCAGGTTTTGAGCTCAGTGTCAGAATCTAATTAAATAGTTGCAGATATTGTTTAGAGGTGGAATACGCTTTCTGGTTCTGATTAAGATACTTGTGAAGAGTGGATACTGAACTGCAAATTGACTTTTGTGAATAATATGCTAATCTACAGTGCACATTGCAGAGTAATAACAAAAGTGAAATTCTGATGTCTTTACAGTATGTATTTTTTATACAGATATTTCAGTGCCTCTTTAGTTCATTTGCAATACACTTTAGAACTCTTGTGCGTTAGCATCTGACTTGTGTTAATTTCCTGTGAAGAGCAGTTTACTTCACTGGGGAAAGAGATGGCATTATGATGCTATATGCTGTCTTACTAAATATCAGCTTTCTGGGTTTTAACCTCCCCAGGATGTTTGTGCAAATTGTATCATGCTTGCAAAGTCAAGTACCCAAATTCAGGAACAATCCTCTAATGATTAACTAGAAATTAAATGACTGCATGTGTTTTCTTCAGCAGGGGTCTTGGCATCATTCTGAGTGTGATGCTTTGGATTTTAATATCATCAAATATATTCCAGAGCTTCTCATATATGGATATCATCTTGTTCTGTAGAACCCTTGGGAAACTGGTAAAGATGGTTACACCAACATCCCTGAGCAAATCAGTGAGTCTGTCTTCCCTAGCCTACAGCTTAGACAACAAACTCTACAGTTTACAGAATTTACAGACAGCAATTACTTGTGCTGAAGGGGAAGAACAGGTACAGAAACAGCCCCAAAAGATCTCTCATTTTGAGTAAGCACCTAACCTTTGGTTAGCAAGAGATCCAGTCTTGTCTATATCTAGCCATACTTCTTGTAACAGATCCTGCCTAGAATTTCCTGTAGCTTTGTTCTGGGAGGTAGGGATATGTCTACCACAGTAGGAACACAGGAGGATTATGTATGCTATTTACCAATAAGCTACTTCTATTAAAAAGTCATTGTAAAATAAAGTTGGCCATAACTGAAGTATTTTTTGTTTCTTTCAATGAGAATTGCAAGGGGCTTGAGCCCTTGGAAACTGTGTGAATGTAGACTGGTAAGAGAGGGCATCTAAGCTTTGGAGACAAATGGTATTTCCAAAAGACCATTGTCCTCATTTGTCCTCAACCAGCAAGCATCATCTTATGCTGAATTAGGTGATGGTACAAAGATGTTTAATATTTTAGAGGATAGGACCAGAGGAAACACAACACTGATTGAGGTGATTCACTGCTTGGGGTTTATTTTTTGCTGATTCTCTTCTCTGAAACATTTAACATCCCTTGTGAATTAACACTGAACTCAGGAGCTGTGAATCCTTGCTAGGGCAGAGCGGGCAGCTAAAACTTAGCATTGAACATTCATCTCTCATGCATGTTAATATAGAAGGTGGGAAAATCAGATTTAGATTGACCACAGTCTGTTTTTTAGCTGTACATACCTATAAAATCCTTTCATGTTATCTTTAACATCCCTTGCCAAGTTTAGCTCCAACTGGGCCTTAGCTTTCCTAACTTGGTCCCTAACTTCCCGGACAACATCCCTGTATTCATCCCAGGCCACCTGTCCTTGTTTCCACCTTTTATAAGCCTCTTTTTTTCTTGTGAATTTTTCTCAGCAGCTCCTTATCCATCCAAGGGGGTCTCCTGGCCCTCCTGCTGCACTTCCTTCTAGTCGGGATGCAACACTCCTGAGCTTGTAGCAGGTGATCCTTGAATATTAACCAAGAGTCTTGGGCCCCCTTGCCCTCTAGGGCTATATCCCATGGAACCATGGTTCCTGAAGAGGCTGAAGTCTGCTCTCTTGAAGTCCAGGGCAGTGAGCTTACTGCACGTTTTGCATTTATAAAGTTGATTTTATGCCTGACCTTAACTGTTGTAGAAGTCCTTGTGCTGAGTATGTCTAAAGGGGCTGTTGTGGTTTTTGCTTGTTAAACCTTATGTTATTAAGTTCACTTGTTCAGCCATCCTTGATCAGATTTTGGACTGCATCCTATTTTTATTGTTGACCTTCAGCAGTAAGCATCCTAGACTGGTGGTCTCCAAAATTTTTTGCTTGTACATCATATCAGTAAAAAATTTTTTAACAGGTGCCCCAATATATGTGTATTTATCAATGTATATATATGTATATATGTATTTATATATGTATATAATATATATATACACATATATATATGTATATATATAATGTGTATATATATGTATATATATTTATATATATAATGTATATATATACACATTTATATATGTATATAATATATATACACATATACATATATGTATATAATATACATTTATAATATATATAATATATATTATTATATATGTATATATATGTATATATGTATTTATAAATGTATAAATATACAGCTAATACTTTATTAACACATTCTGTATGTTATGCATAATGGTAGAAATTAAAAAGAGAATGAGATAAGATGAAAGAAACACTATTTTTAAAGGGTTTGGATTTTTTTTTGTAATTTTATTTATAAATGCTACAAAAAATATTTTTCTCCTCCACCCCAATGGATTGTCTTGTGCAGCCCTTGGGGTTCATGCACCCCACTTGGAACTCGTTGTTCTAGATATTCCCAAAACAAGCATCTGTACCCCCAGACACACTTCCTCCAAAGAGCACCTGAGTTCTATAAGTGTACCTAGTTTGTTGATATTTTTCCATAACTGATAAAAGCAGACTTTGTAATGTCTCTGGAAAAGCTAGCACAGCAATAAAGTTAGTTGAAACAATAATTTCTCCAATTAATCTTCCTCTTCTTTATTTTCTGACTTTTCTTGTATTTTTTTGCCCATCCTTTTAAAGTAAACAATGAAATTCATTTACAAATTTGTCACCCTCTTATGCAAGCCCATATATGATTCTGCTGCTAGACAGAAAGAATTCCTATTACGTTTCAAACCAGTCTAAGCTCCCTTCATTATTAATGCTGCAACAGATGTTCTTTTACCTTTGTTCTAACATAAGTTCTTACACAGTTCTGTGCTAGTATTGGAAATTATTTTGGTCTGTATTGCTAGCTTGTAATTCTACAGTGAGAAATATGTGCTGTTGGTTGTAGGAGATCTTGATTCTGAATGGTGCCACACACTTGAGTATGAGTAGCACTGCTGCACTTTCTTCTTCTATTCTGTAATGATAGGAACATTAAAAATATCTAGAATCTCCCACAATAAATACAGAGAGTGTTGCTAAGTAAGATGTGGTTTTGTAATACTTTAAAATTTATTTTCGTTCATGCCCTGTAAGCATAGTGATGCATGACAGGTAAGAACTGACAAAGCCTGATGTATAAATATGCTATAAATGATCATAAAAATGATATGCATTACAAATAAAAGGGCATTCAAACTCATGAATATTCAAAAGCAATAACCTCATGTTTAGCTTTATTGGAATTCTATCTGCAGACATATTTACTCAACAGTCACCTTTGTAGCATTCTTTTCCCTGACTCAGGTTTTTGTGGTACTATGTAGGACCTAGATCTTTTCTTCATTTTAGAGTTCATCTATCCCACATGACTTTTTCCCAGGATAAGTAAGTAATCCACCTATGACATCACGTCGGTTGTTTTGGCAGTGGTGACATTTTTATATCCAACTCCATTTTCCTACCAATTCCAGAAGCAGGAAGTAAAACAAGAATTTATGTAAAGTTGTGAATTTCAACCCACGTATGTTTCTGTGCTCATTTGAATGCCTAGACTGTCTTTTTTTCTTTTCATTTGAATACTGCCCACATATTTTTCCTAAAGGTAAACACTTCCAGATTTAGTTTCCTTGTTGTTAATAATTGAGCTCAGAATCTCACTCCTCTGTGGCTTCATCTGGGTATAACTTTGCTGAAACCAGCAGAACTTTACAGCTTTCAAGCAGATTAGCCTGGGGAATCTGGCTGAGCAAAGTAATTTCTTCATCATGACAACTATTTGATCTTGTTATATTAATCTGTAATATTGCATGCCTCAAAACACCAGTAGGAGTGGGGATGATAAGTGGAAAATTTGAGGACTACTGAACTGATGCTTAAAACACTGCAGTGGTACTTCTAAGATGCATTTTTCAATTTCCTGTTTATCTTTAAGTCAATTAATCTGTACCTCATTGTCTTGTGAATAAAAGCCACCCAGGAATTTTTGGAGTTTAAAATTCACTAATAAATATGAACAACTTAGTTATACCAAATAGGAAGGCCTCTAAAGAGGTAGAAAGCTACTCCTACAAGCTCAGGAGTGTTGCATCCCGACTAGAAAGAAGTGCAGCGGGGGGGGCACAAGACCTCCTTGGATGGATAAGGAGCTGCTGAGAAAAATTCACAGGAAAAAAGAGGCTTATAAAAGGTGGAAGCAAGGACAGGTGGCCTGGGATGAATACAAGGATGTTGTCAGGGTAGTTAGGGACCAAGTTAGGAAAGCTAAGGCCCAATTGGAGCTAAACTTGGCAAGGGATGTTAAAGATAATAGGAAGGGATTTTATAGGTATGTAGCGGCTAAAAAACAGACTAAGGACAATATAGGCCCCCTCCGGAAACTTTCGGGAGAACTGGCTACACAGGACTTGGAGAAGGCTGAGGTTCTGAATGGCTTCTTTGCCTCAGTCTTCACTGGCAAAGTCTCTGACCGCAGCACCCAAGTCTTGGAGGGCGGACGCAGGGACTGTGAAAACCTAGACCTTGGGCCCACTGTAGGAGAGGCTCTGGTTTGAGACCATCTTAAGAACCTGAACATAGACAAGTCCATTGGACCTGATGAAATCCATCCGCGGGTCCTGAAGGAGCTGGCAAATGAAGTTGCAAAGCCACTGTCCATCATATTTGAAAAATCATGGCAGACAGGTGAAGTTCCCAATGACTGGAAAAAGGGAAATATAACCCCCATTTTCAAGAAGGGGAAAATGAATGACCCGGGGAATTACAGACCAGTCAGTCTCACCTCTGTGCCTGGCAAAATCTTGGAGCAGATTCTCCTAGAAGGCATGCTAAGGCACATGAAAAACAACAAGGTGCTTGGTGACAGCCAGCATGGCTTCACTAGGGGGAAATCCTGCCTGACCAATTTGGTGACCTTCTATGATGGGGCTACAAAAGTGGTGGACAGGGGTGGAGCAGTTGACGTCATCTACCTGGACTTGTGTAAAGCATTCGACACTGTCCCACATGACATCCTTGTCTCTAAATTGGAGTGTCATCAATTTGATAAGTGGACCACTCTGTGGACAAAGAACTGGCTGGATGGGCACACTCAGAGAGTTGTGGTCAACGGTTCAATGTCTGGCTGGAGACCAGTAACGAGTGGTGTCCCTCAGGGATCGGTGTTGGGATTGGTCTTGTTTAACATCTTTGTCAGTGACATGGACAATGGGATTGAGTGTGCCCTCAGTAAGTCTGCCGATGACACCAAGTTGAGTGGTTCTGTTGATACAGTGGGGGGAAGGAATGCCATCCAGAGGGACCTTGACACGCTTCTGAGGTGGGCTGATGCCAACCTCATGAAGTTTAACCATGCCAAGTGCAAGTTCCTACACCTGGGTCGGAGCAATCCCAGGCACAGCTCCAGGTTGAGCAAAAAGGAAATTCAGAGCAGCCCTGCGGAGAAGGACTTGGGGGTGTTGGTCGATGAGAAAATGAACATGAGCCAGCTTCAGTGTGCGCTTACAGCCCAGAAAGCCAACCGTATCCTGGGCTGCATCAAGAGGAGCGTGACCAGCAGGTCAAAGGAGGTGATCCTGCTCTCGTGAGACCACACTTGGAGTATTGTGTGCAATTATGGTGTCCTCAACATAAAAAGGACATGGTACTGTTAGAACAAGTCCAGAGGAGGGCCACGAGGACGATCAGGGGGCTGGAGCACCTCCCATATGAAGACAGGCTGAGAAAGTTGGAGCTGTTCAGCCTGGAGAAGAGAAGGCTTCGTGGAGACCTCATAGCAGCGTTCCAGTATTTGAAGGGGGCCTACAGGGGTGCTGGGGAGGCACTATTCATTAGGGACTGTAGTGATAGGACAAGGGGTAATGGTTTGAAACTTAAACAGCAGAGGTTTAGATTGGATATAAGGAAGAAATTCTTTACTGTCAGGGTGGTGAGATACTGGAATGGGTTGCCCAGGGAGGTTGTGAATGCTCCATCCCCAGCAGTGTTCAAGATCAGGTTGGACAGGGTCTTGGATGATATGGTTTAGTATGAGGTGTCCCTGCCCATGGCTTGAGGGTTAGAACTAGATGATCTTAAGGTCCTTTCCAACCCTAACTATTTTATGATTCTATGACTTTAGGATAGATGCCGGTCGTTCAATAGCACAAGACTAGCTACAGTACACATTCTAGCTTTTTCTCTTAATGTCTCAAGCTTTAAGGGCTTACTTCATTTATGTGCTTCCAGCCCAACCGACCTAATTTTCAGAATATGCTTAAACAATAATTTTCAGTATTTATCCTATTATTTATTTAATCCTTAATTTATTTTATGATTGTATGGAATTTCACCTGCTTCCTGGTTCTAATGGAATCGAATCAACAAAATATTTCAATTGCTTAGTTTAATATGAATAATCCAGTTCTCGCTGGGGTTTGAACTCCTGCAGTGTCCTTTTAAGATGACAACCTGAATTAACAGGTTTGTAAGGTACACAGTGACTCATAATTAGAGGCTGAAGTAATTTTGCTAGTTATAGTTCTACTAAATAAATATTTCTTTATCCATGGATATTTATGTCTTCTATTATGTATAGATAGTTTTCTCCTTAATTTCATAGGAAAACAATATACATAGACAACTCTTCCTGTGCTTATTCCAAAGCCTGTAAAGTCAATAAGTTTGTTAAGTAGTTTGGTTTGCATCAACTCCTTAAGCTTTCTTCTAGGGATTTTCTCTCAAACATATAATAATTTTCTGAACTTGCTGTAGTTAACTCCCATTTTTCTTGCACTTGGGTGCTTAGAATTCCCTACAGTATTATAGGTGCAACAGTTTCATTCTTACAGCATCCATTTAGAGAATTTTACCTTGATAGGGTCTTCAATGGGAGCCAGCTTGACCATCAATGAGAGAAAAACAGTGCAGATGAGTTGTACAGAAGACAAAGTAGTTTCCTTCTGTTTCCAAATGCTTTGACACAATTTACATTT
Organism: Melopsittacus undulatus; assembly: GCF_012275295.1. NCBI lineage: Eukaryota > Metazoa > Chordata > Aves > Psittaciformes > Psittaculidae > Melopsittacus > Melopsittacus undulatus. The sequence goes on along the minus strand of NC_047530.1, from coordinate 43,170,378 downwards.
CACAAGAGATTCTGCATTAAAAGTCTTTACCTTTAAAATGGTGTAAATTTTGAAAGCACCATAGATTTTAATTGCTACTTTAAAAATGTATATGTAATGTGCCAAATGTAAGGAAGGCTGGAGCTGCTGCAGTACCTAGTTCTTAGTTGCCTGTCACTCAGAAAGGCATCTAGAAAATTTGCATAGGACTGGTGTAGGTGTGTGGGTACCACCTAAAATGCATAAGATTATTTAGGCACTGGAACACTGAGATAATACACAGGAAACACTAAATCCTGCAATTTTATCTGAAGCTTCATTCCTTTCTGGAGTTAGTGTGCTTGAACTGGAGCAGCTAGGAGGTAGATACTTTGCCTGGGAGCCAGAACCCAAAATCCTTGTAGAAATTGTAAGCATCTTTTCTTCCTGAGAAGCTAAATAGGACTTCCTCTTTATTGTTTCTTTTGTCATGTTTCTTTTTCTGTGCCACCTGGGCGTGAAAAAGGACATGGAGGTAGAGGATGATATTCCTTCTCATTTTTATTACAGATTAGAGGTTAGAGTACTCTGCTGAGATGTGAGATACAAGTTTAATGTTCTATTCAGCTCTTACCATCCTAAACACCATAATGCCTTTGAAGCTTAACAGATAAAATTCTGCCTCATTCTGTTGCATGTATTCCTGGGTATGAAAAAGCAAAAGGAGAGAAAACAAGAGATGAAACATGACTCTGCAATCTACTAGCTCTACTTGACTGAAGGTATCCTGGGTATCTGCTTTCTTTTTTTAACCCAATGCCCATGTAAAGCCTCTGTGAATGATGGTGAAGGGAGCAGAGGCAAGTAATATATTGGCTAGAAAAGCAAAGAGTAACAATGAATGGGTAGTGCAGCCAGCAGGATCAGCAAGAAGGCTGTTGGTATGGCCTCTCTACAGCAGATGGGGAATACCTTGGCAGGTAACATAGCAGGCAGGGGACAACAGGGCTACAGGTGTCCCACCAGCCAGGTCCCAGTCCCACAGTGCCCAAATGAGGCAAGCAGGACAGATCTGGAGATGATGGACAAGACCAAGCAAGAGTCCAGATCAAAAGGCAACATCATGGTGGTGAGGCAGGTCTGATGTCAATCTGGGAAGTCAATCTACAGAACAGGGTTCAGATCCATAGGTAGGCAACAGGTCCATAATGACAAGGCTAGGCTGAGATGTCAAGGTTCAGATGGGGGTCAGGAACACAGCTAACATGGGATCCTGGGCTGTGGGCTGGGTGAGGGGAGCCCCAGGGCAGGATAAGCAGGGACAGTCAGAGCTGTGGTTCCCTCAGTGCCCTGGCAGATAGAGTGTCCAAATGTCATGTGGTTAAACAAAGTTAAATAAACATGGATTTGTTTTTTTCCTTTACTCTGTCAGTCAGCCTGAGGATAGTCTGAATCCTTAGAAAACTTGGTACTCACTCACTGTCTCTATTGGAGGATAATGTCAATGCCAGCCCATCTGTGTGCCCCTATTGTCTGCACAGGATGGCTGATTTGAGACTTAGCAACCTCACTCAGCAAGTAACTTTTCTTTTTTACTGATTTTTACTGAGTTCCTTGTTTGAGGGCCATTTTTTCTCATTCTGAAAAGCAGTATGCTGTATTTTAATTTTTCTGCATGTCAAGCTTTGTCAAATGTCTATTCAATACCTTGGTCTATGCAAGACACTGTGCAATGGGAAACATTTGCTTATCATGAGAGTAATTTCTCTGAGGGCAACTGCATGGCCTGATATTTTTTGATACTATTTTGCAAAGTAGGAAAACATCGAGTTTTTGTTTGTGGTGACTGTCTTTGGTTGTGTTTTGTGTATTATTTTAGAAGAAATTTTATGGGAAAATAATTGCTTTATGAACCATCAAATTGACCTTTTTTTCCCTGAACATCTACTATGCTTAAGGCAACAGATTAAAACTCTGTGTTCAGCAACATTTTTCCCAGTTGACTTAAATGATGAACTTTTGCCGATGAGATTTTACTGATGCCATCTGGTACTTCCTCTGATCTTGAATCACAGAGATTTTAGGTAGATTACCTGTTCCTCAAATATGCATTTAACCTTTCCATTTTAACCCTCTTTTGAAGAAGTTTTCCAGGTTTTTGTAATTATTCAAATCCCCACATGTGATGGATCATTGTTCCCAAGTTCAAGACAGTTTCTCTCTGGCCATTCTTTACAGAAAGAATGACAATAAACAGAAATTTAAATTATGTCTTAAAGATGTTTTGAATGGAAGGGTACATAGTTGCTGTTTGCTATTTATCTGCAGGGCATGTTGAACAGCTTTATACAAAACACTAATTTAAACTTGACTTTTAAACATCTTTGTGTCAAACATACATAATTACTAAGTTGGCTGAGCCAGTAACAGGACTTCCTGTGTTAAGGATGACAGTAACTAGAATAAAGTATTCCAATACATTGGAAATCAAGCATTCTGTTCTACAGGTAACTCAGAAATGCCCCTAACACAGGAGTACAAAACTTCTGAGGTAAAATGTAGTTTGAAGAATTTGTGGTTTTTTAGCAAGAGAAATAATTTTGCCAGAAAGTTACGAGCCCATCTCAGCATCCTCCAATTCTGCCCATGAACTCATTTACTGCATTTTTTTCTCCATGTATCATAGTCCAGCTACTTCCTTTGTTAATAACTGAGATGCTTTTATCAAAATCATTGTACAACTTAGTAAAATTGTGGGTTGTAATCATCACATTTTTATGAAACTCATCAAATATCTTTGTGTTCCTAATAGCAGCAGTAGAATCCATCAAAAGTAGGATGTTGTAAATGATGTTTCTTCAGAAGGATACGTCTATCAATTGTGGCAAAGCAAGCTGTTTCTGTGTACACCATAGATTCTGAGAGCCTTTATGTACTCCGAACAATGGCATACTTCTCATTCACCAGCTGGAACTGGCTTTCAGAAGCAGGATTCAATTCTTACATGAACTGCTAATTTCCACTGTAAGTTCAATCACTTCGTCCTGCTGAACCTTAGCTTCTCATCTGTAAAGCAACACTTCCCTCTCTGTTTAGTTTATACAGATTAAGAAATGTAGGAGCTCCTGCCTTAACACACAATAAAAGAGAATGCATGTAGAGAGGTTAACAGAAAAACCAGTATTTGATGGCTTCCTTTATTAAAAGTTAATTCCTTAGCTAGAATGCAATTAGAGTAGACTTCTTCATTGTTGCTTTTCTTGTAATTATGGGGCATATGTCTCTGATTCCGAAAAATATAAAGCAGCTGAGAAACAATCTGGAAACTCACACAGCACTTTGCAGCAGCTGGTAGATTCAGATTCCTTTTGTTTCAAATTATTGAGCCCCACTCATTGTGGTAGACTTCTGCTCTTATGCGTTGGTAAGATCAAAGTAATGCAGTGGGGTATAAATAAGAAGACCGGCCAGTAATGACAAAATATGAGTGTTCATCTTCCTATAGCTGTATGCTAGTTGGGGGGAAAAAAAGAAAGGTATGTTTCTTGTTTCTCTGGAAAACTCTTCAGCAGTTTGATTCCTTTCCACAGAGTTGGTGCCTGCTATTTTTGTATATAGGTGGCTGCACACAATCATGTATTGATTCAGAAGGGCTTACAGAGAACTAGACTAAACTGAAAGGTTACAGAAGTATGCTAGAAACACCACCATTCATAACTGATATGCATCTGCTCATGGCATTGGTTTGGTACCAATTGTGATGCTAAGTTTGAAAAAAATACATAGATAGGGTATTAAGTCCTGATCTCTTTCTATAGAACATGTCAGATGTAGAATCTATGGCAAAGAAAAAAGAGTACAGTGAGCTTGGAGGAAACTGGAACTGGAGTGAGACATAAATCAGGGTGAGGAACTGCTTTTGGCTGCAAATTTCTGAGTCTGTGTATTATGTTCTTTCTCTCTCCCTATTCTCTTTTGTCATCTTTAGGTATCTAGGTCTTAATCTAGATAATTTATATACTAATGAAATATATGCTGAAGTCCCATGTTATTTCATTATGCTTCCTGGGTGATCATTCTGCAAATCTGAGCTTTTTACAGTCACATACAAGAAGGAAATATAATTTAAATGAAAATAATCACAAATTTAATTTAACTGGGCAGAATTTAGCCTTAAGCACTGTTTTTTTACATTATACTAATGTAAGATAATGTCATACCATCTCTGGTATATCTAGGAATTATGCTTTTGGAATTGTTATTCATTGATACTATATTAGCAGCCAGAGACTCATCAAGTATCAAATGATGATTGTGTGATAATGAACAAGCATACACAAAGATGTTTTTCATGTTCCACCTTTTCTGATGTTTGGGTCTGATGTGTTTTCTAACTGGGAAAAAAACCCGAAGAAACACTAGAAATGAGACTGAAATACTGTCAATCAGCTTTCTAATGTATGGCAGGTATCTCTCACTGCACAGGACTGACAACTGAGACACATGCTGGCAGCAGCCAAAGTGCTCAGGACTTATTTCTGCCCTCTTTAACTACTCCATGTCCCCCAGTGCATAAGACAGCCTGAGGAGCCTAAATTGTAGCAGTTTCCCCTAGCTGCCTTTTCCTTCAGAACAGACTGTAATCTTCACAGTATGGAATGCTGGAGTCCTACCCTGTCGTGCCTGCCATGCTCTGGCTTGCTAGGGATGCACAGCACTTCTGGAAGCCAGGTGTTCCTCCCTTGCAGGTGCAGTGCTTTTAGGATCTCTCAGCACTCTCTGAGCCCTCTTTCTGCTGCAGAGTGAGTGTAAATGGGAGTAGAGTCACAGCCTTTCTTTGTAAGTGACGTGGCAAATAACGATTCTGGAGACTCGGAGACTGAGAAGCACGATTTTTTTTTGCTGCCACTCACCTTCTCCACTTATGTTGCCTGTGCCTAATTCAGCTTCATAACAAGATGTTGCAGCTGCACCTCTAACTCCCAGTGGCCACCTCATGATTCCACCATTTCAGCGCACACTTAAGATGTTTTAGGTTAATTATAGATGTGCAGCAGTACATGAGTGAGTGAAAGACGCAGAGAGATGATAACAGCCTGCAGCTACGTGAGGGGTTTAAATGCTGAGAAGACAGGGAATGTATTAAGTATGAAACATGGGCTATTACTAGGCTGAATGAGACATAATTAAGAAAGAGAAATACCTGATGAATTCTCTGGAGAAGTTTTCCTGACAGTGTGTTTATTAAATTGGGAAGCTGTCCTCTAGCAGTACAGGAGAAGGATTTCTCACCTGGGAGGCTCAAAATATAATTGGAAAAGTGTAATAGAGCTTTTCCCAGGGAAAAACTTCAGGTTGGTGGTGACTGCAGATCTGTCTTTTCTGGCTTCTCTTTGTATGTCTGCATGAACAGAGACAGATTCACAACTACAACAGACATAGATAACCATATATGACTTCATGACAGTGACTTGTTCATGACAGTGATATTCATCATACATTGTATGTTTGGCATTCCCATCTCATCAAGGCTTCTGCCCATCAATATGACTTTGCTGCAATGCTGCTTATATTTCTAAAGCCCTTATAGCTCCAAACAGCTGCTGTGGGACAAAAGAAAACCTGTCAGAATGGCATTTGTTTCTTATTCTTGAAAAAGTAAAATTTCTGAAGATTATGCTGGCCTGAGGCTTAAGAGAGGTAACATTTGGCTCTGTGCTAGGACAGATTTTATATGTCATAATTCATTGGGCTTAGAAATAGAAGATTTTAAGCGAGCACTTGTCTGCTTTAAGATCTGCTAGGTAAGGGCATATTGTACATGCAATGGTTTGGTGCCTTATGAGAGGTTTATTGTTTTTATTGGAACATGTACACATAATAAAAGAATAATCTGAAAGGATAAGGAAAAAAAATAGAGCACCTGATCCTACACATTTTCATTTCTGAATGCAATGTTAAGTACTGTAAATAATCTAAAGTCAGTGGTAACAAGAGTTCTACGCTTTATGGGTTTTGAAGAATCAAGGCTTTATTTTTAAGCTGAATGTTTTTCATTTACAGCTGAGAAGCAGTTGTGAGGATTTCTGGGCATCATAAGATCACAGTGTCTTTTTTTAATTCACATTTTAACCATGCAGAGGCAAGAACTGTTCTGATTTTGGCTGCAGTCACAGCAGCATCTTGTTGGTTGGATAACACGTCCAGTTTTGCCTGTGTGCATGTGCCACACATATATAAATTATTTTACTGCCCCATTAATACTGCATGCACATTGAGGCTACATGCTCCTGTGTGTTCAGGCTGTTCTGGGGCACATGCAGATCATGTCCACTGCAGATCTCTCTGCTCTGCTGAGACTCCATACTGCCTGCATTTCCTTTGTCTCTGGGGTCACTCCAATAGCTAAGTCATGAGAAATGTACACATCATGCAGGGATACTGACCAGTCAGATGCTGCAGTATTTTTCCTCTAGATGACATTGCATAATGTACTTCAGTAGGGTTTTCCTTCTTTGTTTGGTTGCTTGGTTTATTTGAGGCTGTAATATTGTTTTAATGCAGAAAGCAAAATGATTTGGCCAACAGAATAACATTATCTGGGTACTTTTTGAATTGCTACAAGGAAACAGATGTAATTTGGGATTTATGTACATTGTGTGGTGTCCTTTTCATTTGACCTTGCAAAGTACCAGGGGTGTGTGTGAATTAAACTCTCATGTCTACCAGGATCCTATATGTGAGTCCTGGAGATTTAAAACTTGATGAAAGAGTAGAGAAAGCCAGTATTTTTTTTACGAACTAAGCAAGAAAATACAGACTACTTGGTGTAGATTTTGCAGTAGGAACTGGCTTTGTCTCAGTTCCAGCAGCATCTGCCTCTCTAGCCAAAGGGAATGTAGGATGTGACAGGGAGAGTCTGATTGGGGAGGAATTCAATGCAGCTATCAGCAGCGGGCTTCTATGTAAATACTGTAACACCTCTGAGCCGAGGAACAGCTGAGATAACACTGTAAACCAATCTCTAGTGCCGGAGAAGCTGGCCAATCCCTCACATTAGATGGTTTCTGAGCAAAGATGTTCTAGGGGAAAAAAAGAAGCAGATTTAAATTATGCATGGCAACTTACCATGGAGTAAAAGATGCTGACTTGTTTTTTCATTTGAAAGCAGCATATGGTAACGTATTTATCAATACCAGGAAAACAAAGAGCTAAAATTTGTCCAAAGCAGAGGCACTGAAGCACTGTTTTTCCCTGCTTTGACCTTTTGAGGTCACTGTATTTCACCTTCCTTTCTTAGGTAGCTAAGAAAAAAATGTAATACATACATATGTATATATACACAGATACATACATGCATATATAGCAGATATGTGCATATTTATGTATATACACACGTATGAAATATACATACACACACCTTTACACACGAATAGTCTCTCACCTGAAACAGGGTTGTTTCTCTTCAAGGCATTTGAAGAAAAGCAGAAGCTGTCAGTGGCCAAGAAATTTGTTGCTACATCTGCTTTAGGGTTGAGCTCATAATCGGGCACAACGTCCAGATAAACTTCGGCTGGGGTGGAGCTAAACACCCCAGTAATTGTTCTAGAAACGAGGAAACTAATACCGCTATTTCCAATTTCAGAAGAAATTAAAAGTCGAAGGGTCTCTGACGCCCCCTTTGGATACAGTTTAGAAATGAGTAACCGGCGACTTCCAGTTCTGGCCGCCTTTGTCAGATCCAAACCACAGTGCAAGGACAGCTCTTACACCAGCACCCCCCAGAGCCTCCGAACTGAGGCTGGGTTGCATTCACAAGCTCTTTTGTTCCACCTCGTTGAAGATGTATATAACTGTGTGACGGCTGCCATCTAATAAGCTAGAACTTAAGCTGTTGATCCAGTTTAGCTAGTGTTCCCCTCTTGACCTGTACATCCCACCCTTCCTTTCTGCCTAAACCTCAGTTCTTTTTCCTCTGCTATGCTTTGCACAGATGAACGTTGGGCAGTTTATACGCTGAGCTCCTGAAGGACACTGCACTACATGTTATAATGCAGTTCCTTGGGGACACACATGGACAGTCTCTGCATTCACATACCAGGCCAAGCCCACACAAGGGATGCTTCTCCAGTCTTTCTATTTTTAACTTAAAAAAAAAAAGGAAGAAAAAAGAGAAGAAAATCCTGAAGATACGTGGATTTTCTAAGTTCCACTGCTGGAACGAATTATCAATGTGGATGTTTCAGCAACTGAGCAGGAAAACAAGTGCCACATTACATTAATATCATAGGTGGTTTTTGTCCAGGCTATTCCTGTCTCTCATCCTCCATCCCATACATATCACTGTGCATTACTGATCCAGTTCACATTAAAAAAGCAAAACCGGTGAGTTTAAGTGTGTGCGTATTGACATAAACGAGCAGATCTTGTTTTGTGCTACAGGTGTCATCCAACACCAGAGACAAGCAGGATTTTTGCTGTTGGTGCCCCTCAAAGTCTGAAAAAGCCTGAATGTGCACACCTCCGTCCTGGGGCAGCACGGGCAGCAGATGCTGCCTCCACGCAGTGGGAGAACCTCAGTTGTTGGTGCCAAAGCAACCCCACGGGGCGCTGGCTGAACAGCAGCCCGGACCGGAAAACCGCTCACCGGGGCGGATAGCACAAAGCAGCAGCAGCAGCACCGTGCGGCTCCCCCTGACCTCTCCCGGACACACCGGCTTGGCCGTTTTGCGCCGCGTTTCCGGGCGTTGACACCCAGGGTCGCGGGAGCCAAGCCGAGCGGAGGCCGGGCCGCCCCCCGCCCCGTCGGCGCTGTCCCCGAGGGGTACTCGGGTCTCCCTATTTGGCCATGCGGCGGGCCGGGGGCGCGCTGCCCCGCGCCTGCCTTACATGGGCCGTGCGGCCGGGCTTGCCGGGTTCCATTCATGGCTGCGCGGCCGCTCAGTGGCGCGGAGCCGACCAAATAAGGAGAAGGTGGCTACCCCGTCCCGCGGCGGACCGGTCGGCGCGGCCCCTCGGCCCTTATAAATTGGGGTGTCTCCACAGTGCCGGCACCCAGGCTCTCCTTCGCAGCCCCCCCGCCGCCGGTGCTGGTCTGGTGAGTAGTGCAGAGGGATGGGATGGGAAGGGGTGGGAAGCGACGGGACGGGACGGGACGGGACAGGACACACCGGCGGGCAGCAGATGTCGGTGGTACAAATACCGCCGCTACTCCGCCTGTGCAGTTCCTGGCTTAGCGCTATTTCTGCCGGCGGCACCGGCCGCCCCCCACCAGCCGCCGCTGCCCGACGGGGCACGATGCCTTGCCGCCGGTGAAGCGCTACGGCAGGACCGATCTCCCCGATTTTAAAAGTTTTACCTCCCGTTTAAACCCGCTGCCCGAGGGCACCTCTAATGGTGTCCTACTGAGCGTCTTGCAAGCTGGGGAGCCGTTAGAAGCGGCGGACAGGTCCCGTCTAGAGCCCTGCCCACGATCGTGGCTGAGCCGTCGAGCATTCTCCCTGGACGAGCTGCATTCCCCGCTCCGGCCGCCCGCCGTCGGTTCGCTGCCGCCGCCTCCCGTGTCTCCAGGGATGGCGGGCGGGAGGGCGCGGAGGGGCTGTCCGCGAGGGTCTGGACACGCCACCATGTTGTTTTTCAGATCCGTGCCTCCCTCCAAAGATGTGTGACGACGAGGAAACCACCGCACTGGTGTGCGACAACGGCTCGGGGCTGGTCAAGGCGGGCTTTGCCGGAGATGATGCCCCCAGGGCCGTGTTCCCATCCATCGTCGGCCGCCCCAGACACCAGGTAAATACGGAGGCAGGACCGTGGCAGGACATAACCTTCCCCCTCTCTCCAGGAGTTTCCTCAGCTAGCCTATTCCCTCCTTTGTTCTTCTGTCCTGTGCCAAATACCCTGCCCTTCCCTCTGCTCACTTCGGGCAGTGGTACCAGTGACACGTTTCCACGTGTTTGTGATCTGTATTTTGCTATCATGAATAAAGCGTTGCTGAGGCTTCATAGTAATATGAAGTTCCTTCCTTCACTAGAAGGCTAATTTCCTTCTGTACCTTCTTGTTAATAAAGTCTTTTTGTATGTCTCTGTCTTTTTCTGCTCCTGATATTGTGCAGTTTGTTTTCAGTCAAACTTTTGGACCAGAAAGAAGTAGTTGAAAATAAGATGTCAATTAAAAAAGGGGGAGGGAAAAGCCTTTCTGCAGGTTAAAGGAAAGAGGATTTTCTGAGTAAACTTCAAATCCTGTTGACTTATTACTTTAATAATGCTCATTTCTTTTGCTAAACAACCTTTTAGTGGTGTGACTGCTTGTGCCTTTCTTGTAAATAGCATGGTTGCCTGTGATGTAATAGTTGGAGTTCTGTGGTGTTGACTCCTTCAAATAATGCTTTTCTGTTTTTTCTTCTCTTAGGGTGTTATGGTTGGTATGGGTCAAAAAGATTCCTATGTGGGTGATGAAGCTCAGAGCAAAAGAGGTATCCTCACTTTGAAATATCCCATTGAACATGGCATCATCACCAACTGGGATGACATGGAAAAGATCTGGCACCACACCTTCTACAATGAACTCCGTGTGGCCCCTGAGGAACACCCTACCTTGCTCACAGAGGCCCCCTTGAACCCTAAAGCTAATCGTGAAAAGATGACCCAGATAATGTTTGAGACTTTCAACGTACCTGCTATGTATGTGGCGATCCAGGCTGTCCTCTCCCTGTATGCCTCTGGTCGTACAACAGGTAAAATCAAGAAATAAGTACTATTTAAATATTTCTTTTCAGGAACTCCCCTTCCCTCCCACTCCAAGTGGGAAGAAAAACAACTGTAAATCATTCAAATTCACGGAGATCTAGGCATTTTTAGTATACAGTGATTGATGATAACAATAACAGAAAAGCCTGTACAAATTAGTTCATGGACAATATGGACCTGTGTGCATTGCTTTTGGAGGGACACTGATTCTCCTTCCACTTGTCATAACACAAACAAGGAGACAGTCCTGTGAAGTTACTGCAGTTATACAAGTGTTACGCCAGTTTAAGAGTTTCAATTGGACCTGAAAGATGCCCATATCAGATGAAGACAATCACTGTTGCAGATGTTGTTACTGCTCCTATGGATTAGCTTACAATATGCACAGAACAGTTGTTTTAAGGTAAAGTTCATACCAAAAAGGAATGTCCAGGCAAGCAAAGGTGGAAGGAATGTGAAAGATCTTTATGGCTAAAATAGAATGATGCTACTTTATACTGCCTGAAAAATACTATGTTCTGTGATGTCTGTTGCTGCTTACTGTGCCTAAGGGCTCTAAGCATTTTCCAGGTGATTCCAACTGCTCTCTGACATTTCTCTCCCAGGTATTGTTCTTGACTCTGGAGATGGCGTCACCCACAATGTACCTATTTATGAAGGCTATGCTTTGCCTCATGCTATCATGCGTCTGGATCTGGCTGGCAGGGATCTGACTGACTACCTCATGAAGATCCTCACGGAGCGTGGCTACTCCTTTGTGACAACAGGTCAGTCCTTCAGCTTTACCCTCCTGTGAAAATCCTTATGTCTTTCTTGGTCCATCTTCTTCCACTAGCATTTTGCTTATCCAAACCATGATTTATTTCCCATCTATCTGCAGCTGAACGTGAGATTGTTCGTGATATCAAGGAGAAGTTGTGCTATGTTGCTCTGGACTTTGAGAATGAAATGGCCACTGCTGCCTCTTCCTCCTCTCTGGAAAAGAGCTATGAATTGCCTGATGGACAAGTGATCACAATTGGTAACGAACGTTTCCGCTGCCCTGAAACCTTATTCCAGCCTTCCTTTATTGGTAAGTGTTCCCAGGAAATTCTCCTTTCTGTAGGAGGTAAAAATGAATCGGAAGATCTAGAAGGTGTCCCACTCCTCTTCCTGCTTATCTAAATTTGGCATGAAATCAAATATAAATAAATAATGGGTTAGATCCTCTGGACATTCTAAGCTGTGGTTGATGTGATCTCAACTTCTAATCAGCTGAGCTCTGGGCTCTTGTTGCAAGTTTAGATCAGGTTTGAGGGTCACAATTTTTTAGTGATAAGATGAGCAGCTAGAATATCATCATTAGGGAGTCAAGCTCAGTGATCCTTATGGGTCCCTTCCTACTTCAGACATTCTATGATTCTGTGTCACTGATGGCAAGAATAGCTTTCAGTGCTGTATTTGTAAGGCTTACACTTAAAACAGTATCTGACTCCATGAAGGAGTAAAGTGTCTGGAAAGAGACTAAAATGGAATGAAGGTGTGTGTATATTTATATGCACTGTAATTGAGCATTGTCACAGTCAGGACAGTAAGCTTTGCTCTTTATGAGTGCAGCTGATGGATATTACAAATGCTTATACCCAAGTCCTGAGCAATACTGCAGTTGTTCATCAGCTGACATCTTACTGCGGATCTAGTGTCAGGCCTTTCAGGAAGCACCTGTTGAAATTGGAATGCAACCTATGAACACTTGCTTCTGTTTTTTTTTTTCTTACTGCCAAGTACTGGTATCTTGGTCCCTGTCTTGGTTATGTCTTGCCTTGATATTTATGAACAGTATAGACTGTATTTTGAAATTGAAATGAAGTTACTGTTGTATTCTTTACTTCTACTTCAACTCTTTTCATTGTCTTTATTGCTGTCTCTACTATATTCAACTAGTGCTTTTCGTGAGACTAACATAATCTGATCCTCGTGTTTTCTGTTCTATATAGCTTTCTCCCCTTGCCATACACAAGTGAGTTTATCTTGTGTGTCTGCTTCTTCTCTTACTGCATATTTTGAGTCTCTTTCCTTTTCCACATGCATTATGATTCTTTCTTTTTCTAACAAATAATTTTATTTTCTAAACTAGTTCTGTAATTATATTTTGTTTGTTTTTCCATAACACTTAATGATCACTAAATAATTTTGCAACAAAGAGATCATAAGAAGTTCCCATTAATGATGAGGAGAAATGCCAAGATTTCTTTTCACGAAGACCACTTGTATAATTTACTGACCTACTTTATTCTTTTTCTTCAAGGTATGGAATCTGCTGGTATTCATGAAACTACCTACAACAGTATCATGAAGTGTGATATTGATATTCGTAAGGACTTGTATGCCAACAACGTCCTCTCAGGTGGTACGACGATGTACCCTGGTATTGCTGATCGCATGCAGAAAGAAATCACTGCACTTGCTCCTAGCACTATGAAGATCAAGGTAAGGATTTTGATTCTGTACCATAAAATGTGGATAAAGATGGAGAAAATGTCCACACTGTTATATAGGAGCAATTCAAGAGTAAGATCAACAGTTGGTGGGAAAATGAGGAGAAATTCCACTTAATTAGAATAATTATATTGGTTAGAAGCAAGTGTTAGAAAAGAGGAAAGTATGGTTATAGAATTTCTTAAGGAATATTACATCTACTTTACCAGCTGCAGAAGATTAATTCTATTATAGAGAAGTTTTTTGTTTACTTAAGGAAATACCTACTGTTTTGTTACATTTCTGCTGTGGTTGTTCAGAAATGTAACAATTAAATGAGGATTTTGTTGCTTTTCTTTATTCTAGATCATTGCCCCACCTGAGCGCAAGTACTCTGTCTGGATTGGTGGCTCCATTCTTGCATCTCTGTCCACCTTCCAGCAAATGTGGATCAGTAAACAGGAGTACGATGAGGCTGGTCCATCCATTGTCCACCGCAAGTGCTTCTAAGCACTTTTTCCCTCAATTTACTTCCCACTCAGGATGATGATGATATGCTTCTTGAAGTCTTCTGTCAACCCTTCCTGAACTCTTCAGTCATTGTACAGTTTGTTTACACACCCGTGCAATTTATTTGTGATTCTAATATTTATTGCTTTATAAATAAACAAGATCTGAGACTTGCAACCTACAAATGTTTGTCTTCTGTTTCATTATATGCATTATCTGATTGAAAAAATGTGACTGAGCACCCTGAGATTTGAAAACTCCCATCAACCTTTCAGTGCATGCATGCCCTAATTGACTTAGGTGTGTTAGGTCATAGTCTTCTATTAATGAGAAGTTATACTTTGTAGTTTACATTTTGAAACTTGAAACATAGGAAGCATCATATATCAAAGCTTACAAAGAAATAGCCTTGAGGGTAGGCTCAGTAAGTAGAATGAGAGGAAGAAAACCTCTTATGCTCTCACACTGGATTTAGAAATATTTCTTCCTTTGCATTTATTATAACCCAAGTATTTTAATATTAATTTATTGAAAGCCAAAGCTTCTGTAAAAGAAGTATGTTAATACATCTAGGATGCAATTTATAACTAATTAGCTCAGTCCTTAAGAGCCATACAATTATTTTCTGTGGGCTATAAATATTTACCACAAACCATTAATTCAAACTGACAGTTTACTCATCTTCTCCCATCCCTTCAAAGCGAAAGAAGTAAAGTCTTTATTTTACCAGTACACAAGTATAAAACTTTGCTGTATAAACATACAACCATTACAATTGTGATTATTTTCACATCATTATTCATGTTTTAAGCAATTTTTAATCCTTAATCTTTACTATCCTTTGTTGCTATTTGACCTACATATGACTATCGTAAATTGCATGGGCTTTACTCTTCCTCACCATAACTTTTTATAACTGCTCCTTGTGGGGTTTTGTATGTTTGGTTGGTTTTTTCTTTTTCTGGGGGGGAGGAGGGGGGGGGTGGTGGTGTTTGTTTGTTTGTTTGGGTTGTTGTAATAAGTAATACCTAAAAGGTAAAATACAGAATGATCTGGCACATTTCCATTAAGGTGATGGAACAAATCAGTGACATAGTTTCAACTATGTACAGGCTGGCATTTGCCTAAACTTGATTTGGGATATCAATAAAAGTGTTTATCAAACTGCATGTACTTAGTTAGGCAAGTGCTATTGCAGGTGTTTGAAAAGATTAAATTTCATGCTAATTTTATTCTCAATAGCTAATTAAAAAAAAACCTCAAACTTTTACACAAAATACTCTTACCTTCTTGAAAGGCATTGCACCTGGCCATTATATGTGATCTGCAATTAAGTAGAATTGATTTTACTCTTTGAATAGATGAAGATATATTTAGTGTCTGCCTCCAGTTTACTTATTAGAAGACAGTTTACTGAGGTGTCACTGTGATTGCTTGCCATTGGCTTACAGCTGAAAACTCAACACAGTCCCACATAACATCCTTGTTGCTAAACCAGGAAGACATCAATTTGATGGATGGACCACTCAGTCGATAAAAAACTGGCTGGATGGCCGCACTCAAAAAGTTGTGGTCAATGGGTCAGTGTCCAGCTGGGGACCAGTAACAAGTCGTGTCCCTCAGGGATTGGTGATGGGACCGGTCTTGTTCAACATCTTTTGTTGGCGACATGGACAGTGGGATTGAGTGCACCCTCAGTAAGTCTGCCGATGACACCAAGCTGTGTGGTTCTGTTGATACAGTGGGAGGAAGTAATGCCATCCAGAGGGACCTTGACATGCTTGTGAGGTGGGCAGATGCCAACCTTATGAAGTTTAACCATGACAAGCGCAAGGTCCTACACCTGGGTCAGAGCAATCTCAGGCATAGCTCCAGGCTGGGCAGAAAGGAAATTCAGAGCAGCCCTGTGGAGAAGGACTTGGGGGTGTTGGTCAATGAGAAAATGAACATGAGCCAGCTTCAGTGTGCACTCACAGCCCAGAAAGCCAACTGTATCCTGGGCTGCATCAAAAGGAGCATGGCCAGCAGGTTGAAGGAGGTGATCCTGCCCCTCTACTCTGCTGTTGTGAGACCTCAGTTGGAGTATTGTGTGCAGTTCTGGTGTCCTCAACATAAAAAGGACATGGAACTGTTGGAACAAGTCCAGAGGAGCAGCCTTCCAGTATCTGAAGGTGGCCTACAGGGATGCTGGGGAGGTACTCTTCGCTAGGGATTTTAGAGATAGAAAAAGGGGTAATGGGTTAAAACTTAAACAGAAGAAGTTTAGATTAACTATAAGGGAGCAGTTCTTTACTATGAGGGTGGTGAGGCATTAGAACAGGTCTCCCAAAGAAGTCGTAAATGCTCTGCCCCTGGACAGGTTGGACAGGGTCTTGGGTGACACGGTTTAGTGGGAAGTGTCCCTGCCCATAGCAAGGGGGCTGTAACTAGATGATTTTGAGGTCCTTTCCAACCCTAACTATTCTATGAAATACTCAAATATTTTTATATATTTTTTTTGGGGGGGAGGGTGCAGAGGAGATGAATGGAGTCATTAAATATAAATTAAGTATAAACATAAAACAAAAATTTAAGCAGACATTAAAACATTCTAGATAAATACAAAACCAAAATTTTAACATAATAATGAATACTTAGATATAAATATTAAACACTTATACTGTACACAGAACACAATACAAATCAAGTAACCCATACATCTGTTAAGGCAAAATCAACAACCTCCACTGTCCTCAAGAAGGTTTCCAGAGTGAACTCTGAAGTTCACACCATTGAGAAATATTGCATGGTTTGAAAACATGTGGACATTTCCAGATTTCTGACCAACACAAATCTAATTACTCAGACTTCAGATGTTAGCCAGTGATGTTTGTATGTTGCTGTTCAGAACCATTGTGCTTTTCCTGCTTGGTCTTCCTTGCTAATGTGAAAGATTCAGCTGGTTAGAAAGGTCATCTCAGGTATTACTGTGAATTAATAGGGTGCAACCCACTGGAGCTTAAAATATTAAGTGAGTATGCAAAGGGCATGCTCAGTTGGGACCAGTGCATGCCTGCCTGCTTGGCTCTGACTGATAGGTCAAGGACAGCAGGTGTACAGCCGGCACCACATTCATGGCTGGCATCAGGAGCTCACCCATGAGCTGTGGGCACGAAGAGGGAACTGAAGGAAGCCACTGACTGCATGACTAGTGGAAAAATTCCTTCTGTAGATATTTTGGGGGCTGTAATTTATGCAAATGGATATGAGCAGCAAGGGTTGCAGAAAATAGTGATATGCTTGCAAATACATAGCGTATGACTAAAAAGTAACAATGACTTACTTTTTTTCTCTTCTTCTAACAAGCTTCCAGATGTATTCAGTTTTAATGCAAAATGTGTGTCCACACTCAGTGCACTGAAAAAAATAATAATTCAATGGGATTGGAATTCCCAGAATCACAGAACCATTAGGGTTGGAAGGGAACTTTGGAGATCATCCAGTCCAACACCGCTGCCAAAGCAGGGCCACCCAGAGAAGGTTACACAGGAACATGTTTAGGAGGGTTTTGAATATCTCCAGAGAGGGAGACTCCACAACCTCCCTGTGGGCAGCCTGTTCCAGTGCTCTGCCACCCTCAACACAGAATCATAGAAGAGTTAGGGGTGGAAAGGACCTTAAGAAAGTCTAGTACCAACCCCCCTGCCATGGGCAAGGGCACCTCACACTAAACCATGTCACCCAAAACCCTGTCCAACCTAATATTAGAATCATAGAATCATAGAATAATACCACCAGGGATGGAGCATTCACAGCTTCCCCTGGGCAACCCATTCCAGTGCCTCACCACACTCACAGTAAAGAACTTTTTCCTTATATCTAATCTAAACTTCTGCCGTTTAAGTTTTAACCCGTTACCCCGTGTCTTATCATTACAGTCCCTAGCAAAGAGTACCTCCTCAGCATCCCTATAGCCCCCCTTCAGATACTGGAAGGCTGCTATGAGGTCTTCATGCAGCCTTCTCTCCTCCAGGGTGAACAGCCCCAACTTTCTCAGCCTGTCTTCATATGGGAAGTGCTCCAGTTCTCTGATCCTCCTCATGGCCCTCCTCTGGACTTGTTCCAACAGTTCCATGTCCTTTTTATGTTGAGGACACCAGAACTGCACACAATACTCCAACTGAGGTCTCACAACAGCAGAGTAGAGGGGCAGGATCACCTCCTTCAACCTGCTGGCCATGCTCCTTTTGATGCAGCCCAGGATACAGTTGGCTTTCTGGGCTGTGAGTGCACACTGAAGCTGGCTCATGTTAATTTTCTCACTGACCAACACCCCCAAGTCTTCTCCACAGGGCTGCTCTGAATATCTTCTCTGCCCAGCCTGGAGCTGTGCCTGGGATTGCTCCGACCCAGGTGTAGGACCTTGCGCTTGTCATGGTTAAACTTCATAAGGTTGGCATCTGCCCACCTCACAAGCATGTCAAGGTCCCTCTGGATGGCATTACTTCCCCCCACTGTATCAACAGAATCACACAGCTTGGTGTCATCGGCAAACTTACTGAGGGTGCGCTCAACCCACTGTCCATGTCACCAACAAAAGATGTTGAACAAATCCGGTCCCAACACCGATCCCTGAGGGACACCACTTGTTACTGGTCTCCAGCTGGACACTGACCCATTGACTACAACTTTTTGAGTGCGGCCATCCAGCCAGTTTTTTATCGACTGAGTGGTCCACCTATCAAATTGATGTCTCTCCAATTTAGAGACAAGGATGTTGTGTATGACAGTGTTGAACACTTTGCACAAGTCCAGGTAGATGACATCAGCTGCCCTACCCCTGTCCATCATCTTTGTAGCCATGTCATAGAAGGCCACCAAATTGGTCAGGCAAGATTTCCTCTTAGTGAAACAATGCTGGCTGTCACCAAGCACCCTGTTGTTTTTCATGTGCCTTAGCACGCCTTGCAGGATAATCTGTTCCAAGATTTTGCCAGGCACAGAGGTGAGACTGACTGGTCTGTAATTCCCCAGGTCATCCATTTTCCCCTTCTTGAAAATGGGGGTTATATTTCCATTTTTCCAGTCATCAGGAACTTCACCTGACTGTCATGATTTTTAAAATATGATGGACAGTGGCTTAGCAACTTCATTTGTCAGCTCCTTCAGGACCCCTTGATGGATTTCATCAGGTCCCATGGACATGTCCACACTCAACCAAATCCTCTCGTACAGCAGGCCCAAGGTCTTCATTCTCACAGTCCCTGTGTCTCTCTTCTAAGTCTTGGGTGATGTTCTCAGAGCATTTTTCAGTGAACACTGACGCAAAGAAGTCATTAAGAACCTCAGCCTTCTCCAAATCCAGGGTGGCCAGTTCTCCTGATAGCTTCTGGAGGGGGCTCTCGTTGTCCGTAGTCTGTTTTTTATTTGCAATGTACCTATAGAATCCCTTCCTGTTATTTTTAACATCCCTAGCCAAGCTTAATTCTGACTGGGCCTTAGCTTTCCTAAACTGATCCCTAGCTTACTGGACAACAGCCCTGTATTCTTCCCAGGATGCCCGCCCTTGCTTCCACTTTTTATAAGCCTCTTTTTTCCTTCAAAGTTTCCTTAGCAGCTCCTTATCCAGCCAAGGAGGTCTCCTGGCCCTCCTGCTGCACTTCCTTCTAGTCGGGATGCAACACTCCTGAGCTTGTAGCAGGTGATTCTTGAATATCAACCAACAGTCTTGGGCCCCCCTGCCCTCTAGGGCTGTATCCCATGGAACCTTGCTAAGCAGGTTCCTGAAGAGGCCAAAGTCTGCTCTCTTGCAGTCCAGGGCAGTGAGCTTGCTGCACGCTCTTCTCACTGTCCTGAGGAACTCGAATTCGGCCATCTCATGATTACTGCAACCAAGGCTGCCCTGGAGCATCACATTTCCAACCAGCCCTTCCCTGTTGGTAAGCACGAGGACAAGCATGGCACCTCTCCTTGCTGGCTTCTCTATTACTTGCAGAAGGAAGTTGTATTCCACACAATCAAGGAACCTCCTGGATTGCTTGTGCTGAGCCATACCATCCCTCCAACAGATATCAGGGTGTTTGAAGTCCCCCATGAAAACAAGAGCCTGCGACCGTGAGGCTGTTCCTATCTGCCTATGGAGTACTTCATCCACAGAGTCGTCTTGATCAGGCAGTCTGTAACAGATCCCCACAGTATTGTCTCCCATTGCTGTTCTCCCTTTAACCCTGACTCACAAACTCTCTGTTGACTGCTCACCTCTCCCCAGACAGAGTTCCACTCTCTCCACCCTATCCCTAACACAAATAGCAACTCCCCCTCCCCATCTGCCAGGCCTGTCTTTTCTAAAGAGCCTGTAACCTTCCATTCCAACACTCCAGTCATAGGAGCCATCCCACCATGTTTCTGTGACGCCTGTTGTATCATACCCCCGTAGATGTGCCAACATCTCTAATGCCTCTTGTTTGTTCCCCATGCTACGGGCATTTGTATAGAGACATCTGAGCTGAGCTCCAAATGAAGCCGTCTCATTGCCTGGAGTGGCTGGAATATCTCTACATTGCTCTGAGCATTTATTATAGGTGCTGGCAGCTGACTAGTTGTGTTGGGATGGAATGATGCCCCCCTCTGCCAACACATCTAGTTTAAAGCTTCCTTGGCCAGTCAGGCAAGCCTCCTACCAAAACCACTCTTCCCCTTCATTGTCAGACCAGCTCCACCAGCCCCCAGTAAGACCTGGCCTAGTAAATTGAATCCCATGTTCTTGATACCCAAATCCCTGACTATAGCACCACCCTTCTAATCATTTATTAATCTGGTCAATCCTCTTAGCCTTTTTAAGGTCCTCCGCTGTATCCTGGAGAATTTATGAAATTACCATCTGAGCTCCAGAGACCCTAACCACCTCTCCCAGGGCTCTGTAGTAATTCTTTATGTGTTCTGGGCTACTGCTATCTATATCACTAGCATCCACATGGATCACTAGAAGTGGGTAATAGTTCATGGGACTTACTAGAGCAGGCACCCTCTCTGCAACATCCTGATCCATGTTCCTGGTAGGCAACACATCTCCCTTGAGATGGGGTCAGACCAACAGATGAGTGCCTCTGTTCCTTAGTAGAGTCCCCTACCACTACAATCCACCACTTTTTCCTGGCAGCACCAGTACAGATCTTCTTTACCAGTGCACCACCTGGCTATTTCTGGTGCAGGTTTGTTTCCTCATCAGCCCTCTGCAGGACAGCAAAATGGTTCTGGGTGGGGACATCAGATTTAGGAGGAAGCCCCTTGCTTTTAATTGTCCTCTTCCTCCTTTTTTGTTGTTTGTGGGGTTGTTTTTTTTTTATTTCTTGTTTGTTTTTGTTTTTGTTGTTTTCTTGTTACTATTTTCCAGCTTCCTGGGTTAATGGCTTCTTTCTTCCCTCCATGAGCTACAGTGGACGCATGAGGCCCCTGCACTGTTTGGGCCTGGAGCAAGCAGTCCTGCTCCTGCTCAGCTTCCCTGACATCTTGCAGCCTATTGACAGCCTCCCACAGCTCAGCCCCTGCTGCAGGAGGACCTCCACCAGGGAGCATGGAGTGCAGCCCTGCCCATTGTGTACCCTCCCCTCACAAGATCAGTGCAGGCACTCTCTACACTCCGAGCTCTGCACCTCAGCCTCCGCTCTCATTGGCTCTCTCTGGGTGCCTACACTGGCCACTGCTGGGGCAGGCAGAGCAGAGCTTCCAGACCGGGCCCTGGTCACAAGGCGAGTGTGCACCATCCCGCGCGAACTGCCCGTGTGAACTGCTTCAAATCGCGCTCCCTGGGTAGGTTTTTAACCACTCAGGGCTGGTGCCGCTTCTTCTGGCTCCCCCCGTGTGAGTCCCTGCTCGTGGTAGCTGAGCTGCCGGCTCCTGGGCAAGGCCTGTTGAGGACTTGAGGCTCCCTCAGTGGCTGTTGCCACTCTGAATTGAGGCTCCTGGACCCTGAGTCTCCCCCGTCTCAGGTGCTGAGGGTGTTCTCCCTCGAGCTACTCACCTCAGCAATTGACCAAACATAAAGACGTTCTTCCTCACACTGAGGTGAAACTTCCTGTGTTTTAGTTTATGGCCGCTGCTCCTTATCCTATCACTGGGCACCACCAAAAAGAGTCTGGCACCATCCTCCTGGCCTTTGAGATCTCTTTGGCCATCTCCCGCAATCTCCCCTCATAAGAGAAACATTTCAGACCCCTGATCACCTTTGTGGCCCTAATTTATAATTACTATTATAATAACTAATAACTATTTATGGAAGCAAAACTAGGACTTTAAAATATAGACAACGCAACTGATAAATTTGATTGAGAGGAATTTGAGTGTTAAGTCACATAAGTTGGGCTTCAAGACACATATAAGACATACCACTGTTATAATTTGTTTATATTTTACAACAAGAATTAATTAATTACAGTAGTATATATTTCGTATGGCAAATGTAGGTGGTATAATAGGATACAGAAAATAACTGGAAAGCATTTATCTGGTGAAAAGAAAAACTATTGCAGATACACCGTTGAAAAAGGCACATTAAAACCCAGGTGTACCCAAACCCTGTTGTGATCATCAATCTTCAGCTCTGAACTGCCTCAGCCAATGAAGATATTGACATAAATTTTGAGACTCAAGGATCACAGCTAACCATTGTTTTTGATGAGATTCTCTTTGGATGGAAGAAGGAAACAATGTTCAGCCAAATTTATAGATTTTGAGAAGCATTGTGGATACATTGCAAAACATCTATCTGCCACACCAAAATGTCCTGTTTGACTTTGCAGCTCCTTGTTGCTTTCTACATACAATGGAGTAGAAATAATTCAATCAGAATTATAGAATTATCAGAATAATTCAATCAGTTAGAGTAAAAGTCAGTCTAACATGATTTTAAGCTACAGAAAGAGGCTTTATTCAGTAAGAAGTTCTAAAAAGTGTTTAAAAATACTTAAGAGAACAGGGACGAGCAGGGACAAAATCTGCCTTGTTGGCAGCCCAGTACTTCTGCTTCTGACTGAGGCATTTTGCAGTGTTACCACTGTTGCCTGATCCACAGATCTTACAGAAAACTCTCCTTGTAGGTCAAGAAGCATGTTGGCACTTAAGGAGTATTGGGGGATAGGATTATGATCAGGATAGAAAGCTTGTAATACCTATACAGAGTATATGCTAATAATCTGAAAATCCTATGATTCTGCTTTAAAAGATAGGATTTTTGACAGGGAATAAGGAGATGATTCAGAAGTCACTTGTTAATGCTTCAACATTACTTTCAAAAAAACTGGTAGGACAGTCATAAATTTGATAGGGTTGTCTACTTTGCACTAATCTTCTCTAAAAAGGCTGTTTTAGCTAAAGCTTTAAAAAAGTCACCCTGAGGTAAAGCAGCAATATAAAAATGTTTAGCATGAATAATTGATTTCTGTAGAGTGATAACCTTTTTAAAAATGTAGAATAAGAGGGGTTTATGCTTAAAAACATTAGGTGACTGTAAATATATGTGACAGTCAGATTAATCTACATTTATAGCACAACAATAGAAAAAGAATAGAGAAAAACTTCTTCTCTGCTGATTGGATAAACTGAATACAAGGCAGAGACTGATACTTTCTTCCAGTAAGAGCTTAATCCAGTCCCACCCTGAAGCATCCTGTGACACAAGTAAAAGGGAAAAAAAATAATTTTTAAAAGTGAGTAGGAAATCTTACTCATTACCTCAAGAAAGAAACAATTTGGACAATTAATGTACTACCAGTTACTCCTGAGGATGACTACAACTGCTGAAACTTGCAAACTCAACATACAGAAATGTTAATGGTTGGAAAAAAATGTTATGCTGATATATAATTAAAAGATGGAAGTAATTTGTGATTAAGTTGTCTTGTGTGAGTAATGTTGGTTGAAATTAATTTAGCAGGCAATATGTATATATATATATACATATATATGTAAGTATTTTGGGTGACATGATTTAATGTGAAGTGTCCCTGCCCATGGCAGGGGGGTTGGAACTCGATCTTAAGGTCCTTTCTAGCCCTAACTATTCAATGATTCTCTGATTATATATATATATATATGCAGAGGAAAAGGTGGATGTGGCATAAAGCTATATTGATGTAGATCTTCATAACACCCCAGCAACATAGTAAGTCTGGAAGGTGCCCAATAAAATCCAGGTAGCAAAGCAGTAAGAAAGAGCTTAAAGATCAGTTCTGAGTCTCTAAGCCCCTCAGTTTTAGATTACCAGAAAGGGTATTGTCAGTGATAATGAGGACTACATGAGCTTTCTTTCCAAAGAGTCCCAAATGAGTTATGAGCTACATGGTGGATATGCTGTTGCAGAAAGGCAATGTTCAAAGGGTAATTGAGGACCTTCTGGGTGCTGGTGAAGACCTGCAGCTCCAGCTCTTCTATAGAGAGTGGAAATGGGTATCTGTAGCAGCATAAAAACAAACCCCTGCCACATACTCCTCCCTCTCCTCCAGCTATCTGTAGCTGGTTGTGGATGCCTCTCCTGAGATGGGAAAGCAAGCAGGTGAAAAATCTAGTTAATTTCATTCTTCGGAGGAAAGGGACTGGGAGACACATATTGCTGGGCCAGTATGGGTGGAGACAGCTTCCACAGTATCCAGAAGTGCAGGGATTTTACAGCAGCTGCCATCAAGGATGAAAGAAAAGTTTAGGGAATTCAAACCATATCCTAATGTTTATGTAATAGCTGAGTTTTGATGGTTAATTTCATGATAATTCTTTAATTTTGATTATATAAATTGTTTTCAGGACACAGGCTTGTGTCTTCAACAGCTGTCTCTATTTTTTAAAAAAACCCAAACAAAACCCAAAACCAAAACCCAAACACAAATAAAATAAGAAATATTAATCTTAACCAATAAAAATATGTACCTTGGGTCTTTTTTTTTTGGTACTAAATATGTTTAGTTACTAAAAATGTTTTAAAGTGGACTGCATGTTTACAATGCTTTGATTTTCTGGTAAGTCAAAAGGGAGAAGAACTTTTGCAGAAATAGAAATTTCAGCAGTTTTAAAGACAAATCACTGAAGAAATCATAAGGAAAAAGCACTTTATACTTCTGTAGCATGAATTATGTCTTGAATTTAGCACCTACCCTGGGAGATCCTTCCTTGTCAAGGAACCCCAGCTATAAGAAATTTTTTTTCACCAGTTAAATCATGGGCACCCTGTAGTTGTAATCTTTGTGTAATAAGGCGAATAATCTCCTCAGTCTTCCGTTAGAGGCTAAACAGAAAACACTGTTCTTGAGCTAAGCTTCTGACTTTATTATCTGAAGTATTAATCTGACAATTTGAGTAAATGATTATTGATATATATCACCAACCAATTCAATTACTAATTCAGCACTGCTTGTGAATTTATTTTTGTTATTGTGTTGTTCATAGTTGGAACGCTGAACTCACAGCAGACAGCTTGTTCGTGTATGTAGAAATGCAAATTGTAAAAAAAAATCTGTTGTTTTATTCTTACAGAAGTTCAATGATTTCTCAAAAGCAATGTATTTATTTGCAGGAATGAACATATAGTAGGTATTTATGTTTATTACTAAATATCACAGTCCATTTCAAGATACTAAACAATGCCCAAATATACTTTTAACATGTAATGTAGTGTATTGTAAAAACCAGAACCTTTAATATGTTACAAAACCTTTAATATGTGGTGCACAGTTTTTAAAAATTCTCTTAAGCCTTACTAGTCTTACTAGCATAGAAATAAATTTAGATTTATTTTCAATTGAATTGGAGCTCTCTTGTGCAGCTCAGCTCTGTAGGGCAACCAGACAAACCGCAGTAATGCAGTAGCTTTTGATCTTTTGCCCGTGTATTTTGGCAGCTAAATCAATGGACTTTGAAAGAGACTTACACCGAACTGATATCTTCACTATATGTAGGAAAATGAGTGATTATCCTGTTTCTGGTGATAGTCTCTCTTGCATTTGGTTCTGGGTTTTCCAAAGTGTTTGATGTATAACATATATGCATTTGTACATGTGTGTATATACATATAAAAATATATTTACACATGTGTGCATATATATGCATACAGATATTTTTCTCTCACTCTTCAACTTTGTAATAGAAGAGTATCCCTGACAGAGGCCACATCTGTATGACATAGCATATGAATAATCCCTTAGAAAATCAGCATAGCTGAAGATGGAAGGACAATGTCAGAAGCATCGCAGAGATATTTGACCAATACAAAACTGTAGATATTTTTTAGCCTGTTTCTAAGACAGAATTTAATCTCTGATTCAGTTTTCTGCTCAAGGGAAAACCTCAGAACTTTGGAATTTGGGGAAAAGATCAGAACTGAAGTGTTTTTAGTGATAGTGTAAAATAATTTTTCCTTCTTACAACGTACAGTCAAAGTGCCATCAACGTATGATTTTCAAACATATTGTGGATATATCACATACTGCTGAAAGGGTAAAAAGTGCTCAAAGTCATGTAGAGAATAAGTTTGCAAGGTCTGGTGTCACATTCTATAATTTAATGGCTGCAGCAATACTTTTGTAGATTTTTTCTCTCTGATCAAACATAACATCAGCTGTTGTCATCAACTAGGTAGACAAATTTGTTTCTGCCCTTTCATTTCAGCTGAGACCATGACTTCTGCCCATTACACTGGCACCTAACAGAAATAGGAAACCACCTTCTGACCTTGGTTTTTGTAAATAAACAGCATATGAAATTATCAGGAATAGTATGCTGCAGGCTCTTTTTTCTGCCAAAAGTCATACAGAGTTCCTTTGCTCATTCTGTCTGTATTTATTAAACAAAGCAAATATATTGCCATTTAATGCTGAAAAGACTATTTCTTTTGTAAGTAATAATACAGAGATGGTGATTGAGCAATCTCCAAATAGGGTCGTATGGTGACAGAGAGACAGTGGGTGCTATTAAAAGCTTGACATTTATCACTCACAGTGGTTAAATTTGTCATGGTATTTGTGGCATTTGCCAATCTAAATATAGAGAATGCCACAAATGCCACATAACAGATAAATAATGCTGTGCAAAACTCAACAAACTGCTGGTAGTGCTGTGCTAAACCTACAGTGCTCTATGTTCTGGAAATGCATTGCAGATGTTATTAGCTAGGAATTTATCAACATGGAAAGGTAAAAAGTTTATTACGCTTTTCTTTTCCTTTATTTTGCTTATTTATACCTGAAGGTCTTTTGTACAGGAAATATTTGTGTGCCTGTCTGTAGCCCCCAGAGTAATAAAGCTCTTACCAGATTCTGAGTATCCCAAAGCTAATAAAAAACAGATCATGATGTATCATTCACATAGACAAAAAGGAGTCTGTCCAGTACATGAAGTTTAGGAAATATTCCTGGAAAATATACCATGCATCCTGTGATAAACAACCAAAAGTGCAAGCTTATTGGATGAAATGGCTTCTCAAGCAGAAAGTTGTTCTCTAGGACATAATTTAAGAGTTTCTAGAGCTCTTTTTAAATCCTGGAGGACAAAATGGATATGATCAATCACATTGGACACTTACTTTTCAGACATAGAAAAATCATCATTATTTTATTTTCAATAACTGCAGAAAAGGCATTAAGATAAAAAAAGTGCATAATAGAACTATTTTTTTTCTCCATCTAATAAAACTTTAACGCTGGTAGAGGAGAAAAACCCTGTGTCCCTATCTTACAGTGTTGTGGTTTTGGAGTCTAGACACCCAATTCCCATTCTGATCTTGGAAATATTGTTTCTTGACTTCTCTGTGTTCACAGGGTGAACATGAAATGGTCAGCTGCTCTCAGGTCTTACCCACAGGTGCAGTTTTGTCACTGTTTGGCTGGAGGAGGTGTTGTGGTACTAAAGCAGCAATTCTCACAGGTATTAAGTCATGCAAAGGGTATTTTGCTACACCTTAAGAAAGTCTAGCAAAAAGTTGAAAGAATGTGGCCATAGTTGTGACTAAGTTCTTCATCTTTAGTGATAATGCACACTAGATTCCTTAACAGGATTCTGACATGACAGACCTAAAGCCGGAGTTAGATAATTTCCCTGTCATGGAGCTCTGGAGAATGATTATTAGATTATCTCTTAGGTTTCTGAATGCATCTGATTACAGCAGATGGCACTGAAGAGTATATAATGAAAAACCTGTTACCAGTCAGTCCTGCTCTCAGTCCTTGTCAAGAACTCTGTTGCTGGGGGACAGCCTATGCAACCATGGTCTTCACCACAGGCTGGAGGCAAATCTCTGCTCCGGCATCTGAGCACCTCCTCTCTCTCCTTCTGCGCTGATGTTGCTATCCGCAGAATTGGTTCTCTCACATATTCTCACTCCTCTCTGTGATTTCTGAGATGATCTTCATATTAAATATCAAACATAAGAAGCACTTTTGTACTCCCTTTAGAATGCAGTGTTAAGCCGTCACAGAAGACCATTTAAAATTTGAGTCATGTACTAGTTTAGCTTTGCCTTTTTTATGTGTACTGTGATTTAGTTTTCCTATTTACACATTCCCTTACTTTACTTAATAAAAAAAAAAAATATTTTTTTAACAAGCTATTCATAGACACAATTGCAGTGCACTTGATTTGTTCCAGAAGCAGCTGTGGTAGGTCATACCAACTCTGCAGGACAATGTGACAAAAGCAGATTGGTACTTCCTAGTTCTGGAAAGACTTTTTTCCTCTGCTTCCAGAGAAAAGAACAATTAAATAACATTTATTTAATTATATTTATATATTCACTTGATACAGTTCTCTGAACAATCCTACCAGTGAAAAGAAAGGATAGTTCCTATTTATTGTGTCAAAACCAATCATAGAACCATATCATAGAATGGTTTGGATTGGAAGGGACCTTAAAGCTATCTAATTCCACCCCCCCTGCCATGGGCAGGGGTAATCACCTTGCACTAGACCATTTTTTTCAAAGCCTGGCAACAATGTCTTACTTTACAGTATACTTTTCTTTTTTTCTCAAAAAATCTTCTTAAAAACTGAGGAAAATCACATTATTGGGAAGAGCTAAGAATGAGAGGATGGATGTTATAAATGGGTAAGCTCAGTCCCTGTACTCTGCTTGAGGATGTTTCTATCATCATGGCACAGCCAGGAGGTTTGACACCCAATTTAGTATAGCTTGCTGGCCACACTGTCTTTCACAGTGAAACGTGCTGTACTAAGTACACTCTCTGTTCAACAGGAACTCTGCCTGCACAGTGTATATGACTCACCCACCTGTCTAGTTGGTGTTCTTCGGTTTAATTGATCTATCTTTGAGCTCATGTTTTCTCTCATGCCTTGTTTGCCTTTGTGGCAGTCATATTTGGATTTCACACATTCTTCATTTTTGCTGTACATGGTGCCTTCAAGCCCAGAACAGTGTGCACTGACATTTCAGGTAGCATGATACTGGACTTTGATAACTAGTTGGTGTAATTAAACTAAATACACTTCACAAATATTTATTAAATCCCTGTGGGGATGTGGCTATCATTTTTCTCTTTCCCCCACTGCACTAGCTTTTGTGTAAGCCTTTTCTCTTTATAACACAATTTCTGCCCCAAGGCAGATCCTTCGCTTTAAGGAAATATATGAAATAATAAAGTGCATCAAACAACACTAATGAAATAAATCAATAATCTATCCATGTAATTTTTATATACTAACTATTGAACTCATGTTTAAGCAGGTCAAGTACTTATCAATAAGTGTTTGAAGTCACATGCCCATATTTTGCCTACTGAAAATCTAAGATATATATACTTATGTTGAAATTTGGACTGTAAATCTGCTCATTTCTATTCCTCAACATGAAAAGTGGTCTGGTTTTGAGAAAACATTAGATAGCCCACACTGAGACATGAGGCCTTGAAATTGCTGTTAGAAAATGTTCTGTGTGTAATTTTAATCTATTTTAACCATATTAAGACCTTTATTAAATTTAAAGCTCAGGAGGCATGGTCCTTCTGTTTTCTTGATTCACTGTAACCTGACTTCTTAGGCACAGTAAAGCTTCTGTGAGAAGACAAGTCCTCCGTTGGCTTGTTATAATTTTCCATCAGCAAGTCTGTGTTTCATTGTGGGTCTATGCTGAAGGAGGAAAATGACAGTAAATATGGATGGGCTAAGAGATGCTTACTGTCCTGGGTCAGGAGGTATGACCTCCTTATTGGTTCGAACACAGCCCTGAGGTATATGCACCCAAAATGGAGATATCCTGGAGGGGGTGACTGAAGAAAATAAAATTCTGTATTTCTTTGATTGTGTTCCCAGGTAGAGACAAGTACAGATATAAGAGATGCTTCAAAAGCTGAAAAAAAAAAACCAAAAACCCAACCAGAAAATTCAGAATTTGCAATAAATCTAAGTAATTGATACAAAACAATAGTTGATTAAAATGTACACGTTTACCCATTTGCATTTAAGTGTAAATGTATGGAGCTGTTCCCACTCTGTTGTAGCCTTTGAATTTCAACAGACATTTTAAATGGTAAATTCTACTGTTCAGGGTCTGTTTTAGATATTCAGCCTGGCAAGAGGTGAGTAATGGAACCTTTCAGTTTCCCTTGATCTTCAGGGTAGAGCTGGGAAAGCACCAGTGGAAGGATAGCCAGGGATGACTCAAACATCTGCTTGTTGCATGAACCAGCCAGTCCACACTGAGCCACTGAGTCTCCTGGGAATGCTGTAAAGAAGGTGTGAATAGGGTAATGAAAGTCACATCTTTCTATGCTGTTTACCACCCAGTAGAAGAGACACAGCCTTAGATTGAGGAAATTTTCTTTCTTTTTTTTTTTTCTTAATAAATCACTGATAGTTTGGTATGTTTCTCACAGGAAAACAGTTCTCCCTTTCTTACAGGGAAGTGTGAAAGAGGTTGCAAACAGCTACAAAGCAGAATTTCTAAATCTAAAATGCAAAGTAAGTATCTGATTAAAATGAGGACAGATTTGCATAAGATGTGTATAAATCAGTGTAGCCCTTGAGCATCTCTGACCTATGTGAGGAATTATGTGGGTTTCACTGTTATCTAGAAAAAGAAACTAACTTCCAGTACCATAGCAACATCATGCATAATGCTGATTTAGGTTTTTTTTTCTTAAAAGCACATAAATAAATATGCACAATTGTTGGTTTTCTACAATGTTTTATGAATGATTGAATTTATCTTTTTGCCTTGCTGTATCACAAATTCTTTCCCACAGTACCATCTCTAGTACATTCTGGAAAATATAGTTATGAATTGAATACTTCAGAACATCATCATATTTGCAAAACCCGGAAGTAACTACTTGAACTTTCTGTGGGATTAAACCTTGAGTATCCTAATCACAACTTTATGAAACTCAGGGCTTTTGCTTCATAGAAAATTCTCATAGTCCAAATTTGATTTTATTCCATTTTGGAATAGAAATATTACAAAAAATATAATGAAAAGCTCATCCTGGAAAACTTTTTGTTTAGGAAAGATTAACAAAAGGTGTTCTGAAAAGAAAGCATGCTCCACAGCATTAAGTAGATGCTGCTTGTTAATAACCGTTGTGGAACTCACAAAAAATGCCAGTTTAAATCACCACCTGTGAAACTCCAGATGTGCATGACTGGGATGGCTCCAGGAAACTCTTCTGGGTCTATGAATTGGTGTTTTCCAGTGAGAGCATGTGAACCTATAGAGCAGACTAAAAATTGGCACTTCTGAATGTTAATAACACTTAAATTCACTTGAAGTTTTTTTTTTTTAACATTCCAGAAGTCTACAAATTATGTCAGATTTTTCTCTC
The DNA here is from genome assembly GCF_012275295.1 of Melopsittacus undulatus. Lineage (NCBI taxonomy): Eukaryota > Metazoa > Chordata > Aves > Psittaciformes > Psittaculidae > Melopsittacus > Melopsittacus undulatus. The sequence goes on along the minus strand of NC_047530.1, from coordinate 43,138,918 downwards.
AAACCCATGAGATACACTTCTGATCCACATATACTAATCTTACTGAAAAGATGACTCAGCAGCTTTTACCTAGGGCCTTACCTGAGTCTAAATTCACATGGAATTTAAATATATCCTCCCCACACAGGCTGTTTAAATAACCTCAAATAAGATTATTGAGGACTTCTAGAGAACAGGAGTTACTATAGAATTACTTATTAAATGCTATTTTATATTTTTTTTGTAGTCATGCAAATAGACACTAATTATAACTCATGCATAAATACATGCATTTACACATACATGCATATGTGTGTATATGCATTTATACCTTACTTATCTGTAATTGATTTAATATCAAATATATTTCACACATTTTTATTGTAACCATAGAATCTTTGACAGAAAGATAAAAACCTCTGCATTTCTTACTAAGATCCTGCTTTTCACTCCTGTTCACTGACAGTTTACTTTCAAATCAATCATTTGACTGCCCTAGTTATTTCAAGGGATTGTTTCAGCCTGACCTCCAGAGATATGCTTTAATGTAACGTGAATTCTCTTCTGAGACTGGTGAGATAAGGAGGGAGAGGATGAGAATGAGGAGCACCAGGAATACTGAAGACATATGGTGGCGTAACAATCAAAACAAAGGAAAACAACTCTGCCGTAAATCCTTACACTTAACTGAAAGCAGCTGGGAGTACAGAGATTCAGCATTCAGATGAAGACAAATGTAGACAACCCAAAGCAAAGCAGTAGGTCTGAAAAAAAAAAAAAAAGCTTCATGCAATGCATTCATACTGAAATATTGAAGGATGATCTCTCATAGTTTCTTTTTCCCCTGTGGAATACAAGAAACATCAAAAAGCTGCTAAGAGGACTCTTTTTTCTTATTATTTGATTTTTTTTTTGCTGTTCTGTGTATTCTGAATCACACAGTAACTTCCTCAAAATTTGTATTCTGCTATTAGAGATCTTAAAATATTTTGTTGTAAATAAGATATTAAAGGCTTTAAATTCTAGCTCCACTGAAGTCAGTGGGATTTGCCATTAGTACCATGAAATTTACTATCATAGGGTTACTATGATAGTATGATATAGACAATTTTTTAAAAATACATGATTATCATTAAATGTAGTTAAGTTTCTTCTGTTTATAATTGGTAACTGCTTTTGAATTGTAAGGAAAAGATGAAAATAAGTTTTGCCAAACTGCGTCTAACTAGTGTCCTGTATTGGTTCTGACATAGTGGCTGTGTAATGGGCTCATATTTTACCAGTTATCAGTTATATAGGTCTGTGTATCTTTTGTAATACCTTTAAAAGACTTTAAGAAAAAAAAATCAATTATTCATCAGTAAAAGATCATTTTTATTCCCATACTAAATTCATTATTATGTTAGTATGTGCATATTTCCTTGCATCCTTGCAATGTGTACTAAATTTGGTTATATAGTATCCTTCATACTCTTCCATGTCCAAGGTATTTTTGAAAGCCTCTTTCTTTAGTGAGTAAGGAATCTTAGAGTAGACTATAATGGGAATCCATATAAGATTTGCTCACAAATTTACACTTAAGTCATCATAGTCCATGAAGCTACATTAATGGATGCTTCAGCACAATGTGAGTGCTCTTTTGAAAATGCTGAAAGACAGAAGGGAAAATCAAGATACAAGCAGCAGATGATCTGGCCACCGGAATATTTTACTTCTTATGTACATTTTTTTTCCAGAGCCTGTCAGCTTCTAAGGGTTTGATTCAATGATGTTTCCTTTCTCCTAGCTGTAGCTTGTCTGCAAATAAGCAAAGCTTAAGCTCAGGAGTTTGCAAGAATGTGTACATTTATATATATATATGTATGTGTGCATATATATATGTATATATGCCAGAAGTATATGCAAATGTCATCTAGTATATAGGTCCAAAATATTTCCACAGAAATTAATTTGAGCTGTTAATTTGTGCAATAAAAGGTTTTCATGGACTGCTACTCAAAACCCCCATGAAACTTGAGTGATTTTGTCTGCCAGGGAATAAAATATTCTGTTATTAGAAAAGTATGATACATAAAATTTGTTTTCTACTTAAAGCAGTTACATTTAGATATTTTAAATTGCATTAGTTCAGAACACTGAGGAAAATTTACTTAATACCTGCCCCCCTCAATAATATTTCTTATACTAGCCAACTTGGCAAAAATAGTTATGGAAATTCAGCATACAACTTACAAGCCCTATTCATATATATATTCTTCTTTACAGGTGACATTCATTGATTTTCCAAAGAATTTTCTATTTATAGCAATCTTCAGTCATAGATATAGACCTCTGATGCATAGTAGAGTCTTAATATGGTTATTAGGCTATTTTGTCAGCTTACCCATTACAGAAAGTCCTCAGTTCTGTGCACTTGACACCTTCCTTTTCTCAAGCATGAACTCTATAAATATAGGCTGTATTTCATCTTCACAACAAGGAACAGAAGTGCTTGCCCTGCTATTGACAGCTCTGACACAAACACTGTTGGCCAGCTGTGAAGAGTGTGCTACTTATTTCTTGGCAGCACAATGACAGTAGTCTTGAAATGTTCCTTTCTTTTGTGAAGGACTGAGGTCATTAGTACATCCAGGTCTCTTACCTTTTTGGGAGTCTTTACTTTTTAAACTGTAGGAAAAATACACTTTCTGTGGTGTAAAATACTCAAGTTGTCTTTTGAAGGAATCTCATCTGAGAGAAAAACACCGAGAGGGGTTTCTTATTAAGATCCACATAGCAGCTGACTGCAGTTAGGGTTGTACCCATACAGTGGGTGGAGAACATGGCACAAATGCTCATTTTAATGAGAGAGAAAGTGTAGGTGGAAGCAGATGACCTAGATGAATTTATGAATAAAAGATCTAATCTGATGCAATCATTTCATTAATACACACATGGCACCAAATGAAAACAGAGAGTAGCAGATGGCTGTGAGAGGTCTTAAAAAGGCATTTTCAGTTTAGTAGCTAATGACTTAGATTTCATGGATGACACCAAATACTAGCAGAAAGGGAGAATTTATCAGTTCTTCAAATAAAGTTCTACTGATTTATGACAGTAACACTGAAAATTCTTCTGTGACAAGCTAGAAATGTAGTCACAAAGCAGATATGGGGCAATGTTTTACAAAAACTTCTAAAAGACAAAACCAATATTTTCTTTAGTAATAGCTCACAGATTTTAATTAAAAGGTCTTCCTTTGCCCCCAGTTTGATACAATTTGTGGAAACAGTGATTTGTAATAAAATAATGAAATAGTTATTTGTCATACAGTTTTGGAATCTAAATATGGTATTTATTTATGCTGCAATTATGGATCCATTGTGAATAACTGCAGAAAAAGATCATCAAGGAAGGTCATTGGGATAGTATGGGATAGTACTTGAAATATGTAGCTTTACTTTAAGATAAAATCTTTGGAATAAATTTAGGATGAATGTATGACTTTAAAAGGAGGTTGTATGTCTTGTGTAAGATATGGATTGGGTTTTAACATTAGTAAACCTCAGTATAGAAAACAAGAAAGCAGGGAAATGCCATTGTTTAGCACACTGTCTTATAGCGGGTATGGCACTAGCAGTGTGGGTTCTTCATCCCACCCAGTCATGCCATCTACATCCAGGCTGGAGGGGGACAAACAGGAGAGCCAAGTGTGTCATCTCTGCTCCCAGTCTAATTCTCTCTACTTGAAGAATATGCTGCCTGCGAGATTTGACTGCTTTCTGAACCCTTAACAAAACCTGACCAGGGCAAAAGGGCTAGACTTCTTAGAGAGAATCTGGCCTACAGCTTCTTAGAAACATATTAACCTCGATTTGGCACCAAAATGAGTACAAATAAAATCTCATTCCTCAGACCTAATCCAAGATCAACTTAGTTTATATTATTTTCTCATGAATTAATATTGCGGCAGTGGCATTTTTGAACACAGGCAGACTGAAGTTTTCTTTTTGCAAAGCTTATTTGAGCTCCTATTAGGGACAACAGAGTTCATACTGAATTCTGTGTGTAGAGGAATACTCATTTTCTTTGAATTAAAAATGTACCCTCCCATAAAAAGCCCATGCATGGAGTGGGAAGTTGATTTTGTTTCCTTTGTATGCAACTGATAGCAGTATTGAACAAGGAAGACTTGGTCCTACTGCAAACTGGTATTGCTGCTTCATTAGGAAATAGTTCTTTGTAATCCAGGAGAGCTTTATCAATCCTGAATGCTTGTGAATGAAATGTAGGCATGGTTTTCTAATGTGAACACTACACAGTGCAATATACATTTACAGCATTCCTGGCAGTGTGCTGCTCTGTAAATCCTGGCTTTACCATAGGCTGAAGCACTCAGGGGAATGGTCTAAAACCTCAGATGAACCTTCAGAAGCTGAAAATCTTCTTATGTCTACAATTCTCTCTACAATCATGACTATACACGATATGAGTACTTTCTTATTTAGACAATTTGTCAGACAAGTCCACAGGTTGCTGTTATACATGCAATGAATAATGGAAATGCAAATAATTATGTTCTTCATACACCTTTCACTGTTGCACTAAACACTCAGAGAACATCACATTGATTCCTATTACTTCTATTTTGAAAAGAAATCAGGGCTCAAAGGATAGAAAATTGTAGTTCCAGAAACTGTACATGTAAGTTTGAGATATTATAAGTCCTTTGAGCTTTCCAGGCACTTAAAATGTATGCTGACATAATGAAAGAAAGTCTCACACTGACACAATTCTTTTTTCCTCCAAACTCACTAAGGTCTAAAATTCAGTAAACTTTTTCAAGTCCAAGGCCAAGTATCCCGTATGTAAATACAAGTTACTGTTAAAAAAGAGGCCAGCTATTTTGGAATGAGATGCAACTCCTATAAATGCAGACCTGAAAGTGTTTAACTTTAAACCATATTGAAATCAAAAGTAATTTCATAACAGTGCTTACATGCTTGTAACATTCATTTATGGTATTTCCCCTCCATGTCTCCACAGCTGGGCTGTCAGTAGTAAATAAAATTCATCACACACAGCAAACACTGACTAACTGTTCATTAATAGGCCATTTTCTTATATGATCAGAATTTAATTCCTTTTTATTTACGGGTCCTAAAAGCTCAGATAAGTGGGTTTTCTGAGTGCTAGAGAACAGCTTTGCTTTGTAAATTCTTATATTTGTCTATGAACCAAATTCTTCTTTCCCTAATAATTTCAATCACAGGCTTTCCCTCTCTGTTTGGTTTGCTAAACAGGATTATCATCATTAGCTTCTTAGCATATTCCCTGCCCTCTCTCATTCTGCGCATGCATTACTGCTTCCTTTACTGGTTTGGTTTCTTCCATTTTCAGATCCATCTCCAAACAGATACTTTGTGGTCCGTATGAGAGGCACTCAGTTGTCAGGGTCATTGGGTAAATAGTTATAGTCATTAGTTACAGTGTTTCTGCAGCACAACTGCAGGAAAATTGAGAACCAGCTTTTAGGAAAACGCAGTCAAATTTTAGAGAAAAACAGTGATTATTCAGTCTTATCAGTAATTCCCAACAGTGTGGGAAGGAAACAACCTAGATTATTGAATGCTTCTTCACAGACTCTTGGTTGAGAGGGATGAAAAATCCACCAATTTCTGTGCAGAGGTATTCACTGATCTTCTCTTGATACTTTCTTAAGCCAAAGATCTGGGGATCCAATCAGGCAACTAACCCAGTATCATGTGAATCAGAGACCATCTGCACAGGCCAACTGAAGAGATGACAAACCTTGGGGTGTCTAAAACACACAGATGTCCTCTGCACAGATGAAGCGTAGTTCCATCTATTCAGCAAACACATCATTAATGCAACATAGGATTACTTCATGAGAGAGGTGCAAAGAAAATAAAAGACTACAGTGTTTATGATGGCCTGAGCAGTTCTGCTTTTGAAAGAGACTGATTTTACTGAGTTTGGCAGTAGGGGCATTACGATCAGAATGACTAGAATTGTCTTATGTTGTTTTTAAATGAGATTAGTTGAGCAAAATGAACAGCAGGTAGGAAGCTATACTTGATCTTTATGGAAATATGTAGAATACATTTTATACTTTTCCACCAGAGAACAGTCAATTACAATTGGTGCCAATGTTTTGTGTGGAATTGTTTGGTGGTGTCTCAGGTACAGTCTTCAATGGTACCTGTAAAACGAAAAATATTTCAAACACAGTATAGTAGTCTATGATAATAAAATAGGTGGATCGATTGTAATGCAGGGATTTATTCAAGATACTTAATTCTGGTGCTGTTTAGAGCTGCTTTTTGTGAAGGTTTGGTGTCTTTACTAGTTTAAGTACAGTATGAGGCTCAGAATTCTCTGAAATAGCTATACATTCGATTTCTCCCGAGTGATTCTTATGCCTGTAATAGGGGGACAATAAGGATGCAATTTTAAGTCCTATGCTTTCCAAGGACAAGCAGTTCTAACAGGTAAGGTTACTGCCGTATGACACCGCTGTTCTGTGAGCGGCAGAAAGCACAGTCGCTGCAAAGCCGAGCAGCCCCTGTGACTCCCCCGGTCAGACAAACGTTCGTGGCCGGAGGGGCCGCAGTGTTCGGCTTTGCAAGCCAGGAGCCGAGGGGCAGCTCCTGTTCACCGCGGGGCAGCTCTCCAGGGCCGGGCAGAGCCCGTGCAGCCGGGGGAGCGCTGGGCTGTGCGCTGGAGGGCGGGCGGGGCCGCGGGGGCTCGTCCCGACTGCTGCAGCCAGCGAGAGGCACTCGGTTGCACGACAAGCCTCATGCCGGCTGGGGCAGCCCTACCGCCGCCCTCCCTCCTCCTCCATTTATTTCATTTATTTTATCGCATTTATTTATTTGCATTCACCGGAATAATAAAAATGAGAAAATCCGAGCGCTGCTTTTGGCTGCTCTCCACCAACCTGTCAGTGACGCAAGCGGAGACTACTTAAAGGCAGATTAGAGGCAGCAAGACACTAAAAGCCAGCCTTCCTCCCACCACGCAGCGGGTCCGCCGCGCCGCCCCACGAACCGAGCGGGTCGGGCCGGTGGCGGCCGCCGCGGGGCCCCGAGCTCAGCCCAGCCGAGCAGAGGCCAGCCCGGCCCAGCCGAGCCGATTCGGGAGCCCTCGGCAAGGCTGCCGCCTCCAACAGCCTTCCTGCCACGGGACTGCGGGCGGTAGAGAGGCGTTGCTCTTTTGTTTGATCTTTCTCAAAAAGAGGCGGGGGGGGGGGGGGGGAAGGAAGGAAGAAGTGAAGAGATCCCCTCCGCTTCCCAAAGTCTTTGTCTCCGGATGAACAGCGATGGGGGAATGGACTATTCTAGAGAGGCTACTGGAAGCTGCCGTGCAGCAGCATTCTACTATGATCGGGAGGTAAGGCGGAGGGGAGCTACGGGGCCACGGGCGGGATCCCCCCGTATCCGAGCTGGCCGGTGGCACACGCGGGTCGCGGCTGTGGGGTGCACCCTTCGCGCGGGGCTCCTGCAGTGTGCGCCTTGCGTGTGTGTGTATATGGTTGCAGCACAGGCCACCGGGGCCTAGGGACAAAGCCAATGCTACCGTCCTTGTCCCCACGGTGCAGCGGGCGGGCATCGGCGAGACCCTGCTGCCGCCGGGGTCCCGCAGCCAGAGCGACCCCCTGCCTCTCCCTTCCGTGCTTTCGGCCCCCCCCCCCCACCGCCGCCCTTGCGGTTGATTTTCTCCGGCGGGAGGTCGGGGAGGGAGGCTGACTGTCGCCCCAGATTTGTGCCAGCGCGGACTCGCACGGGCGCACATGGCCGCTTCTAGGCGATGCTACAGTGGGCTGCACGCCTCCTGCGCGGCAGAGGGGCTGCCGCCGCCGGTGTGATAAGCCGGGCCGGGCGCCGCGGCCGGGCCCGGTCAGCACTGGACAGCTCCCGGCGGCGGCGCGCACTGACGGGCTTCTCTGTTCCAGGATCCTGCTGACCGTGGTGGTGATCTTCAGGATACTCATTGTGGCCATTGTAGGGGAGACGGTGTACGATGACGAGCAAACTATGTTTGTGTGTAACACGCTGCAGCCAGGCTGCAACCAGGCTTGTTACGACCAGGCTTTCCCTATTTCTCACATAAGGTACTGGGTGTTCCAGATCATCATGGTATGCACTCCCAGCCTTTGCTTCATAACATACTCCGTTCACCAGTCTGCTAAGCAGAGGGAACGTAGGTACTCTACTGTCTTCCTCACCTTGGAGAGGGACCAGGATTCCATGAAGCGTGAGGACAGTAAGAAAATCAAGAACACGATTGTCAATGGGGTGCTGCAGAACACTGAGAACTCCACCAAAGAGGCAGAACCAGACTGCTTAGAAGTGAAGGAAATCCCCAATCCTGCTATCAGAACTACAAAGTCAAAGATGAGAAGGCAAGAAGGCATTTCTCGATTTTATATTATCCAAGTGGTCTTTCGAAATGCCCTAGAGATTGGATTCTTAGTAGGACAATATTTTCTGTATGGATTCAATGTCCCTTCCATGTATGAATGTGACAGATACCCTTGCATTAAAGAAGTAGAGTGCTATGTCTCTAGACCCACTGAGAAGACTGTATTCTTGGTATTCATGTTTGCTGTCAGTGGGATTTGTGTGGTGCTCAATTTGGCAGAACTGAACCACTTGGGCTGGAGAAAGATCAAAATGGCAGTGAGAGGAGTACAGGCAAAAAGGAAATCCATATACGAAATCAGAAATAAGGATCTGCCAAGAATGAGTATGCCCAACTTTGGCAGGACTCAGTCAAGTGACTCAGCTTATGTGTGAGGCTGTGACAGAACTGAAACACTGTGCCAGGTGGAACAGACCCAGATATCATTAGAGAAAGGTACATTGCTTAGGCAAGCATTTTATCAAACCACCAAGAAAGCCATTAAGGTATTGGATCTGCACTTACTGAACTAGCTGCAGAATGCAGTGCTATGTAAAAGACTGAAAAACCAGCTATAAACCCATGCTTGATCTAGCCTTACAGCACAGCTACTATTATTCCTACTTTTCTTTCTAATGACTGAGTGTTACCTGTCGGTGGAACAGCTTTCTGGTTGTTGTTAGGATAAGTTTACAGTTTGGACTGTCTGACTAATTGTAAATGTGTAGAATGTTCATATTAAAAATCTGCAAGGATACTCTCTATGGGGTGGGGTAGGGGAGACTGTTGCAATGTGCAGATGTAAGCATGATTTTAAAGGAGGGTAATCTCACTGTAAGGAGCCTGACCACAGCTCAATAAGGATATCTGCGTTCACCTATCTCACAGATGTCTTATATTATTTTGCTTGTCTAGATCACAGAGTTTATTCCTGGTGTGTATTATTAGCTATTTTCTATCATAGTTTGTGCATCAATTAGTTATACTAAATAATAAATGCTGAATATAATTTTTCCATTTTATTTGTTTGCCTGTCCACACACACACACCAGAGACCTTAATCATCTTACATTAGTTGTGATCTGCAGAGAATATACCAGTACATTTCAGTTCATTCCCTAATATGTGCATGAATAAGATGGAGTTGGTTTATGCCAACCAAGTTATGTATTTACCTACAATCAGCTATGACACACATACCAAAGGAACAGAGTTCATTGCTTTTAACTGTGAATATATCACCTTCTCTCTGCTCTTATTTATATAAGTGCCATACTTGAAACATCTAACTCTGTACTTAGTCAAAAGGTTGTCTTGGGATACCAGCTGGAATAAAGTGATTTTATACTCTCCTTTGTTTATTTTATGCGATTTGTTTAGTCATTGCAATGGTGTAAAAAGCGGCTAAAATCTCTATTGATAAATAAAGTACTTGCCTTTTTTTGTAAGCCAGAGAGATTTTTCTTCTTTATTCTTGTATACAGTTGTAGAAACATACAAAGTCAAAATCATTTACTTAAAATAATTATTCTCCAGAGTTTAAAATGTCTTGTTGATATTCTAAAGTCTAAGTAAGTGACAAAACCTGGGAATTCAGGACTATTCGTTATGTCTGTTCTCCTCCTTAAGCAAGCTTTCTCTGTCCTTAAAGCCTGATCCAAAGCCCACTGACACCAGCAGCCTTCTTTCTGCTGACTCTAAGGGCAACACAGTTGGCTGCCAAGGTCGCTCTGGGAATATCTAAAATACATTTACCTATACATGAAACAATTACAGCTTTTCTTTTGGGAAACCAAATAGTAACCTCAGCTTTTCTGCCTTACAGCTGGTTCAAAAAATACACTGTCCGTGTCTCGTCAACTTACTGATAAGCCACTGGGACAGTCACAAATTAATCTCTCTTATCAGCAACCATTTTAATATAGAATGCTAAGTTTAATTTAAGGACCTTCTGTTTATTTCCATTGCAATCAAGAGAAAATATCCCACTGGCAACAGTAGGAATTGGATCAGGACTGAAAAACTGTACAAGTGCCTTCCTAACTAAACAGTATCTGCCTTTTAAAGGACAGGGCCAAAATGGTGCTGGAAAATTTGGGGATCCTTTATAACATAAGAAGGAGGCAGGGGCTCAAAGTCACAAACGGTCCTTTGATTGTATTTTATTTAAAGTCTGAAAATGGATTTTATTGTATTTGGCTTGGTGATAATGCATATAAATCTTTTCCTCTTGGCTTACAGTAAATACCTTAACATACCATTCTTGCGGTTTGCCAGCATTGTCACTTAAAAGAAATGTCGATTAGTTCTTAGATATTTTATTTATTATCACTTTCATTTATGGTCTTTTTTTCTTCCACTGTGAAACATAAAAGAACTTTGAGATGTGTCATGTTTTTAAAGATTTTAAAAATATTTTTTCTAATGTATAAAAAGAACAGTTTTTCCAATTTGCTTGTAGAAACCTATAAAGACAGATTTCTCAGATGATTCTTTGTGATATAAATGCACACTGGGTTTGCTAGTTGACTGCATGCTCACTGGAAAACTGCATGTTATTTTTAGAAGGACAACATGGCAGCTAAAATCTCCATCTGCAATATAACAAGCTTCTGAAGATTATTATTTGACACACAAATCCAAGTCTCATTTTCATTTTGCAGATTTCTAGGATGGTTTTCAAAATCTCTCTTTGAATACATACTGAAAGGGAAAAAACATTGTTTGACAGTCATAAGCATCACTTTAATATCAAAGAAATGGAAGATCGTGTGCAGAGGGCTTGATCCAGTGCCAATTAAAGTTGAAGGAAAAAAACTCATACTGAATTCACTGGGCTATGGTTCAGATTCAGGATAATTTCCTGTTAGGCAGGAGTCCTATTGCAGGTTATTTCCAGTGGCTGCATAGCAGTGTTCAGTCAAACTCTAGTGAAGGTTCATGTGGTGAAAGCTGTAAAGTTTCAATACCATAAAATTGTTTAGGTAAGACCAAGAAAGTATTCTTTTTTTCAATAGTACCAATGATTCAGTTTATTCAATTATTTGTATGCAGTTGCACATTTTGGACTCTGGTAAGTTAAAATTCTTCAGAATTTTCTAAGAATAAATATATCAGGAAATACAAATATTAATTTATGCAACAGGAACAGTGATAAAGTAGGCAAAGAATCATTTTGATAAACAGAAATGCCATCTTCCATATTTACACTAATTAGAATATGGGATTTTATATTTCAGTAGAGAATGGTATAATGAGATCAACTTTTCTAACCTTCCTTTTCAATTGTTATTTTTCATTTCTCATGAACTACTTATTTGTCATGGACAAGGGAATTGTTGCAAACACAATTTTTGTCAAGAGATCATGTGAGAGTCATATCATTAATGCTAATGCTATGTTTGCACAAAGCTGACTATTTATTTACAGAATAAATGCTTCTAAATTGTCACAGCAATGGAGAAGTGTGTTAACTGAGCAGAACAGAGAGAACATGAAGCTTAAGGGCACATTAAAATCACAGAATGGCTTGGGCTGGAAGGGACCTTAAAGATCATCCAGTTCCAATCCTCCTGCCATGGGCAGGGACACCTTCCACTAGACCAGGTTTCTCAGAGCCCCTTCCAACCTGGCCTTGAACACTGACGGGGATAGGGCAGCAAAACTTCTCTGAGCAACTTGTTCCGGTGCCTCACTACCCCCATAGTGAAGAATTTCTTCCTAATTCTAATATAAATCTACCCTCTTACAGTTTAAAGCCATTACCCCTTGTCCCGTCACTGCTTGCCCTTGTAAAAAGTCCCTCTCCAGCCTTTCTGTAGGCCCCCTTTAGTCACTGGATGCTGCTCTAAGATCTCCCCTGAGCCTTCTCCAGGCTGAAGAAGCCCCAACTCTCTCAGCCTGTTTTCACAGGAGAGGTGCTTCAGACCTCTGATCATCGTGGCCTTCCTCTGGGCTCCATCCAATAACTCCATGGTCTTCTTACGTGCCCAGACCTAAATGCAGTACTTAGGTCTTGCTCCTGCTCCAGTGAAATAAATTATTCATTAATACCTACAGAAGAATCCGACATTAAACCTGAGTTCATTCTATACCCTATTTTGTACTGGTGGACAATACTATATGTCATCATACATGCAAAAGTAAAAATTATGTTCACTAAGCTCTTATGGAAACTACAATAGAATCTAGTACATGATTGGTTCTGTGGAATGTTAAAATTTACATAAAATAATGATATTACATCTTTTGTACATTGGCTTGATCTTTAGCTTCTCGAACCTGTGTGAATTAAAAACACTATTTAGATAGGGGTTATGAACCATTTCACTAGGTATGTATAAACTGCAATTCTATAAAAAAAAATATGAAAGCTAGCTAAATTTTTATATGGGAAAGCTGCATTGACTGTTCCCATAAATAGTTCATTTCCAGAGACTGTTGACTTTGAAGAAATATGAAGGTTTTCGTATTTCTTTAGGAAAATCTAAAGAACAAAGAGATCAACTAGGATGAAGGCATCACAGAAGTGGTGAGATGGATTTTAATTTGTTTTACACTAGAGAAACCAGAAACACTCAGAAACACCAAAGTGGACTCAGTGCTTGTCCTGCTTTATATCTGATAGGATAGGACATATATGCTGCTATGTAGAACAATAGGAAAAGATGCACGTGAAATATTAAGATTAAATGTGAGGAAGAACTCTTTTCATGCACATCTGAAAGAATACATTTCTTGTAGGGCAGGAGGATGAACCAAGTGAACATTGTCCCTGCATAATTCTGGCTTTATTTTGTTTTAATGTAAATGTTCTGCCTTATTCCTTCAGTAAAACAGGTTAGAGGTTTTTATTTGGTATACACATATAGAAATGGGGATAAAAAAATGAGATATTTGAGGAGAAAACAGGTGTAGGTTTTCCACATTCAGGGTCTGGTGTTGTTCATCATGAATTCAACGATGAACCTGTTTCCTGTAGGACCAAGTCAGTTCCCAGCTGGGGGAAACTTTAGTTCCTTTATTTAGTGAGACTAACAGAGGAGATAACACTATTTCTGTATTGCACACCCATCCCTGCACATTTTGGGATACTTTTCCTGGAAAGTCTATTTTATTGTAAGATTCGAGATAATGTACTAACTTAGTACCAGCTACTAGTGTCAGATTCTAAACCCCACCATCCTCTCAATGAAACTCTGATAACATCTCTATAAAGAAAAATTGCCCTAGGAAGTGCTTCATATTATATCTATTAAAACGTACTTAAGAAGTCAATGAGGAGTCAACAGACCATGAAATAAGTGCAGATATGGATAATTCCATACCACTGCATTATTACTAAACCATACATACACATGTGCATATATATAGCTAAAATATATGCATGATATTTAAAATAATTTTACCTAAATTCCTGTGTTATAGGTTGAATTTCAGATATAAATAGAGAAGAAATCACATATGCAGAGACAGATAAAAAACTTGTAAGTAATGTGCAGGCATGTATTCTTACAACTATGTGTAGCGGTATTTAGACATTTATTTTTAATATTTATTTTTATTTCTTTTGTTTTATTTATATATATACATATTAATTTATCTAGATTTATCGTTTATAAATTTATAAGTTTAGATATTTGACATCTAAAAAACCCCAGCAGTCACCCTTTTCCTGTGAAACTGGCGCTATGGCTAAACTAATTGCTTTAGCAAGTTTAACTGAGCACCTCAGTATCTAAGCTATAACTTAAAAGAAGCTTGCCTTCATTGTATTAAAATCAGCTTTACTAGTGGTGACTGAAATACAAGATGAATCAGATCTCTAACTTATGGAAACAAAATGACTCTCTGATGTCCCCTGAAAGTGAAAATTTATTCTGTGTTCAAAAGAGTGTGAAAGTAAACCAACTTTCTACTAACCTGCTTCTTTTTGTGTATGAGGTGTGGCCAGAAAGAACAGAAAAAGTTTGCCAGTAACTGGAGAATAATTAATACATCCTGCAGTGATTAAACAATTTCGGACTTTGAGTTTCTGTCACTGAAAACAGCATTTGCTGCATATGGTGTAGCTATAAATACATTTCATGGTAACTTAAATTTTTGAAATATTTTATGTTGGTTCTGATGTAACCATGATCAATTCTTTCCTTTCCTTTTTTTTTTTTTTTTTTTTTTCCAGAGAAAGATCTAAAGATTGCTGGTTAAAATTGACTCAGCCTCTACTTTTTAACAAGTGTTATTGATAATTTATCCTATACTTTAAATTTGTTAACAAAGATTTTTTTTTTGGAGAAGCTCTAAAGTAAATACTTATTTGCACCAATAAAGCAGCAATGCCTCTGGCAGAGATGGTTTCCTTTTCAAGGACAAGCTTTATTTGTCAAATATATAATTTCTTTTTAGAATATTTTGTATTAATCAGGGATTTAATAACATTTTAGAATCACAGGTTGTGAAGAGATAAGATTGAGGAAGAATATATAAGAGAAAAATGAGGAAAAAAGTAACGATTTATAGATATTAAGGAAAAATAGGTGGTCTGTGGACCTATTTTTTTCTACTTATTTTGCAGTTTAGGGATTAAAAACCACATCTAGAACACATCTATGAGCAAATATACAAGATTCGTTGCATTATCTCCTATGTAAGCAAAATAATTCTAGAAATTGTTTACAAATATTTTTCAGCCTTTATTTGGAGACTCTAAATGGTATATTACGCTGTCTAAAGCCATGGTGAATTCTAATGTCACTCACTTCACCCCCAGTTTCAGTGAATTTAACATATCTGGTACTTGACATGGATATCTAAGCAGACTTGGAGTATTCAGACTTAAAGCTTCACATTAAAGAGTGACTTATGATGAACATACATTATGGATGGAATTACTGCATGGTCAGAAGAACTTGAAGGGGCTTTCACATCTGCACTGCATGTGATGTACAAGAGATTCAGGTGTTTAGAAAAAAGATAGTGTCTGTGGGAATTTCTTAACTTTTTTCCTTTGAAAATAGAAAACAAAACCTGCTCTAGCAATGTTCTTTGTGTAAGAATGTGTATAATTCTACATACGTACAGCTTCTCAGAGGGAAGAGTCCACATCTGACATTGTTAAATGCCCACAAGCTAGTGTACTTGAGCAGTATTTCATTTGAGATAATGCATTCAACTCTCTACCACTATTTTCTCACATGCAAGTGGGAATATAACTTGAAAGAGCAAGGAAATAATTTTAAATATATCCACTATATTGGTACTAATTTCTCCAAAGTGAAACACTTCATAATTCTATTTCCTGAAACTCTGAGGTTTCTCTATTTGTAAGAGGGGTGGAAACACATTTCTAAAAAAGATGCATATTTTTTACATTAATTTCACAGGGTTTTTTTTAGGTTTCCCTTTATGGTTCAGATTTTCTTCATGTATTCTTCAATTTAATATTCTGGTTATTTCTTGGCTTGTGTCTTCAATATGTGTAATTTTTCTGTTTTTAAATTATAGCTAAGATTCAGCACATATTTTAAGTTACTGTGATTTCTGAAGTGCCAGCAAATATGGTAATTTTTTTTTGTTAAATCTGCATAAGGAAGATAGTTATGCATCACTGGAATTGTGGATTGAAAGAAAAAGGAAGTTTTTATTTAATTGTTATTCTATTTTGAGAAATTGTGTCTCTTGCATTTCTTAATGTAATTTTTATGTAAGTGTGACTGAAGATTTTCTCTGCCTTCAGCTACATGGTGTGCATCTCAGATTTTGGCTTTCTTTATATCAGTAAGACCACAGTGTATGAACAACCAAGGGAATAACACTGCTTTTTATGTGGGACATATTAAAAACCCAACAAACAAGTGAATTTTAGAGTGCTGTTGATCATACAAGTAACACTAAAGGAAATCGGTCTTCATGGTTTAATCACACATAAATGAATAGATAACTCTGTATCTTCAGTTTTACTAACAAAAGTCAGTGTTACTACTGAGATGTTTTTATTCTAAACTTGTCAATTTCTAAATTTGTCAAATGATCGCTTAACATCCCTTAACATGATGCAGAGATTGGAATGTAACTGTGAAATTGACCTGTCTTCTTAAGCTACTGAAACACAAATGATAAATACATCTCTGTTGATAAAAGACTGTTTTGCTTGTACACATGTACTCTGCAACTCTGACTAGCATGCAGTCAAGAGTGAAGGGGCTTTAACTGCATAATATTTATTAGACTGCAGTAAGAGTGTAGATGGATAAAATATTTTTAATATGATATTTTAAATTTGGCAGCATGACTCCTATTAATGTTGATGAAGTTGTACAGCTGAATCATAGTGTATTAAGCAGAAAATATTCATCCCTGCTGTTTGCTCAACAACTTGACCTTTTTTACTGTAAATTAATACAATATTTTGAATTCACTTTAAACTAATTAAACTTTGAAGCCCTCCTGTACTTTTTTCATGAAAACACATATCAGGGAGAAGCTAGCTTGTCAGCATGAGCATATGGTTAACTAAATTTAGCCTATTTTATTGAAAAGGTGTCAAATTTGAAACATTGAAACTGTCACACCATTGGAATAGCAGCTTACACTTTGCAGTATTACAGGGTTTATAGTGATGCACTGTGTCAAAGAGCTGTTCAGCACTGGATATTTGATCCTCTCAGTATTGAAAAGTCTATGAATTCACTCCCTGATTGTTTCAATAACCTTCTTTGAATAAGAGAATAAAAGGAATCATGCCAATAGCATGGTCAGGAGGTCTGGCTATGCTAAGGTCCCTGACCATGCTCTCACCTTCACAAATGTGTAATCTTCTAGAACAAAAATACAGAAATGGAACTGTGTTTGGATAGTCCTAGTCATATAGGACTTCTGCTCAGAAAATTCTCCTGCTACTCTGCCATAATACTATGATTGATACTACAAGGCTGTGACAGCTACAGTAAGGATGCTGCACTCCTGTGTGCAAATATTTAAATGTAATTAGAGTGGCCACTGGTTGAGTTCCTGTCTTGAAGATACTGTATGGCTTGAGTACATGTTAAAAAGAGCTAAACCTCTTAATATTTTTTTGACAGCATCACTCCTTGCAACTACGTACCACGAGGTAAAACTCTCACTCAAGCAGCCACGTTTTCTTTAAGTTTATCCTAGGACAGTGGATCATATTCTCACAGGAACTACAAAAAATGCAAAACTGGCTCCGGTTTGTTCAGCAGCATAAGCAACACCACAGGAGAGAGAGAACAGGAAGAGCTAGCTTTGCCAGTTTTCTGCTGCTAAGGAGAAGTGGAGAATGAAAGCTGTGATTATGGCTTGTCCTTGCTTTCACCCCGTCCTCACTTCTGAGGCAGCTCTCACTTCACGTATGCGGTTGTTCCCCAGACTCAGCAGCTGTGGTAAGATCTGTGGTTGTACTGGTTGGTCTGTCCTGCTTGCTGGTGCCTTTCTAGGGACTGCAATGGGTTCAGCAACAGAAAGATCCTGGCAGTTGATAGTTTTTGCTTATGCTGGGTTGGATTCATTGTCTTCAGCAACACATCAAGCATTTTTTTTGTGCAAGACAGCTGCCTATAATATCATGGCCAAGGCAACACTTGATAATTCATGCATTCAATCTGTAGTGCAAGAAAAAGATTTAATAAACACGAAGTTTTATGAAATTAAGGCTGTTATATCTCAGTTGCTAAGAGATACACATAAGAGAATTCTTTATGTTGGATCAGTCATCCAGAAATGCTGGCATATTACAAAATTAAAGCATATTTCAAGTTGGATCCTACCTAAAAAAGTGCAAGGGTACTTCTGCCAATGCAACATGTGAATTAAAGAGTAAACAAAAAAAAAAGGAGCAACATTCTCTAAAAAGTTCCCCTTTATTTTAAAATAAAACACTAAATATGAAAGAGATCTTCCTTCTTTAATTCTGAGGAGCATTTGTCCCCTTGATATTTTTTTAGTATTTTTTATAACACCTTTTCTGACATTCCACATACTCAGAGCTCCAGGATAGTTCAACACTGAAGATGAAGATACTTAAATGTGTAAATATCCACAAGTGAAAAAAAGGTGAAGTTCAAAAAGTTTTTGAAAGAAGAAATGCATAGTTGACTATACTCTCTAGAAAGACTTTGAACTGTTTTTTTTCAATAGAATTCATCATGAAAAATTTTAAAGAGGTGCCAGAGAAGACTAACTTAAACTTTCAAAGAATGGGGGAGTGAGTTAAGATACTCACTAAATGCTATTTAACATATTATTAAGTGAATACATGTTTTGCTGGATCTGACAGCCCTGAGATGGGTGAAGCTGTTGCAAGTCAGTGCCCCAGAACCAACCTGTAGCAAGACTGATCATGTAGTCCCAGTAGGCACATGCACACAGTGCACAAACATATACATCGACATGTGTACAGGCCTGGCCACATGAATCAGAATCCACACAGAGCACTCAAGTGGACCCCATCCCCACTACCCTGTCTGGCTGCTGAGGGTGGATGTGCACTAGAGAAATATATGTGTATATATATGCATGCATACAACTTGGATCCCTCTGGCAGCTGGGCTCAAACACTTGGTCTGCCCAGCAGCTGCCCCTGTATCCTAGTTTCTCCCCATTTGCTGTCAGCTGAACATGGGAGCCCCTGAGGCTGCAGCCCCACTCCAGCTGCTGGTGTAGATCCCACGCTTGCACACAAATGAGCATGTATGCACCCCCAAAGCTGGCCAAGACTCCCCTGGTCCCCTTTCTGTCCTCCTTTGTGGGTATGTAGAAGAGCTTTGACCAAATCTTTAATAAGATATAGATGTGTCTTTTAAAAACTTTACTATTCTGTCAGAGCCTAGAGCAGAAATGCATGATAGAAAACTTCTAGAATTGCCTCAGATGGATCTGTGCAATGTCCTGTAACTTATTTCAAACTGCTGAAGAAGGAGTTTTAACTAAAATGGTAAGCTTTGTAAAGAAGAAGCTGAGCAATGTAAATATGGAAGTTTTCTTATTTTGCAAAGCTAGTCAATCACTTTTTGTCATTTTCTTCCTCAACTAAGTGAAAGTCTTTCAAAAAACTTGAGTGCAAGTTGGCTTCATATCTCTTAAGGAATTCAGTCCTGATGAGTCTCCTGCAGAGAAGAGGAACTGAGAACCGAGGCCAGCAACTTCTTAAACAATCTCAGCTGATTCTTCTGCAATAGCTGTCAGCACGCTTAGATCCAATTCTCAGTCAGCAAAGTAGCTTCTGTCCTTCAGTGGCATGTGCTAAATTGCTTTCCTGGATTGAGACATTATGCTCTATGGCTAAATCAACAAGAGGAAAGTCATAGCTTCTGTAAAGGCAATAGGGTTTCTGACCATTTAGCGTCATTCATATCTAAAGTTTTCATATTACAGGTGAAAAAAATTACCCTTTTATCTATAGTTTATTTCTCATTATTATATTCTTATTGACAACTATGTTATTAATAGTACATAATGAAAACTTAACATCTGGAACATTTAGGCCATCTCTGATTAAAGCACCTTAAAAACATGAAGGGATAGATGGAACTGTCTTGTTATTGTTCCATTTTCATTCATTTCATTAATCTGTTTAGTTCAAATGATAAATTGTATTTAAGCCCTTACTCTTGTACATCAGACCCTATTTTTCAGCTTGATGGCTGTTGACAGGCACATAAGAAAGTACTTGAAAGCACATAAAATGCCTCTCATAAATGTTCTGTTAGAATCTCAGCAATCACTTGAATAATTTTGCACTGTTTTATTATAGATGGCAGGTCTGGGTTCACTGTGAAACAGACAGTAACTCACTGCCTGCCCGCTTGCAAAGGCATTGCAGTAAGCACAGCATGCATGGAACAAATACGAGGACATAAACACCTGAATGAAAATGAATGTGCAGAAATATTTGCAGTATTGGTTGTCTGTTGGACACTTTTCACCAGCATACAGAGGGAATAACTCCATGGAGATGTGTAGGCTCAGTACAGACTCACATTTTCACCATGTTATGTGAGAAGCAAGTCTGGCACTGTTTTTTCAAATAAGCAGTGTCATAAAAATATAATTCAGATAAATTTATTCTGTTGTGCAATTGCTGCATCTTTATGTCAATATGAACTGTATGACACTTCAAAATGAATATGACAGCTGTCATTTTTATTCTGGTCACATTTTTGGTCAGCTTGCTAGCTCCCCATTAAACTTATATATGTGTCAAAATGTTTGTATATATATTGTGAAGATCTGATATTGCATTGACTCCCTCTGTGTTTAAGATGCCCTTTCAATCTTTACAAAAGGAAACAGTATAAAAGATCCTGTTCACTGCACAGACGTCTCAGGCCTCCACTTCCATGTGGACCGCTCTTCAACAGCTGCTCTGCTGTGGGTTTGTTTTGACTTCACAGATATGTTCAGATGCTGTTAGGAGCTGGCTGTGGTGTCAGGGAACTCACACCATGCTGTTAATGTCTGCTGAGTGCCATCTTTCTGAGGCTCAATGTCCTTGGTTTAAGCAACTCAGGTTTCATTATACTCCACTGTGGGTAATTTAGGGACTGTATCTTCCATAATCTGTGGGTTTTCAATGAACCTTTAGATTATTTGAGAGCTACACTGTTGTAAAAACAGAAATGTAGAAGCAAAGCCCCTTTTTCCCTGTTATTAAAAGCCCATGACAAATCAAGAGGTCTCATACAAAGTTTTATGAAAAACATATTTTATCTATGCATTGCATCCATTACATCATAATGGAAACAAAAATAACAATTAGCTCAATTCTGGATGTTTATTATGGCAACTTTCAGTTGTTTCTGTATGGCTTATTCTCTTTGTTTCCTTCTGCGAATGTGTGGGGCTGCAGTTGCTTGGCTTTTTAAATACAGCTTTTTTCATGCACTATCTCTTGATGTCTTATGTACAAGCAGCAGTCTGGATGACAGACTGGGAAAAAACATGGCAAGGTTAACTTATACAACATCAGTAAAATCCTTAGCAGTCTAGAATAAAACTTAGAGGAAAATTCAAGGCCTGTTAACTAAAAAGTATCTCTGATTTCTAGTGTTCTGGATTAATGGTGGGTGAGCCATTGCTCTTAATTAGAAAGCTGTTCAAGCATCTATTTGAATCTCTTTGTTAGCTGATAGATTGCCTATCACATATTTCATCACACAGATCTAGGTCATTAACTTTAATAAACTCAGTTTTGCCAGGTTCATGATTGTTCACCTTTGTAGCTCATATATGAGTTACATTACAAAATCACATTGTTACTGAATCAATCACATAATGTAATTCCAAGCCTTCTCCTACCTGGCATCCTTTTAACAAAGCACCATGACCAAAAGACTATGTTTGGTGCTTCTGATCAGCTGAAAGCTGTCAGAGATTTTTAGCAAAATGGTCCAAAATCTTCCCTAAAGCTCTTTACCAAGTTAAACTTATATTAAACCATTGTTAGGAATTATTTTATTCAAGTAAAGATCCTGTAGTTAAGTAGGTTTCACACATGCTTCTCCTATGGTCTGTCTTACAGGGCTGCATTAAAAGGAGTAAACTGAAAACAAAATAGCAGCAGTTCTTTCAACTTTGGGTTTCATCCCTTATGCCTACAGAGGTGTTCATGACTCTACAAATACCCTGGAAAAACAAATCAAGGTCTAAGAGTGAAATAAGCCTGTACATCTGCGAAATGACAAGGCAGAGAGAAAGGTAGCCCTTCTTGGACAGGATTAGCCATGGTAGAGGATTGTCAGCTCATCTCGGGTCAGAGGCTGCACACAGTTCAAAGCCTGACAGTCACCTGGAAGTCCTGCTGTCAGATCAATGTTTGGATTGGGAAAGGAGATGTTAAATTCCCTGAAGGCATGTAATGTTTTCATGCACGATGAAATTTGTGACACTGCCTATGGCACTTCTGCATGGAGCCAGCACTTGATGCTGTTGAAGGTGTTACAATTTAAGACCCAAAACTTGATCAGAAGTATGCCAGTTTCTGTGTCTGGGGAGTCTGACCACTCCCTGTAATCCTGGACAAAAAAGAAATATTTAAAATTTCAGTTCATTAATTGGCTCTACTCCTTTAAATCCAACCCAAGAATGCTTATAAGACAATAATGTGTAATTCATCATCTCTCCTGAGCAAAAACAGATGAATAGAAGCTAATCTCATTATGCAAAAATCTTCAAGGTGAAAGAATTGAGGATTCCAAAAATACTCTCCATATGTAGTGTGGTGACATCTGATTAGAGCTGGATGTCAAGGTAAAAAGTGAGATACACACCTAATTGCAGCCTTTTAGCTTCTGCAAAATTATTTGGGTGGATTAACAGTTATCAGGTTTGCAAGCCCACTTTTTCTAACCACCAAATAAAGTTTTCATCTCAGTGAAGAATGGAATGCAATCTTGCGCTTGCTGTTTTTGTTTCCATGAACAATATACGTGCATATGAATTTGTATCAACTTCTTGTGGGAACTGCAATCAGTATTTTTTTTTATAATAAGTGTGAAAATAAGCTTTCATTTTTTCAAAGTTACTATCATTCTACTGAATACAGACTCTCCCCTTAAAAGTTTTTCAATTTGTAAGGGATGCAAATTCCAGGTACTTTTTGGAAATCTGCCTGAAAGAAATTTCAGAATTCTTCCCCTGCTAAATAACCCTCTTCAGCCTAAGTCATTCCATTGACCAGTTTTCTTAATTTATCAAGTAACATTTGAAAATGGAAATTCGTGTACCTCATTTGTTCTCATTTATTCTTCCACTGAACTGGAAGAGATTGTTGAATGATTCCTTGGTGCAAAGTTGATTTCAGTGGCTTTGTTACTGTGGCTTCATTACTGTGGCTTCAGACTTATCAAAGAAAAATAACCAGTTTTTGTCACTTTCTTGATTATTCAGTGGATATTGCACACAAAGAAAGCTACATGATTAGTATGCTGCATTTCCACTCTATACCTGTGAAGCAAATGTTTCCGGCTTGTCTGTGTATGTATACATACAAGTATGTAATTTCATAGCAGATCATTGTCCTGACAGAATATCTCTCGTAATATTTGCTAACAGTAGCAATTCTATTTAGCCTTTAATCACCCTTATTTGTTTACAATGCTACTCTTGCCTCTATTGTGGTCTCTCAGCCAGCATATGCTGTTTCATACTGCTATCCAAGTTATGTTCTTTAAACTGTCTGATTTCTTTTTTTTTAAACGAAATGTCTGCTTATGAAAGAAGTATCAATTGTACTAGAACACTGCAGGTCTTTCAAACAAGATGATCTTGCTTATAAATTAACCATGGGGTACTATGAAGCTAAATTCTGACGAATGCTGCAAAATAATTCATCAACAGCTCTATGGCATGAGCATCTAAGGCCAGGCCAGGAAGAAAAAAATCTTGTAGATATCTTACTCCTTGAGCTGACTGGAAACAATCATCCTCTTTACAAGAAACTTCTATGAATATTCCTTATAATTTAACAAAAATCTAACCTGCTTATATAAATACCTGGTTTGTTCTGTCATTAACTGCAATAAAAGAGAGCAGAAACCCCAGAAGGGAAGAATGGACAGGGAAGGCTGTGAAGCAACGGTTCTAATATTTTGTTCTTTGAAAAAAACCTTTGTTTATTGAAACTAAGTAAATAGTTCATTTGTTTGTTTGAATTTTGTATAGTGTCAGAGAAGAAATGTTGTTAGACCTATAATGCAGGAAAAAATAAGGTGAAGACATATCCTTGACATCATTATAAAGTTAATTCTGATTTGCTAAACAAACAACATGAGGGTAAAAATAGAAAAATAGAAGATGATGATTTACGATGTATATAAGATACTTTTTGTAGTTATTTCTCGTGTCTGATTATTCTAAGAACATTTACACCCATACAAACTTATTGGCTTTCTGTTGGTTATGTATCTGCATCTTGGAGCAGAATTTGGTTCAGTGACTTCATCTGCTGTCACATAAAGTAAATAGATTATTTTGACAGGAAAATCCACAGGGAGAAAGATGCATATATCTGTGTGAATTAATTTAAGTACTGCAGGATGGGATTTAATGATTAAACACACTCTGTTCTCTGGTAAGAAAACCGGTACCAGATGGTATGCATCTCAAAATATGTTTGCTCTATACCTGTGGGTTTTGAAGTAAAATACAACCTTCCTAACATCTGGCAAACCACCTCAGGACACCTGAAAGTGCACAAAGTGGACCGATATTATCAGATTACAGAAGTCTATTCTGAGTAGATTTAATCTGTATTTTATATAGATAGTGGCATGAAATATGAACATCAACAGAATACCAAAAAATACCACTTGTATGCAGCATTTTGTATCTAATTTGTAGATTGCCAGCTGTGCAATACCAGCTTTCTTAGAATAGCTACAAATGTCATATATAATTTATTATGTAGTTTCCATTGCTAGACAGAAAAAATGTACACTGAGAGTTATCTAAAAATGTGTTGACATGCAGGCTTATATATAAATAATAAATACTTTTTACCATCTCCTAAGGGAGCTGTCAGAGAACTCCAACAACCTACAGTAGGGTTGACATATACAGCATTATTGTTTCAGTCCAGCACAGGATCTGCATAAGTATGTATGCATCAATAACTCCACAGACCTATCTTATAGAACTGTATATTGTGTTTAACTACTGGGAAGGTTGTGTTTACACTGCACACTGCAGTAGTAGAAAATACTGTAGTGACTATAAGCCTAACTATCTTGTTGAGCTACTCAGGGTGTTTAATATGGGGTTTTCACATGGGTAGCCTTCCTCTTAAACCTCAAGCTAGCTCAGGTGCCTCCTCGGAGCAATTTGAGTGCTGTGAATCTTGCTTCTAAACTGGCCAGTTCCACAGGATATTGACTGCTTGCTTCAAAGTTCCTAGAATATCCAGGTTCTGTGGCACATGGAATAACATAGTTGTAATTATGTGACTATACGAGTTGATATTTTTTATACCTAACATCTGCCTGAAATATGTAGGATCTGGTTTTAGGTTTGGGTGTTTTTTTCACCGTTAGATTGGGTAAAGCATTTTTTTAATAAAGTGCACAAGAAAAACATACTTTTCTTCTATTGCACCTGTGCTGGTGTATTGGGTTGCCTGGTTAAACAGTTAATTAGTCTGTAGCCAGAAGTGTGAGAGGAGTAGGTGGGCTGATATCCACATCAGACTGACTTTGAATCTCCACTGCAAATGAACAGCTGAGAACCCTGAAGCTAAGGCTTCAGGGAGAGAAGCCAGTAATAGGTTGGATGCCATGCTGAACAGCCTGGAGGAACTAGTGGAATCTCTTCATGCAACTGGTGTTTAACATGTATTCCAACCACCATTCAGATGGTTTGTGCTCTGGTGTTGGGTTGTAGTCTGAATACCCACAGAAGAGCCTGACATGGTGGCCTGACAGAGGTATTTGGCCAGGATAGCTGCTGCCTTTATCATATAAAAGTGTCTTAGGTTTTCTAATAAAAACTGGCTGATATAATGTCATGGTTTTGGGCACTGAAAGTAATGTGAGAAAATTCTGACTGAGAATCACCAGACTATGTACATGAAAAGTTGAACAAATACTTAAATGACAGCTTAAATATGAATACTTTCCTAAAAAAGTATGGTTAGATACTTTGCCACATTGTGGCCTATGAGTTTGGATATTTATTTACCCAGTGTTATTAAGCTTAATAGGAACTAAAGACTGCAACTGTTTCATTTGTCAGTTTTGTTCAATGGAGATTTTTCAACAACATTAGGATGTTTACAGGAATTATTGCTTTGCATCAACATTTTTCCTATGTTCAGTCTGAAAATCAAAAGTCTGAAAACAATCTCAGATTTAGATACACATTTCTTAGAACCTAAAATATTACTCAGATTAGTTGTTTTTTGCTTCTCTATCACCAGTGTCTAAAATAATATTTCATAAGAAACAAAACTACATTGCAGAAGGTTTTTTCCTTTTCCTTACATTCTCAGGTGCTGACCCTTGAGCAGTTTTATTGACAGCACCTGTTCCAGATATTATAGCAATATCTGTGTTTCTAAGTACGACCATCCAACACTGGTGATAGAGAAATGATGTGCCATTCACAAATGAATCACAATAACTTAGTTCAGTACAAAACCTAATGAATAGAGGAATAAATGTTGCACTGGAAACATTGTTTTGATTCAGACTTTAAATGAAGCAGCAGTCTTTCCTTTTCCTTCATATCAATTGGGAAAATTGGATAGCAAAAAAACACTATGTGATCATCTCCAGTCTTTGTACATTCTCCCAAGTTCAGTCTGAGGAATAATATGTAGCAGTTATGACACTTTCATGGTTAAAAGCAAGGCTGTTCAGTCTGAAGCCTGGTTGTGCTGAGTGCAGTTATTTAAATTCTGGTCTTGTTTCAGTTTAATGTAAAAGCGGAGGGAGTGACATGAACATTTTCTGTCCTTCACCACAGCTGGGGGAATCGGCATTGTCAGCTGCAGCACACTGTCAATTTGGAAACCTACCATTATGCTGAGAAAAACTTTATGGCTTGTCTAACTTTGCTGTTTCTTGGGGGCAGGTGGACTTGTGGGCCAGAACGCTGGCTTGGAGAGTCACAAATGTTAGATCTCTGTGAGCCATTTTAAAGGCTCTGTTTTCAAACATTGCTTATTTAAGCAAGTTACGTAAATAATTAACAAAAAAAAAAAAAGATGGGTGGATGAGGGCATGAGCAGGTCAGTATACTCAATTCTTTTGCTTCTTGACACGCAGTAAAAGCCCAGTGGGACACAGAAAGGCAGTCTGACTCTAATTCTGTGTTCCTCTTGTCTTCCTCCTGTCTCAGGGAGATTACTGCTTGCCTGCTCAAGTGAGCTGTTTTTTCAAGATGATCTAAATTAGACTCTCAGAAGCAATATTCTGAGCCTGGCCAGAGTGAAGTGCTAGTGCCTTGCGCCTCTCAAATGCACTTCTGTTTCTGCTCCCATTGGAAGAGTAAGAGAGGTACTAAGGTCACCCGGTATAGCAAGTTGTCCTGTTTCCTCTGAGCTGCGGAGGAGACTTATGACCAATTGTTATTGAAGGAAGGCAACCAAAGCGGTAATGGCAGCCTTATATGAAAAATATCCGCCTTTCAAGTGGGTGTCTCTTTGGGAAGGAAATGTTAACTGTTTTTCCTTGTAATTCTGAGACTTTAGACTGGGAATCATAACATCAGTATTTTATTTTTAGCTGTAAAAAAACACACTATGAGAGTGGTATCGTAAAAGACTATCTTCAACTTGCCTACATGAGGATGCCAGAAAAGATGAATTTCAGTGGTGAGAAAAAATGATAAAAACTCCCTGCCTAGTTTTTTGAGGACAATGGAATCTCTATTCTTGCACTTCATCTCAGTGTAATTAACAGGGATGCCATACACTTATTGAGCTAAAGTGCTCATAGGAGGCCAAAGACTGAAGGTATGACAGGAATATTTTGTAGGTTAGGCTTTCCACATCTCCTGTGGTTAAAAAAAGAGAGAAATTCTAGATTATCTTGGTTCATTCTTCTGGACAGAAATAAATTGGTATGTCTGTCTATTAATAATTGATGACACAAGTGCATATTTACTGGGAAATTCCCACCTCATCCATTATCTAAAAGACACAAAAGTATCTGCAAATAAGAGTTAAATAATGTAAGTCTTGGGAAATTCTGTTTTTTTGTAATAAAAATAGAAAAACCAAGTGCAGAGGCATGAGTTTAGCAATTCTTATAAGGAGACATACCCAATCAACCTGTTTTAAGGCACCTTTTCTAATGAGTTGTATTGGAGGATGAATTTTGCCACAAGTAATTGTTACAAAGAAGTTATAGTGAGGCAGAACTGGAAGAATGCTTGACAATCACTAGTCTCACATATGAAGAATGACCTTATTGGCTGAATAGCTCCGTTTGAACTGGAGATACAGGAAGAGTACCTGGACTTTCGTGGGTTTATCAACTTTTCTCCTATAATCCTTGAAGCTCTGCTGAAAAGAATATATTTTTATTCCAGTTATTCTTCCTGTGGGAGAAGAAAAGCCATATATGGAAGCTTGAAAACATTTTCAACTCTAGTCTGAGCAAATACACACTTTTTCATCCTCTCTACACTTTGCTATGTCTATTTATTGAAGGAGGTTTTCAGATTTTCCTCTATTTTCCAATTCTCTTTCCCAACCATCTTTTCATTAAGTGTGAGCAGCTGAACTATATAAAAAAAAACACTTTGATATCTATCAATTAATCTGAAACCTTATTTATCATAGGATAAATTTTGCCTTGTTTAGTAATTGTTTTTTGTTTCTTTCCTCATGCCAGTACCTAGAATCAATAAGGAGATCTTGAATCACTGAATTAATTTCTTGATAGTACCTGCATGAATCAATTTCTCTTCCCCCAACAATCTAAAACTGGAGTTATAAAGTACTTCAACTGAAGATATTCTTCTGGCCATAGTAAAACAGGAAATACATTGAACTGAACAAATTATTTGCTGTGAAAGGAGTTTTTTTCTCAGTGCAGCAGCAGTCAGATATCTGAAACATTGAAGACTCAAATAACTTAAAACATTTTGAATTTATAGATTTTCATATAGAACTCTGCGAGAGAAGCTGAGGTACTTTCTCCACATCCTGTGGAAAACATAAGTTTACAGAGTAATACATCTGTCAACATTCTGAATCTAGCATTTAGACTAAAAACTATAAAAGCAAGCTGTTTGTAAGGATCCAGAGCTAAAAGAAATTAGTGGCTTCCAAAGGTTTGAAAAAAGATATGTGCAAAATAAAGAATAAAACAAAAGTCAAATTACTACTAATTATTCACACTGAGATCATACATATTCCAGATCATGAAAATCAGGTTCCAACTGTGATTTCATGAAAGATCAGAGGCAAGGGACAATGGATTGCACCTCAGCACCAGCCACACTGGAGGCATCAGCTTAGGGCAACTAATACAGAAAAAAAGGAAAAAGAACATAGAAAAATAGGTGTTTCTACATGTAAGCCATATTAACAGATTGCGGAAAATCACATAGTCCAAATCTGCTTAATCTCTTAGTAGCCAAAACATGAAGAAATTAAATGTTGATGAAGTGCAGTGGGAGTCTGTGGAGAGAGATGTTTTCATTCTTTATTCCCATTATATTTTAAAGGAAGAAAATAGCAAAAGATATATGAATATATAAATATATATTTGTTATTTTAACTATGTTTTAATATTTAACATTAAGAAATAACATAAGAGTTTAAACTGAATACAGTAAATTAATCAAAAAGCAAAGGAGCAAGGAATACATAAAATTCAGGCTCAGCG
Source organism: Melopsittacus undulatus (assembly GCF_012275295.1). Taxonomy (NCBI): domain Eukaryota; kingdom Metazoa; phylum Chordata; class Aves; order Psittaciformes; family Psittaculidae; genus Melopsittacus; species Melopsittacus undulatus. Next base: position 43,109,189 of record NC_047530.1, on the reverse strand, counting down.
TAATGGATAGTCCAGGGCCAAAAAGAGGATGGTATAAGCTTAAAATTCCTGGATTACACAATACACACTTTTTTCTTTTTTCTCCTTTAAAAAGTTACTGTTTCACAAAAGCAAGAACATATTAAATCTCTTCTATAGTTTAAAATTATCTTGTGTGCTATTTGACAATTTCAACTAACTCTTGCAACCTCTTTATAAACCATCCTGACTGAAACAGATGGATGTGTAATTCAAATAATGAGCTAGATCCTCTCCCTGTAGCAGTCAATTATACAGGGTTTTTTTCAGTATAGTATTCAAGAGACTAAGATCTTTCTCTATATATAGATCACCTAACATGACCTTGCTTATGCAGTGTCAGAGCCAAAACAGAACAGTAGGATTTGTATCTTGCTGCATTTTTAAAAGCACCAACTGATAGCCTAAGAACTATTGTATCTGACAACATTTGCACTTAAATTGTCCCCAGTACTTATCACACTGATCTTTTAAGGTGATACTTTCTGAGGTAAACTGCCCAGAGATATCTGATGTCTGAGCATTAATGCCATACAAAGAATCTGAGTAGCATTGCATTTTGCTGAGAAAATTATGACAGTAAGGGAATGCAAGCTCATTTCATTAACAATAAATGACAATCTCTAAATGGTGAGAACTCATGGCAAAGATTTAATTTGCTTCTAGCACTGAATGTAGAATCATCTAAGGACCTGTCAAGTGGTGTGCATACAGAGCTCATCAAAGCTATTACATAGGAATTTATGTACCTCTGTATTTGTCAACATGCACTTTGGACCAAGTTATAGTGTAAGAAACTTTACTTGTAAAAGCATTTGACTGAGTGTTGTGGAAATTTCCCTGGGTCCATAAGGTATCAATGACAAAACTGTAGGATTAGAATACCTTGTTAACAAGGGAAGCAAACTTACGAAGATTGAATAGGGACCTCAGTGCTGTTCATGCATATTAGACTCACCAGAACTCATTGAGGGAAAAGATATGCTGTTTGCTTTTGGCTTGAAAAGCTCTGTTGGGGATGCAATTTATGTAGCTTGTGGGATAAAACTTAAAAAGTCTCATAAAGCTGTGCAATGGGCTGGATCTACTCATGAAAGAGCTTGTCTGCTGCTCAAAAGAAAATTTCTTGCCCGTTGCAGAGCAGCTCAAAGAGTAAGGACAGTCATTTCTGTTCTGTTTTATATAACCTCTTGGTATGTAAATATAAACATTTATTGTGTGTGGCTGTGGAATGATGTGGAACTGAAGAATGAGGGAGAGCTGAAACCTGAATCTGCATTTAAAAACTGCCTTAGAGTGCTCGTCTTGCAAAGAAATGGGATTTAATATGCCATAATTCATAATCTGTTGAGTTTATATCTTTTATTCTCTTCATAAAGAGACATGGAAAGTCTCTAGAATTCCTGTGCTACATGATATCCATGAAACAGCTTGTTTGTATAACTTTCAATTTTGAAATAGTTTGCTGCATATGAAGTATTTATATGTACCATGTTGGCTAAACAAAGATACCTTTATGCTCTGACTTGCCATATAAATGCAATTAACAATTTTCTGCTTTCAGTTATATACAACATCTGTGTGAAGGGTCTATATTTCTTATATGTTGATTGGTGAAACTTTCAGGTTTCTTTTAGTTTGGATACGGTACAGCTGCTTCCACAGTCAATGATATTTAATGTTGTGCCACCCTCCTTTTGCAGTTGTACTACACAAAGAGGACAACACAGGCTAATGTATGCTGCCTTACAGTATGGTTTCTCACTTGACAATAAATATTTCCTTATCAGCATGTAAAGCATGAGTTTCATTGTTATATGTGCTCATGCTCATTTATATAAAGTGGTGCAACTGAGACCTGCTGGTGACTAACCTATCTAAATGCTAGCTAAATCACATTTCTTGTATGTTCACCATTACACTAAACTATCCATCTTGGTAATCTAGGCAGTAGGGCTCCAAAAGTGAACTTGTTGCCAGAAAAATTACCAATATAAGCAGATAATTAAATCCATTTAGAAAATATGTATTTTGGGCCTTTGTTCTCATGTTAGCCTATGCTTTTGAAAATTAAAAAAAAAAAACAAAAACCTTCGGTAATATTTTTTTTCCTCTTTTTTTGACTTAAGGGTTTGTCACAAGAAGAAATGATGACTGCATCCCATGTCCAAAATTGCCTTTATTTGTGAAAAGAGCCAAGTCATCCCTTTTAGAGCTTAAGTCATTGTTACAAGGTAAAGGGAAGTTCTGTTACTGAGTTCAGTGAGGTCAGTCATAAAACATCAGCAGTTGCTTTCTGTTTATTATTCATTGTTTATTATCTCTGCACTTTTCTGGAGTTTGCTGGAACCACTGTGAAGTCTTTGAATTACATTTGGTGCTTTACAGTCATCATATCCTTGACTGACCCCTTCTGTTTGCAGTGTTTGAATTTCCTTTACAAAGCAATTGACTCTCAGATTCTGCCCTCCATCTGGTTTTATAGCTGCAACTGTCTCTTGGGCACTCCTTAAGAAACTGCAGATTTTGGTTTTTTCATATTCTTCCTCTCCATCATAACTAAGAATCCCATGCTTGCAGAAGAGTATGCTCCCAACACCACTTTGCTTTCCATGTTACTGTACTGTTCTTACCTCTAAGTTACCTCAGCTATATTCTAGATATAAAATGAAGTACTATAAACCTGTGAAAATCTTCTGTTTTCTTTTTTTTTTGTAAAGATTTTTCTAGAAAACATTGTCTGGAAAATTTGATTCTCAGAACGGAGTTTTCTCTATGTTGAAACAAAGTACTTCTGAAAAGAAGAATAACATATTCTTGAAAGTATGTTTTGCCAATTTGTGTGAGCTATTGAAAATGGAAAAGTCCCCCCAGTCCAGTTAGCAAGAACTTAAGAACAGTTAAGTACAATAATAAGGAAAATACTAACAGAACATAACAAAAGGAAAACTCTTTTAAAATACTTTTTTCTTTAATTGTTTTTTAAAATTGTTTCTTAATATTGACAACACAGAAAAAAGCATTAAATGAAAATATATTTAACCTAATGACATGAAGTTATTGTTTGTACATTTATCCATTAAATTTGCGATATTTTTTTGCTAAGAAACATTTTTATACCTTAAGTGGAAAAAGCTTAATTTGACTGATTTGTGGAAGCAAAGTTGTTTGGGACTTTGAATACAATAATTTTGGTCTAACCTCTGGTTCAGAACATCTTTAAACTGCAGACTGCTGGAAGATGACACATTGGGAAAGTGTAGGTTTTGTATTCATGACCTCTACATCTTGTGAAGGTCATGAATTTAGGTTAGCAAAGTTTTATTTGGGGAAGTATAACTGTATTTATTATATTAAGATTTATCCTTTATATATATATATATGTAATACCTGGTTTCAATAAAATATTTTGTGATGCAAAATAATATTGAAAATAATGTCCCACAATTTATACTCTGCCCATTCCTGTTATGGTCTTTGTCCAAAATTCAGTCTCCTGATGACACATGATCAGATACATACTGATACATGATAAGACTTGTGCTTCTAAATATCTTCAGCTCCTTCACAGTAACCTAATCTTAATGAAATCTTTTAGATGACTCTTTATGCTTCCCTGCTGTTTCAGTTTGTCCTTCCTCCAGTTTCTATGTCTTCTCATTCTTCAAAGTCCTATACTTTCCTGGCTTCAGTTTGTCTTTCATCAGTAGGCGTTTGGATTCCTCCTCTTTCAACACTCATTTCCACAACTGTCTGCACTCCATATGGTGATCTGCTCCTAGAATTACTTTTGAGCCTAAGTACATTATTCAGTTACTTATATCTGCCAAATCACTGCCTACTATCTTTGACCAAATTTTGGCATTGAAGTAAATTTCTTCTCTCTTTTGAGGAGAAAAAGATAGTGAAGTTGGGCTGATACAAGTTATGTATCTCAGCCTTGCACAGCATAAACTACTTTTCAGAGTCAGTGCAAAACTTTGACTTCTTCTGAGCCACATCTTTGACTTAAAATGGATCTCTCTTGCTTTAGTGTATGACACAACTTTGATAGCAGAAGCAGATTTCATACTGGCTGCAAAAGTGATGAACGTCAAGCTATGTAAGAGGGGAAACTTAAGCTATTTCTTTAAAAAGGCACATAGACCATGTTTGGCTCTAGCATCAGTCCATTGAGCTTGTGCTCTTTTTGTTGGAAAATCACAAGAAGTTGAGTCACTCTCATTTCTTTGGTAGAAGGCAAGAAGTCTTCAGATCTGCTGGTGACCTGGGACATCGTTCATTTCTATTTACTGTGTTGCTCAACTTTATTTTATCCTTTGCTATCATGTTCAGACAAAAGATTGACACTTCTTTAAGATTCACATTGAAGTTCTGGTACTTTCTGTCTCTGCTTATATCAATAAATGAAATCCCTTAGACCAGTACTCTTCACTCTTCAAAACAGAGTAGCTACATGCTAGGTAACTACTGGAAATGGTTCTTGGAACATTAACTCCTGACCATTTCAGTTTAACAGTACTGTAACTATATAGTCAAAAGAAAAGTAGTATGTCTTATCCTAGTTTCCCAAAGCCTATTGAGGCTTATGCAGTCACCCTGCCTGTCTGTTAAGCCACTTATTCCTCACCTAACAGTTTTTGAACCTGAAGAATGATTTCAAAAAAGTCTGAAAGATAAGTAAATCTCAAAGAGAATCAAGCTCATAGAAGTTTTGAGAAAATTAACAAAGGGAAGACTAAGTAAGAGCTCTCACTGAAGATGAGCTCAGCTGTCTTACTACCTATGCAAGAATAACTCCATGGCAAGTCAGTGCAAATGTAGCTGCTAACAAGCCACAGCACATGCTGTGTCTCTCCCAGTGAAGATTTCAAAGGGAGACAGAAGGAGCAGTAATTATTATAATGAGGCAAGCAGCAGGGAGGGAGATTGGGATAAAAGTTGCAAATCTACTGGAAACTATGCTTCTGCAGTTCTGCTGTTTCTGGGGCAAATTGTCTTACTGCTTTTTAGGTTCTTTTCTTTCATAAGAAATGGATTATTTCCGTAACTTGCTTCTGTCACAGTTTCTTTTACATTTTTAGGTGTTAAGTTTTTGGTGTCAGTATTTATTTCACTCACAAAAGTTTCATACAGGCGTTTTCATTCTGACTGATAGCTCTAATATATCTGCATCTACAAATAGAGAAAATATTCTTATGATACTATGGGATAATGATCAGTGTGATCCTGGATTGCATGCAGCTGCAGCCATGATTCTTAGCTGTAAACAAATTACACTGTTTCTTGAGGACACAAAATGGTATCTTAAGCTATTTTTATTTATCGCTTTAAAGTAAATCTATAAGGAACACCAAGAAGTTTTGCAGTGTAAACTGGACAGAAAATGCAAATAACTGAAATAAAGAAGGAGTTCAATGTGGTTTATAAACACAAAAGAAGAACTAATGGTTTTAAATTCATTCAATAGAAAATTTCCTCAAAATAGAGGCAAACACAGAGAGGAGAGAAATACCAAAAGGTTCAATGGAGCAAATATTGCAGAATATTCAAAAGAATAGCTGTAACGTTATTAGTAATTATTAATAGTTAATAATAATGTAGCAGCAAGGAGTCCTTGCCAAGAGTGGGACCTCAGGTAGAATTACAGGGAACAGTCTGTTGCTGTCTCAAACCTGCTCAGTGATTTCAGCTTGACATGAAGATATAACAAGGGGTTTTGAGTATTTGCTAGAGCCTCCCCCCGCCAAAAAAAAAAAAAAAAGCCAACAAATGAAAACCCAGCAAAACCCATCATTGACTGAAAAACGTGCAAAGAGACCCCATGCAGACAAGCAACAGAGCACATATTCATTTTCCTCCTGCGGCCACCACCCCTGGCAACTGTGAAACTACAGAACTGGGCTGCCTCTATTTGTTTGACATTTTAATTCATCTGTGTATTAATTTTATGATAGAGGATAAAGATAATTGCTGAGGGCAGCAGTGATTTTGAGAGGATGCAGGGCTACTTATTTCCTGTTTCTTCACCAAATGCAGAAGAAACCATATGGTCATTCTGTTTGGCTTAAAACAAGGGAAGATGACTATCAAATGCACAGATATTTTCAAGTACTGTTTCCTTCAGCTATAGAAAAGTTGATTTGAACCTTAGAATATGTTTTTAAAAATTGTTTTAGGTGCTTCCAGAGGCTTTCAGAGAGGCCACAGAATTCACATCTTTTTCAGCATTAGGTTAAATTTGAAAGACTTGGATATCTATCTAGAAAGCGAAGTACAGCATTGCGATATAATTGTTATACCTGGTGTACCTCTCAGTTTGGTTTGAGTGCATTTCTGTATGTTACCTATATGACTATGGAAAAAAGCTAGGCTAAGCCAAAAAAATTCCACTTTTATTTATTTATTTAGTTATTTTGGATATTATATTCTGTATTAGTCGTAATTAGCAACCTTCTTTTCAGAAAAACAGAACCATAAGATCGTTGACAATTTTAGTTGTCAGAAAGGCTGCTAGGAGTTACAGTGGGAACACATTGTTGTCACTGTCACTCATTGCTTGGCTGGATCCTGGAAAGAAAGAAAAAACTTGAATATGTAGTCAGCAGAAATTCAGCCTAATAGCTGCTCAATAAATGGTTGAAAAGCAAATTGTTTTTATAAAGAGGATTTAAACACATAGAACAGTTTCTGTGATGATTAATATATATGCCTATCCCCATCTGCTCTGAAGGAATGGTTGGCATGGAATTTTCTGTGCACTTTGCCTCACAAACCCACAGGAGCAGCTGAAAGCTGCAAATCTTGGCTTTGCTAAGCAATCCACTGGAATCCATGCAGAACTGTAGAATGCTTGGGTTTTTTTAGCTACTCCAGGCAGCTTGGCCTGGCAGGTGGAAGAATCATTTCTCTTTTCTTATCTCTGAACATGAGAGCCTCGTTCAAGAGCAAATAGCAGAGGGGTGGGAGGGGAAAGGAAGTAGCCTCACACCTTTGTTTTAACAGATTGCATTTAAGAGATCTTCAACAAGGATAACAAGGACAACGAGGACAACACAGACTGGGGTTCCTAGACTGTGTCAAAATATAGCAAGCTGTAGCCAAAAATATTGGGCTGCTCAGACTTTTGTCTCTGTTCAGCAAGGGCACTCTCCCCACCCACACAGTGAAATTTTGTGTATTTTTAACAACTTTGCAGCTGCTGTCGTCATGAATATCCCTTAGTTGCTGTTCAGTGTCAGATTTGCTGATAGCCATATTCAAGGAGGAGGGGCAGCGTTAGACTTATGAGAAGCCTAAGGAGAAGGAAAGGCATGGGCCTCTCCCTCCTTTCACCCACACACTGAATGATTTGGATTTCATTGTAACTTAACCCAGTAGGACGTAATCGTGTACTGGGCTTGGGGCTCAGACTGGCTGCTTTTATTCTAACACCTGCTCTGCCAGAGAAGATACTTCTCTTTTCATTATCAGAAGTCAGTGAGATTAGAATGGCATGGCAGCTGGATTTATTTGTTGGGAGTTTATGACCCAAGTTTTGATTTGAGACACAAACAAAATCTCAGCCCAAACTGTTGAGTTTGCCTAACTTCAAGTCAAATTTTATGCACTAGCTTGGCTTTGTTGAATAGTTTTTAAACTATAAAGTGTCTTTTGTGGAAGTCTGAGTTTGTAAGCCCGTACCTTTGAAAGGAATGATTGAACACTAGGAATGTGATGTGTATCTTTCCTAAAGCCTTACAGGGTATTGTAGGTAATCCTTAATTTATGCTTAACTATTAATGAGATCAGACTCTCACATATATAGATGAATTTGAATGAGAGGTAGAGTAGGTAACCCAACAATACAGTAAAGAAAGTTATACCAGACTTCAAGCTGTCAATACTTGCAGTGGAATATATCTAATAAATTAATAGATAATAAGGAGAGTCCTATCAAATCTATTTACTGCCTTCTAGAAAAACATATATATAGTGGCAATCCAGCTATGAATCATGGCATTCTATTCAAGCAGTACGTTTTATTCTAGATGATGAATTAAGATATTGTTTCTGTTCTAAAACCAGATCACTGTGTCAGCTTTGTCTTTGTCATTGCGCAGCTCAGCTGTAGCTCTCGTGTGTTCAAGCATTTCTCTGTAGGACGCAGTTGGAGTTGAGGATCACGTTGACAGAAACATATGCAGAACTGTCAGCCATTAAATCCCTCAGTCAGAATTATCTGGCAGACACAGGCGAAAGTTGTAGCAGGCTCTCTGCATTCTTCATGGAAATAGACTTCCAGTTTTGTGTGGGGTTAAGAGCACCTAGTGATACACCACAGACTGAAAGAAAACGTACTTGGATTTCAGATACTTTTCTGGACTTATACTGTTATTAACCCAGTTTTTTGGTAGTGGCTATTTATATTTAGGGAACTAAACACTCCTATGTAAATGCTCAATGGGAAACTTCTGTATGTAAAATACTGATTCATGTGCTAGTTAAATTTTCTTTAGAGCATTTTGCTTACACTTGCATATTTTTATGGTGTTTCTGAGAGTCCTAAGGGCTAGAGTTTTGCTGACCTTGAAAAATCATTAAGTATCACCATGACATAGTGATTTTGCTTTAAAAAAAGGACTCTGCATGCTTGCCCCTCACTTAAATGGCTGAAATTCATTTATGGTGAGATCCTGGCCTTATTTGGTTTAGTAGGGTGTTTTTTCCCATTGATGGCAATAGAATGACATTTGATCATTTGATCAGGTTATGTTTATATTGCATAGTTTAGCCCTGTCAGCTAACTGAATACTAGCTGGGTACTCTACATGCGCTAATGAACTCCACTTCTTTGTGAGATAAATCATTGTATTTCTGAACAGTTGCTCATTATGTGATGTAGAAACAGATTTACAGAAATACTGATGTTCAGTCAGATTAGGAAGCTGGGCGATTATTAACAATGCACAAGACCAAGGACAGAATGGTATCCTGTTGAAAGCGCCAGGATGGGCTGTGAATCAGAAAGGCAGAGTACTGTTCAGAACCATTCAGCAGGAAGACAGTTTGGATTTACATTGCTGTAAAGGTGTTGTGAGATGCTGCAGAAGGAGATCACTTGGTGTGTACTTGTCTCTTTGCTCTCATCTGTTCTGCAAATGTAAAAAACCAAGCAGGGACATTTTTTACATATCCACAGCTGAGCAGGACTGGGGCAAATTTCACTCTGACGTTGCATACTAAGGCAATTTTGGTATTGACTTTAAATGAAGCTTGAAGAGTCTGGAAAATGGATGTTCTGATTCATGAATGTTATGTATTTTCAGGCTGATAGCGGGGTAGCGAAATAACATAGAATGACAGAATGGTGGAAGGTCCTGTCTGATTGTAAATTAGAAGGGAAAATTTAGCTCTTGCTGGTCATTTATAGCCTGGTGGTAATGCCAGTTACAGAGCAGAGCAATTTGCTGTCCATAGAATAGTTAAGTGGCTTCTATTTGTGAGGGGTGACAGTGTTCAGAACTGGACACCCTTTGTATAAACAAACCAGTGTGCACTGGAGCAGCTGTTTCAAGGAAAATATTTTGATTCTTTTGCTTGGGGAGCAGACAACAACACGACTCACTGTACTACAGACAACAGGTGGCTCTTCAGGCTTTTTCTCCTCTCTTTTTTAGGGTGTCTTTAAAGGTTTCTACAGTCTCCAAAACAGCTATTCAAAGAGGAAGAACTTTTAACAGAGTGCCATGTCAATCATATCAAAACAAAGAGAAGCAAAAGAAGGATCCAAGCCAACCAGTTGCTACTGCAGTTGGTCCAGCAACTGGATGTTAAGAGTGAAGTCAAAACCAAAGTTGGGGCTCAATTTTCTGTCCACACATTCAACCTTGTTTTCATGCTAAAGTTGCTTTTTCCAATGCAGATTGACACCAAGATCTTGTGACAATCTGGACTTGCCTTTAAAATAATTGTAATTATGCATTTTACATGTTTACACTGTAAGTTTATTTAGATGCATTTACTCTGTTTTGCATTCAGTGCAAACTGCTGTGTAGCTAGACATAGATGCAGATATTTTGCACATGTTATTTAATTTATACATTTTTTTGGGGGAGGTGAATACAAACATATATACACTAACTCTGATTTTTTTTTAAGTTTCCAATATGCTGAAAGTGGCAAAACTCAGCTGAATTCAGTGGAGTAATTTTACTTATATCTCAGTTTAGAGTACATACTTTTTCTCTCATAGAAGTCAAATGAAATCTTTTATTTCAATATGGTAATTGCATGGTTAAAACTATCTCTTTTCATCAAAACCTGTCTTTAAATGCCACTAATGCAGGCAGAGAGTTGTGGTCAATGGGGCAGAATCTAGCTGGAGGTCTGTGACCAGTGGAGTCCCTCAGGGGTCGGTGCTGGGACCAGTGCTGTTTAATATTTTCATCAGTGACCTGGATGAGGGAACCGAGTGTACCCTCAGCAAGTTTGCTAATGACACTAAACTGGGAGGAGTGGCTGACACACCAGAAGGCTGTGTTGCCATTCAGTGAAACCTGGACAGGCTGGAGAGTTGGGTGGGGAGAAACTTGATGAAATTCAACAAGGGCAAGTGTAGAGTCATGCATCTGAGGAAGAACAACCCCATGTACCAGTACAGGTTGAGGGCTGACCTGCTGGAAAGTAGCGAAGGGGAAAGGGACCTGGGGGTCCTGGTGGATAGGAGGATGACCATGAGCCAGCAATGTGCCCTTGTGGCCAAGAAGGCAAATGGCATCCTAGGGTGCATTAGAAGGGGTGTGGTTAGTAGGGCAAGAGAGGTTCTCCTCCCCCTCTACTCTGCCTTGGTGAGGTCACATCTGGAATATTGCATCCAGTTCTGGGCCCCTCAGTTCAAGAAGGACAGGAAATTGCTTGAAAGAGTCCAGCGCAGAGCCACAAAGATGATGAAGGGAGTGGAACACCTCCCTTATGAGGAGAGGCTGAGGGAGCTGGGTCTCTTTAGCTTGGAGAGGAGGAGACTGAGGGGTGACCTCATCAATATTTACAAATATGTAAAGGGTGGGTGTCAGGATGATGGAGCTAGGTTTTTTTCAGTGATATCCAGTGACAGGACAAGGGCCAATGGGTGTAAACTGGAGCATAGGAGGTTCCATGTGAACATCAGGAAGAACTTCTTTATTGTAAGAGTGACAGAGCACTGGAACAGGTTGCCCAGAGGGGTTGTAGAGTTTCCTACACTGGAGATATTCAAGGCCCGCCTGGACAAGTTCCTGTGTGATGTCCTCTAGGTTACCCTGCTCTTGCAGGGGGGTTGGACTAGATGATCTTTTGAGGTCCCTTCCAACACTTGGGATTCTGTGATTCTGTGTTTGGTTTTTCCAGACCAGTGTCTGGACCACTATTTCTAGTTGAGCAAGAAAAAGAATAATATGTCAGCAGACTCTAATAACAATGTATGATTCTACCCAGATTTGAGGGCTTTTTACACAATAGCAGCATCACAGCACCTGTCTTTTAGAATCTAAATGTTTTGTGAATTTACTAAAGCACAATCAAAACTACACAGAAAGCTGCCATGTTTGTATTCCATTTTTTAAAATACTAAGTCTGAGAGCTAAATTTGATCTTTATTCATTCATCCTCTGAGTTTTATTGACAAGCATGGGATACATACAGTTTTTCTTTGAATTGAGTAAAATGATGTTGAAAAGGGGTATTGAGAGCAAGACATGAGGTAGAGCAAATGCCCAGATGAAGTAAAGCATGAAAAAAATTACCAATACTTTTACAAATTATATGATTCTATGGAGCCAAGAGTATAATAACATCATAGAACATCATAGTAACAAGCTTGCTCCTAGCTTCTAGTAGGCTACTAATACCAAAAATCAGCCCTTTGTTACATAACACAGTCATTCCACATTAGGTACCATAGATGAACAATCCAGGGTTTCAGAAAACCACAACCCTGTAATATAGAAAAAGTAGAATCTAATCCCTAGAATAAGCTTCACCTAAACTGGGTGTCAAATTGCTCAGAGTCCAAAGCTCATCATTGTGCATTGTACTAAGATAAGTTGCCAGCATCAGTGACATGATGACTTTTAGATGCATGCTAGGGTAATGATTGGAAAATACCTAAAATACCGGACTTGAAATAAGCTGTGTGTGGATGGATGGCCCCCTGAGCTTGTAGTACACAGCTTCATACACACTGTGCCATTAAACGATTTGTAAATCAGGAGCAAATATTAAAAACTGTAAAAAGTTCTCTTACTGATCCATCCACAGGTCCTGAAGGAGCTGGCAAATGAAGTTGCAAAGACACTGGCCATCATATTTGAAAAATCATGGCAGTCAGGTGAAGTTCCCGACAGCTGGAATAAGGAAAATATAACCCCCATTTTCAAGAAGGGGAAAATGGATGACCTGGGGAATTACAGACCAGTCAGTCTCACCTCTGTGCCTGGCAAAATCTTGGAGCAGATTCTCCTGGAAGGCATGCTAGGGCACATGAAAAACAACAAGGTGCTTGGTGACAGCCAGCATGGCTTCACTAGGGGGAAATCCTGCCTGGCCAATTTGGTGGCCTCCTATGAAGGGGCTACAAAAATGATTGACGGGGTGGAGCAGTTGATGTCATCTACCTGGACTTGTGCGAAGTGTTTGACACTGTTTCACACGACATTCTTGTCTCTATTTCACACGACATTCTTGTCTCTAAATTGGAGAGACATCAATTTGATAGGTGGACCACTCTGTGGATAAAGAACTGGCTGGATGGCCGCACACAAAGAGCTGTGGTGAACAGTTCAATGTCCAGCTGGAGACCAGTAATGAGTGGTGTCCCTCAGGGATCGGTGTTGGGATTGGTCTTGTTTAACATCTTTGTCGGTGACATGGACAATGGGATTGAGTGTGCCCTCAGCAAGTTTGCCGATGACACCAAGCTGTGTGATTCTGTTGATACAGTGGGGGGAAGTAATGCCATCCAGAGGGACCTTGAGACGCTTGTGAGGTGGGCTGATGCCAACCTCATGAAGTTTAACCATGACAAGTCCAAGGTCCTACACATGGGTCAGAGCAATCCCAGGCAGAGCTACAGGCTGGGCAGAGAAGAGATTCAGAGCAGCCCTGCAGAGAAGGACTTGGGGTGTTGGTTGATGAGAAAATTAACATGAACCAGCTTCAGTGTGCGCTTGCAGCCCAGAAAGCCAACCGTATCCTGGGCTGCATCAAAAGAAGTGTGACCAGCAGGTCAAAGGAGGTGATCCTGCCCCTCTACTCTGCTGTTGTGAGACCTCAGTTGGAGTATTGTGTGCAGTTCTGGTGTCCTCAACATAAAAAGGACATGGAACTGTTGGAACAAGTCCAGAGGAGGGCCACGAGGATGATCAGGGGACTGGAGCATCTCCCGTATGAAGACAGGCTGAGAAAGTTGGAGCTGTTCAGCCTGGAGAAGAGAAGGCTGCGTGGAGACCTCATAGCAGCCTTCCAGTATCTGAAGGGGGCCTACAGGGATGCTGGTGAGGGACTATTCACTAGGGACTGTAGTGACAGGACAAGGGGTAACAGGTTGAAACTTAAACAGGGGAAGTTTAGATTAGATATAAGGAAGAAATTCTTTACTTTTAGGGTGGTGAGGTACTGGAATGGGTTGCCCAGGGAGGTAGTGAATGCTCCATCCCTGGCAGTGTCCAAGACCAGGTTGGACGAAGCCTTGGGTGACATGGTTTAGTGTGAGGTGTCCCTGGCCATGGCAGGGGGATTGGCACTAGATGATCTTAAGGTCCTTTCGAACCCTAACTATTCTATGATTCTATGGTTCTATGATGGTAAAGACATCATGCATTCGGATGAAAAAATAAATGTTTTCACTTATCACTGAGATGTGAAATACATTTTTGCTTGGTTTCAAGAAAGGTTTTTCTATATGTTGTTAACCACTAATTGTCTGAAAATTGAATGTCGAATTCTTTAGCATGGTTTACCCACTGGAAGTGGGTAGGGAGGAGGAAGTATGCTTTCCCTAAGAGAATTAGTAACTACACAGTTGTTTGCAACATGAGCTCAGAATACATGACACTGCTATTTGGCCTAATCTTTTGGGACAGGGCAAGTTTCAGGGTATTGATAATTTCAGATTAAATTTAGCTTTTATATTTGAATTGGCCCCTCCAGCTCTACTGTCAGATTAATAACAGCAATAAGAAAGATCTCTTCTCTTCTTAGGTAAGACTTTCAGGCAGGGCTTTAGCCCATACCCCAAACACAGCACTGTTATTTTCACAGCATTAACTGCATGATAACTGGGAGTAAAATGATATTTGAAGTACTATGGGGCTTCTGCTGGCCATTTCCATTTGATTTTGCAACTAAAATCTATGTAGTTGAGATCAAACTTCTTGGCTGGTTGGATTAAAAGATGAGAGACATATGAATGAGAGCTTACGTGCATTCTCAGATTTGAAAAAAATGTTTAGCTATTCACATCCAGCTGTATTCATGTATGTCACAGAGCAGGATTTACCCCACAATTACAAGCTTTTTGTACTGTTATGAAACTTGGAGCTCAGTGCAGACTCTGTGTGATGTTCAGCCTGGTGCCCATGGCAGAGAGGGCACTGATGGCTTGGGAAGGCAGCAGGGGCAGGCACCCTTCTGCTTTTTACATTCCCTCAGCATTGCCTTCTGCTGAAGGAACCTCAGCAGATCTACTCTTTCAGCTGATGCACAGAGCAGAAGGGATTCATTCTGCTGTTTGCCAAGTGCTCAGTCCACCCTGTTCTGATCAGACACTGACACAGAGATTTGATATTTAATGCATACAGAGAGATTGCCAAGTTTTACTGCTCATTAGTTGCAAACTGTCAACCAGGAAACTGTCTATCAGATACCTCCTTAGGTGAAGCTAACTGAAACACGGCGCTTGTAAATGATACAGTGGTGTAGGTGTTTGCCACTAAAAGGGGTGACTTAGAAACTGTACCTAGTCTATAAGTAAATAAAATAGCAAAATAATTATGGAAGTGGGCATTGTTCCAAGGAACACATGCTACTGAATGAGAACACACTGACTATGACACGCAGAGAATAAATTACAATACATTTCCCTCTCTCCTTCCATCCCACTTTCTTCTTTCCCAGCTGTAAACATGGACCCATATCCCACCCCCCAGTCTTCTTCACTGCTCCGCAAATGACATACCTTCATCTGTGGTGGCAGTGCTTCTGCAGCCTCCTTCCCTTGGCACCTATGGTAATAAGAAAACATGGTCACTTCACTGTGTCACTGGCACACTACAAGGCCAGTACTTTACACACCCCAGAGGGAAGGAAATTGGATCATGAGGATATTTTTAGTTTGTTTTGATGGAATTTCTGATTGCTTTGGAAAAATAGCAACTAGGAATTAAACATGAAACAGTTGTACCCTTCTTCCTCTCTTGAAAAAGATCTACACTGCAAAAGACAGAATGAAAGCTGCCTGCACATTTTAAATGCTGTTCCTCTATATTTATGCATTATGAAAGAAGAATTCATTCTGAGCCATTTCCACGACCTGTTCCTATAAAGGTTGTCAGACTGGATGATCAAGACGGGCCCCTCTAGTTTTGTAACCTATGGAGTTCTGATCTAAAATGACAGGATCACACACCATTTTCCCCTCAGCCATGCCTACTACAGTGCACCAGGTAGATCTGTACTGTGGCTGAATTAGTTTGCTGTCTCTGGGATAACAGTTCCATTTGTTGGAGAATTTGTGAGATATATAGAGTGGAATGAGTAAACTTAAAAAAAAAACAACCCCAAAAAACAAAAAAGGACATTCACTCTAGGGAGCTGGATTCTATCCTTGTCACATAAGTTCTGTGTAGTTTAAATTTAGACTGGTTTTCCATATGCAATTATTAATTTCTAGACTTTAGTTGCTGAGCACTTCATGGGAAATGCTGAGCATCTAGATGACTGATAGCACAGAATGACAAATTCCTTATACAAGTCCTTGGAATTTGGAATCCAAAGTAGTGCAGAATTCATGTATTCATGTGTCTGGCAATAAGAATACCATCTTACCACAGTGGTATAAAGATAACCTCAATCTTGTCTGTGAACAGCTACAAATGCTGGATGAACAGAATTACACAAGGAGGTAAATAACTGTGTATTTAGAACAAAGACCAATTGATGTCCTGTAAATAAGACAGTACCACATATGCATTCATGGGAAATAGCTGTTCTTTCCTCCACTATGTGAAATGTGAAATACTTCTATGGAGAATAAATCTAATTTATGAACAAAGGTTTTAAAGTATATGAAAATGAATGCATATGATTTCCATACACATTTTAATGATGGATTAACCTAGATAAAGGCTACAGTTTTCAACTTCTCTAAATGGTCAACTACTTTCAGAAATCTTATATTACACAAAGATCTCAACTGATCACTCAAATGCTAGAGAACACTCTTCACTGCACTTTAAAATCAATAATAGCAAAGTACCACCAGAAAAAAATAAAAAAGGTCAATGTGCACTATACAAAGTAACATGAAGTACTCAATTCTTAAGCTGAATTTCTGGTCTATAAATTGTATTCCTTGGTCTGTCATCTGGGGAGTGCTGGTCAGAAAGGCTTTTAAGGTAACATACCCAGAATTTTAGTTACATAACTCCCCATCTACTATAAGCATTCTTTTTGATAGTTGAGTAGGTTTTCTGAACCTCTGGAGTTTTATATCAGACCCCTTGGCACAGGCAGGTATGAACCATTCCAAGGAAATCACTGCAGTCTTACAGCACATGGGCACATCTTGTGCTCCTAGAATATGTGGCTCTGAATAATCATTCTACTGAGGAATAAAAGGCAAAACTACACCTGGTTAAATAAACCCTTAAACTAGAGGGCTGGGGAATGGCTGTGGGAAAGTTTAACCTGCTCAAATTTTAAAGAGTTCTGCTTTGCCAACAGAAGCTCTTGTGACCAGTAACTCTAGGGTCTAAGGTGTTTTCAAAAGTAGTAGAACAAGACTTAGACTGAAACATCTAGTCATAGCTACATATAATAGCTCAAAGTGGTACACACATATTCCTTGCGCAGGAATATTTTCCAGTTCCTGTATTAGATTAATGAATTCTCATGCAAGGACTAAAACATAGTTCTCTGGGGACTAAAGTCACTTGTAAAAATGGCTTAATAGTCAGTTTGGATAGGAATAAAAAAAAGTGATCAGTTAGCAAATTTAGATTCCCTGTTCTAAAAGTGAGGACTTTCTGGGATGGTAGGAAGAACTTTATTCTTCCTACGCTGAAATAATGTTGCTGTTAAGCTGTAGCTGTGTTTTTTAAACTGCAAGAGTCACCAATAAAGGGGTTTGAAAAATGAATCTGATTCGCGATTTCACTACGCTAACATCAATTTGACAGGTGTGACATATCAACACAGAGCTTAAGATAAATTATAGTATTCTTTCTCATCAAGCAGCAAACTGCAGGGGCATATTGCACAAAGCTCGGTGTGTTCAGTCACCAGGCATTTGTGTCTGCTGCCTAAAATAGAATGTCTTCTGTGACGGGTTAATCCCTCTTTGGCTCTAATCCTGGGTAGATTACTAGTTATAGCCTGCTATGAAAGACTGCTGTGTAAGGCAAGTATTTCACTTAAGTCACTTAACACATTCTCTGAACAGTAGAAGTGTCTTGTGCATTTGCTAGCAATGTGAGGAAAAATTTTATTGTCTTTGCTAAAGTTTCTAATATATATTTATTTTTTTATATATTAGAATGTTCTTAACCCTGTACATTTTGAATATCATGGAAAGTCTTTGACTTTGCCTAGGTGTTCTAACTAGTGTTCTAATAATTAGAGCACAAAATGAGTTTGGTCATTCTGTTTTTTGGCCATCACTTGTTTTTTTTTAAATTATGGGAATCTGAACTTTATGGCAAGACTGCAGTGATAACTGTGGTCTGAATTACACTCACCTGAAGGTCAGCAAGTATGAGAACTTGGCAAAGGAAAAAGAATATTCCTCAGACATTTCCCTGTAAGAAAACCAAATTTATTTCAGCTGAGTTTATGTCCCCATTTGAAGAAGCTTTTCACTGATATTCAGTTATTTGAATTCTCCTGAAATGAATGTGTGCAGAAGCCAAGTTATAAGACTTAGAGAGTTTACACTTTTCTGTCAAATTGGAATCAGAGTACTTGATTCTTAAGATGATCTTTATCAAACCAGCTCATTTTGAAATACTCTACCTTGGTGTCCAAATCACTATCTTCATGTACATGTCGGCAAAATTTTCTGATTACAAGTGTTTAAGCTGCCAGATCTTGACACTTGATCAGAGAATGGAAATGGCATTGTGCAATAACTGTGAGTGACCAGTACTCCCAGGTATTGTGGGAGTTTCACAGGAAAATGCTGAGACATTAGAACGATTAGACATTGCTCAACAGGAATGAAAATGCCACCCCAAAGGTCCTGAGTTACTATAAATAAAGAAAATTCTTGAGGAAATAAATTTGTTAACATTTCTGAATAAAAAGGAGAAAAACCTGCGAAAGAAATCCATAATCACCTACAATAAATATAATAAATATGGATAACTAAAAGGACTGGGAAGTGATTTTTTGGGTGGCTTTTTTTTTTCCTTTATTTTCTTTTTTAATTGGACCTTCATGCCATTGTTATATTTTCTTATTTTCCTTTCCATTGAATTTTGTTTTCAGCACAAAATGGAGGTGGACTGATGTAGAATTTTGTCAAAATTCATAAAAACAATGAAAACCCAAATCCATCTCTAAGTCTGAATTGACCGGTCAATGTGTGTCTTTGCTACATACAGCCAAGCTCTCCGTGGCAGAAAAATGTTCAAGGCAGACAAAAGTGAGCTTTGACCCTGAAGGTATGTGGTCCTGCTTACGCAGATTAGACTGTGGGAGTAAGTCCTGCTGAAAGATGGGGTGTAAAGCCTGCAGGACTTTCAGACAGAATGGACTCATACAGAAGCAGCTCAGACTTAGGGTATGGTATGAATCATTAAAATAAGGCTCAAATTTTATCCCCTTATCCTTAGGGATGAAGAAGTAGGAGATAGTTTATGTGGATGATTAGCATACCAAACCATTTCCAGGCAAACACCAGGTCCCTTTTAGATAAGAAAAGGGGTTATAAAGAAAGGTACTCTGCCACAGTTTATAGCAACGATCATTCTTTGGAAGATACAAGCAACAAATATCAATAAAATTAGGTAAATCAGAGATTTTGGTTTTGATACTGAGCAAAAAGATTTAAAGTTCAGTTTCTCAAAGAATAGAAGGGCTGCAGCAGTGAATGCTGAATTTTCAAGGTTGACTAGAGTAGTACTAGAGATATCTGCCAAAATCAACAATGTCATATCACACCTGTCAAAAGCTACAACATAACTGCCCTGGAGTGAGTCATGTTAATATCCATGTACTCAGCAAACTGAGTAATTATAAACAGGTCTCTGCTCTCCCTGACTGTCATTATTGTTATTTGCTTAATTTGTTGCTTTGCTTCAGTTCTAGTTAATGTGATTTATGAGCACTTAGTGCATACTGGAAAGACAAAGGATAGAAGCGACTCTGCTGAGGGTCTGGGCAGTTGTCCAGAAAACCTAACTGTATGGTGACAGATAAAATAGGGTCTGACTCAGAAGTAAGTGCAG
Organism: Melopsittacus undulatus; assembly: GCF_012275295.1. Lineage (NCBI taxonomy): Eukaryota > Metazoa > Chordata > Aves > Psittaciformes > Psittaculidae > Melopsittacus > Melopsittacus undulatus. Next base: position 43,089,489 of record NC_047530.1, on the reverse strand, counting down.
GATTATGTATCAGCTGCTAGCTGACATGGAAGCTGCAACAGTGAAATTAAACAAAACAAAAGGAAAAAAGATTCTAAAGGAACCAAATTTTACTTTTTCTAGGGCATGACAGTAAATTCTTCTGTAACAGTCACCGACATTACTGACCATGCTGATAGACTTACATGACTGAAAAGCTCACTTTCAGTAGTTTCATTTTGCAATGTGCCCTACTATAGGAATTATAAAAATAATATTCATCACAATATATTACATGGGAAATGAGGGTTATTATGTTCCTATAACTTGGATACATTTAAGTTCATCCAATATCCAGGTGATGACTTAGATCGCTGAATAGCAGATGTTCAGAAGCTGGGAAACAGAAGCTGGCCAAGAAAGCTGCCTCAGTAACAGTGCAGGTTATAAATCCAGCATGGACAATCTGTTCTCCAAAACAGACCTAAAGTGATTTAAAAGGTTCATCAAGGTCACTGAAGAATACTATACAGCAGTGCTCCAAACAACCAGCTGTCAGGACTGACAAGTCTTGCTAATGAACTGTGGACTCTCTAGAAAATATTACTAATGCTAATTGAAGCCTGAATAGCTTGAAAGCCTAGTAGATGGTAGCTATTGATTTATTTCCTATGACAATATCTACACAGCATGAGGCAATGCCTGTTTACCTATAGTAGTAGCTAATCCATTGCTGATGCCATTCATACAAGCATCTAGCAGGTTAGAAGCCCTTTTCATGAGATGAGGAGCTCGCTTACATACTGAGTCCAGGTGATGGATCACCTTTTTCTTCTCTAATAAATTCTGAACAGTGGCTTAGCTTCAAAGAACGTACAAATTACCCCAAGTCCAGGAAGAGTTTTCTGGTTAGGGCTTTGTCTGGGGGTGTGGTATGGGTCTGAATAAGCTCAGTTAAAATTAAATTAATCTCTTTCACAACCTGAATATGTTTAGGAGGAAGAAATAATTAGGTCTTTTTATAAAAAATATGTGCAGTCTGGCAATGCATTTTATAAAGAACTTAACACTACTTGTGTCTTAGATATGTGAAGAGTTGCTAAAAGAATCAAGTTCCACATCTGAAAACAAAGAAAAAAAATGTATAAATTCTGGACCTTCAGGGAATTTGGATTTGACATAAGCACTAATCTTCCTATCTGTATGAATTGTGAGGATTTTTAATGCAGAAGTTGAACTCAGAGCACAGGCTGAACTTAAGCATTGAAAAGTATGTTGTCTACAGTGAGTATTGCAAAACTTTGTCAGCAGCTGAACTGGGGGCTTGGAGAAATACGGTTTTGAACTTCAGAGCTAAATTTCCCTTAAGTTGATAATTCCGCACCCACAGTCATGTCTGTATAGGAGAGCACCTCAGAACTCAGCCTAGCCATGGGCCTAGACATGGCCTAAGTGCAGACTTGTGGCACTGAGTTTAACTGAACTGACAAGCCTTACTTCTTGGTTCAGGACTCTCTGCAATGCATGGTATATATCCCCTATGCCCGCTTTTGAATTTGGTCCCATTTTCAAGATAGGACTTAAATGGTGCTGGGAGCAATATCCATGTCTAAACAACTTGTCACCAAAAAGGTTATGTTAAACCCATAGCAAACATGTTCAGTTTCAACACAGTTTGTAGACTGTGTATACAGAACATTCAGAAAACTTCCATAGAACACTAGTCTGGGGCTTGACTGATCCTCAAGTGCAGAGCTCCAGGCAGCTTCTTCCCCAATTTAAGTCTTGCTCATAAAACAGTAATTTTAGCATGAAAAATTTCTTTCATGATGCTATATGGCCTTGGCTATTTTTACTGCTTTCTGTGTTTTTCAGTGATAGAACATGATAGGTATTGCATAGTTGCAGTGCTCTGAAAAATTTGTTTTTGCCTCTTTTTCTATTAAAAAGTAAACAAATGTAATCAAGTGATTCTGAAAAAATGAGAGTTTCTAATATGAGGATATTTATTTTCCACTTAAGTGTTTAAAATATTCAGTAGAAAATAGTGGCTGCTTAAACTGATAAAATGCTTGTAATTTTTAATAATGTTTATTATATGTGCATGAAGAATAAAGAAGAAAATATAAGAAGAACAGAGTTACATTGCTTTGTTTTTCTAGAGGTCAAATAAATACTTTTGAAGGAAATGATGAAAAATAAGTGCAAGAAAAGAAATCTGTGTAACTGGACATCTCCATACTGCTGATCATGCATTCTAACCACAGCTTGAAAAATCATTAAAATACATCCTTAACTTACAGAAAACTCTTAACTCATGTTGGTTTTGTCTTTTATTAAATATGAATGGAATAACTCATGTTCAAAACAAAGCAAGTGTTTAACCAGGACTACTTAGTGAATGTTTTTGAGGGCAGCAGTTACTGGTACATCACCCTATGTGTCAGCCATGACTAAAATTTTTGTATTTGCTGTAGTGTATTCTACAAGACCACTTTTTTTTAGAATATAATCTCAGTTAAATCTTCACTATTCGAAGCAAAATTACTTGATCTTCCAGATGTCAAGATCCTCATAGACTATTTGGCCAAGCAAATTTCCCATAACCAGGGAAGAAAGCCTGTTAAACTGTTGAAGCAAAATCCTAAATTACTCCTATGTGACATCTTTTCCTTACTATTTTGAAGTGAGTTTAATGACTCATTAGGTAGCACAGTGCCAGTTTTACCCAACTTCTTGCAGAAGAAAAGCTCTACTAAAATAAGATTATATTATCATTAGGATTCTTTCTGCAATAATAAGCTTAAGAGGAATCTGAATTACAATAGAAAATGAGTTACAGTAGAATGTTCTACATTGTACTTGGGTCTAATTTGAGATCCCTCCCTGCAGCCAACTCAGATGCTGCAGTTTAGAAGACTCCCTTTTGTCATTAAAGCTAATTAGGCAAAGCTCTATTTAGACAAATTTAATACTCTTACTAATGAACAAAGTTCATAGTATCTGTCATGCAGCTGCTGCTAAGAAAATCTTATTCAGTCAGCATCTATACTTTTAAATTCTTCTGCTATCCAGTCTTGTGCAAGCGTTTATTTTCCCAAAAATAACTATTTATAGTGACTGTAGATAGTAAAGGAAGAAAATGGCACTCAGTACAGAGATCTGCTTTGCAATGGCTGTAGAAAGTCACTCATTCACTCAGAGCTCTGCAGTTTGCATTTGTCTGTTGCGCATCTTTCAAGAACTGAATGCAAGCATTAATGACTTGCCACCATTCCTTCCTGGTGAAATTTCAGAACTGATATGCATCCAGCCGGCATGAACGAATGGGGAAGGGTTTCTATAGATAAACAGATGTTCTGTCTTCTGTGGATTTTTAAGTTTGATCTATTCTAGGGAAATGGACAAGAAATATTAACTTGCCAGATAATAAATTTCTCACCATAAACAAAAAACCACTTGAACCAAACCCTGGATCTCTTATTTTCACTTTAGCAGAAGAGTCTCAAGAGCTGCAATGTTATTTATATTATATTTAAACAGCTTACCTGAGGCAACAGTGGGGGTGCCACTTCTTATTTACAACATTTTGAAATTTGCCAAACTCATAACTGGATACCTAAGCAGCAGAGAAAAAAATCTCAGAGCTCTTTAACACACCAGCAGAAACATTCTTTCTTTCACAAAAACATGGCAGAAATAAAATTACTTGTCTAGTGCTTAAGAATTTGACACCTGAATATTTGAATAAAGAAATACTTTAAAAAAATTCAGCAAGCTACAAATAGGAATTAAAATGTTGCCATTTAAATGAATGATGAGTTACAAATACTTTATCAATGATGCATAGATCATATCTCAGTCTTTACAAGTCAAGTCTTTGCTTTGTAAGGCACTACTACAGATAATATATGAATGAAATAAGTGTTTTAGGTACTTTAATTTCATTCAGGTTCATACTTGGTTTTCTAGATATCACTATATTGCATCTCATAGATGCATTGTATACATCAAAATTATAGATGGATGAACTCAGAGAGGGTGGAAAGAGGATAATATTTTCAGTAGTCATGGCCAAATGTGATCTTCTATATCAATAGTTATCTTCTTAAACAAAAGTATATTTGGTGTTTAGATTTTGTTTATTAGAAGTAAAATTTCCAAATTTATCTACTTAGCTAAAGATCCCATATTTCATGTTTAGGTACACTGAATTGCAATGAGATTTTAACTTCAGTGTAATTTTTCAAATGTAAACTATAGCTTAAAAAATGCATAAAGTCTTTAATAAATAATAACTATAGGTGAAATTGAGAATATCACCTCAAGAGATATTTTTCAGGACCCCTAGCACCACAATGACAGAAGTTTATTGGCTATTTTCATCCCCAGTAACATGTTCCTAGCCTTATATAAAAAGTCACTGCACAGAGGATGCTATTACTGTCTATTATTAGAGTAACACATACTCTAACATCTCCCTATTCTTAAAATCAATTATAAAATTCTTACCATCATTTTGAGCAGTAACAAATTAAAGTTATTGCAGCTAAGAACTGATTAAATCCTGCCAGCTCATTCTCTAAAAGCCATTAAGGGTTAGAATAGTGAAGAAGGCAACAGTACAGTTAGCATAGTCGTTAGAACTGAAGTGTTCTAATACCTTTGTTTGTCTAGATAGTAACTAACAGACAAACTTCAAGGATGGAATTAGGCTGGCTGCCACATCAGGCACGATGTTACTGCAGCCAGTCCCTCTTATTACTTAGATTTATCAACTCTTCACTTAATGAACACAGATACTGACCTATTAGGCCTGAATTGGGTGACTTAACAGCTATTCCTTGCATATAGGAGAAAAAACCGAAATCTCTCAGCATCATTAAGCATGAAGTTTTGTCTCAAGACTGAGAATCATTCAGTGTTATGTTGCTTGACCTTGCTTTTGTGCCTTTTTGCATGTCTGAAACTGTGTATTGATCTTAGAGGGGTTATTTCAGCTGAAGCAAGCTTGCTAGGCTCCCCATTGAGCAAGGCTGTTAGGCAAGGCAGCTGGATGACATTTGTTTTAATTTGTTGACACCAAAAATCCCTGAGTTCAGCTCTGATGGAAGACATATTGTATCATGTCCCAGTGAAGGACTTGGAGGTGTCTTAGCATAAAGGCTTCAGATCAGAGAGCTTGTGCTACATTAACAAGAAATCAGAGCTCTAGAAGTCCTCATGTTACTGGAAATCTGAATTTTACCTGGTAGGTAACACTTTTTTAAAGTAACCTATAAAAAGCTAAAAAAAAGCTTAAATTTTAAAGGTTTGTGTGTTGTTTTTTTTTTTCATTATTCAAAGAGGTGAAGTAAGTTGCAAAGCCAAAAAAGATGTTTATCATGTCTGTCTGCCCAAAAGGCATTGAACAATCACTGTATTTATTTTTGCATTGCTGGCAGCTATAGAAGCAATAAAGAAATTAGAGCAGTACTTAGCAGACATGAATATAATATTTCTGTCAGCATTTTCTTATTTAGGAAAGATTAAATAAAGCTTACGTTTTCTCATTTCTTTTCATTATTATGGATTGCAAACAATCATCCTCTTTTTCTTCAAGGATGAATTCCTCAATCTCTATTAAAAGAAGTGTACATTTTCAACAAAAATAAAGGATGTTGCTATTTTTGGTGTGTTACTTATGTATCAGTTTCATGAAAATATAAAAATGAATTCCAGATAAAATCTATTCTATAGAACTGTGTTCTTAACCTTATCTGTAAATGGTTTTACTTAAATTATGGAGTATCAGCTGTAAGCTGAGAGTTCCTCTATTTCTTTTTTGCATGTTGAAAAAAAACTAATGTTCAGTGTGACAGAACTTCAGCACTGTGAGATCTGGTTTACACACTTGCTGAGATTTATGTATTAATTAGCAATTAATAATTTTGCATTATTTCTGAAGAACATCTGGATCACACCCATCTGGTGCCCATGGAGAACTCTAATAGCATGCCAATGGGAACAAACCCTAAATAGGTGGATGCAACAAACAAGCAGATCAGAGAAGGGAATGAAGGAGATAAATTAGTAATGAAAGTACTAGAATTGTGAATTCTTGGTCAAGTAAGAGCAACAGCAACAGCTCTTTGCCTTTCTAGGCTCTGTTGTCCAGTTTTCTGTTTTCTGAGTATACTCTAGCTCAAGTGAATTTGAGGAGGTGATAAATGGAATTTAAAAAATTTCTCTTTTAAAGAGTATATTTGAAATATGCATGCCTGTCTGTAAACAGGCGTTAAGAATAACATCAGTGCATTATTTTATGAATTTTACAGTTAGAGGATTTTCTTAAATATACTATGTCAAGGGTTTGTTTATTTTATTCAGCTCAGTGCAGGTCCATACTGAAAAAAAAAAAAAAAAAAATTGTGTGTCCCAGATCAGTCAGTCCTCAGGGTTGCTGTGCTCTTGCAGCCATGTTCATGTAGAGAACAGATCCTTGAAAACCGCCCACCTTCTGTCCATGCTCTGACAGCTGCTCTAATGCAATCAGCCAAGAAAGAGCTCACATGCACAGAAGAGAGCTGAAAGCTCTGCCCCAGTGTTGGCTGAGGCTGCCTGCCCAAAGGCCAATGTGTGCTCTTGCTTCAGGTGGCCAGGTGAGGGTAAAAGTAAGAAGACTGAAAATACAAAGAAATAGAGGTGAAAAAGAAAAAAAGAAAAAAAAAAAAGTCCTTCTTCTCCCTGCCCCCCACAATCAAAAAAAAAACAAGCAAAAAGAGAAAAGTGATGATGAAAATTAATACAGAAAAGGGAACATAATAATAAAGAAAATGAAGACCCAAAGGTCTTTATCAAGTGAAGAGAATATGACACCTCACCACCCACCCACTGATCACTCACCCCACCCTGCTCGACCGAGCATCGACTGATACCTTCTCCAACCCCCCAGAGTCCTAGCTCTTTCGGGTAACTCTCGGTTATATCCTGGGTATGACGTGCTATGGTATGGAATACCTCTTTGGCTAGTTTGGGTCAGGTGTCCTGTCTCTCCTTCCTCCCAGCCTCCCCTCTTCCCTGGCAGAAAACGAGGCTCAGAAAGTCCTTGGCCAGAGTAAATATTTGAGCAGTAACTACAAACATAGGTTCTATCAGCACCATTCCCATGCCAAAAGTCAAAACACAGCACTGCACCAGCTACCAAGAAGGAGAAAAAATGACTGCTACTGCTGAACCCGACACTAGAAAAGATGCCTGGGGAAAACCAGACTTTAGTCTAGGTCTGACTGGCTTAAATGTAAAGAGACTAGAGAAAGCATTTCCCAGGTGTGGAAACTCAATTTCAAGGTCAGAATTAATGTCAAACTACTAGTGTTCCTAAGTGTTTTTTTGAGGAATCATGGCATCCGAATCACATCTGCACCAGGATTCTATGTGTGGAATATTGGATGATGGCCCTTGAAAATCCTTGAAGATGCTCGGAGGTTATATATAGACCATCACTGCAACTTTCTAACATAGGATCTGAAGCAAATGGAAAGAATGAACAGTGCTTAATGTTCCATATTTCTTTTGTTAATTTGCCTGTATGCCTTTTTAATCCAGGTAAATAAAGCCATGAGGCAACTCTGAGTTACTCAGAGCTACTAATTTTATGAAATACTGTCTGTTGTGAGTCTGTCACCTGCTTGCTTCATTTATTTTTTCTTAATACTTTCAGGGTGATATGCTCATTAAAATGAAATCCACTGAACCTATGGAAATACTTACAATCTTAAATAATATAGGCTTTGTGAATCTTACCTGCCTTTGCAGTATACCAAGTATAGAGGAGCAGAACATGCTTTGTCATAGGGCAGCACTTGAAGGAGAAACAGAAATGGGGCTGAATGATTTAAGTTACAACCAAAAGAGTCCCCACTAGCATCATTGTGATAATTTGACAGCTATGGTCTGAAAACAAACAGCAAGTGATAACTTGGGTGATGCTCAAAATTGATAAGCTTTTCCATATAATGCTATAGTTGTCTTTGATCCTGAAGTATTGCACAGGCCAGACGATTTACTAACACCTTTTACAGAAAGTGATCTCTAGTTATTTCTCTCACAAACACTCAATTTGTAAACCTTGTAAAACTAAGAAACATATTTTGCTAACAAGTAGAAATGAGCTTGCCTATCACTGCACAGACAGTTGTGTGACAGTGAAGTGGTAGGAAAAAGTTAATTATATCTGTGATCTGAAAGCTGCACAGAGATCTTTGCAGTTTTTAGGCATGTAGTGGAAAATGCCCATTAGAAAATGTTCCTTGTTACAGCCTTTCTCTGATCTCCAGGTTTCAGATCATCTGGAGTGAAGTCTGTAATTCACTGGGCTTAAGTCACACACTTTGACATGAATTACACTGTTCACTGAGCTGGAGCAACTTCATAAATAGTCCTCATTCCCTAGGAAGTCCAGCCTATTCACCACTCCCTTTGATGTTCTCTCCCATGCAGACTAGCACACATGCAGTAAAAAGGTGCTGCAACCAATAAATGATGCTAGCTGTTTGTAAAAGGTGATAACAGTGCCATTTCTTATCCTATGGACTGGACAAGTAGAGATAAATTATACATTACAAACATGTTACGCATGCTGCAGGGCCTGTGTTGAAGGCCATTAACTTCAGTCCTTTGGGAATTGCAAGCAACTAAAGACATGGAACCTTAGAAGAAAGAAGAAAAAAAATTAAAACTTTCTTTGGCTAGAAGCAAATTTTAGTTTATTATTCAGCTCAGCTCCACTGTGTTCCACTTTCAGACTTTCACTAGCTGTTCCATTTAAAATGCAAATCATAGTGTGAAAAAGAAAGATTCCTTTAAAGTAGCATTTCTGCAGGGGAACAGGTAAAGTATCTGGACTTCTGACTAACATTAAAGAATTTGAGTTTGACAAAGTAGCTTATATAACTTTTGCTTAGCTTTTAATTTATTTTTATCTATAACACAATCTTAGTTCACCAAATTTTATAGCCATTTATGTTGACAAACATGAGCTATGCCTAAGTCAGAAGGCTACTTATTTTGGAATCATATTTCAACTTGAAGTTAAGAACATATTCCAGATCACTCTAAGTTAGAGCCTACATGTACTTTTTTTTAGAATCATAGAATCATAGAGTAGTTAGGATTGGAAAGGACCTTAAGGTCATCTAGTTCCAACCCCCCTGCCATGTGCTTCCTGTATATGCAGTTTAGTGGCACTAACTTTCTTCCCTAGACCCTTAGGGTAGATGTCTTAGATTTTTTCCCTTGTTCCAAGACACATTCATGAAGTGTCATCAACAAACTGTACTATCTCTGCAATAATGCAGCCTCTAATATGACTTGACCCAGACTTTCAGAAGTAGGCATCATCAGCTCATGTACAGTGAACATATATTTGCTGAAATGCCATCTGTGTGCTGGACCTCACTGTGTCTGTACACACTTTAACAGGATAAGCACCAGGAAAAAAACATAAGCTTTGTTGTGTCTGATACAATTTATATTTAAGGGGAAATAGCAGCAGCTGAATATTAAACGTAAGAATTCCGTACAGAATAGAGTAGCAAAAATTATTAGTTTCCTCTTGTAATTAATACATTTATTTTAAAAGGGTCATAGAGAATTGTCTGGTCCATTCATAGCTCCATGTTTTTCAATCTCAGAACAGAAAATTTTAGAAGACTGTTTTGTCAGGTGAAAAATATATATTATTGTGTGTGTGAATATAGTCATGACCGGCTTTTCTTGACTGCACTGTAATTGAAAAAGAAACATTATGCAAGTAAAGTAGGGCACCAGAGGTTTTAATAAGGACTAGAAAAAGAATTTGCATGGCTGTATGGCTTGCTTCCGATCCTTTCACATTTTTATCTCTTTATGTTCAAAGAGCAACATTTAAAATTAAGAAATTGCCTACTGTTCAGAACATCTTTTTGTCTACTAAATAATGGAAACGTTTCTGGTGTTTTTCCCATCCCACCCCCCCAGAACAAATCAAAACAAAATGTTCTGCACTAAACAGCCAACAAATCAAATTCTTCCTCTAAATGTAGTCCCTCCTTTAGTAAGTAGTTTGTGTGTAAGCATTTTTGAAAATATATCTCAGAATTTCAAATCGCGATCATTCCATCAAGCCAAGCTTCTCCCATAAGGACATTTTTCATAAATAGGGAATAAATTGTAAATTTCTGTGATGTAAATGTCAGATATTTTAATTTTTAATATGCATTAAAAAACCTAACAACAATAAAAGCATAACTACGGTTTACAACTGAACAGTTTGAATGAGGGTAACTTTTGCCACTTCACACTCCAGTGAAATAATACCTTGATAAAATGGTTCACTGGAAACAGATGCTAGCTGTTGGGATAAAATGCCTGTAGCAACTTTAAGCAATTTCAAATCTATCTATCTATCTATCTATCTATCTCATGTAAGACTGTGCCTGACAGCAAAAGTTGAAAGGGCCTCGTAGTCTCTCTGTTGCTTACAACAGCACAGGTAACATACGTTTTCTGATTAACTTTTGGAGTGGTAGAAGCTGCTGCAAGCTGAGAATCTGCTGTATCTCGGGAAGGGGCATTTAAGGGAAAAAATATAGTGAAGCCTGGCAAATATTTTGTCTCTGATAGAACTTACTACAGGGTCTGCCTGAACAACAAAATGAAGAAAAATGCATATTGGTGTTACCATTTCTTAAGACCTATGTTCAGAGCTTTAATCACTGTCACAAGTTATAAGGACTAAATAAGGACTAAATACCATTAAAAAAAATGAACCTACATAGTCAGTCCCTTACATAGGAAAATCCAGGAGGAAAATCGGATATCTGTTGCCTTGGGGAATCTAACAAAGCTTCTGTCCCAGTTTCACCCCCCTCTCCCTTTTTTATGGAAAATAAATATTTGAGAAGAACAGCACCAATAAATACATTCTAAAAGCAGAACAGAGAACCACCTTAGTACTGGAAACTAAAACCGGTCTTCTCGTCTGTGCCCTAAAATTTTATGACAACTAGTAGATAACAATCAAAACCAATACAGAACAAACCTGAAACAAGCTCAGTCTTTCATCAAGTAAAAACTTTGTGTTTATTGTCAGTTATTCAACCTCCTCAGTTCACTTGGATTTACCTCTCTTTTGCTGCAGCAGATGTAAATAAAATGTGTCCAGCTCAAATGTAGGTTGACTCTTTGAATCTTAGTTTTTGCTGACATCTTTAACACACCAGCTGTTATACTTCTTTAAAGGATTAATACATTTTGAACATGCCAAGAAAGAGATTATATAACATCTTGCTGGAGACCTTCACTGTAGCTCTAGTGTAGGAATTCGTCTCTAAGAACAGCCTACTTCTCAGGAGGCCAAGCTTTTGACTCAGATATAACTGAGAATTGTACCTCAATTAGATGTAATTGCAGAAAAAGGTTAAAGTATTTTGAACTGATCTAAACCACACCATGAATTTGCCATCTGGATGAGTCTAGCAAAACTGCCTCTAATATTTTGTGTTCAGCCTTGGGCCTTATCAGGAGTATTCCACAATATCCTACACAAGGGTAAAATTGCTTTGATGCAAACTTTGTCACCTATTAAATACATCCAGAGTGTATATATCTAGGGAAACTCCTGACCTCTTGAAATTAAATTATCCTCTTCCAGTGCATCAGCTTTAAAATGATTTTATAAATTGGGATAAGCTCAATTTATCCTAGTTTTTCAGATTAAATGTTATTAAAATCCTCCTTTTTTGAGTCAAACCTTTGAATCTTTTCTTTCTCAATGTCCTTGAGACTATTATCAACATTTGTTTATATTTGGGACATTATAAATCATTGATTCTGTCTCTTGCGTTTTTTTGTGTTATATACTGCCTCGGTACACCTATGAATGGTCATACGGATGTCATTATTTTGCAAGACTGAAATGAGTGCTATTTTTGCACTGACATGAAGAAAGAACACTAGGATTGCCCTACACATCTCTTTTGCAAAACGTTTTTCAATGCAAGCATCTTGTCATTTCAGGACTCAGAAAAGAGTACCAAAGCAGTTTGTAAAATTCCAGGTCAAAACTGAAACAACTAGAAAGGAGCGATTTTAGGGTGCTACACATTTGTCGTGGTTTAAAACCAAACTGCACAGCTCGTTCACTCACTTCCCCCTTGCTCCCCCAACTCACGGAGAGTTAGGAAGGAGAATCTAAATAATGTAGCCCCCACAGGTTGAGATAAGCACAGTTTAATACCTAAGGTATAACATAAATCACTACTGCCATTACTACTACAAATAATGATGATAAAGCCAATAACAAGTGAAGAGAATACAACATCTCACCAGCCACCGACCCATAATTCACTCCACCCTGCACTGACTGATATGTCCTCCATCCCCCCAGAGCTCCATCCCTTCCGGGTTCTCTGCCGGTTACCTCCTGGGTATGACGTGCTATGGTATGGAATACCTCTTTGGCTAGCCTGGGTCAGGTGTCCTGTCTCTGCTTCCTCCCGGCCTCCCCTCCTCCCTGGCAGAGCATGAGGCTCAGAAAAGGCCTTGGACAAACCAAACATTTGAGCAGTAACTCAAAACATACTTGTTATCAGCAACTGTTCTCAGCCTGAAAGTCAAAATACAGCACCGCACCAGCTACCAAGAAGGAGAAAAATGACTGTTACTGCTCAAACCAGGACAACATTACATGCACTTATAGATAGAACTATAATTTCTAAGTTCAGAATTTTATTATAAAAAAGTGAAACACCGGGAAAGTTGCTGAAGACAACTGAATATCACTTCAAAGTAATAGTCTAAATTATTCAAATTATCTAGAAACAAATAAATGGTTCTTTCTAGGGAGATTATATCTCTCTACCTAAGAGCAAACTAGAAGTTTTGGAATAGAATGCAGGTTTAGGGTTTTAATTTTTAATTTTCCCTGTTTTTTTTTCTCTATATAAAAAGGCACATGGATCTCATTACACCACCAAAAAACAATTTTTTGGAAAAGGATTTTACACTGGTATTTATTAAAATTTAATGTACTTTAATCCAGAGATCAGGAGCTACTAAAGAAATCCTTCATTTTGGATTATATTTTCCAAAATAATAGTGGAAATGAAGTAAGTAGAATGGAAGAATGCTTTATTAGTTACAACTCATTATGTTGAAGTCTTCATCTACTGTATTTTAGAACTGAGATCGGGTGAAAGACCTATTAAAAAGACATATATATATATACATAAAAGATATAAATGATTATCTCTCTCTCTCTATCTATCTATCTAAAATATATAAAGGTGTATATGTCCTGTGTGGCTTTATGGAAGGACTCTTTTCCTCTCTAATACTTTATTTCTATTTTCTGTGTTTGCTGATTATATAGCATATCTTTTCTTGAAAGCTTATCAATATCCAATTGATCACTTCCAGAACCATAAAAGTATTTCACACCACATTCCAAAACTTCACATGATCCAGAAGCTCAAGTAATGACCTGAAAGCCTAGTCCCTGAAAAGAATTATTTATTTTATTTTCTATTAATTGAATCATAAAAGTTTTGGTTTGGGAAAGACCTCAGAGATTGTCTGTTTCTAATACTACTCCCATGGGGAGAGACATCTTCTACTAGACCAGGTTACTCAAAGCCCCATCCAGACTGGCCTTGAACACTTCCAAGGATGGAGCATCCACAGCTTCTCTGGGTAACCTGCTCCAGTGCCTCACCACTCTCAGAGTGAAGAATTTCTTCCTAATAGCTGAACAAAATCTACCTTCTTTCAGCTTAAATCCACTTCCACTTGTCCTGTGGAACTATTCTTTAAGCTTTTATAAGATAAAAATTCCTTAAAATAAGAGTTTATTTAAATAAAGGTATTTTATAATTAATATAAAATTCACTGTCAAATAACGTTATCAGACAATTTTAATACAATAGCCAGACAAAAACTTTTAGACATGTTAGAAATCATGTTAAAGTCAAGCCCTATAAAAATCTAAGTTTTTTTAATGTAGCCACAGACTAACCATTTTTTACTGAAATAGTTATTCATTCTTTCTTATCTGTTTTTAAACTGTTTTTCAAATGAATGCCATCACAGCTATCTTTACCTACACTGTATGATCTATACAAACCTTTGGAAAGGCTTTGCAGTAAAGCATGGATGACACACATCTGTGCTTTTCCAGTAAATTTAAGGTTAAATATTTCTATAAATTAATTACTATACTTGAGCTAACAATAACTAAGTCGGTTTTGATTTTGCATAATTGATGCTCTTGCATGTTGGTAACTCAGAGGGTCAAAAAGAGAGACACAGTATTTAAAATCTCACTTACACTGGAAAAAAAATCTAGTAAACTTTAGACGGACATGCAGGGACATGTTTAATCACTGTATGACTTCCTCTGTGTAGGTGTGTATGTATGTGCATGCACATGTGTTGTTAAATTTCACAGGCACCCCCACACATGCATCATGTTAAAATGGACTCTAATGAGTGTTATCCACCAGCTTCTTCAGTTAACTCCCAAAATTAAACTTTGGAAAAACACTTTGCTCACATGAATTTTATTTTCTGCGCCTTAGAAGATATATTTAGCTGAAATCGAAAGATTTTACATTTTTACAAAGTAATGTCAGAATAAGTAACTGATAATTTCAGAATGAATAATTCCAGAGAGATGATTAAATCAGCATGTCAACTCTCCTTATGCTAGAGTCATTATCAGCACACAGATATATTGTGAATGACTCCTAGTAAAACCATCTTAGGATGCTGCTTTGTACAACGGACACCTGAAAAAAGGTCTTTTCAATATGCAGAGATATCTACAGTTGGAAAGCAAATACTTGTTGCTTAGCACGTCTTCCAACCTTTTTGGGGGAGAGTGCTTGAGGTTGATGTATTGAGAGTTTTCTTTGGATTTATTCAGAAATTTGATTTTCCATATAGTTCTGGCTTAGCATCTTTCTTACTGGGCAGGAATCTCCTTCTATCAAATGAGATTTGGTCAAAATCTCCACCAGTTTGTAGGACCAGATTTTTTTTCCCCTTCCAATTCAAAATCAGTGAATTTCTGTCTCTTCTCATTATACTGAAAAGCTAAGCAGATGAAAGAAAGTAGTTATTTTGTTTAGAAGTGTGTTCTGCAAATTTGTGAGTTTGTCCCATTATGTTAGTGCAGATAGGAGGTATACATTAACAGAAGGAAAAGCAGAAAAATTACATTTGTTCACTCTAATATTAAGATTTTCCTTTCAAAAGAAGAAAAATGTGTTTTCTCTAGTGAACAAATAGGTAAGAATAAGTCAAGATATGTGATTGATTTTGCTCATATACATACATAATTTTTTTACCCTTATTTTTGTTAATTTTTCAGTTTAATCTAGTAAATGGCTTTTAATCAGATTGAAATCTTTGTACTAGAGCATTCTGTTCTTTGTTAAGAGAGGTAGTATCTTCTGTGTCTAAAATTGACCAAATGGCTGTAACAGCAATATTGCCTACACAAATGGATGTCAGTGAAATATAAGTTAGGTAGTTTCAGAAGCAAAATTGTGTTTTCCTTCTGTTGTGCCAATGAAAATGTTGTCACCAATGTTGTTAATTAGTTTTCTACATAAACAGTAAGATGATTCAAACATCTCAGTTTAGTCATCAACTTCAAACAAACGGATTGCTTATACTTCTAAAGTCTTCACACTTGCTCTGCTGGGATTCTTCCTGTGTCTGATGATTCCCTTGGAACAGTATTTCAGCACATTCTTTCTCCATCAGTGCTCTAGATTCCCATTCTTGACTCCCGTGATATCCCTTTCTGTTACACTTTTGACCAAAATCTATTTTCTTTGTAATTTTGTAATCTTATACAATCTTCCTTGAAGTGAAAAAATGATGCAAGTATTACCTTTTAAACACAAAATAAGGAGTATCAACCACTGTGTTGTTCAAAGCAGAGAAATGAACTGATCTGCAGAAATTAAACATCTATACTCTGCCTTCAGGAAGAGCACAAAACCAGGCAATTCTGAAAATTTTGGCAGATTTTTGTTCTTGTGAACATTCTTGCACAACTCCACAGAATGTAAAACGATAAAGAACAGAGAGTATTTTGCACCATCTTTACTCAGCCAGAAATACAGACAACTTGATTCTATTTGAGTATGTGAAATTGTGTCTGTATGAAGCACATGTGGAACTATATGGGAATTTCACCTGAAGCTGGTCCTCGACTTGAGTCAAACCAAAGCTTCATAAATGGATAATAAAACTCTGGGTCTTCTGTCAGAGGAAGTACTTCTACGTACAGGTTGTTTTCTTTATGCATTATAAAGCTAAATGTTAAGTTTACTACTAGTAATACTTCCGTACTTTGAGTTATAAAATAATAAAAACCCTTAAAAATTCCAAAGTTTATTTAAGAGGTACTCTTGAATCTATTAGCTGTGATTTAAAATAGGCATTAGCTTTTATCTTGAAAACCAAAGAGCCTCTTTAGTGGCTACTTTTTTCGATGAAAACCTCATGAGCACATTCCCTATTATACATTTGAAGAACACTTCAAACAGTTAAATATACATCTCTCCAGAACAGTAAAATTTGATCCATGCTGTGTGTGAGCACATGCACGCACAGAAAAGGACAGGTCATCAAGCTCTTATAGTCTAGAGACTCTTATTTGTATTACGAAGGGACATGTTGAAAAGTAGGCCATAAGCTGATCATTGAAGGTCATAGATTTGGAACAGCCTTGGCAGAGGTGCAGGATGCTCAGTAAGATTGCTTTTCCTAACCTTTATTTTGTGGCAAATTCAGAGACATGCTTTCTACTCACATTGGTGAAAATATTTATTTCCAAAACAGGACTGATGTAGAAAACAGAACTTCAATTTATATCTACAAATGGAATGCTCCTTTGCTTTCTTAACACAGTATAGAAAACCCACTTAATCACCTCACTAATTTAGCATCAATGTTCACTCAGCACAATTTGAGAACAGAAAAATTCTTCTTGCATATTCCTGTTTTCTTATACTTCCCTCTGTGAGTAAAACTCATTTTCATGCAGGTCTTGAGACAATATGTTACAACAACATAAGAGAATTTAAGTCCATGTAACTGTAAATTTGGTTCTGCTGTCTTAAAGAAATATATTCTGAAGCAAAATCATCATCTTTTATACATGTTTCTGATTTTAAATAAACTGCATTTCTGGAAGCTTAAATTGATTAAATAAAAATGGCTCAAAATCAAGGTAATCTAAAAGAGAAAAATACCCCAAAACCATCAGAAATGAAAGATGTAAATATGTTTTAGACCTCAAATTTCTCCACTTATTCTCTGAAATCTTCTGTGAAATATCAAACTTCTGAACTTGACTTAAACCACAGATAATTCTTTTTCCATAGCATTTTTATATTATTAATTCAGCAGTAGCATTCTGTGTCAACTTTCTGTGTTCTCTTCAATCTTATCTCTATTTTTTATTAATGATTATACTTTTTCTTTTAAATATAAAAGCAATTTCAGCAAATGCATAATTTTATGAAACTGGCTGCATTTATTGTTCTAAGTTCTAGTCTGCTACTTGTTTTTGAGCCTGTTGTTATTTATTTGAAAATGGATATTCTGATGAGTTACAAATACATACTGAATATGTAGCTCAAATTGCAATATAACTTTTTGGTTTCTGTACTTCATAGTTCTTAAATCTTTTTCCTTCCCAGCCTCTCAATATTTTTTCATTTTTAAAAGCCTTCTGTTTATTGCTTTCACTAATCTTTAGATCTCTGCTTAACCTCATTGCCCGCTATTGCCCTTTTCTACATTTAGATTTAACCAGCATGTCAGTTACAGTCTCTCCAGAACATTTCTTATGCCAAAAGAGAAAAAGAACAAAAAAAACCCTCATGCTTATGGTATCACAGCTTTCCTCAAGATCTATGTCCTGAAAAATCTATACTCTTCTTGCTTCTATAGGAACTGTCATAAAGTGGAGAAAAGACAGAAAATAAAGATTTTTTTTAATTTTTTTCACCTGAAAGATGTCCCTGCTATTGAGACAAACTCATGAAAATCTTTGGGTATACCCCCTACGCTCCTATCAATTCTGATACAGTTTGGAGAGAAAGGCAGGTCACAAATGGCAAGTGGGCCTAAGCCTGATGCACAGCCTTGAAATGCCTGAAAAAAGCCTGAGAGGAGTTAATTATGGGCTGCCACATCTCAGAGGACAGAAGAAAATATTAATGAATCCTTAATTTTAGACTTGGACAAATCGTGCCCATCTTTTGAGTGTTGCTTATTGCTAGTTTTATTTTTTGGTAGTTTTAAAATGTTGTACTCTAGGCAGTTTTCAATGCTTTCAGTAAACTTATCTTTGCTTTTATTACTTACACTTAGGTACAGGTTTTCATTTTTGCTGTTGACTAAAATCAAGGAGAAAGCCATTATGGAACCTTTGTTGATTTTCTAAAACAAAGTCTACAACAATTATTGAAATCAGTGCTCTAGAATGTCTCTTTGAATATTGTCCATACTAACACTAATGTGTGGCATATTTTCAGATACACTCAAGTGTTTTTCAATTTATCTTGACATTTTTTTCTAAGATATCACTGTTATATCATCTAGTGGTGGCTCAACCTTATCCACCTTCAATTCTGCAAAAATGAACTTTAAAGCCTCGAGTTTTAAACTCTTGCTGGCCTGTTTTAATCATTTCTGCATCTTGGACCACAATGTAGAGTTTCAAAATTGTGACTTCTTTAGACATCTCCTTCACCTAGCAGTTATGGCAAACCTACATCCTTCATTAACCATTAGTAACTTACTTCTAGTAGCCTGAATGTTTTTAATTACTACAAAGGAACAACAGTTTGTATTGATGATGCTGAAAAAGGTGCTGTAATTTATCAGTCAACAGTACCAATTTTGTATGCAACAAGGAATATGGTTCTTAGCTCTCTGGCTGTGGAAACTTCTCAAACAGCCAGAACAGTGTAGCTCAAGTGAAAAAAAAGAAGTGGAAATTTGCATTTGGAACAGGTGGACATGGACCAGTTCATTGGAAGCCAGAGATAGTTCTCTTCCAAACCACAGAAAGAGTATTATGAGCAGATGGTGCTATAGCTGCATTTGGGTAATAAAACATTGAGTTGCATAACTCACCCTTACGTTTATGCTTTAAACAACCATCTCGACTACCCTTGTGAATCATCCTATTTGAAAGTCTCTTGAACCCCTGTGTTTCATCAGTGATTTTCTGGCCTGCTTCCCTCAGCCTGTCTCATTTTTTAATTTGCTCAGTTCAATTACTTGTGTTGTTCTGTTAGACAAACAAAAGAAAAATCCTACAGAGGGATTAGTAATAAGTCTTAAGGTTGTGTCAAGCAAGCTTATAGTAAAAGGATTTCTTAAACGTACCATGTATTAGTGAAAGTGATTAGCTGAAAAGGTGTGCACTTTCTACCTGTTGCCTGCTTCTCCATTTCCTGCAAGTCCTCAGCCAGCGAGCAGTGTCGTTTATCTAGTTGGCATCTATAGAGCAGGCAGATGAAGTTTTCAGATGCATAAATTCTTAGTGATAGGTTCTAGTGCATTACAAGTTACGAAGGTATTAAAAATAGGAGAGAGAATTTCCCCTTCCATCCTTCCCTGCCATAGTGTATACTGTTAATAATTTGAGAGTTGCAGCTGAGAAAGACTATTGCTATTTTTGTACGCCTACTTTTGTGAGGGTCCTGCCAGTGCCATTGTGGCTGTCTTTTTAATCTCAACTGAACACTTGCTTATTTCTAGTCTGTGCTTATAACTCTAAGGAATGCTGCAGCTATGCTGCAGCTATGTTTATATACCATGTTAATAATCACATATACATTTAAAAATACATTATACTTGTAACTGACTTCCTTGATTTTTAAAACAATGAATAATTATGAAAGCTAGTTTTCAATTAAACAGCAAAAATCCAAAGACTCAAAATTAAGATTTAGTTTCTGACATGTTTAATGAGTCTCCCAGATAACAACTACTTCACTCTTTGGCTCAAGATATTTCACATATACATTACTAAATATTATGAAAAACAACATCACATTGTTAAATAACTTCTATATGCCAGCAAACAGTTCTAGCCAGGATGCCCATATCTGACTTTTGAAAGGGAAGAATATGTGTTTACAACTGCCAGTTGTTGACTGAAGGAAGGGACAGATCAAAAGGAGCAGGGCTGTGATTGCTAGCAGCTTAAGTAAATAGTCTGATGTTTCTCTCTCTCCTCTCTTTTCACACTGTGAAGGAGAAGACATGAACTTTTTCCAGCTGTGAAAATTTGCTGTTTTAACACTCAATGTTTATTTTGCCTTCTTTATTCTTCTAAGACGACTTTATGGACAATGGGGAGCTTAGAAGATTTAGAGTATCTTGCCTACTAACTCAGGAAGGTACAAGCAATTAACAGAAGAGGAAAGAAAAGGTTTATTTCTTACATGTTGTATTTTGCTTTCTTTAAGTATCTGCAATTCTGTTACCCAGCAAGGATTTTACCATCAGAAAAAAAGTATACTTTTAATATACAGGTAACTAGGAAAGTAGAAGCACATCCTCAACACAGCTATAGATGTTCCTTCCCAATCTTGCCATATATGACTATCAGGTAAGACTGGGCCCCAGTTCTGTTTATCCATATATAATCAGGACTTTGAGCTTCCAAGTCCCCTTTAAAACCTTTAAACTTGAAGTAGAACTTCAAAGGGGACACAGAACAGCAGTCTGCAAAGAGCTGTGTGAATTTTGTACAAAACAAAAATAATTTCTACACATGCTTGAAAGATGATAAAGTTGTGAATAAAGCTGACCACAAAGACAGGAAGAAAATGGAAGAGAGAGAAGAATAAGGCTGAAGTTTTGAAGCAGAAACCAGAGAAATAAAAAAGACCATCACAACAGAGGTAGCAAGCCAATCCATCCAGACCTATTCTGTTTAGAATTAATAGCAAAGAATTTGGAAGTGAGAGGAAGAAGTAAAGATGTAACCTCTTGTTTTGGGTATCTTCTGGGCTTATGGTGGACTTAGGTTTATTTCATAGCTCAGATCAAGCAGTGTCCTAACACATTGACTATTAAAGATATCTCGGGTTTGATCACTCTAGATCTGAGAAGGTCCCCATTAAGCCTTGCAGCTTTCTGCAACGTAACTATTATTTCCTACAAGAACTTTTTCATCATGCAATTCATGACTTGGTGTAGATATAAACTTAGATGTGTAGGTGAAGAACAGAGTCCTGGAAAGGGTCTGTACTCCATTTTGTAAAGGGACCACAACAATCCTTGTAGTACTATTTTTGCAGTTGCTAAAAGAATTACTTTGAATGGCTAAGGATGAACTGTAGCAGCAGCTGCAGCAGAAACTTCCCCAGGTTCCTGTGTTACTCGCAGGTCTGAATTGCATTGAACCAAAGTTCAGAAGATTTCTTGCTTTCAGAAGAGGATTTGTGTTACAGTGAGACAGAATTCCAAAAAAAGATGATTAACATTAATTGCATTTACTGTCATGACACTATGGCTGATTCAAGAAGGGATCCTGGTTGAAGCCCCCAGATAAATATGAATCTGCATCTAGAGCCAGTTTAAAGTCACAGGCTCAGCTGTGCCCAGTGAGAATAGCTGAACAATAGGACATACTGATGAAGGTAAATGTTTTTCTCTCTTGTGAGACTATAAATAAAAATTTGAATGTCGTCTTATGGTCAAATGATTTATTCATTGCTAGTATATTATTTAGAACACTGAGAAATGCGTTACTTTAATTATTGAGAAATGGAAGGATTTTGTGAGGGAGTGAAAGCATTTTTTAAAAGTCCTTAATGTACAGTCTGATGAGGATTTCTTCTTAGGTAGAAATAGTAGCTTTCATTCACAAAAGTAAATGCTGCCACTGCGGTATCTCAGGTGAAAATCTTTCCAGAATGCTTCAGTCCTGGTGAGAAGCCAGGAATTTCTTGGCTTATTGCTTTGAGTGCAGAAATGCTTCCACAGTCTTGTTACTCTGCAAGAGACTTCACTCAGACAAAATAATAGAAAATGTTAACTTACAAAACAGTCTGTCACAGCTGCAGTTGTTTTTTAAAAACCTGTCAACAATGAACAACTTGATCTAATTCAGAGAGTCAAGAACCATAGAAATACTTGACTGTTACTAGTTTAAAATAGCACCATCATAAAATATCATGTACATGTTAGTCTTCTAAATATATTTCTTATTGTTGACTTCATTGCACTGAGAATCAGTTTGAATTCTTTCCATCAGTATCAAAATAGATGGCAAATTTCCCTATGCTACTATTCCCTATTTGCATTTTTTTAAACCGTGTACCTGTAAGTCTTAAATGGATATTTTAGATCGAGGTAATGGCTTTTTCAATTGGTTTGGTATTTTAGTGTGCTTAATAGAGTATTCCTAAGTATGCAGAAGTTAGCTGTATTGACCCCTCTGATACAGAGTTCAAAAAACAGCTAGGAGGTACCTAAGACTCTGTAAATCTAATTGCTTACTTACTTGACTAGTTTTCCACAACTGTCTTTTAAACATAGGAAAATGTCAAAGACGGTTTATTTGCATCTACATGATACTAATTGCTACTCCTCCATGAAATTTATGAAATTTCCATAATAAATGCATAGTTCCCACACTTGGTGCTGCTGTTCTGAGCCTCATGAAGATAAGAACTGAGTTTAGAGGGAAAGATGTAGCCAAAGGCAGAAATGATCAGAAATGTGGCGCTTTGCAAGTGGTATGATGGCACAGTACACACAGTCTTGCTTTAAGAACTGGGTCATTCCAAATGCTCCTCAAAAAACAATGGAATCACGAGAAGCTGGAAAATCAGGTAAAGGAGAAAAATTGACATGCATCTTACTGTACCTACAACCCAACTAATAAGCTCCTGTCATCCTGAGAGAAACAGGAACAAATACATCTATGCCAAATAATTCCAGGTGTCAGCACTGATGATCTTCTCTAGTTACAGTAAGGCATCCCAGTTATTCACAGCAACAGAGGCAATGGGAGAAATCCAAAGCATCTCTGGATACTGTCATGTCAGAACTCTCCCAAGAATTTAAGTTCTCTCATTAAG
Organism: Melopsittacus undulatus; assembly: GCF_012275295.1. Taxonomy (NCBI): domain Eukaryota; kingdom Metazoa; phylum Chordata; class Aves; order Psittaciformes; family Psittaculidae; genus Melopsittacus; species Melopsittacus undulatus. The sequence goes on along the minus strand of NC_047530.1, from coordinate 43,066,381 downwards.
GCAATGTCATTACCATGCATAACCTTCTCATAAGCCTGATTGAAATGTCTCTAACAATACACAGTGCTGCAGATAGCATCATGGTATCCAGGCCCACCTCAGCTTTCTCCAGGGCATTAGCTGAGAAAGGTAGGCAAACAAAAATCTAAAAGAATGCTTAACAAAATAAAAGCTTACAAACTGTACAGTAGTTATTATTACACAAAGTTAACTTTATGAGCTAACATTAAAATAAAAAGCAAGGGAGGCTGCTAAAAGTGCAGTGCATCTCATCATTCACTTCATTTCTACTTAAGGTTCAGAGCCAGCTCTGCAGTTCATATGCTGGGCTTTCTCACTTATATAGATAGCCTCTGGATCTAATACAAGGCCATCCATGTTTTTTTGCTTATTATTAAAGGGCATGAATTCTTCTGTAGGGCAAAGCCAGTACATTTACTCAGACTCCTACGCAAATTGTCCCAGGATCCTAATTTGATGTACTCCGGTGGAAAGTGATTAGGGTCAGAGGACTTAAGCTGTATCCTAACAAATATTAGATTTAAATAATCCTGTCTCATCTCTTCTGGCTCCTATCCAGTTTATTTTAGCATGTTTTGCTGAGTGAGTTGGTTTGTAAGCTTTAACCAAGTTTTAACAGAATCTAGTGACATTTTACTAGCAAGTAGACATAACCCCACCAGTTCAGGCTCCAAAGTACACCAGAGATGAGGTTTGGTAAGATTTTACAGGAGACTGAAATTACTGGAGGAAACATGGTTTGCCTGACTTCCAAAATATGTATATGCCTGGGCTGTTATAGCTCCTTGCGGAAGCTAGAGGTATATCTTGCATCTACTGTGCACCAGCTATCAATGGCAGCTAGTGTCAAGTGAGAAGTTTGCAAAAAGCTGAATTAAAAACCCATCACATGAGTACTGAAAACTGTGTTTTAATTTGAATTTTTTAACAGCAATCTAACACAATGTGACAGGGCTTCTTGTCTAGTCCTTGCAGCCTTCCCAGAAAATAGGAGGTGAAGGGTTTCACTCCCTTTCTCTCACCCTCCTTTCTCTAGCTATTAAATATCCAACTATTTGAAAACAGTGCATAAAACTAATCTGAGGAAAATGTCTCTATATGTTAATTAGATTAGAAGAAAGTAAACTTAAAAATGCATTAACAGAAAGATCGCATGGCCATAATCTTTTTTGAAGTATTAGCTTAGTGCAATAAATTCAGCCAGGTGTGAAAATACTGTCACCGTGCATTTAAATTGGAACTCTGGAAATATTTGTTTCTATTTTTCCCCTTTATTTTTCACAACTTTTCATTCTTGTGACAGTAGTCAGTTACAATATAATTTTTTTTTCTTGAAACTCGTCCTAGGCCATTTCACCCAATTAAGCCTGCAAACCACTGGAAACCCTCCTTCAGAGCATAGGCAATGAAACAGAAACTTCAACAGCATTTCGTAGGACTGGTCCTTAACATAGAAGGTAATGTCTGGGTTGAACACTGCATATTCTTGTCACCTCCAGGGACTAAGAATAGTTTTACTGAATGTTATTCCAGACTCCATGGGGAAAACCCACACCCATTTGTTTCTTAATATTGTACTATATATAAATAATAACCTTGGAAGAAAGCACAATATTTCTTTATTCCAGTGGAAAATGGAATATAAATGTACACAATGCAACAGATTTGTGTATCAGCAGAGAAGATCCACACCACATAAAAGCTTAGAGAAGTGACTGAGCACAGACCGGTGAAAGGCAAGCCAGACTGGAGTAATGCATTCTCAAGGAGAGAAGCTGGGTGCTAAAGTTTGTTGGCATAATTCAACATCATAAAAAGAGGCCAGAAAAAGACATATTTTGTGTTGTCTTAAATAGCACTCCTGCTAGTCATGACATTAAGTAGGAAACTAGAAAAATACAAGCTCTGATACTGTAAGCATTGAAAATTTTAAAGAGTTCTAGACTCAGACGATCTGAATAACTCTGTTTGTTCCACATAGCATGCAATAAATCAAGTTTAAAGATATTCAGATCCATGTATATGTTGAGCCAAATTCAGCACCCTTCTTAAACTAGTAATTTGTCAGATATATCTAACTTTACCACTGTTTTCAGTACATAAGCTGTTATCTTGACAGATCGATGTAAGAAATGCATGACTGTTTTCTTGTAATACGAATAAGGCCATTTAAGTAGGGCAAAAAGGGAGATATTAAGAAATGAAACCATGGAATACAGATCTCACAAGCAATGAGTTGATTCCTTAGACTGGAATATATCAAGCTGCACTGCAATAACAGGGTATTCATGAGGTTATGCTTCTTTCCATCTGTAAATAAATAGATATTTTAAAAATATGTTTAATGCTTTAAAAATATGATTTATCAAAGAAAAAGAGCAGTGCTGTGAGATAAAAAGATGATTTATTCCATAGCCAGTGTGCTTCAAACTGACCAGAGAAAGTAATCTAATCAGACTTTATTAAACTGATTCTGCAGTACATCCTCAATGCCTGGAAGCATTGTCTGAACTGGTCTGCAGTCTAATCCTAATTTAGGAGACTTGCCAACTATTTAGCCTTTTCTGAGTAGAAGCACAGACACATACAATTTATTTATTGAAACTGTTTCAATTAGAAAAAATGTGAACTTTTGATGATGCCTGACTTCTGAGAGAGTCTACATTAATAACAGCAGTATTTAAATAGCTCTGAACAACCACATCCATTTTATTCGGTACAAACTATAGCAGATATTATAGGCTCACAAACCAGACTAAAGTGCTACTGCCAGGTTGTATAATCTTTGAGCACTCACCCAAGGCAGCCCTGAAGGCCATGGCAGAGGGGAGAATTGCTAAGGCAGAATTGCTGTTTCCCCCACTGCGTGACACTCACTGCCCCGTAAGCTGGCTGTATTGATGGTGGCAGTTTCAAACCCATATCAAAAAGGATGCTCCATCTGTGTGACAGAGAGCTGCCCACAGACTGCCAAAACGCCATGCTCAGAAAAAAAGGGCAGAATATTGTCAGTTTTCTCTTACATAGGAAGATGCTTATGTTTGCCTCCTCATCCTTTGTATACTTGCTTATTTTTTTTTTTCATAGAGCTGGGACAGTGGAAAGAAAAGCATTTATAATGTTAAATGAAGACATGAAGTCACTACATTTCATGCACACTAATTCATTCCAGGAAGTACTACATTTCCTCAGTGCACTGATTTTGGCTGGGATAGAGTTAATTTTCTTCACAGCAGCTGGTATGTTGTTATGGTTTGGATTTTGCTGCATGACAGAATCATAGAATAGAATCATAGAATGGTTTGGGTTGGAAAGGATCCTAAGACTATCTAGTTCCAACCTACCTGCCATGGGCAGGGACACCTCCCACTAGAACCACTTGCTCAAGGCCCTGTCCTGGTGTTGAGTTCAGTAATAAAAAGCTGGGGAAAGAAGGAGGAAGAAAGGAATATTCAGAGTTATGTTGTTTGTTTTCCCAAGTTAATGTTACATATGATGCAGCCCTGCTTTCTTGAAAATGGCTAACCACCTGCCTGCCCATGGGAAGAAGTGAATAAATTCCTTGGTTTGCTTTGCTTGCAAGCACAGTTTTGCTTTCCCCATTAAGCTGTCTTTATCTCAACTTCCAAGTTTCCTCATTTTAGCCTTCCAGTTCTTCCTCCCATCCCACTGGGGTGAGTGAGCAAATGGCTGTGGGGGTGCTGAGCTGCCTACCAGGGTTAACCCACACTTGGGCACAATATTTTTCACCATTTTACTAAGGATGGTGTGACTGTGCTCTGCGCTGTCTTGCCTGACACAATAACGGTATAGCACTTCTAAAGTTAAAAATCTGAGAAAATCCAAACTTGCTGATCACACCCTTCAAGAAATTGTTGTCACCTTTGTATTTTGCCTGCAGTAATGCTATTGTGCAATATTACAAGTCCCACTTAATTAATCAGTTCTGTACTGTTCAATCTGCCAACACACCTTATTCCTCCTATTGTCTCAGCTGTGTGTTCTCTCACCCTGCACTATGCAGTACCATCTGCTCTCTCCTTTTGTGTTTCCAGCTTGATGAATCCTTTTGCAGAAAGTCTTGAGTCTACCTGTGTTTCTTCCTCTGTCTCCTGGTGAATACTGCTTGAGTAAATCCTCTGATGTGTGTCAAGGTCTTAAATTGCTGGTTCTCTTTTCTGTCCTTCTACATTCATCTTCTGTTTGTTCATGACCTCCTGCCTTTCAAGAAACAAGTCAGACATTCTTGTAGAACTGCTGAAGTCTATCAGTATTCAAATACTGAATTCTCATTGCCTTTCTTTCTTGCCTGTCAGAAGGGTCCTGTCAGATATGTGTATGTGGAAACACGCAAGTCTTGAATTTTCAGGGCGCATATGAGGTAGAGTTCTATGGAAGGAAGGAGAAGTCTCTCTCATCAAATTAATAATACATCACACAAGAGAGACTATCAGAACATCTGCATGTTGCTTGTCAGTTTACCCTGAGGTTTCTGATAAGGCTCTACAACAGTGCACAAAGACAGCACATAAACACAAAAATTGACAACATTCAATATAACTGGAGGGATTGGAATCAGCAGTAAAATGTATTTTTATTGTTTTCCAGTGCCAGATTAAAGTATTGAGTACCAAAATGGTTCTACATAATGAGAGATGAAAAGCAAAGAAAGATACAAAGTAGGATTAATTCTAGAGTGTTAGAGTCTGCAACTCAGGTGCCTCAGACAGTAATTAAGACTTTCTAGAAATATTTAACTTTCTTGGCATTTCCTTACCAATTACAATTCTCATTCTTTGTACCTTCCTTTTCCTTTTCCTTTTGTGATGGTGTCTTAGACGTTGGCATTCCCCTTACTCTGACCATCTTAAGACACACATCATTCTTTCCACTTCTTGTTGCAGATACCAAAATCATCCACTTTTCTAGTACTGTTATCATTCCACTTTCCATTCTGGTTTGCTCCACTAGGTTATTCTTGTCCACTGCTCACCTATCTTTTCCTGTTGGAGGTTCCTTACATATTTCTGTTGTCTGTACAATGATCCTCTTTGATCTAACTGGTTTTATTGCTCCAGGGAAAACAAATAAACAAAAACTCTTACTGTTGCCTTATATTAGTGAAAATCCTGTCTTTAGTGACAGCAGTATGGACTACAGATAAATGGGGTCGGAATACTCCCCCTCACATTGACCTTCTGAGCCATGCAAAAAGAGCATGTGCCTGTGTTCAGAGACATGAGTGGAAATCCTACATTGAATCAGCTGGCCTTTATAATAACCATCTATCCTAGTCCTCATGCTGGCAATACTTATGGTGTTCCCAGAACAGTGTAGCACTATGGTTCTTCTCAGTCCTTTCATTCATGCATTAAATGGGTTGGAAACATATTTTGCTGGAGTTCCAGCAGTTACAGTGTTCAAGAAGTCATGGGAAGAAGCTAACAGAAGACAGGAACACAAATGTACAGTAAATCTGTAGTTGAAGAAATTCTAGTTGTGGTTGCTAAAATTCTTTATTGGATCTAATCCTGTTAAAAGTAATCTGGCCAATGGGCCTTCATCATGTTCAATGATGACTATCTTTTCATTTGTATCTATTTTCTTTTGGAGAGCTTTGTGGAATTGTTACACTCTGTGTGCCTGAAAAACATATGAATTAGATGTTCTTGATCCTGAATAAAGCATCACTAAGGAAAAAAGGAAAATAAACAAGAAACTCAAGTTCCCCAAATTAATAGTAATTGTTGACTATTTATGTGCCTTCTAAAAGTAAAGTTTTAAAAGTCAGATTAACTGTCAGGTTTTATCTGCTCTCTGACCTTTCAAACTGCAAGCCATGCAAACCCCATATTTCTAACTTGTTCTTTTAAAACTTGTGTTTTGTATATGCAATGCCAGTCCAATTATTTTATTTGTTTATTTTGCTTGTATGATGGCCTTGTATTTGGAAAGCTGCCTGAGGAAAGATGCCGAAAGGAAAAGAGGGAACCCAGACAGCTATAAAAATATCTTGCATCCTTTTCACAGCATAAAATATATGGGCATGATGGCAGCCCTCCCGCCTTCTGTCACTGGAGCTGTGTACAGTAGAGGAGACCACATCACTATTGCCCTGGTGTGATCTTCTGTAAAATGCAGATAGTGCCATGCTGTGATATTTGCAGCATTGTGCACTGTGTTTAGTGGCAGATCTGCTAACAACAGCAAATCTATTCCTGGCCTTAGAGGGTGGAATTCTGCCTACTCACTTTTTCCTCTCTCTGCATTGTCTTCCTCTTGTCATGTACATTACATTTAGACCTTTGATGTAGAGCCCAGCCAAAAAAGAAATTTGAATCTAAATGCTTTCATATTTCTTAGTATGGGGTGGATTTGAAATCCTAGATTAGCAGTACCCTTCTGGTTTTAGTGTTGGGTTGTGTCCATAATCTTATGGAACCTAATTTCTAGTTGTATTCACATGCGTCCAAGAACTCACAGCTACTCTGAAGAAACATGGGAGAATCTGATAGGCACAATAAAATAATGATGAAAGATTGACACCAAAGAGGATAGAAACCTCACAAATTTTGATACAAGTTCTATAAGATTATAGAAAATTTTAACACTAATTCTACTTTTTTTTTTAGTAACCAGTTTCATCTTCTAAAACTTTACTTTCTAAACTGGTTTTTCATACTCCCTCTGATGAAGAGAAATGGGAAGACAATTAATTCTACAAGTTTTAACTAACTTTTTACAATGGAATGAATGGCTCACTGGGGACTCCTTTCTCTCTCTGTGAACTGCAGACGATTACATTAGCCTGTACATATGTTTATATATTTCATTTTTTTATACAACCCAATGTTCTCAGGTTTTGTGTGGTTATATATGTAAAAAACATGGAGCAGGGAACAGTTATGAACCCGCTTTACAATAAACACGAGTGCTATGGTTTTTTCCTCTACCTGAAGTGGTTAAGGCAAAGACCAAATAACTTGTTAAACTATTTTCATTGCATTGTTCAAACAAAGATCAAAATATTCTCTTTTTAAAAAAAAATCAGTGCTTTAAATCTCAAGACACATGTAAGTTAGAACTACTGCTTTCTTTGTACAAATGGAAGAAAGAAATTTAAACTAACATGAAGAGATAAAAATGGAACCCATTCTTCTCACTCCTGTAGCTGGGCTTTTACCACATTACCATTCTTGTCCCTCTCCAAATCAGTAAATTAACTGACACTAACCATCCCCAAAAGCAGCAGTGTCTTTACTGAATGTGTAGCACTCACTAAAGGTGCATTTGGCCCTCCCCAGTCAAAAGGAAAGATTGATCCAACACAGCACTTTAAATGTTGGGAAGAGTTGGGTACCTTCTTTCCCAGCAGCTTCCCTAAAACATCAGCATAAAAATCAGGTCTAAAATGCCTGTAGCAACAGTGAGTATCCCCATTAAGAATTCGGCATGTCTGAAGAAACTGAAGCTCATAACTAGTAGTTTGCATAGCAGTCAGCTTTTAGCTATGAGGAGCTTCATTTACCACATTCTCCCCTTCTACAAGGCATGAGGATACAACACATTTGTGGCAGAGTAACATGATCATTCTCTCCTTCTGTATTGCATGGATGACTGAGCCCATCCTCACTTATGCAGGAGTGTATGCAGCTGGGGAAAACTGAGCCTGGACATTACAATCTTTGGAGGCATCATGGAATGAGATATCTTTAATTTATACAGTTCTTTTGAGGACTGGGAAACTTTATTTTAAATCCTAGGATGTGCAGTCTATAAACTGTTGTCAAAAGTCTTGCTAGTCAGTGTTTGTGTCAGTTTCTGAAGCACTCATGTGGAGTTCTGATGGTTTAGAAGACTGGATGCAGAAGTTGCACTCTATGCTTTCAAATGCAAGACTGAACCTTGGCTAATTGGGAAATCTTGACAAATCAGAGAAAACACAGTGAACATTTTGTATTACACTTCAAGTGTTCATTATTTTTTATGTTAATTAAGGGGGTATTTATCAGTCATGATCTGCAAACAGTGGAGCAGATTGCACTCTACAGTCTATCACTTCTCACTCATGTTTCAAAACATCTGAAATAGATTCCACCTAGGCAGAACTTTCTGCCCTTCATATTTTGTATATGTGCATGCATTGGATACCATCTTGCTTCCTGGTATCAGCAGCTGCTATCATACTTTTTTATGAGCTGTCAGAATAAATAATTCTTTAATAGCACAAATAATTTAAATATCAGTATCTGGAGGTGTTAATTCTTCTGTTCTCATACCAGCTACATATGTGAGTGTCAAATGAACTTTTATTATTTAAAAATTTTTATTGAAAATAATGCTGCTATAAATCTGGCAAGGTGAAAAAAAAAGGCAAAAAAATAATGAAAATTATCATGTTCTTATACAAAAAATAGTAGCCATTTGGATAAAAACGTGCATATGATGGGTGTATGTATACAGTTTGGGTATAGACTTACCTATCTTGTATACAACATGATATGCCAAAAGGTGTTTATAACTCAAATCAATAACTTACTCTCTCCTCAGAGTACTCATGTCACATAAATTGACGCACCAATATGTACACAGTAATTCAGTGCACTGAGTTTTCTTATGTTCCTTGTTTGGCTGCATTTACATGGCAGTGTGAGTGGCTTCTTCTGCAGCTCCAGTCCCCAGACATCCAAACTGTAGAAAACATTAGACTACACTGCAGCTCTTTTCTCCCCTGAACATCCAAATTTCATTTTGAACGAAGGAGGATGTGTGAGGGCATGATGTGTTCACAGGTACCATTTCATTGTGGAGCCATTTGTCATATAGCTGTAATGCAGACAGTGATTTGATTGTGAACACACTGAAGAAGACAACTTATCTTAAGAATGAACTCAGGTCAGACTTTTCTAAATGCTCTTGAGCCACTATCAGTGATATCAGTAGTGTGTGATGGCATTGTCTTCCTGTGGAGACTTAGCAATGAATGTTTCCTTAGGTAACACAAATTTAACTATAGGCTCCATAGAATTACTATATTTAGCCATAAAAAATGGCAGTAAAGGGGATACCTTCAGCTGCTGCAGGGTTTGGAACGGCCGCGGGACTCGGCTCCCCTGCCGCCTGCTTCCGCTGCTCAGCTCTCGACTCTCCCTGCTCCTCCACCGCCTGCTCCTGCTGCTCTGCCACAGGCATTTGGTTCCCCAGGCCGCACTCCCTGGCAGCTTCAGCCGCCGGCAGCTCCCGGGGCCGCTCCTTCCCGGCTTTACGCAGCCTCACGCAGATGGAGGCGAGGACAAGGGCAAGGATGGTGAAGAGCAGTGGGACGGCCTGGTACAAGTCCAAGTCCATGGCCATGTCCATCCCCCCCTGCTGCCGGAGCCCCCCATATTACAAGTCATTGCCAAAAAGTACAGTGACACAAGAACCTTGACAAACACGAACACAGCAAATACAGGGCCAAAGTAACTGACAAGATTCTGAAACTGTGAGATCAAGAGAAACAACTTTGAGAGCCAATAAATCAGCATTGTGACAAGTGACTATAAATTCGCTCAGATCTGCTGTTATCTCAACCCCTTGTGCTCCACGTTGGGCGCCAAAAAGAACTGTCGTGGTTTAAACCAAATCCGCACAGTTTGTTCACTCACTCCCCCCCTTGTTCCCCCAACTCCCGGAGAGTTAGGAAGGAGAATCCAAAGAATGTAGCCCCCACAGATTGGGATAAGCACAGTTTAATAGCTAAGGCACAACACAAATCACTACTGCCATTACTACTACAGATAATAATGATAAAGCCAATAACAAGTGAAGAGAATACAACACCTCACCAGCCACCAACCCATAACTCACCCCACCCTGCCTGACCGAGCACCGACCGATACCTCCTCCATCCCCCCAGAGCTCCAGCCCTTCCGGGTTCTCTGCCAGTTACCTCCTGGGTATGACGTGCTATGGTATGGAATACCTCTTTGGCTAGCCTGGGTCAGGTGTCCTGTCTCTGCTTCCTCCCGGCCTCCCCTCCTCCCTGGCAGAGCATGAGGCTCAGAAAAGGCCTTGGACAAACCAAACATTTGAGCAGTAACTCAAAACATACTTGTTATCAGCAACCGTTCTCAGCCCAAAAGTCAAAACACAGCACTGCACCAGCTACCAAGAAGGAGAAAAATGACTGCTACTGCTGAACCCATGACAGGAGCATACTGTATTTTAATTCTGCTTCAGTTAGTGTTAAGTGTTGTAAAAATTAACAGACTGTTATATTCCTTGCACCAAAATCTTTGTGGATATGACATCACCATGTGCCTTTTAACTGGTGAGACATTTTTTCCCCTTTTGTTTCTAAATAAAGCAACAACAATTTTGCCCTCCTCCCTTTTGTCTCTAGTTTCTAATGCTGTGATATTAATAAGGAGTGACATGTTTAAAACCTTAATTTATACTGGTGAAGAATATTTTTGCAAGATATATGGTGTAAAGCTCCAAGATGAGGACATTTTAATAGTGATTTTATGGTGTAAGGAAAGAGAAGATTATCCTCACACAAAAATAATTAGGCAAACCAGTAGATCATTATAGTAAATTGAAAGAGATAATTTTCTTTTGTGGACATTTCAAGCAATGTAATTCACACAACTGCTCTTACTAAAAGTGCTAGGGTGAAATATATCTGATTTATGCAATATTGACCTGCCCATAGGATTAGATTTAGGTTCAATGGGGGAATAAGAGTCATGGATACGTTTTTGCTGGTATAGCTGTTATAGAATAATAAAGAGTCCAATACTGCTAACCCACCTTCTTTCTCTTGTCCTTCCTTGGGAGTCTCAATCTGAAGGTCCGTAAATTCCTTAAGTATTCAGTGCAGATTGCCTGAGGCCTCCTACACATATTAAGTTCTGCTGTTTGTTACTGGGAGCAGCACAAGACCATCATGAATCTTACACTTTTACTCCACAGATCTGTGCCTGATTATTCTCTATTTCTTTTCTCTGTAAGACAGGTAACATTTTAGTGCCTGCCTCTCTAGCTTTAACATCAAATGATTTCTACCAGCAGATTCCCAGTGTTTCATCCAAGCTCATCAAGTGAGAAGATGCACAGCCACTCTGGTGCAAGTAAAGGAACAATCAAGTCCCTTGTGTACAGCAAACCCAATACCTATCCACATAGCTGATGAATCTGGTTAGATTTTTGGTCCTCTATACTAAAAGAAAAAAACCAAATATCCACAAATAAAATACAGAGGAGATAAAGATATATTCCTTTATAAAACATGCTTTAATCTAACACAGTCTGAAGATTTGAGCTGTGTATTTATTAATAAGCAAACACTACTGTCCAAAAGAATGGTGAGAGTAAATGAAGCCCTGCACACAGGGGATCTTATACTATGTACTTTCCAGAAGCATTCCTCAAGGACACAACTGCACCCTCTGTAAACACTCTTTTGATTTAAAAATGAAAACATGCAATCCCTATCTCAGTGGTAATCATAAGCTTTTAGATTACGTGGTATAGACCATCACCATTCTCCACTACAGAATAGAGACCAGCACTAAAAGTACTGACATAAGTGGTTTCCCTTTCCAAATTTAGTTGCTTATGTTCTTTTCAGCTTTCCAAAACTGGTTTTGTGAAACTGAGCTTGTGCTCATTTGTCTAAATAAGCTGGTTAAGAAGATAGATCACCAACAGAAGAGTAGATTCATGTATTTACTCCTAGGATCAATGCTTATTAATAATCATAAAGTTCTTTACTAGATCCACTTTGTAAAATACGTCGATGCCCTACTATATTATCTCCTATAGAAGTTTACATACTTACTGGAAAGATAGGCATAATATTGCATATAATTTGTTGCTGACCAGAAACTTGTGAGTTGCTGACTCGCTGTCCTGAGTTGCTATTTTTCCTTAAAAAACATGAGATTGTCAGTGCAGTGTAGAAGCAGGTGGTCTTATAAAGAGGCTAAAGGGTGTGAAGCAATGGTGACTTTTCCCACAGTTGCTGAACAACTGGGTGTGAAAAGTGCCTAATGTGGTATTCTGCCTCACACATTTCCTCACCTAATTCTGTAGGATAAATGTGAGTGCATTACTGCATGAGCTCATCCCTGAGTACATTCATAATGTTTTAAGTTATCAAATTTTCTCTCCTGAAATGAAATTTTCTTCAGTAAGTTAAAAATGCAGCCTCAGTATGAAATAGTCTATGCCTTTCCTACAAGCTTTTGCTTCCCTAGCTGGCATAGGGAATTTGCACAGAGAAATTGGACATAAGCATACATGCAGTTATTATGGCTTTTTTTTCTTGTTGATTTTCTGCAAAAGCACTTTTCCTGCCTAGTAAACATCTGAAAGATAAAGTTAAGGAGTACATAAAGCATTTTGGTGTTTTGTTTTTTTTTTTTTCACATTAGACAGAAGAATCATTTGGCATGCATTGTCTTTTAGATTGGCTTAGAAAAAGTGAGTGACAAGTGATTCCATGTTTCCTTCTGCTGAAGTTGACACATTTTCCAAAGTACTCTGTGCAAATATTTCATGGCACGCATAGCACAATGTGACACTGTTCCTAAAAAAAAAAAAAATCAGATTTTTACAAAATAATAGGGACTTGTTTTTTTTTTAATTATTATTATTTTTAGAGTGGTAATAAGACATACAGTTATGACTGAATGGTCCTAGCTGATTTTTTTAGTCCATTCATTTACTTCAGCTGTTCAGTATTTTCTTACAGTATCATATTGACATAGAAGGAAAGGAAATACATTTTCAAACCTCTTAATTCAAAATAAGTCAAAGAACATGCTTCTTTCCACAATCTGAATTCATAAAGCTGGCTGTATGGAGCCTTTTCCAAGATATGAAATCCCACAATGTCTTTTCAATTAATTTTGTGGTACAAGAAACCTAATATCAGGTTGGGGAACTTGGCAACCGTTCCTTACAGGATAAGTTCTGTAGGGCAAAGGTAATATAATCATGACAACACTCACCTGATCTTTCATTGCCAGGTAGCTTACTCCTTGTCCTAAATGATTAGCTAACACTTTCCAAAGATGTTAAGTATGTTTCTTCAGACACATTTCGATTTTGATTTTTAAGATATTGCTCTACCCACTGTCTGCCACATGGAGAGTTTTCATTTGGGCAACAGAATCATTAGTCACTTCTGAAAATCCTTGCCATCCCCATGATTAGGCACCTGCTCGAGATGCCTGGATTCCATTTCCAGAAAGCTAGTTGGCATCTTCCAATGCTGTAGCAAGAAGATTTTTCTGGGATTTTCGGGTGTCAGGAACAAATATAGATCTAGGCTTACCATCATGTAGATATAACAAAAAAGACAGGGGGAGAAAATAACCATAAATATTTACTGAAGACAAACTGTTTTCTGGAGACAAAACACCAGGAGTTGTGGGGTATCATTTTTTTTGTATATCATTTGCATATGCAAAGAAACTTAGAGGGTTGTTTTTTTTTTTCAAAAAACATTTTGTCATTAGGAACTTTAGGAATGTGAAGTCTTTTACTCCCTTTTCCTATAGAGAGTTTAACAATGCAGCATCATGTACAGGGAAAATTCTAAACATTAAGTGGTTAGCTATTAAGAAATACCTAACAGACACTTTAGAATACCTCTTACCCCAAAACCAGAACTTGAAGTATCACTGATAAATGCTACTTTTCTCATCACTTTCTCATCACCACTTGTTTCACCCTTATCGTCTTGTTACTGATCCTCCTATTACCCCTACATTTTTCTGTCTTTGGAAGCACCTGGATTTTTAACATATATTTCTGCAGCTCCCAAAGCATGCATTATTTCCAAATTTGAAGATACAAGACTGTAATGACAGTTTTCTCTTCTCATGACAAATAATATTGAAACCCTTTTTTTAGGCCCATTATTCTATATGAAAATATTTAGAGGATACTGGTGACAGTGCAGCAAGAGGAACTCAGAAGGGCAATGAAGCTGGTGAAGGGTCTGGAGGACAAAGCTTATGAGGGGCAGCTGAAGAAAATGGGGTTATTTAGTCTGGAGAAAAGGAGACTCAGGGGAGACCTTATCAGTCTCTATAACTACTTTCTCTATAACTACCAGTCTCTATAACTAAGGAAGGTGTAACAAGGCAGGTGTCAGTCTCAAGTAACAAACTTCCCTTCCGTTCCCTTCTGTTCCCTTCCCTCCCCTCTCCTTCCCTCCCCTCCCGTTCCTTTTCCTTCCTTCTCCTCCCCTTCATTCACGTCCCCTCCCCTCCCTTCCCCCCCCTTCCCCATCAGTGGTAAGTATGGAACATATTTAGGTTAGAGGAACATGAACAGCAAGAAGTGATGGTGGAAGAAGAAAGTATTTATGCTTGTCCTGGTTTCAGTAGTAGCAGTCATTTTTCTCCTTCTTGGTAGCTGGTGCAGTGCTGTGTTTTGACTTTCAGGCTGGGAACGGTTGCTGATAGCAGCGATGTTTTGAGTTACTGCTCAAATGTTTGGTTTGTCCAAGGACTTTCTGAGCCTCATGCTCTGCCAGGAAGGAGGGGAGGCTGGAAGGAAGGAGAGACAGGACACCTGACCCAGGCTAGACAGAGGTATTCCATAGCACAGCACGTCATGCCCAGGATGTAACCGTGAGAGTTACCTGGAAGGGGGGACTCTGGGGGTTGAAGAAGGTATAGTTCGGTGCGTGGTCGGGCAGGGTGAGGTGAGTTATGGGTCGGCGGCTGGCGAGGTGCTGTATTCTCTTCACTTGTTATTTCCTTTATCATTATTATTATTATTGGTGATAGCAGTAGTGATTTGTGTTATACCTTAGTTATTAAACTGTTCTTATCTTAACCCGTGGGAGCTACATTCTTTGGATTCTCCTCCACAACTCTCCGGGAGTTGGGGGAGCAAGGGGGGGAAGTGAGCCAACAAGCTGTGCGATTTGTGTTTAAACCACGACTATGCTTAATGCGTAATGGTGCCAAATCTGTCAGTTGCCCTTTTAATAACCTCTTTTTGTTTCACTTCTGCTAAAAATATCTCAAAATCCCTTGGTGAAGCCATAATTTAACAAAATGTAATATCCTCTAAGAAACAACAGGAGTTTAGGAGTTCTAGGAGTCCTCAACCATGCCCTAGAAAAGCCAAAAGTACATGAACAATCTACAGTATTTCTGGGAATAGACCATGTCATAATCCTTTGCCAGCCATAATCATCAGAGAATTAAGTCTTCTCATGCAAATGTTAACCCCACAAGTGGCAAATCTCCATGGAGAATCTTTGATTCTTTTCACTAACTTTAAGAACAGCTCAAACATTATTTCTCTGCAAGGAACTGGAATAATAAAATGGCATATTGGACCTGAATTTTACATGAACTTGCACAGTTTTGTGTGTCATGCTCACATATTTGAGACCTCACTTGAAGTACTGTGTGCAGTTCTGGTGTCCTCAACATAAAAAGGACACGGAACTGTCAGAATAAGTCCAGAGGAGGCCACGAGGATGATCAGGGGACTGGAGCACCTCCCATACGAAGACAGGCTGAGAAAGTTGGGGCTGTCCAGCCTGGACAAGAGAAGGCAGCGTGGAGACCTCACAGCAGCCTGTCAGTATCTGAAGGGGACTCATACAAATGCTGGGGAGAGACTTTTATCAGGGACTGTAGTGATAGGACAAGGGGTAACAGGTTAAAACTTAAACAGGGGAATTTTAGATTAGATATAAGGAGGAAGTTCTTTACTGTATGGGTGGTGAGGCACTGGAATGGGTTCCTCATGGAAGTTATGAGTGCTCCATCCCTGGCTGTGTTCAAGGCCAGGCTGGACAGAGCCTTGGATGACATGGTTTAGTGGGTGATGTCCCTGCCCATGGCATGGGGGTTGGAACTAATGACCTTAAGGTCCTTTCCAACCCTGGCTATTCTATGACTCTATATCTGACAGATGATGAATGAATCCTTTAATGGCAGATTGTAACAAAATAATGAATAGAACGTAGTAAGGCAGAGGGCAAAGGGTCAATTCAGAAATCTTCATTCAAATTTCTTAGCCTTACTGCAGAGCTGGGAAACAGTCCATAACAGAGTAACTGAATTTCAGTTACTGGTGTTACGTCAGGGCAGCAAAAGAAAGCAGTTACAATTTTCTGGGGTTTCAAGCATAATAATGCAATTCAACCCTTTATGCATTTGATGGCATTTCCATTTAACCAACTTCAGTATTTTCCCACAGGTACCTATAGAGAGATTTTCACAGCACAATGAGAAAGCAAAAACATTTTTTAAATTTGCCATGGACTCCAATAGCTGGATTTTTTTTGACCAATTGTAACTCAAGTTTACATCGTCTCTGT
The DNA here is from genome assembly GCF_012275295.1 of Melopsittacus undulatus. Taxonomy (NCBI): domain Eukaryota; kingdom Metazoa; phylum Chordata; class Aves; order Psittaciformes; family Psittaculidae; genus Melopsittacus; species Melopsittacus undulatus. The sequence goes on along the minus strand of NC_047530.1, from coordinate 43,050,018 downwards.
GTGAAATTATCCTTTCCCATAAAAAAAAGGCATCATTTATCACTTGAGAATTGAAACTTCCTAAAAGCTTGGGTTTGACAGTAATGTCTGAGTGATCTTCAAGATAGCTTAGCCTGGGCAAATACCAAAAGAATAGAATAATTAGAAGTAGGCTATCAGTTTCATTTGTATAAACTCACAACAAATGCTCAGGACCCATATACCTCATCTGTAGTTTTATTTGTGTATTGACATTTTAACACCACAGTCAGCTCTTTGATATGCACAGATACATGCATTAACTCAGTCGACTAGACTGTTCAATTAGCGCACAATTCGTCTTGCAGGTGCACAGACTCCAAGATACCTCAATACAGCCTGCTTTGGTCTGGCTGTATTGTTTGCTGACAAGGAACAGTGCAAATGCAGTGATTTTGTTTCATACAGGAGTAATCACATCCTCATCACACAGATCTTGAGCTACTAGGTGTGACCAAACTGACTTTATGTAAAGGCATCTGAGATGTGTGTGTAGCACAGCACTGCAGTTTCTAGTTAAACATACTATGTAAGACACAGCACAGTAAGGAAATGGACATATCACCACTAGATTCTTGCCTCCATGATCTCCTATCCTCCTCTCTCTAAGACAATAAACCTTTGTGGAATGGGACATAATGAAGGGTCGAACATAGACACTGAGCTGATGCTGTGTACACCAAGCTGCGGTAGCTGAGATCCTTTCTTAACTCGTTTGTTTTGTTTGACTCTTATTTTGTTCTTGCTGGATATGGAACTGACTGCAGGGTTGTCCTGATGCGATGGTGATGCTGGAGACTTACTACGTCAGTCCAGCTGGCAGTTTGTTAAATATCCATTCCTTCTCCTTCCCTTCTCGGCTGGTGTCATCAGCAAGATGAGTGCTTTGCCTTTTCCTAGGGTATAGGTAAGCAGCACAGGGGCTGGTTCATTAATTTCAAGGGAGACAAAACATCATGATGTAAAAATGCAGTTGCCCTTCCAGAGCCACTCCCATCTTCCACCACACTTGCTTTGATGCATCTGCTAAATTCTATCATTGTTAAACCCAGTTTGATGCCATTTTCCATACCTACAGTCTTTCCTTCAAAAATCTGCTTACAACAGAAGCTTCAAACAATGATGGAAGCTGGGCTTGTAGCTGCTTAAATTGCACTATGTTTGGCAGCATTTGTCAGTAGTTGCCCTCATCTCCTCCCAGCCTTTATATTTTATATTATTTTGTGGTAATATTCAGAATGCCAGTACAGACACTTTGTATTTTCAAGTTTCCACATCATACCTGGCCCTGTGGGTGGTATTCACTAACCTGCAAATGCTCTAGCTCCAAAACACATGCCAGATCTTAGGCTCTGGGCTGCTGAAGCCTAAACCTGTCATGAACATGACGTATATAGCTACCAGAGGCAGCCAGTTCTGAATATTCTGTAACATTAGAGCAGTATGTTGCATGGGCTCTGTGCTGTGAACATTATTTATAGTTCACTTGTGAGTCAATTGTTTGCAGCATTTGCTGGAGGTAAGTAGGGTTTGCAGTCTTTAAAAATAGATGTTAACAATAGGCATGAATATTATCCTGCATATATATTGGAGTGCCTACCACTGAGCTACAGCGAGCCATCCAAACAGAAGCAAACAGCTTCAATCAGCACAGTACTGAAGAGCTGATTAAGCTTGTTTCAAACATACGGTTGTACATGAAGTTGTATTTCTTTTCCAAGTTTCATGATTTCATCACATAGCACTGAAGGCAGATCTGCCAGGCTGTGGGGACTGGCTCAGGGTTACTTACCATTTTGCACCACTTTCCAGCTATCCACCCATACACTGAAAACAGCACCAAAATCAGGTGTAATGCAGGGGTTAAAACACAGTGGGAGCAGAAAGTTCATCTTTGTACAGCATTCTGCACATGTGTTTTGAGAAGCCACACCAGAGGCTTGAAACAAGGAGATGTTTTGCCTCCTTGTCTCATCTGGGCTTTTGAAATGTCTGCAGTAAGTACTCTTCATATATAATGCAGTTTCTGTGGGCCACACAGATTTTTTTTTTTTATTACAAAGATGGCAATCTGACAATCTTAGCAAAGATAACAGAAATAATGAAAAGTTGACTAAGTGACAGAGAAAGGGATTCAAACTGGATTGCTAGAAAATAATGAGCAAATATCTTTTTATATATGTGTGTGTATATATAATGCTTGAAAACAAATACTATCTTATTTCACTATCATAGAATCGTAGAATCATAGAATAGTTAGGGTTGGAAAGGACCTTAAGATCATCTAGTTCCAATCCCCCTGCCATGGGCAGGGACACATCACACTAAACCATATCACCCAAGGCTTCATTCAACTTGGCCTTGAACACTGATAGGGATGGAGCACTCATAACCTCCCTGGGCAACCCATTCCAGTACCTCACCACCCTAACAGTAAAGAATTTCTTCCTTATATCCAATCTAAACCTCTGTTAAGTTTCATCCTGTTACCCCTTGTCCTATTACTACAGTCCCTAATGGAGAGTCCCTCCCCAGCATCCCTGAAGGCCCCCTTCAGATACTGGAAGGCTATCCTATTAAGAACCTTAGAATTAATTTCTTTAAATACTTCCATGCTTTGTAGAGATGTGTAACTTCAAGTCCTCACAGTGGTTACCAGGATTTCATTCAGAAAGAAACCTGCCAACCCTGAAACAAGTGGGGCACTTTGCCACTTTGTTCATGCTTTTCAGCTCTGGCCAAGTAATAAATAATATTCCTTTCAAAGTTTATTTTAACATAAAACATAAGAAATACACTTTAAAAATGTATGAAGCTTACATTAAAAATAAGCTGTTTCAAAGGAATCCTAAGGGGCTCTAAATTAGGCCTGACCTCTAGAAATACTTTTCGGCCACCTAACGCATCCCAGTGTGCTTATCTGTTTCTGTGGGACATTTCATGTTAGTAGGATATTTTTAAGGCTTATTTCTACATGAGGTTGCATTTTTAGATGTCTAAACTGATTCTTCTTGTCACACTATGTTATCATCACAAAACCACTCTAGGGAGAATAAATTCTAAATAACACAGTCTAGGTTTGGGCTAAAATCAGCATACTCCTCATCGAACTCTCCAAACTGAGACTAATTAGACATGAATGGGATCATCCTTGCCTTTTGCAGAGCTGATATCTGACCTGGACTATGGAAAAATATTACCAGTTGTAGTTCTATCCAACTGGGCATTAGATGGATTAAATGGCTGAAAATATTCCCAGAAGATTTCTGAGAGGGGGTGTCTGTGGAGGTATCTTAATTTTTGCCTTCTAATTGCTGCACAGAAACTGAAGTGATTTGTTTGAGCAACCATTCTCTCCCGAAGTCCTCTTACTTCAGGAGAATACTGGAATGTGTCAGTACAGATAACACCTTCACATGTATGCTGCTCACTGACCTCAAACTATATGAATAAAAGGCCAAGAGAAACCATGGTGGAATAAGATGCAGTGTTTTAGCAAGGAATACATGTTTTATATTTTTTGGCATTGTGCTACTCTTTTCAGAATTAAAGGGTGGATTATTGTGGATTTGTTTTCTTTCAGGAATTAGGGCTGGCCTTGGCTTAGCTTCAGTACTGCAGAGGTATTAACTGCAATGCATTTCTGTCTTACAGCTTCATCCCATTTAGCCATTGTGACTTTGGAGTGACTTCTAAAGCAATCCAATCAGAATGAGTTGGCAGATTAATGTTAACTTTCATGTCAGGACTGAAGGCAATGCAAAATGAAAATGCTAAAAGAAAAGGCATTGCACCAGCCATGCTGTAGCTAAAAATAAAACTGAACTGTCTCATGTGAGCTAATGAGCCTTTGTTTAATCCACAAATGGGTAAAGCATTAGGAAACTGCCTTTCTGTGTATTAATCACTCCCCAAATTTAAATAAAATTGATGCTATAGCCTCTGGCCAGTATAATAAAGCATATCTAAGGGCTGCCCTTTATTCATCTAAAATTTTGGTTTACCACAAAATTTCCATCTTCTTCAGCCGTGGCAGCCACTGAGTTTGTGATGAATTCTATACTGCAGTTCCTCAGGAACAGTACTAGCAAGATTAGAAGATTCATTTTCACCTATTGTTTAGGCAACATTTCAAATTATACTTTTCTCCTTGCAACAAATGTGGAGTTGGTTGATACATTTTAGGGCTCAGAGGCCAAGGGGGAAGCTTGGAACAGTATAAATTACCCCTTCACACCCAACAATTTGAACATTAATTCTAATCTAAACATCAAAGATCAGTGCAGCTTTTTGGCTGGACAGTATTACAACTAAGAAGAGTGTATAGCTCAAGCTTCTAGTGTAACATGTTCCTCTAGATCTGATGACTTAATTTTCATCTCAGTCTAAAAATACTTGTTTCTTCTCACTTGCATGCAACTAGTTATGGGGATGGGTAATTTTTGGTCTCACAACATTTGAATACTGTATATGATTAAGTCTACTTTTGGATTTCCAATTTAGTAATTTCTGGTCCCCAGGAATGCAAATGACGCAATGTGTGATGTTCTTGGATTTCTGGTTCAACACTCTCTACTGACTATCATTTATCACTGGCTTAAATATGACAAACAGCAAGCCTGAAACATAGTCTGTGGCTCTAAAAAGCAACTTCTTCAGTAAAGCTTTTAAATTTTAGATAGAACCCAATAGTCAAATCTCACTGATACAGTTGTACCCACAAAGTACTATCTATCTATGTTAGCTTAGCCAGGATGTCCTTAACATCAACACTATATGCTAACATTACAGTATTAAACAGTGCTGTCCCAATTTTTACTTTCTCAGATCTATAAGCAAGGCAGGTGAGTTCCTGTTCATAATAAAATAAAACTAAGTTTGTTGTTCTTCTTTCATCATTAAAGATACTTTCTTTTCACCAGGACATTTTTTCAGTTGCACTGTTACCTGTTTTCTTATATTCTTCCTGTCTTTTTCTATACAGTTTTAATAACTCCTTGTTTTAATATGTAAGTACACTTAGTACTGCATTTGTTCTAACTTTCAAATATCTCGTTGTTCACAGTAGAATGGAAGTCTTGAAATACAGTGTTGTGTGCTTCTTTATCTTCCTTTTTGTAAATTGAGAAGTGCATGATTGAAAAAAAACAACCCTAATGATAAAAATAGCAGGCAATAGGACTTTGAACAAATTATAGCTCTGATAATTTCTCATACTCACATAAGATGACACAGATGCTTTCTTAAAAATATGCATTAAACAGTAAATAAATTAATATTAAAATTTCTCTATGACCTACCATCTGTATTAAACAAAGAGCAACCCTATAATAGGGACACTAGGAAATAGAGACCTCCTCATACTTACCATATGCAATTATTCTAATGAAAACATTCTAGGCTAATGATATTGTCAACAAAATGTCATCTGCAAAGTTACTGATATTTTCTAGAAGGTCAAAACCTGAGAAAAATAAAATACAGAAATGATGGAACTAAGAACAGATAAATTTGAAGAAAAAAGTCACTACATTAAGGTTCTTTAAATATGAACTATCAAATGTATTTGCCCTAGTTCCACTCCTGGCTGCTTTGATTCTTTCTTTTTCCCCGAGTGATGCCATTTTCCCTGGAGGTGGCTGCTGTTAGCTGTGGATTCACATGGAATGTCAAGGTGGTAGATAGCTCCTCCTGCAGCATTTCAGCTGATGCCAGCAGAACTTGGGCAGGCAGAGTGATGCAGTTCTTATATAACACCCCAGGGTTAAAAGCTGGGTTCCCTCCCACTTCCAGCAGCGTGCAGCTTGCACTTTTGTTCTGCAGTGTCATAGAGTAGTAGACTTCAAACTTGACACTGCTGAAGGACTGAATAATAGCCACTTATTACTGAGAAACCTCTTAATGTTTAGGTAGGTTAAACCAATACCATATTTGGAACATTTCTATTGGATTTTTTAATTGATTTTTCTTTTTCTATGAATTATACAATCTATGTACAATGGTGATGTTTATAGTGAAAACTGAGCAGCCTCAAAAGCCGTGCTTCACAGTATGTGTTTACAACTCAGATATTAGAATTACTGCCTTCAAATATCATTAAGTTTTACCTGTATAACGGAAATCACTTCTTGGAAAACTTTTCTGTTCTCAACATAAAATACAGAATATTGTATAGGACATTCCCCACAAGGCTAATAGAATTCTATAATGGGGAGTAGGAAATTTTCTACACAAATTATTTGTTTGCCTTTAAGGTTTTTCAATAGAGCATCACTGCTTATACTAGTCTCATCTTTTGAATTTAATAACATCTTGTTATTAACACGTACTAACATACATGAGGATCTGTGTTATGTTCCAGCAGTAAAATGAGGGGTTTGCCAGTGAAAGTCAACTGCAGGCACCTCCCAGGCTGTGTTTTTAGGCATGAATACTTGCCTGATTGTGGAAGGCAAGATATCTATGGTGTAGTTCCTATATAAGGGACAATTACTATTAGGTTTACAGTTGGACTTGATGATCTTCAGGGTCTTTTCCAACCTAAATGATTTTAAGATTAGACTAAACTTGAACAAAATGAACCCTAGATGAAATAGTGAGCACATTCATAACTCACAGTTATATGCAGCAGACTGTTTCTGTGAACATTATGCTTTGTCCAGCTCAAATAATATTACCTTACGGTTAAAATGATACTATTGTTTGGCTGAAGGGGGCTTATAAGGATGCTGGGGAGGGACTCTTTATTAGGAACTGTAGTGATAGGACAGGGGTAACAAGTTAAAACTTAAACGGGGAAAGTTTAGATTGGATATAAGCAAGAAATTCTTTGCTGTAAGGGTGGTGAGGCACTGGAATGGGTTGCCCAGGAAAGTTGTGAATGCTCCATCCATATCAGTGTTCAAGGCCAGGTTGGGCAGAGCTTTGGCTGACATCGTTTAATGGGAGGTGTCCCTGGCCATGGCAGGGGGGTTGGAACTAGATGACCTTAAAGTCCTTTCCAACCCTAACTATTCTATGATTCTATGCTGTAAGCAAAAGGCTTGTAGCATGTTGCTGAAATTATATAAGGAAAATACAGAAAATAAAAACATCAATTTAGCTAGCGGTAATAACATATTACAGAGTTGTGGGGTTTTTTTTTGCTATAGCTATAATTTCTCCAAGAAAATTAAAGAGCTTAGCAAGATTAACTCCTACATGCTCACAAAACCTGTTGTGTTCTAACTACAGCAAAACAGAGTAATGCACGGTTTCATCCTGAAGACTTTTGAGCTAGCTCCACGCTTGCTGGTGTGGTCCTTCAGTACAATGCACAGCTAATGCACAGCTATCAGTTAATATTTGGAAACAAGACAGCCATAGTACTTCAGTTCTGCATCCAGGCTATAGGTCAGACCCGTAAACCAGCTTGATTAACTCAGTTACTGCATGGTGTTAAAGTCACCTAGTTACCAGTAGTGAGCTGAGTTACAAATCTTTCCCACGACACATATGGAAATATTTAAATTATTTTGTCTTCTTCAGGTTGAAATCAGCAAGAAAATGACCTGTCAAACCTTGGATGAAAAAACAAAACCGTCAAATTCTGCAGTAAGAGCATTAAAACATCTCTCATAAGATAATTCTATTCCTGGTATGTCAGCCACTCCTCCCAGTTTAGTGTCATCAGCAAACCTGCTTAGGGTACGCTCAGTTCCCTCATCCAGGTCGCTGATGAAAATATTAAACAGCACTGGTCCCAGCACTGACCCCTGAGGGACTCCACTAGTCACAGACCTCCAGCTAGATTCTGCCCCAACCCCATGTGCCAGTACAGGTTGGGGGTTGACCTGCTGGAAAGTGGTGAAGGGGAAAGGGACCTGAGGGTCCTGGTGGATAGGAGGATGACCATGAGCCAGCAATGTGCCCTTGTGGCCAAGAAGGCAAATGGCATCCTAGGGTGCATTAGAAGGGGTGTGGTTAGTAAGGCAAGAGAGGTTCTCCTCCCTCTCTACTCTGCCTTGGTGAGGACGCATCTGGAGTATTGTGTCCAGTTCTGGGCCCCTCAGTTCAAGAAGGACAGGAAATTGCTTGAAAGAGCCCAGCGCAGAGCCAGAAAGATGACTAAAGGAGTGGAACACCTTCCTTATGAGGAGAGGCTGAGGGAGCTGGGTCTCTTTAGCTTGGAGAAGAGGAGACTGAGGGGTGATCTCATCAATGTTTACAAATATGTAAAGGGTGGGTGTCAGGATGATGGAGCTAGGCTTTTTTTCAGTGATATCCAGTGGTAGGACAAGGGGCAATGGGTGTAAACTGGAGCAGAGGAGGTTCCACGTCAACATCAGGAAGAACTTCTTTACTGTGAGAGCGACAGAGCACTGGAACAGGTTGCCCAGGGGGGTTGTGGAGTCTCCTACGTTGGAGATATTCAAGGCCCGCCTGGACAAGTTCCTGTGTGATGTATTCTAGGTTACCCTGCTCTTGCAGGGGGGTTGGACTAGACGATCTTTCGAGGTCCCTTCCAACCCTTGAGATTCTGTGATTCTGTGATTATTTGGGTGACATGGTCTAGGGTGAGGTGTCCCTGCCCATAGCAGGGGGGTTGAAACTAGAAGATCTTAAGGTCCTTTCCAACCCAAATCATTCCATAATTCTATGATTTTATCTCAAAATATGTTTTGTCTGTTCTCACTGGGAACTGCAAAGCAATATGATAATACTAGCTCAGTTTATGTATACCAAAAGATTGGTAGAACTATTAAAAATAAAACAAATCAAAGCCTAATCTAATTTGTGGTCTGAAACTAAGCATATAAATTCTGAAAATAAAATATTTAAGAAATTAAAGATTGACTAAAACAGTAAAGGTATAATGAAACAAGTTTAGCTATTCTTTTTATTATAGGACATACGAGAGTTTTAATAAAATAAGATTCTAGTGTGCTTTAAATATTGCAAATTGCTATATCCAGAAATTATTAAAAAGAAGATTTTTAGTCCCTCCTCCCCACAATATTGTTCAACCAAATTGGCTTGTGAAAATGCATTCATGATTTACTGTTACGGGACAATGTCATGCAAATATCTGGCTTTCAGTTGTTCCTGCTCCACTTCATGTTCACCCACCTTAGCTGCACAACTTGAGAATCTGCAACAGGAATGTTTCTTTTCTTTTTTTTTAACTTTGGGTTTATTCCTTGTAGCTATGGAAACTTGTGCATTTTTCCCTGAAATTCATTTAAAAATAGAAAATCTGCAGATTCCCATAGCACCTCGAAGGTCAATAGAGTTGCCTTAATTTCTTTTCTATTTCCAAATGCTATTGAGTATAACATCCTTCTGTGAAGCAACTTTTTTTGATTTCTAGCTAACCCTTGATTTGATATTTTTATAGAGGTTATGTAGTGGACTCAGTTTAAACTGGATGCCAATTTTCCAGACAATCCTGACAATGGCTGATTTTCCAGGCTACATCCATTTTCTGCATGGCATATTAAGCCAAACAGAATATATTTTTAATTCACTATTTATGGTGACTCGTAACAAATTCCCATAGTCCTCTAATAGTTTTCTCCATCCTCTTACAAGCATATTTTTTAAGTGTTGCAGGTGTGCATAGCATGTTGAAAGCACACTAAAGACTATACTTGCTGAAAGACCTGCTCAGTTTCTCTTTGTGACAAGTTCCAGGGAACTGTCACCCTGAACCACGTCTGATTCTGTATCACTTAAAGCAGCAAGAATTTGGTACTGAATTTAAATTGAAGAGGAACAAAACATATCTGTTGCAGGGACTGGATTTATTGCGATGAGACAGCAATATAAAACTGAGAGTAGGCAGAACTGAACTGAGAGTTCAGACAAATGGGACATGAAGCAGCAAGAACTTTAATTTCCAAGTGGGATTAGCTTTGGTAATGTTGCTGATTGCTAGGTGCAGTGAATTTGTCAGTCCACATTTAGGAATTTCTTGCACATGGTATCAGGGTCCTAGGAATAGAATGCATAGCAGGCATTAGGAGAGTAAAGGAGAGTAAAAAGTCACCCAAGCCAGTGAAGAAAAAGAAGTCTGCTGAACAGCAGTATTGCTAAGGTAGTCAGAAAGAAATTACCTTCTGCAATATGGGAGAATTTGGATTTTGATTATTAATCCTAGCTTCTAATAGCCTTTCCCTGAGCAAACAGGAAGAAACAATGTTTCTCTCTTACTGCAGTTGAAAAGATTCAGGTTCCTACTTATCTTGTGTGCCTGATTTGGAAAAGGAATTAGAAAGATCTCCCACCTCCCCAAAAATGAACTAGAAGTGATTTATTCAGAAATAATGTAACCTCCCTTCTTCTGGCAATAGGACATCTGAAACCTGATTTGATGATTGACATATAAGGATGATTACGAGATTAGTCCCAACGGACAAGCCAAGTAGCAGAATGCCTAATATGAGAATCTGTCATACTCACATTCACAGCCACTCGGCATCTTCAGGATATGCACAGGAGACCATTATCCAGCATCAGAAATCCGGGCACCTAGAAGAATTCATTGGTGGAGTATTTCCATGCTGAGATAGTTTCAGTGCCTTTCAGGTTAAGTAGCAGCTAAGCAGGGCTTTCTGAGGGTCTCGCAGCTGGATTTGGAGAACTAAAGTAGCACTCTAAATTTAGAGAGCTAAAGTGCTATCTAAATTCCTTTGTAATGCTATGTGGGAGACATAGGGAGCTAATCTTCTGTTGGGGGAGGTTAGCTATTTCCAAAGCCTTGGACCTAAGAAAGCATGTGCCAGTGCATACTGAGACAGAGATTTCAGTACTTGCTTATGCACCTTGCTGGCTTTGGACTATGCTGAGCTAATAAAATGAAAAAAATATGGGTTTGTACAGAAATACAGGAAATTTCTTGTACAGAAACACAAGGAAGTGCTCACTGACTGTCAAAAGTCTCCTCTTTGCTGCTGTGAATCTCCTGCATACTTAATGGGGTGCTCGGAACTAAAGTATTTGAACTTAGATACCTTAAGTAGGTGTTGTCTGTGTAGCCTGAAATAGATCATAAATGGGAGATCTGGTTGAATTCAGTTTGGTTTCTGAGTTCTACTCATCAGTTTCTCCTTCCCAGCATCTTCTTACTGTCCTTTAAAGGCATATAGTAGACTGACATGTAATCTGCTGCCTATATGAACCTTTCTTTTTGTATTGCGAGCACACAATAGTTGACTTGAACTCCATACTTATTTGCTAAAATTTGCTTTAGATTTATTCTACAAAAACCACCAAGACTTACAAATAATCCAGAAGGGTCCCATGTTTTTCTGTGACTAAAATGCTTTCCTTCTGAAAATGTTGTGTATTAAATTTTCATCCTCAGAGAATATTTTGCTGAGTTTTCTACCAATTTCTCTTTTGATGAGGTGTGGTTTTTGTCAGCTCTTTGGACACTATTTTGCAAAAGGAAGGACTTTTCTTCTTGTAAAAGGAAATTATAATCCTTTACACATAGCTAAAGCAGACATGGGTGGATAGTAGATGACTCTGTTAGTATATGTATGACATGTAAAACTCACCTCCAAGGCCTGTTCAGACAAGAAGAGACATCTGTGAATTGTTTGCATACAGACAGAATTGTCATACATCTTTCTGGTTTCTATTTTTTGTTCCCAGATGTATCATAAATGTGATTGCCTTTTAACAGCTTCTCATATGTGTATCCGCTTATAATATGCAATTGAAAAGCAGCTTTGCAGCAAAGGACCTGGGGGTCCTCGTGGATGGATGTCAAATTGAACACGACCCTGCAGTGTGCCATAGCAGCTAATAGTATCATGGGCTGTATCAGGAGGTGTGTTGTCAGCAGGCTGAGGGAGTGATCCCCTCTACTCAGCACTGGTGAGGCCACCTCCGGAGTATTGTGTTCATTGCTGGGCTCCCCAGTAGAGCAGGGAGAAGGATATACTGGAGAAAGTTCACACACCAAGTTCTGCCCCACTTTGTCTCAGCTGCCCAGAGAAGTGATGGAGTCTCCAATCTTGGAGACATTTAAAAGTAATCTGGACAAGGTCCTGGCAACCAGGTCTAGGTGGCCTTCCTTGAGCCATTCTGTAACTTTGTGATTCTATGGTTTTGTGAACTCACAGTACACAAACTTAATTTTCATGAAGTATAATGTATGTTGTGATGGGCTTACCATGCACAGATAGGTCTCGTATATGCCTGAGTATCATAAATCGAGTTTCTTGTTACAGGATTCTGTATGAACCTCTGAAGTACAATACACAGAGACATTTTTATGCAGACTAAAAAGAAAAATTCTTTTAGTGTTTTATCAAGAATTATAAAGATTTTTGGAAAATTGATTGAATGTTTAATTCCTATTTTGGTTGCAGTTTCACTATAATTTAGCCTTCCAAAAACTTGTTTGACCTTTGTAGTTAATATAAGCATAACTTCATGACTTTTATTTTTTTTAAGATACATAGCAGGGATATTACTAAATTTGCCAAAAAGAAGAGTTATAAGTGAGAATTTTGATAATCTTGGTGATGGGAACATCCACCCTTTAGCTCTGAAGCAAACCTATTTACAAAACAGCATGTAGATTAGGATGAGATAGCTTGTTTTTTAAAAAAAAAATCCTTATGTGTATATGGTATAAAAATACCATTACCTTGTACTTCATCATGTAAATATTAGCAAAATATTGTCATTTTATATACTGCTGAATCAAATTATCAGTGTTTTAGGGTAAAATATTAAGAATGGATTTGGACTGTTTTCTTGAAAATTCATGAAATACCTGAATGAAAATTTGTTTTCTCTAAACAGCAATTCTTTCCTCTTTTCTCCTTTTTTCTTTTTTATTTTTTTTGTGTGTGTGTCTATATCTCAGCAATATCTGTGCAACAACTCCCTTGAAGGAAAAAGTACAAAAATATCAGAAGCAGTATTCCTCTGCTTCACCCATGCTTGCAGTATCTAATGGTACTGTAGTAGCAATTTCCTCAATAGTGGTTCATTACCAGCACTTAACAACCCCTTCTGGCAATTAACTAATTACCTTGACTTTGACTATGGTGAAAGGAAATGGCTATCAAGGGCATTGTTTGCTCAATTAACCAAAAGCAATAGACACATGCTTAGTAAAAATTGTAGAGGGAAATCCTTCTAAAATGCAGTTATCTTACTCAATTTTTCACAGGAGCTGTGCAGCCTGCATGAAAAATTAGAGAAATTAAGAATCACTTTTTTTTTCCTCTCCAAACCAGTATCAGGACAAGAACATTCTTCTGTAAAATGCAAGTTCCTGGGCTCAGCCAAGGTTCATGGTATTCTCGGAGCTCAAACTAATGCATCCATGAGCAGCTCTGGCTAGGATGGTCTTTAGTATCCTGTGAGCTGGATGTAGCCCAGGGGGATGATTCCTTGGCCAGCTGCCACTTCCTCAGAAGCTGCCAGGGCTTCCTCCACGTGGGCGGAGAGATGGATGGATGGATAGATGGAGATGTATGCCTCCTACGGAGGGCCCAGCCACACCTCCATATGGCCCATGCAGAAATGGCAAGACAAAGCTGGTGTCTCACTTCGGTAAAAAGACTGCTCTGTATCTCTCAGTCACAATCCCTTTAGGCTTCAGCTACTCTAATCTATATAAGATTTGTAATGAAAAAAAAAGGAATCAACCCACCAATTTATAAGCAGTTGAGCAGCCTAAAAGCTCTTCAGTGAAAAATGGCATATCATGAAATAATGTTCAAATAAATAGGTGACTTCTATTCAGAAACAGCTGATAATTTATAATTTTTCATTTTCTTCAGAGGAAAAAAATATGCTTCTTATAGCTCATAATGCTAAATCAGTTATCTAATAGGAACCACAAGTGATACAAACTTAATAGCAGTTCTTCCATTTTTCCTCATGTTCTTAATGCTTCTCTTTCTGTTGTACCACCAGGACCTGAGCCACATTTTATAACGTAACTAAAATACCATTGCAAGCTGGGTTTTTGTTTTTCCCTTTTCATTTCCCTATAGATAATAATAATAACTAATTCTTTTGTAAATGCCTCACAACTCTCCAAAACTGTATTTTCTTTCCTTCCTTTTAGTAGGAATGGAAAAAATCAACAATACCCTCTTCCCTGACCCCTCCAAATCCCAACCTTGAAATACCATTCTTTCTGGCTAGGAACAAAAGCAGATTTTAGAAACCTGGAGATATGATTACTGCCAATATTTTTTTTTCTTCAGAAATAATAAAACTGTGAATACGTTAGAAATTTAGAATGCTGGGACCTTGTATTATAATAACAATGAAGAAGCATATAAGAAAAAAAGAGATTTATTTTCTTCCTCAGAAAATAACATTTGTGGCCATTCCATGTAAAGCTCTTCCTTCTCAGTGATCCCTCTCTAAACTCAGTTACACCCCTTACTTTCCTTACCATTCATGTAAACAAACCAACCCACCAGTCCACAATCCACAGTTCTTAATTTCTCCATGTTTCCTATTGTTTTCTTTGATCTCTCTTAGCCCTGCATGAACAGGATTTTCTTTTAACTTTTGCAGTTAGTAAGGCTCTTTGGGGATCTTGTTGAAGGAAAGAAAGGCATAAAATACATGAGGATGGAGATATCCAGCAAGTTCAGTAAACCTTTTGACTGAACAGTAAGATCTTTGTCCTTGTCTAGGGATCCAATGATGCTTTGATTTACTAGAAAACCTTCAATTAATTTTAAAGAATGCTCAAGTCTTAAAGAAAAAAATCTCTACACGAAACTGCGTATTTTAGTGTGCTTAAACCTGCAGTTAATGCTTATGCTGTGACTCAAATTTCATAAATAAATTTCATATTTATTAATCTTTAGTATCTGTAGCTGAGATTAATTTATAAAAACATATTATCTGAATCTGAATAACATTTCTACTGCCTACATAAGGACAGGCAAATACTTCATACTACTAAGAAATCCGTGAAGACTATTCAATATCGCTATTCTCATCTTTCTTTTGATATTCTGATTTAACACGGAACTATATGCAATACCGCTAACATAGCAACTGATAGCTATAGAGGCTATTTGTCTACTTGCAGCAAAACTATAAGCCTTTCACTGTGATAATTGATATTATGTTGCTTCCAACCTAACAGGAAGTTTATAATTTTTTGTGACAAATCTTCAGGAATTGCTACCCTATGGGTTATGTTGACCCAAAGAGCTACTTTAAATAACATAGTAAAGAATCAACAAATAATAAAAAAGAATCTGTACAGTATTCCAGAATCAACAAATCCCATGCCTGAAAGACCACTCCTGCTCTTTAGTTCAACTTCAGGTGATTGAAAGAAGATGGAAATGAATGCCCATATAACTTAACATTCTGTGGGCTCACAATCCTATTGTTTTTTTTTTTTATTTTATTTTTATAATTTATTCTTTGACAACATCTATCCCTTCTTGAAACCTTGGAGAATTAAAGCAAGTTCAAGTGGCCAAAAAGTGTCTAAATTCCATGCTTTTGTCAGTCAGAAACCATGACTAATGAATGACAATATGGAAAATATAGTCTACCATTTTACTGTTAGCGTGTCCAACACTTCTGCAGGCAAAGTACAATGTTAATGTATTATCCAAAGGAGGGGACAATTGCTCAGATGATTAACAACGATATTACTGAAAATTTTGATTTTAAGAATTAGGTTCCATTTGTGGATAAAGCAGAAAACATTTGTTTGCAGCAAAATTTACCATCTAGATGCTGTTTCTTGTGTTATCTTAAAACCCTTTTTAAAAATTCTTTTCAACAGACATTGAAATAGCAATGAAATTAAGAAGTATGCAGTGATGTACACTGTCTATGGTATAACATGAATGAAGACTTTATAGGATGAATTCCTACATTTTCTGGCAAAACTCTCAAACTGCATATGCAGCTATTAAACTTAGAAATTGCTACTGAGAAAGTGTATACATGCAATCACCAAAGTTCAAAACAATGAAATAACTGACACATGACAATGAAAAACAAAAATTTAGCTAAATGAATATAGTTATAAATTTAACAGAGAGCAGAGCAAAGATGCATAAAATTTGCATAAAATAAGCCCTACTCAGAGAATCCAAACACTTGCTTATTGACTGAGCTCTTGTATAATCAACAACAAAGAAAAAAAATCTCTCTCTATGCCCTTCTCTGTAATGCTTTGCTGTCAGGAAAGACATTTTATCTGCTCTTTCGCCATACACTGACTGGGATCATGTTCCAGCTTAGCGTAAAGACAGACGCAGTAACACATCATGCTTAAAGTAATATGCCGCTTACACAGCAGATGGAGCCCAGTAACTCAGACTAGCTTGAGAAAATGAACACAAAAGAAGAATTTTAGCATGAAAGATGAACAACACAGCACAAAGGCAGGCATTTTTATTCTTTCCAGTATATTGTCAGCAAGTTTGCTCCTTATGGAATAAAAAAACCCCATTGTGATAATTGTTTCTGGCCTGCTGCAGTAGAACAGACATATGCCACTTAAAGATGTTCAGTAATATCACTGCAACAAACCTTAGAAAGGGAACATTGGTGATTAACATTTTAGTAACAGCTCTTTTCCATTCTAAGGCAAATAATTCATCTGCTTATTCATCTGCAGAGTGCTGGGTTTTTTATCTTCCTTGTAGGTTGCCCTGAAACATGTGATGGAAATTTACAAAAGCATTTTGGTGGTGGCCTACCTTTCTTCATGCAGCATTCAAGAGTGCCCTTGATTCTGGATATAGTTTTTTCCTTACTGTAGGCTTCAGTCTTTCTGGTATCATAATAAAATTTTTAATGTTTCTAAAAGATCTACTTTTTTTACCAGTCATTAAAAAAATACTCAAAAAAACAGTCTGCATACCAGTTTTACTGTTATTTCCAAGAACAGAAGCTGTAACCTCAAAAACATAAGAGAGAAAATTATTAATTATAGTTAGCTTTTTGTTTAGTGGAGGGGTGTGTTTTTTTGTGGGGTTTTTTTGTTTGTTTGTTGTTGCTCTTTCGTTTTTTTCTTAATCAGCAGCACTAACTAGGATAACCCCTTCTTTTAAAGTTTCTATGAAACTGCATTTATAAGGCTCCTGGAACGAACAGAGGAAATGTCTATGCCATTTTGTAGGACACTTCAAAATGGGAACATCCAGGCTGCACAGAAAATGTTTGATTTTCACTATAAACAAAAAAGGCATTAGCATTTCATAATAGCTCCAGGGCTGGTTTCAGCTGCATTATGTCACACAGGGATGTGAGAATTGCAAGATGATTTGGGGTGGAAAGCACAGTATATTTCCTAAAGTAGAAAGACACAAAATCTATTGATGCATCCTGATGACATTTACTTTTCAAAAGCATTCTGAAAATCAACATAACTCCTTAAAAGCCTTCATAAATCTTTAAGGCCTTGGCACAATACTCATGTCCATAGTACAGAAGATTACAAATGACTACTCAAGGTGTATATTTTTCAGTTCAAATCTGCAGCATCCTTGGTGCTCACCTCTGTGTGTAGATGAAGAGCTTCCTTTGACACTCAGCATTCACAATATTTGTCAGTTCCATGGCTCTAGCTTGGGGCTCTCAGATAGTCATGAGACAATCTGAGGGAGTAGCCAGAGGTTTGAAGTTAACAAAAAGTGACTGAGTTTATATCTAGGACTATGTTAAATAAGGTTAGGTCAGCTGGTTTGAGGAAGCACACTATTTATAGAGTATGTTGGTTTTAAAGGGACTTTTTATAGAAAAACATAAGTTAATGCTTCATTGTGTCTCTCAAGTTGTCCCTCAAGTCAAAGAGAAGTGTTGGAGAGGTCATTCAGAGTTACCAGCTGACATCATATTTTTAGTTGTTTAACTTGTCTTAGAAGAGATATTTTGTAGATGAAGTAGAAAACTAATCTAGATATCTGGAAAGTATTCAGTGTGAATGTTTTTGTATGCAGTATAGCAGCATGAATGTTTTGTGTGCAGCTTGCACACCTTACTCCTCCACAGTAACTATCAGCTGTAAGTAAACATTTCTGGAACAAATAATTGCAACATCAAGTGTGGAATACATTACACCTGGCCATAGCTTTCTGAAAGTCGTTAGCCTAAATCAATCAGTAGGACATCCGTTATATCAGAAGAATTAAGGTTGGTAAAAAGTAGCTGTGATTTTCCACTGACTACTAAGCAAGCTAGACGATAGCCTACTCTATCCTGTTGAAGGTGGATGAGGATGCAGTTAATTTCTCCCCAGATAACTTATCCTCCACATGGGAATGGCAATATTTATGGGAATCAGCCATCAAAAAGATTAAAACCTTATCTATGACTACCTTATAGCAAGTCTGAACATACTAGAGGAGTCAAGATAGTAACAAGAACACCTAATGCAAATAATAATTGGAAGGAGTTGCTCTTCAGATGGATAAAAGGATCCTAGAAGAAAAAATAATGCCAGTTGTGAGCTGTGACTAGCTACAACAAATAAGGCCAATCAGTGCCTTCTCTTCACTTTTAGAGCTTATTCAGAAAGGTCTCAGTATGGAGAATCCTACTAAAATGTATGCTATGCCAATGGTTTATACAAAGGTTTAACAACCTTTGTTAAAAAGAAAATATCTAATGGGCCAATCTGAAGGGTGAATTACTTCTTTAATGAAACAATGGAAAGTAAAGCATTGAGAAACAGCCCAGAGAATGGGAATGACCCAGTGAAGCAGAGTAGTTTTAAAATTCAAATCACATTCTTATAAGTATCTTTCCTTGATGAGAAGAGACTTTTTTTTTCTGTGATAATTTCCTACTGATGTACGAAAAATGGTGTAGAGGTAGAGCTCTGCATAGGGTGGGTCCCACCTCGAACCTGTTGAGTGTTCTATGTAGGCTAACAGAAATGCTTAACAGATAATGCTGGGAAGCTAGAGATATGTTTTGAGCCCACATGTGTTCTTAAGTTTACCCAAATGCAGCAAAGGAATCAAGCTGGTGTCTCTTTATTTCGAAAGTCAGATGGTATATTAACACTTTACAAAAACGTGGAGCAAGAGTGCTGGGAAGAACTCAGGTCAGCTGGTCTCTGGCTCTACGGTGGGCTAAGTTAACCATGATTAATTTACTTTTCTGACTGCCAGACCCTTTTAAAAGATAATCTTCTCAATGTACCAAGAGAAAGTGCTGTGAGTTTACCAAGTCACCTGGAAATGCTAGTTTATCTCTGCTGTAGTTGCCAGGCAACCATCACAATCTTCCAGTTACTAAAAATTGTCTCACTGGAGTTGACCTTACTTTTATGCTATGGTTACCCCTACAGCCAACCCCAAAATAACAAATTTCTGTCAATCTGCCAGAAACAAAATTCTGTCATTTCACTGAAATTTTGCAGCCCATTAGGCCATAATATGAACTACAGCCTTGAGGTGTCCCAAAGGGATGATCTGCTAAAGCAACTGATTTATTTCAGTTAGAAGTGAGGTTTTTCATTTTCAGCACATGTACATTTCTTTCTTTCATTTTTTTTAGACTAATACTGCTATTGATTCTAAGCATGTAGACCTGGGGACCTATTCTGCACTGCAGTCTTCACCAAAATCTCAGAGTAGATAGGAATGCAACATATTTTTAAGAATGCACTGTATGACTTCTGTGGCCCTACAGCAATAAAACACATATCAGTAATTACTGTGTGTCAGTGCCTATATAAAATCATAGAATTATAGAATAGATAGGGTTGGAAAGGACCCTAAGATCATCTAGTTCCAAACCCCCTGCCATAGGCAGGGACACCTCACACTAAACCATGTCACTCAAGGCTTCATCCAACCTGGTTTTGAACACTGCCAGAGATGGAGCATTCACAACCTCCCTGGGCAACCTATTCCAGTGCTTCATCACCCTCACAGTAAAGAATTTCTTCCTTATATCCATGACCTTATATATGACCATGAGCAAGCAATGTGCCCTTGTGGCCAAGAAGGCAAATGGCATCCTAGGGTGCATTAGAAAGGGTGTGGTTAGTAGGGCAAGAGAGGTTCTCCTCCCTCTCTTCTCTGCCTTGGTGAGGCCGCATATGGAATATTGCATCCAGTTCTGGGCCCCTCAGTTCAAGAAGGACAGGGAATTGCTTGAAAGAGTCCAGCGCAGAGCCACAAAGATGATGAAGGGAGTGGAACACCTTCCTTATGAGGAGAGGCTGAGGGAGCTGGGTCTTTTTAGCTTGGAGGAGACTGAGGGGTGACCTCATCAGTGTTTACAAGTATGTAAAGTGTGGGTGTCAGGATGATGGAGTTAGGTTTTTTTTAGTGATATCCAGTGATAGGACAAGGGCCAATGGGTATAAACTGGAGCATAGGAGTTTCCACGTTAACATCAGGAAGAAGTTCTTTACTGTTGCTGAGGGGAGTAGCTTTAGAGAGGACGCCTGCAACACTGGAGTGAGGGGAGATCAGCGTCCAGGAGCTTCTCCTCAGAGGGACAAGAGCCACGAAATCAGAGCCAGGACTTGCCCAAGAGCTCAGCTCCCGCGAGGAGGTGACTCACCGGGGGCGGAGCCAGGAGGAGTGGCACCAACTGTGAGTGGTTAAAAACCTACCCAGGGAGCACAGCGAACAGAGCGGGCAAACAGAGCGGGTCGAGGCAGTTTGCGCGGGCAGGCGAGCGGGATGGGGAGCACTCGTCGTATGACCAGGATCCGGTCTGGGAGCTCTGCCCTGGCTGCCCTGACGGCGGCCAGTGTAGGCACCCAGACAGAGCCGGTAAGAGGGGAGGTTGCAGTGCAGAGCTTGGAGTGTAGAGAGTGCCTGCACTGGTCTGGTGAGGGAAAGGTGCAGAATGGGCAGGGCTGCGCTCGCTGCTCCCTGATGGACGTCCTCCTCCAGCAGGTGGCTGAGCTACAGGATGTTGTCAGTAAGCTGCAAGATGTCAGGGAAGCAGAGAGGAAGCAGGACTGCTTGCTACAGGACCAAACAGCACAGGGGCCTCAAGCTTCCCCTCTAACTCATGGAGAAAAGAAGGAGGCTGTTGACCAGGGAAGCTGGGAATTAGTAACAAAAAAACCCAAAAATAACAAAAAGAGGAAGAGGACAATTAAAAGCAAGGGGCTTCCTCCTAAATCTGCTGTACCCACCCAGAACCGCTTTGCTGTCCTGCAGGGGGCTAATGATGAAACGCACTTGCACCAGGAGCAGCCGGCTAGTGCACTGGTACAGAAGATCTCTACTGGTGCCGCCAGGAAAAAGCAGTGGGTGTAGTAGTAGGGGTCTCTGCCTTGAAAAGGACAGAAGCGCTCATCTGTCGGCCTGACCTGGTTGCAAGGGAAGTGTGTTGCCTACCTGGGGCACGGATCAGGGATGTTGCTGAGAGGCTGCCTGCTCTAGTAAGTCCCACAGACTATTACCCACTTCTAGTGATACATATGGGTGCTAGGGATATAGATAGTAGTAGCCTGAGGAGTATAAAGAAGGACTACAGAGCTCTGGGAGAGATGGTCAGGGGTTCTGGAGCTCAGATAGTCTTTTTGACAATTCTCCAAGACACAGGGGAGGACCTTCCAAAGGCAAGGAGGATTGGACAGGTTAATAAATGGTTAAAAGGGTGGTGTCATAGTCAAGGGTTTGGGTGTCTTGAACATGGGGCCCAAGTCTGTAGGCCAGGCCTACTGGGGGCTGGTGGAGCTGCTCTGATAAAGAAGAGGAAGAGTGGTTTTGCTGGGAGGCTTGCCAGACTTGTCAAGGATGCTTTAAACTAGTTGTGTTGGGGGAGGGGAGCATCATTTCATCCCAACACACCCAGTCAGGTGCCACCACCTATTATGAATGCTTGGAGTAATGTAGTAGTATTCTAGCCACTCCAGCCAATGAGCTGGCTTAATTTGGAGCTCAGCTCAGATGTCTCTATACAAATGCCCATAGCATGGGGAACAAACAAGAGGAATTAGAGATGTGGGTACATCTATGGGGCTATGATATAATAGGCATCACGGAAGCATCACGGGATGGCTCCTATGACTGGAGTGTTGGAATGGAAGGTTACAGGCTTTTTAGAAAAGACAGGCTCGGTAGGAGAAAAGGGGGAGTTGCCCTTTATATTAGGGATAGGCTGGAGAGTATGGAACTCTCTCTGGGGACAAGTGATGAGTTAACAGAAAGTTTGTGGGTCAGGGTTAAGGGGAAATCGGTGTTGGGAGACATTACTGTGGGGATATGTTACAGACCGCCTGATCAAGAGGAACCTGTGGATGAAGAACTCTACAGACAAATAGGAAAAGCCTCACCGTCGAGGGCCCTTGTTCTCATGGGGGACTTCAACCACCCTGATATTTGTTGGAGCGACGGTACGGCCCAGCACAAGCAATCCAGGAGGTTTGTCGATTGTGTGGAAGGCAGCTTCCTTCTGCAAGCAATAGAGGAGCCGAGAAGGAGAGGTGCCATGCTTGACCTTGTGCTCACCAACACGGAAGGACTCGTTAGAAATGTGACTCTCCAGGGCAGCCTTGAATGCAGTGATCACGAGATGGTAGAATTCGAGTTCCTCAGGACAGCGAGAAGAGCGTGCAGCAAGCTCCCTGCCCTGGACTTCAAGAGAGCAGACTTTGGCCTCTTCAGGAACCTGCTTAGCAAGTTCCATGGTGTTGTGTGTTCAGCAGTAGCAGACATTTTTTCTCCTTTTTGGTAGCTGGTGCAGTGCTGTGTTTTGACTTTTGGGCTGGGAACAGTTGCTGATAGCAAGTATGTTTTGAATTACTGCTCAAATGTTTAATTTGTCCAAGGCCTTTTCTGAGCCTCATGCTCTGCCAGGGAGGAGAAGAAGCTAGGAGGAAGGAGAGACAGGACACCTGACCCAGGCTAGCCAAAGAAGTATTCCATACCATAGCATGTCATACCCAGGATGTAACCGGGAGTTACCCGGAAGCGCTAGAGGACTCTGAAGGGGTTGATGGAGGTATTGTGTGGTGCTCAGTCAGGCAGGGAGGGGTGAGTTATGGGTTGGTGGCTGGTGAGGTGTTGTATTCTCTTCACTTGTTATTTGCTTTATCATTATATTTGTAGTAGTAGTAGCAGTAGTGATTTCTGTTATACCTTAGTTGTTAAATCGTTCTTATCTCAACCCGTGGGGACTACATTCTTTGGATTCTCCTTCCTAACTCTCTGGGAGTCAAGGGAGCAAAAGGGGGAGTGAGTGCAAAAGCTGTGCAGATTGGTTTAAAGCACGACACATGGGATATAGCCCTAGAGGGCAGGGGGGCCAAGACTGTCGGTTAATATTCAAGGATCACCTGCTACAAGCTCAGGAGTGTTGCATCCCAACTAGAAGGAAGTGCAGCAGAAGGGTCAGGAGACCTCCTTGAATGGATAAGGAGCTGCTGAGAAAAATTCACAGGAAAAAAGAGGCTTATAAAAGGTGGAAGCAAGGACAGGTGGCCTGGGATGAATACAGGGATGTTGTGCAGGAAGTTAGGGACCAAGTTAGGAAAGCTAAGGCCCAGTTGGAGCTAAACTTGGCTGGGGATGTTAAAGATAACAGGAAGGGATTTTATAGGTATGTAGCAGCTGAAAAACAAACTAGGGACAATGTAGGTCCCCTTGGGAAGCTTTTGGGAGAACTGGCTACACAGGATTTGGAGAAGGCTGAGGTTCTGAATGGCTTCTTTGCCTCGGTCTTCACTGGCAAAGGCTCTGACCGCACCACCCAAGTCTTGGAAGGTGGACACAGGGACTGTGAAAACCTAGACCTTGGGCCCACTGTAGGAGAGGATCTGGTTTGAGACCATCTTAAGAACCTGAACATAGACAAGTCCATTGGACCTGATGAAATCCATCCGCGGGTCCTGAAGGAGCTGGCGAATGAAGTTGCAAAGACACTGGCCATCATATTTGAAAAATCATGGCAGTCAGGTGAAGTTCCCAATGACTGGAAAAACGGAAATATAACCCCCATTTTCAAGAAGGGGAAAATGGATGACCTGGGGAATTACAGACCAGTCAGTCTCACCTCTGTGCCTGGCAAAATCTTGGAGCAGATTCTCCTGGAAGGCATGCTAAGGCACATGAAAAACCAGGAGGTGCTTGGTGACAGCCAGCATGGCTTCACTAGGGGGAAATCCTGCCTAACCAATTTGGTGGCCTTCTATGACGGGGCTACAGAAATGATGGACAAGGGTAGAGCAGTTGTCGTCATCTACCTGGACTTGTGCAAAGTTTTTGACACTGTCTCACATGACATCCTTGTCTCTAAATTGGAGAGAGATCAATTTGATAGGTGGACCACTCTGTGGATAAAGAACTGGCTGGATGGTCGCACTCAAAGAGTTGTGGTCAATGGTTCAATGTCCAGCTGGAGACCAGTAACGAGTGGTGTCCCTCAGGGATCGGTGTTGGGACCGGTCTTGTTTAATATCTTTGTCACTGACATGGACAATGGGATTGAGTGTGCCCTCAGCAAGTTTGCCAATGACACCAAGCTGTGTGGTTCAGTTGATACGCTAGAGGGAAGGAATGCCATCCAGAGGGGCCTTGAGACGCTTGTGAGGTGGGCTGATGCCAACCTCATGAAGTTTAACCATGCCAAGTGCAAGGTCCTACAGCTGCGTCGGAGCAATCCCAGGCACAGCTACAGGTTGGACAAAAAGGAAATTCATGGCAGTCAAAAGGAGGTGATCCTGCCCCTCTACTCTGCTCTTGTGAGACCTCAGTTGGAGTATTGTGTGCAGTTCTGGTGTCCTCAACATAAAAAGGACATGGAACTGTTGGAACAAGTCCAGAGGAGGGCCACGAGGATGATCAGGGGACTGGAGCACCTCCCATATGAAGACAGGCTGAGAAAGTTGGGGCTGTTCAGCCTGGAGAAGAGAAGGCTGCGTGAAGACCTCATAGCAGCCTTCCAGTATCTGAAGGGGGCTTACAGGGATGCTGGTGTAGGACTATTCATTGGGGACTGTAGTGATAGGACAACGGGTAACTGGTTGAAACTTAAACAGGGGAAGTTTAGATTGGATATAAGGAAGAAATTCTTTACTGTTAGGGTGGTGAGGTGCTGGAATGGGTTGCCCAGGGAGGTTGTGAATGCTCCATCCCTGGCAGTGTTCAA
This sequence comes from Melopsittacus undulatus, assembly GCF_012275295.1. Classification (NCBI taxonomy): domain Eukaryota; kingdom Metazoa; phylum Chordata; class Aves; order Psittaciformes; family Psittaculidae; genus Melopsittacus; species Melopsittacus undulatus. Next base: position 43,024,929 of record NC_047530.1, on the reverse strand, counting down.
GACCAGGTTGGATGAAGCCTTGAGTGATATGGTTTAGTGTGAGGTGTCCCTGTCCATGGCAGGGGAATTGGAACTAGATGATCTTAAGGTCCTTTCCAACCCTAACTATTCTATGATTCTAAGAGTGACAGAGCACTGGAACAGGTTGCCCAGTGGGGTTGTAGAGATTCCTACACTGGAGATATTCAAGGCCCGCCTGGACAAGTTCCTGTGTGATGTACTCTAGATTACCCTGCGCTTGCAGGGGGGTTGGACTAGATGATCTTTCAAGATCCCTTCCAACCCTTGTGATTCTGTGATTCTGTGACATCCGAAGTTCTTTGAGATGCCATCCAGAAAGAAACTGAATATTAACCAGGGAGCTACTAGCATGATCCTTAGCTTACCTACTTTTTCCTAGTTTAAATGGATGCCTCTGGTTCAAGCTACTTTCTCTCTACTAGCAATGGAGAGAATTTCCCAAAGATTCATCCCGTTACAGTGGTGTATTTATGTCTTTATTGACAAGAGCTAGATGCAGTCAGATGAGCAACTTAAAACAGCTACCTAACTTTTAAACAGCTGACCTTTAGTAAGATGAATTACTCTGTTACAGGTAATCAATAGAAAGTACTACTCAGATGGACTTTAAGGTCACATTGCAGTTATGTGTAAAAAATGTAGAACTACTCTGATCCCAGATTATCTATCTCTGTGATTTATTCACTGTACACCACACTTTCTGTAGGTATTTTTAAAGTGTCAGAGAGATTTTTTCCTAACACTTTAAAAAATATTAGATTAAATTACTCACTATTTCTTTCCAGCTAGATTTCATTTATGTTCTGCAAGTTTCACTACTTAGTCTGTAGAGCAATATAATTGTGTTATAACAATAAGACCTGTATTTAACATATTAAAAAAAAATAGCACAATGTTGCCAAGTAAAATTATAATATAACAGTGCTAAGAAAGTTATAAGGACCTCCAGCAAAGAGCACAGTAATTCAGGATCTCTCCTTGCAAAATTCTAATTTACCTTCTATATCATTAAAATAAACCAAGTCTTCAAGGAGATATAAGCAAAGTTTTCTTCTACTTTACAGCCTATTTGGGATTTATACAAGCAATATTTTATACTGAATGTAACTTTATATTTGCTTTTCCAAGATGATATTCACACTACTGCCAATGAAGTTGATAATGAAATTAATTGATGTATAATACTAACTTTATTTGCTCACCCACTTTTAAAATATTAATGCAAAAATAGCATTTTGAATGCAATTTGTATATGCTTAATAAAAAAATTCTTGCTGCATATGTCTTTTTTCTATATCAAGTGGAAGAACTTCCTGTTGAAGTTTTCAGTGAATCAAGATTAGTATAATAGTCTTACACTCTGCGTTTATAAAATGTTGATAGATATGGTGCCCTGATAAGAAGATATTTCAGCTGTATTATTCTTAAAGCTTAAGATGAGGCCATAGCTGTCAATTATGTCTACGTTAGTGCACAAAAGGAGTTTCATAAATGCTTTGAGCCTGAGCAGTTGCCCAAAAATGATTTTGACTGTGTTTCATTATTTTTTTATGCCTATGTTGTTTTATTCCTTAATACCAGAATAATTGTTTGTGGAGCTGCATAGTGAATGTATGGAGCAAATACAGATCGCAATAACCATTCAAACAGCTATGTCTTATGCTGAATTGGTTTAAACTGAGGTCAGTCCACCCACCCCAATTTCAGGGTCATAGTCTTATAAATACGGTGTAGGGCATAAGGGTGGGGAAGGGAGATAAGATGGGATTTAGAAACAAGAATAAGCAGCTGGGTCAACTCCCCTATTTGACTATATTGATTTATGAAGATTTAATGTTTATGAAAAGAGCATCTTGGGCACTTGAACAGTTAAATGCTAGTAACTGTAAAATAGTTAATATGGGCATGTTTAGTGCTGTTGGTTAATTTTCCTTCAAGCTAAATAAATTTATATAATTTTACAATAATCTGGTAAAAGCAATATGAAAAGCCAGTGAGTAAACAATCATGCACAAATGTTAAAAGATAGCAGGTTTAGAACAGACCTGAAGGATTTTAAGATATCAAATCACATGGACATTCTGTTTAAATGACACCTGCTGTTTTCAATATCTGAATGCTTTCAATGAAGATATCAGAAGAGCAAGCAATGATGCATCTAGTGAGACAGTACACTCAAAGATGAATGGTTCTGGAAGTAGAACAACAGCAGAATGTAAGCAGATATGCTAAAGGATATAATGTCAATGGCTGGAAGCAATTTGGGTAGCAAATGCTTCAAGTTTTATGAATGGCTGTCAGAAGCCAATTGTATAAAATAAACCTTACATAAGCCACACTGAAGCTCAGGAATAGACTTGCAAAATATTTTGTGCTCTCTCCTTTAGGATCACTTGGCAGATCTACATCTAGATTTGAATCTAAAAGGGATTGGTCTTGGTAGAGCAGTACAGAAACTCCCTGAATTAATTTCTGACCTTAGAAGAGCTTATCTTTCAGAGGTAAAAATAAATACATTCATTGACATAATGATAGAGAACTGATCTCGACATGTGATTCCAATAGCTAGTTATTCACATTTCTGTAAGTGCAAAAAAACCTACCATGAAATTATCTGTCTTCAATTTCCAGCCTCTGGATCCTTTCACCTTTTTTAGGCCATTCTGAGAACTCATTCTATCCCATTCAGCTATTTAGACACTATTATCAAACCATCCTCTAACTTTCTTGTATTAGCATGAACAGATATTTCCTAGAACTTTTTCCTACTAGGAATGTTATTTTATTCTTTTTTCATAGTTATGGTGAAAACCAGCTTTAAGCATTGGAGAAGCAGGTATGGCAGACATCTGATGTTAGCAAAATGCCTCCAGAATGGACACTTGTGGCTTTGGCTATTTACTTTGTCTTTGCAGGATGAGATAGGAGACAAATTACTTGAATAGGGAAACTTTCTGGAGTCCAAATCTCAATTTTCCATTCAAAATTTCTCCTAACACCCTAACTGCAAAAATTTCAGTGACTGTAGATGCCAAAATATTTTCCCAAAAATATCAATACTAATAAAAGGCATTTCATCCAAGACTTATAAATTATTTTACTAGCAATCACACTCGATTCACATCCATACAGGAACTAAGTCATCACTTACATAAAGTCAAAGTACTATTCAGAAAGATTTGGAAATAGAAACAAACCTCTTTGTTCATCAGAGAATGCATCAAGTGTGTTCTATGGTTTACATATTTATTTAAAGTACAAGTGAATTTTTTAAAAGTTCACCTCTCATTTAAGTATTAAAATCATTATTTGGTATAAATTCACACAAATTATGGCATCTGAAACATAAAATGTCCCATAGAAAATTGCACAAATGTTCAGAAATAGCTCTTTAACCATCATTTAAATGCCAGAATTGTTGTTTTGATTTGTTTTTTTTTCCACCTCTGTTCATGTTGTTTTTAATAATTTTAAAACATGCAAGAACTTTGAATTGATTACTTGAATCTTATTTTATTTCTATTTTTCTTATGCCTAAGGTATATTGGTCAGGTGTAATTATATCACCAGGTCTTTGGCATCAACAGACCGAATAGGTCTGATACTATTGAATGAATGAACATGTAGTTGCAGACATCTGCTGTCCTAATTTGTTGCAACTAAAATTGTGGGTTTGCTCAACACCTGTTCATATGTACCATTAGTGCCTTCTGCACTATTATAATGTACTTTAATATGCAGTATGACAATAAAAGTACAGAAGAGCAACAGAGCTCTGAACCTTAAGGAGCCAAAGTGTGAGAAGAGTACGCAGTATAGTAACACAACAACCAGAAGTATTTATTTGATTTCCATTAGCTTAAAATGAGCAGCATGCAATATGATTGCAGTTTGGTTTTCAATGAAGATCTTCACTCAAGCAAGATGCTGCATTTGTATAATGTGGCAACAGAAATGTAAATTTGAAGGTTGATGCTGCATTATGATAGTTGCTAGGAATGTGTGCACATGACTGAAGAGATTCAGCACCCATTAATGGCCTTCTGAGGCCATCCAAAATATAATGTTATTGACTTTGAGAAAGAGCTACTCCTACTCTCTATTTTGTACAGTCTGTCATCATCTCAGCTATTGATTTAATTTACTCCACTGGTTTATCCTGCTTAACCGCAGTAATCCCAAACCTGCTTACTTCTATATATCTTTCTCCCATTTCTAAATAAAGTTTTGCTGAATGCATATGCTGAATGTGCCACTGTTTGCTTTTCATCAAAAGTATAAAACTGCTACTCATATAAAACTACTACTCATGCCTTTGTAATATCAGCAGTAGAGAAGTGCTCAATGAAAGACCTCATAAATACTAGACTTATGCCAAAGGCACTAAGGGTCGAGGTAGCACCACTCTTGCACCAGCTCACACTGCTCAACTGCTGAGCTACTCATTGCTGGTGTCAGATTTTGCTTCCTGGACCATCTTATGTCATCTCCTTTCCAGAAACTTGTCCAAGCCAAGGTGGGAATGGGGGGGATGTATAGAACTATGATGTCTGTCCCATGTAACTAGATTAAAGTTTGTAAGCTTTTATGTTCTAAAGTTTTCTGCAAGCACCTATGGAAAGTGGTTTGCATATACTACTCATTGGCAATAACTGAGGAGAAATATCTAACATAGAACTGTTTTGCTTGGATAATTATGTTTCAAAAGAATCGTTCAGATTAGAAAGCTATTCTTGATGTAAGAGATCATACATGAGTGCTGCTAGAAAGAAATTACTATGAAGATGTTCTGCATTGGAAAGGTTATATAAGGCGAGATCAAAATGAGGTAGCATGCTTATCAAGACCAGTTGGATATTGCTACATAATTTGTGTTATTCTGAAGTCTTGGACATCAAAACAATCTGATTACTATTTTGCAATTTTAGCAAAAACATAATATTAAAATGTAGAAGTACTCTTGCACCATCCCTTCTGTTTAAGTAAAGAGTTAATAGGTGGTAATCTGGGAAGTACTAATTTCAAAGTAGCTTCAATTTCTGAGATCATTGAGACATAAAAAACAAACATTATTTTTGTCTAGCTGATTGATGATAAAGATCATTAATAAAATGCACATACAGGCAGATATCTGACAAATTATCCAGAGTAATCTGGGAGATGGATAGCTTCGTATGATTGTTTAAAAAATGTGTACTTTTGTTGTCAGATGATGGAAAACACCTAAGACTGGATGTGAAGAGACAGCTCACAGAGAGGAAGTAACAAGTGTGAAGATGCAGCCTGTGATGGGCTTTCCTGACTACATTTTCTGATGACACTTAGTAAGATGACATAAAGCAAGGGCTTTGAAGGGACCAAAGGCCACTCAGGCATTTTTAACACTTGACATAAACAAGACCACATTGCACTTCAGGAGAATGCAATATTTCTAGAATGGTATCAGGCTAATCAAAATAACTTATTTGTCTTGAAAAGAGCTAGCACATTATTGACAGCAGGATGCAAATTTGTGAAACAGGCTTGGATACCACAAAAAAAAAGCCAAAAAACAACAACAACAACAAAAACACAACAAAACAAAACAAAAAACACCGAGCAAAACCCCCCAAACAAAACTAAACCAAAGCTGAGAAAAAAATATCACAGACATGACTGGCAGTAAATGTCAGAGAACAAGTTGGGTGTTTTGCTTGGGTAAGAGGTTTTGTTTATGCAGACATTTTCCAATATGTCACACATGGCTGGATGTTGATTGCTCCATGCAGGCTTAAAATTTTAACTTCACTCAGAGGTCACCTGCCACAGGACAGTATTCTTCAGCCACCAGCCAGTTTGTAATGAGAATAGCCTGTAGCAAATTAAAGTATTTGGAACGTTTCGGTAGACAGAGTTGAAAGTGGACCTTCACTTTCTGGATTAATAGCATTTGAACTTAATAGTTATTTTTATCACTGTTATAACCTCTGGTCAAGTGAAAATCTGGTCAGCTTAATTTTCTGGCCCTTTTTAGGGCTGACTTTCTAAAAAGGCAGTGATTTGCAAACAAAAGAAAATCCACTTTTTGAAACCACAAACTGAAAGCCTTGAGGAAATGGGGAACTTTTCACTTTCTACCTAAAAGAGCTGCCTCAGGACTTTGGCCATTGAATGTTCCTTTTGGACATTGGTCTAATACTAAGATAACAACGGGTATATTAAGCTACAGTATATTCTAGGGCTAGTGAGAAAATCAACTTTCTAAAAAAAAAAAAGCACAACAGAGAAATCTCCAGACAACCCTAAAATAATTTTTAAAAGTTTACCTCTAAAAATATTTTTAGTTTTTCCAAACAAAAATATGCTTGCTCTTGGGGCACTCTCCCACATATTACTCAGGCATTATTTATAGTTCTTGTTTTGCGCATGAAGTTTAGTCACTGGCATGCAAACAGGTAGCCAATATCCGTTTTGATGCACACTTGCATCAGAAGCTGCATTGAAGAAAGGTCTGGCCAAAACACAAGCATTTCCCTGGAAACTTTAGTGCTTATCTGAAGTTATACCCCTAATCAAACTGAGATCTCAATGGATCACTTTGCTGATATTTGTTAAACGCGAGTCAGCAGTGCGCTCTTGTGGTGACAGGGCTGTGTACCAGGCACAGAGATGGCCAACAGCCAACAGGCCCAGGGAAGTGCCTCATCCCTGGAAGTGTTCCAGATCAGGTTAAACGGGACCTTGAGAAACCTGGTCTAGTGGAAGGTGTCTCTGCCCATGGCAGGAGGGTTGCAACTAGAATCACAGAATCACAGAATCCCAAGGGTTGGAAGGGACCTCAAAAGATCATCTAGTCCAACTCCCTGCATTGAATATCTCCAATGTAGGAGACTCCACAACCCCCCTGGGCAACCTGTTCCAGTGCTCTGTCACTCTTACAGTAAAGAAGTTCTTCCTGATGTTAATGTGGAACCTCCTATGCTCCAATGTACACCCATTGCCCCTTGTCCTGTCACTGGATATCACTAAAAAAAACCTAACTCCATCATCCTGACACCCACCCTTTACATATTTGTAAACATTGATGACATCACCCCTCAGTCTCCTCCAAGCTAAAGAGACCCAGCTCCCTCAGCCTCTCCTCATAAGGGAGGTGTTCAACTCCTTTAATCATCTTTGTGCTCTGTGCTGGACTCTTTCAAGCAATTCCCTGTCCTTCTTGAACTGAGGGGCCCAGAACTGGGTGCAATATTCCAGATGCGGCCTCACCGAGGCAGAGTAGAGGGGGAGGAGAATCTCTCTTGCCCTACTAACCACATCCTTTCTAATGCACCCTAGGATGCCATTTGCCTTCTTGGCCACAAGGGCACATTGCTGGCTCATTGTCATCCTCCTATCCACCAGGACCCGCAGGTCCCTTTCTCCTTCACCACTTTCCAGCAGGTCAACCCCCAACCTGTACTGGTACATGGGGTTGTTCTTCCCCAGATGCAGGACTCTACACTTGCTCTTGTTGAATTTCATCAAGTTTCTCCCCGCCCAACCCTCCAGCCTGTGCATGTCTCGCTGAATGGCAACACAGCCTTCTGGTGTGTCAGCCACTCCTCCCAATTTAGTGTCATCAGCAAACTTGCAGGTTCCCTCATGCAGGTCGTTGATGAAAATATTAAACAGCACTGGTCCCAGCACCGACCCCTGAGGGACTCCACTAGTCACAGACCTCCAGCTAGATTCTGCCCCATTGACCACAACTCTCTGCCTTCTTCCTTTCAACCACTTCTTGATCCACCTCACTACTTGATTGTCAAGCCCACAGTTCCTTAGCTTATCTATGAGGATGCTGTGGGAGACAGTATCAAATGCCCTACTGAAATCAAGAAAAATCACATCTACCACTCTACCATCATCCCTCCACCTAGTCACTTCCTCATAGAAGGGTATAAGGTTGGTCAAACATGACTTCCCCCTCATAAAACCATGTTGGCTGTTCTTAATGACCCCCTCATCCTTGATATGTCTAGAGACGGCATCAAGAATAAGTTGTTCCATCACCTTTCTAGGGATGGAGGTAAGGCTGACCGGTCTATAATTAACCAGGTCCTACTTCTTGCCCTTCTTATAGGCTGGTGTGATATTTGCCATCCTCCAGTCCTCAGGCACCTCTCCCATTTCCCACGACTTACCGAAGATGATGGAGAGTGGCCTAGCAATGACCTCCGCCAGCTCCCTCAGCACCCGTGGGTGTATTCCATCCGGACCCATCGATTTATAGATGTCCAGATTGCATAGCTGATCCCTAACCCAATCCTCATCTACCAAAGCAAACTCCTCCTTTGTCCTGACTCTTTCTGGGGCTATAGGAATCTGGGACCCCCGGGGAGTCTGCAGGAGTAAAGACAGAGGCAAAGAAAGCATTCAGCACCTCTGCCTTCTTTATATCCTGTCTCCAGGGCACCCACCTCATTCAGCAGTGGGTCTATATTGTCTCTTGTTAGTTTTATTTGATATGTATTTGAAGAACCCCTTTCTATTGTCCTTAATCCGACTAGCAAGATTAAGTTCCAAGGAGGCCTTAGCTGTCCTAATTGCCTCCCTACATCCTCTAACAACTGTCCTATACTCCTACCAGGTGGTCAGCCTCTCCTTTCATAATCCATAGATTCTCTTTTTCCACTTGAGTTTGCCCAGCAGCTCCTCGTTTAACCATGCTGGTCTCCTAGATCCCTTACTTGATTTCCTACCGATTGTGACACTGATCCTGAGCTTGGAAGAAATGGTCCTTGAATGCTGACCAACTATCTTGAGTCCCTTTACCACCTAGTACCCTTTCCCATGAGACTTCCCTTAGCAGTTGATTGAACAGGCCAAAGTTGGCCCTTTGGAAATCCAGAACTGTGGCCTTGCTAGGTATCCTATTCCTCCCACACAGGATCCTAAACTCCACCATCTCATGGACACTGCAGCCATTGACCATCACCACTTCAACCAGACCCTCCCTGTTGGTTAGTACTAAATCTAGCAGAGCTCCTCTCCTAGTTGGTTTGTCCACCATTTGCATTAAGAAGTTATCATCAATGCACTAGAGGAACCTCCTAGACTGTGAATGATTGGCTGTGTGAGTCTTCCAGCAAGTATCGGGGTAGTTAAAATCCCCCATGAGGACCAAGGCATGTAGTCGCAAGGCCGCTTACAGTTGCCTGTAGAAAGCCTCATCAACTCCTTCATCCTGATCAGGAGGTCTATAATAGACCCCCACAACTCTCTAAGGTCCCTTCCAATCCAAACCATTCTGCCATTCCATGAGTATATGATTCATGGAATGATGTGGCTTCTCCCTGCCGCTTTCTTGGTACCCAGGAAGCCACTTTTCATGTACCCAGTCCCAGCTGAGAGCTCAGAACAAAGAGATCATGGGCATAGTGGAGAGCAACTTAGGAAGGCCCACTGTTATGATAAGAGAAGCTGCAAGGCATACTCTTTGACAAGGAGCTGAAGAAACTGGATTTCTTGAGCTTCAAGGAAAAAGCTGAGGAAAGAAGCTGTGGTCTTCCTAAATCTGTTTAAATGGGGGTTATAGAAATTCTGCTACTGAAATAAAATCTGGTTTTGGGATTATTAGTAAAAGAACTGGTACTTCCTTTCTGTGTTCCCCCAGATTTTTAAAGTATAAAAAAATACCAAAAAATTTTGAGCATATAACAGAAATAGTGTAGTAATCTCGCAAATATAATAGACTACCTTCTTCATACTTTTAAGACTTTCTAAGTAGCACTGCTAATGAATCAACTGTAGTGAGGCACAAAAGGATGAAGGTCCTTCCTAATTGCCACTTGCCCATTTAGCTCACAATCCTGATTAGATATGACATAATGGGACAGATGGTTAAACTGAAAGATTGTTTTGGAAAGAATTTTCAGAATGTTTGGACAAACATACATGCACCAGTAGTCACCTCAAGTTTTGGGAGCATGATCAATGCCATACATTACATTATTTTGATGTAATTCTTCACAGCTTTCAGCTGATAATGTTTTCTCTACTTCAAAAAATACATCTTTGTCTATTCTTTTCAGCTCTAACTTACTGCTGCCTATATTCAATTAAAATGCCCAATCACATGTTTAGAAAGGAGTGGATGGAAACTCTGGAATCCTGGTGTGACTTATAAATCTACAGCATTATAATTCATTGGCAGAGGTGCAGCTTCCTTATATTTCATCTAGATAAGTACACCTATCTTCTGCAAATATCCTCTCACTTCAATTTGTTTACTAACTTGCCTCATTCTTAAGGCACAATATCTAAATTCGCACCTGGCTGTATCTGCCAGGAAAATGTCATCTGATGGTGTCCGGCCCATTTTCCACAGTAAAACTACTGTTCCTGATGCAAAAAAGTAGTTGACTATCTTATCTTAAATTAGACAGTACAGCCTTTCAACCAAGGACTGCCTTGTACTATTTGTACATCAGTAAGTGAAGTAGAATTCTATTCCATGACTTCAATATGCCTAACTAAATTCATATGAGAAATATATGTAACTGCTTAAATTGGGGATTTGTGAGTTATCAGGAGGAAATGTATGTGGCTTTAATCCTCAGTCAAAATAATCCAACAAAAAAGCACTTCTTATGGCAACACTGTGTAAGCATTTATTGGGATGGGGCAAGAAATAATGCTACTAGATTAATCACTTCTCACTTTCCTATAGCACAGAGGTCTTTCATTAAATGTCAGCCTTGACCAAGTCTGATGGAGAGCAGCAAGTGAACAGCCTGATTTCATGAAGACTTTTTAAAATACTTAGTAGTATTAAATTTATACTACCTTATTATCTTCCCTACCATGTTTGTAATGAAAAAATAAGTTCTGGTTGACATTTGTCTCCAATAGATCTTGATCAAAATGTGAACTTCCTTAACTTTTAATTCCTCACATACTCTATGAGTTATAGTGCTAGACTTCGTTACTTTGGCCTTTTTAATATTCAACAATTTACCTGACAGATCGCTTTTGCTTTCCTCAGTTTATAGCTTCACTGAGTTCCCTAGTCATTATCCAAAGTGTGAGGCGTTCCTGCCAATGGCAAGGCGGGATGATCTTAAGGTCCTTTCCAACCCAAACCACTCTATGATTCTATATAAAAATAAAATTTGCATTGGGAAAATTAAACAAAACCTTCAAAATAAAAAGTAGATGAAAAATGAAAGCATACAACTTCTTCTGAAGTACTCTTAAGCCAGTGCTGGAAGTCACATGTCAGAAGATCTCATGGACACTAATAAGCAATGAAACGTCACCTTCAAAAGCAAAATAAAGAGCTAGAAATGTATCTTCAATGCAGAATTAACTGTAAATATGCCTCGAGTATTGCTACCATGTGCATCTTGGATGCTGATAATGAGCTATGTGTGCTCTTAAGTGCTGTGCTTAAGTGTAACCCTTTGCTTTAAATATAATCATGATCTGAGTTCAAGGTGATGGATCTGGAAGGAATATATATCACAACTTAATACAGCTCACTACTTTGTAGTATGATTACTGCATACTATGAACACACATTGTGTAATTCAAAAGCCATAGCTCTTCTGTACTTTCTCACAATTGCTTATGAGGCTAGCAAAAAAAAAAAAAAAAACAAAAAAAAAACAAAAAACAGGACTATTTTCTTAAAAACACTCACTACACAAGAAGAATAGTTCAGCTTAATCCAGTGAAAAATCCAAGAAGATATGACCCTCAAGACACTTGCTGCCTTACATAGTTGAGTGCTGTGCAGGAGCCAGTGCTGGTTGCCTGATGAGGAAAACTTGATTGTAGAATAAGCTATGCTAACCAAGCAGTAATGATATACATTAAGCAGATTTACAACTTGTTCCTTTCTCCAAATATCTGAAGACATTAGAGAAAACACCTTTGAGAAATTTACAATAAGAAATAGAAGGCTATTCACCTCATATGTTAAATTGAGCCAGCATTTTTGTGATGATAGAATCATAGAATCACAGAATGGTTTGGGCTGGAAGGGACCTTAAAGATCATACTGTTCCAACCCTCCTGCCATGGACAGGGACATCTTCCACTGGATCAGGTTGTTCAAAGCCTGTTCAACCTGTCTTCAGACACTTCCAGGGAGGGGCAGACACAGCTTCTCTGGGCAACCTGTGCCAGTGTCTCACCACCTTCACAGTGAAGAACTTCTTCCTTATATCTAATCTAAATCTATCCTTTTTCAGTTTAAAGCCATTCCCCCTTGTCCTATCATTAATTGCTCTTATAAAAAGTCCCTCTGAGGTGTATACTCTTACCCAACGGATAAAGAATGGTACAGTTAGAGGTAGAACAGAGAAATTGGAGGTTTGAGAGGATGAAAAATAATATCTAAAAACATGCTTGCTATTTCATGAAACAGTATTATGTCTTTTTCAGTCGGTTGGTTGGTTTGTTCATTTTTTCCGAGACCTTAGTTTTCTGAGGCATATAACAATACATGTGGCACCATCTAGTGGCCTCATAGAAATTAACTCAGATTTTGAGATCATTTTAACTGTATATAATCGCATTGGTTTTAGGAACATCTAATGAGTTATCAAGGTCATCTAGTCCAACCCCCCTGCAATAGGTAGGGATATCATCAACTAGATCAGGCTGCTTAAAACCATATCCAGCCTAGCATAAACGCCTCCAGGGGTGGCGCATTTGCTACCTAAGGGCCAGCCTGTTCCAGTATTTTAAATAACAAATGGCAAAATATAATCTGAATAAGCTACCTCAAGATAATGCTTCTGAGAAAGAACATGTCTCATCTTCTCCTAATGTATTTTCATCTAAAGCAGAAATGTAAGAGCCTTTCACAATCTAAAAGGGAAAAAGCAGACAGATTAATGTATCTTCACCTCCATTATCTGACAACTGTTCATGTAAATTATAAGGGCTGGGGAAGAAGCTAAGATATAAATGACAGTACAAAAGCTGTTGCAAAACTGAAAAAGAAAAACTAATTGCACTAACAATAATAAATAAGCATTTTCTCAAGACACATTTGAATTTCATTGGATTATTTTTTATGCTGAAGTGAAATATGTAAGTCCCTCCTTAAAATTTAAAAAAAAAGTTATATCTTATTAGCTAGTCCCCTCTCAGTCTGCCATTTCAATATGTGCTTATAACACAAACTTAATACTGACCTTTAAGTTTGCAACTGCCCATTTGACCATCCTGAAAAGGAGGCAGAAGTTGCTTCCAGTTGCTTCCAGCTGCTGCCAGTTCAGACCAGTTTTAATCAGTATGGCAAATGCATTCTGGCTTTCTGGAATTGTTCCTGAGTCAGCAAAGTTTAGCTGTTGTTAATATTATCCAAAAGAGCTCCGACTTTCTTCTCATCTGTTCATCTGCATTTTACAGGTCACATTTGAATTAATATAAGGTTAACCAATTATTCTCTTACATTTCTATTTATCCAAACACTCTGCTTTCTCCTGACTTACTAGTTGGATCTTAAATTCCTTCAGAGACTCAGTTTTAACCCAGCTTTCAGAAAACGGCCAGGTACTCTTTAATTCCCTTACGATTTTAGTGCTTTACCTGGTTTCAACGGAATTCAACTCTATCTTGGTCAAAACCAGTACAGTGGTACAGAAATCAATGTAATGATTTTGTCACGGTCAGACTCAAGGTTTCACAGCAGTGAATCAACATTAATGAGACTAAAATACCAAACACCTGCTTGGACTTTCTGACCCAATGTACCACGAATGCTTGAGAGAAGGGGGATGAAGGGAAAAACAGTCATTGTCTAGCTCCATGCTGAGATATTTCAAGACCTCCTTTGTCTACCAGCAGGAGGATGAGGGAAAACCAAGGCAGGGAGTGAGGTAAGTTTGCTCATTATTGAGACTGTGAAGATAATATAATCTCAGCCCACCAGGTGGTGTCCGGGGGAGCTGCTCTGCTACCTCTGTGATTTTCGTGTCTCTCTGCTACTGCCTTACACAGCTGCCTACTTGGCCTGAACCTACAACTGCCTGCTGCTTGGCAGATATGCTCCATACAAATCACATGCTGGGTTTAGAAATTTAATCTGGGAGCTGTCTTGCTGTTGACAATATTTTTGAGTTATAATACAAGTTTTAAGAATTACTTATTTTGAATTATTATAAAATTAAAAGCTCTATTTATAGAATATAGAATATATCACTAACAGAGTATACACCACAAGAAACAACGAGTGCTCATAGTGAATGACTCTTGGTTAAGGGGCACTGAGGCACCCATCTGCCAGCCTGACAGGAAGTTACAAAAGTTTTGCTTCCTTCTGGGAGCTAAGGTCCAAGATGTTGCTGAGAGGATGACACAAGTAGCAAGACCATAGGCTACTATCCACTGCTACTCTTTCATGTGGGCATGATTGAAACTGCAAGCCAGAACCTGTGCAGAACTTGTGGCTAGTGCTGCCATGAGTGTTTTGGCTTTTGTGACAATGGGACATTCTTCAGTGATTATAGCCTGTTAGGAAGGGGTGGCATCCACCTGTCTAGAAGAGTAAAGGAAATCTTTGGCATCGGGCTGGCCTATTTGGTGAGCTGGGTATTAAACTGAAGGACTTTGAGGTCAAGGTCCAAAGTGGCAGTACTCATGACACTGCAATCAACTGGGGGATAAACCAGGCCAACCAGAGCAGTAACAAATGTTCCTTAGCTACCTCCCAAGATGAGAACCAGAAGACCAACTATCTCAAGTGCATGTATGCTAATGCACACAGCCTGGAGAGCAAACAGGAGGAACTGGATCTCCATGCTCATTCAAAAAATTGTCTGCCTAAAAGTAATTGACTGTGGAAAAAAAAAACAAACAACCAATTGGGAATTAGAAGCCCTTCCATATCAAAAGAGAGGATTTGAAGGAAGTGATCCTACCCCTCTATTCTGCTCTTGTGAGACCTCACCTGGAGTATTGTGTGCAGTTCTGGTGTCCTCAACATAAAAAGGACATGGAACTATTGGAACAAGTCCAGAGGAGGGCCACGAGGATGATCAGGGGACTGGAGCACCTCCTGTATGAAGACCGGCTGAGAAAGTTGGAGCTGTTCAGCCTGGAGAAGAGAAGGCTGCGTGAAGACCTCATAGCAGCCTTCCAGTATCTGAAGGGGGCCTACAAGGTTGATGGGGAGGGACTCTTCTTCAGGGATTGTGGTGACAGGACAAGGGGTAACAGGTTCCTACTTAAACAGGGGAAGTTCAGATTAGATATAAGGAGGAAGTTCTTTACTGGGAGGGTGGTGAGGCACTGGAATGGGCTGCCCAAGGAGGTTATGAATGCTCCATCCCTGGCAGTGTTCAAGGCTAGGCTGGACAGAGCCTTGGGTGACATGGTTTAATGGGAAGTGTTCCTGCCCATGGCAGGGGGGTTGGAACTTGATGATCTTGTAGTCCTTTCCAACCCTAGCTATTCTATGATTAAAACAGAATATGGACTCCTTGTAATTCAGTGAATAAACAGTAACTGACATGGTCCAAATTAAAAAGGGTAAAGAAGCTTATTTTGCTTGTGCTTAGACATTAAAAATCAAATACACTGTAATTTTCTGTTTTGAGCTTCCCTGATGAGTCAATTTGCCTTCTTTCTTCATTCTATATTACTGATGGATTTGATTTGATTGCAGTTGTAACTTTGATTTGATAAGGGCATTGTTCAATTTTGTTCAGCATAATTTAAGTAACGAGATAAATTGGGATATTCATAGATTTTTAAATCTGATTATTTATTAACTTGCAATCAAAGTCATAGAAGCACACAGGTCTGGGTTTTTTTCTATTTTTTGTGATAAAATTAACGGAATAGAGTACAATAGAATAGAATAGCTATTATCCCAGAGGATAAATCTGTAAGGTAATAAAATGGCTTCCAAACTTGTATGTACTTTTTTTCATAGAACATATTATCATATCATCATTCTTTTTCATAAAAATGTAAATTGCACTTAAAAATTTTCCAGAGGAGATTCAGGTTCTATTCACATCATCAAAGTTCTTTCTGCTACATATCTCTTTATCTTACAAATAAGAAATAGTCTGTTTCTTTAAACTATGTTTACATTACATTTGTTCAAGGTGCATGAAATTCAACACAGAGATCTCTCTCAGGTTTCACTATGCTCTGTGCTGTAAGTTGAGACAATTTACTTCATAATGGTAAAACTACTTTTTTTTTGGAACCTAGTGTAACTGAAATACATACCTACCACAAGATTATTAATAGTCAGAATAAACAGCTTAGGAAGCAGGCAGTAACTAAGCTCTGTAATTGGAAACGCCATGTGTTCTGTGGGAAGAAAATGTGATTTAAACAATTACTTCAGTCTTATTGAATTGATTTTACTCCACAGGCCAGATAATATCTTTGCAGAACTAATTCAGTAGTAGATCACTGACAGTAGAAGAGGACACAAATTGTACTTAGAAAATTTCAGGACAGAGCCAAATTCTGCTGTGTGCAATGGCTCTGATTCACAAGAACAGTCAGTATAATTACACACACAAGATTAAGGTTAAACAGTGACACAGCTTTCTTTGCAGTGCTGGGTGAAATATAACCCATAAAATAAAGACAATATTTATTTGCATAATAACGTAATTTACTAAAAATGGCTACAGTAGTGTCTGCTTTGCTTTTACTATTTTATATTAGTATAACTGAGCTGCTGGTTAATTTAAGCAAATAGACAAGTTTTGAGGGTTTTGGGGGTTTTTGAATGAAGGCACATGGGCATCATTTATTACTTGATTTTTTTCAGTATTTCACCCCCAGTGATTTCCAGCCCTATTGGATATGTATCCATTTACATGTCAGAATTTAACACTAACTTCAGAGATCTCTTACTTCTGGGTTTACAATCTTTATTTTGTTTCACATTGGCTCTCCCCCAAGCACAGCTTGAAATGGATTAAAATTGAATAGAATTAGTTGTGACAAATCCCCCGCTAAACATGTAAAAGAGCAGTACACTAGAGATGTCTGAGTTTATTTCTAATAACAAAGTTATGGCTAAATTGGCTTCTGAAAATAACATTCACTGATTTAAAACTTTGTGACAGAATTATATTAATTGGTTCAGAGAAAACTCCAGAACAAACTTGCCAACAAAGTTTTCAAGTTGGCAAGCAGGTATCCTTTATTGCGTTGCCAGGAGACACGGGGGATAGCTCCTCCTAACGTGTGTCCCGTATTACTACACAAGCCATCCTTATATAGTCCCTGGGCACATATACATATTCATGAGGCTACGTATGGATTACGTTCTTTTCCAGAAAGTTCCCCGCATGCATACAAAGATGTGGTGGTGGTCTCTGAGGGTCATTTACTTCTTCCAACAACCTACATCACTTCTGGCAGCCTTCGAAGCACGCGCAGTAGATGCTTATACCAGCTTAATTGGTTCGTTAGCACCAGAGACGTAATAATCCTCCTATCCTCCTACTTATTAGTTAGTTTAACTGTAGCCCATCCTGGACACCTGCCATTCCCAGATATTCCTTATCCCTGTGTCCTGTTCTTCTAGACTGTTTTTCTTAAAACTATGTCAACTATAACGATATATTTTGTACAAGAATTCTCAGTATGTTCTCTAGATGTACTCTATTTTTTTCGATGTATCATGTAGCTCAGTAATTTTCCATTGCTACTGTTACAAAGCCATCAAATTTAACATTGCTTAAAACTAATTCTAAAGGTTTATATATTCCATTTTGTGATTTTGTGCCCCCCTTGTTTCATAATGTACTTAATTTACCACCAAGCTCTCTCGATGAATGCTAATGATATTACACTGGAATAAACCAGGGGTTGAGGAATGCTTCATGAACTTTCAGAGTTCATTTTGCTAAGACACTGGTAAAGTTCCACTCATGAAATTTTAGGCACTGAGCAAGGATTTTTAAATTAGAAAGCTGTTGTCTCAAGGACTTTTTTTAAAGACAGTAGAAGGCTAGACTTCTGCTTTGAATTATCTCCTGCTGGACTCGGACCCTTTTTGCTACATCTGCACACTGGAACAGGCAGAGTTGCTATAAAAAACAGGGAGATGGCAGGTGTGCAAGATTCCCAGCGTTCAGGTTCCCACTGCATGGATTCCTGTCGCTCACTTTAACCTGAGCTAGACAACCTCCCACTGGTTTCACATAATTTCTGGTTCCTACTCAAGGGCAGTAACCTCACAAGCACCCTGGCTTATCCACCAGTTTTCCACCTTCATTATACTTTTTTTTTTCTGCACTTGGCAGAGTCATTAAATGGATACAGGCTTTTGCAGCCAAAAAGTTGAAATTACTTTAGAGTGTGATGGCTTTGGCTAGCAAAGACAGTGAATGTTTGGAAGACCATCGCTGTCAGGGGTTGTTCCACATAACCACAGTATGTACCGCTGCCTTAATGAACCCTTTTCCAAAAGACCAAAAGGAAGCAATGATTTGAATGTTAATTTTGCAGGACTTGTGCTATTCTAAATGTAAGGTATTAAACTAATGTGGTTTAAAACCCCACCTCAGTCTCCTGCAGTACCACACACCCCTTTTTCTCCCCCACCTCGCCACTCCTGGAGGGATGGGGAGGAGAACCGGAGGAATATAACTCCTACGGATTGAGATAAAAACCAATCCAGCAATTAAGGTATAACACAAATCACTACTGCTACCACTAATAAATCAATGATAGAGGAAATAAACAAGGAGAGAGAATACGATACCACCCGCCAAAACGAGCCCAACCTGGAAGAGAGCTAACTCCCCCTCTTCCAGCCAACTTCCAGTTACCTCCCCAAGCATGATGTACTGTGGTATGGAATACCTCTTTGGCTAGCCCAGGCCAGGCGCCCTATCTATCCCTCCTCCCGGCCTCCCCTCCTCCCTGGCAGAGCATGAGCTCAGAATAGGCCTTGGATAAAACCAAATATTTGAGCAGTAACTCAAAAGGTACGTGCCACCAGCAACTGTTCCCAGCCTGAAAGTCAAAACACAGCACTGCACCAGCTACCAAGAAGGAGAAAAAAATGACTGCTACTGCTGAACCCATGACAACTAACAATAAACTCATCTAGAGCTTTTAGATCATTTATAAGGGTGCAAAACTAGAGTCCCTAGTAAGCTGTCATTGCAAAGTTTCTTATGGCTATTTATAATGTATACTACACAGTATATAATGTGTAGGAGAAAGTTTTCCTGTATGTACTTTGAACAATTGTTTGCATAGAAAATCTTTTATTTCCTCTCCAAATCACCATTTATTCTGGTGGCAAGGGAGGTTCTCTTTAGAGTAGAATTATTATTATGTAAGAAACGCATTTCTGAAAGCTCTAATAAATTACCTGGCACTTCCACAAAGATGTGATACATGACTGATGGTAGAATAGCTGTATTATTATTTTTTCCTTCCTCATACAGGTAAGAGGACCAAACATTGCCATAAGTAAGGGAAGTATGATTTATTTTTAAATTACTACATAGTTTTCTAATTTAAATCCAGAGAAAGTGTAACATTTTCCAAAAGCACTAATGCCCCAGTGCCCTTTCCAGAAGTTAATGTTACAGCAGGGGCTGGATCAACAAAAAGATGTAGGTATCCAACATGGTTCCTTAAATGCTTACAGCCAAACTTGACATACTAAATTAAGAAAAAGGAATTTTCATGTTCTCTTATTTCTGTCACAGGGCTTGCCTCAGTTAAACTAACTCTTGACAAACATAAATAACTGCAGCTCTACCTTTCATCTAACCTATTATAGTATTCATTGGTGAGATATATAGTTCATTTCATCTTTAGTACTTGAAGTAGCATTCCTGAGAATCACCTGTCCAATAAATGTGAAAGAGAAGGACTCCTTTTTACCTAAACTTTAATGGTCAACATATGTACGGGGATGAAGAAATTCCAGCTTCAATTTCTTTTTCTCTTGCGTGGTGAGACTTGATTCCACATTAGTCTACAAGCAGAAAAGTGACTTGTCTACCAGGCTAGAAAAATCTAAACAAAAGAACATAATCTATCTAGGTTGAAGATTTTCCATTATATACAGAACAAATATTACTGACACAGGAGCCAAACCAGGTATGAAAGTGCTGCTGGTGACAAGAGCTTTCTGGTAGTACTTTCTCTACAGATAACCAAAAGGGATTCTAAATGCAAAACTTTCATTCTATCATAGAATATAAATTGGAGTTTTTAACATTTTAAACAGATTAAAATGCAAGATGACTAGTTCAAACAAGAAAACAATGCAATGTCGCCTCTCCATCATGTGCTGCAGCCACTACCACCGCCTTGGTACCAGCTGCTGCACTCATTCCAGCATATCAGTATCTGCACTTATCCTGAGGAGCCCAAACAGGACACAGCACATCTGGTGCAATCTCATAAGTGTCACACAGAAGCAGAGGAACATTTCCTCAGACCTACTGGCTATACTCATGCCTGATAAGCAGGGTTTTTTTTCTACATTAGTACCTCATTCACTAGTGGTCACCTTGTCACCCCTCAGGACCCCTAGGTTCTTTTCTGCAGAGCTGCATACTAGCTGGCCAGTCTTCAGTCTGCCCTGTAGCATGGGCTTGTTCTCTCCCTGCAGAGTTTTGCACTTGTCTGTGCTGAACTTCATGAAATCTGTGCCAGCTCGTTTCTCCATTCTCTTGACAGCCCTCTGAATGGCCATTACCTGTCAGTATATCTCAGTGGTCCATGGGTTTGGTATTGCAAAGAAGACAGCATTTATTAATTATTTAATTTATTTATCCAAGAAGAAGTTGTGTTCATTCTGGATAAAAAAAAAGAAAATATCAAAGGAGATCTACAGACTGATCACCTGATCAACAGTTCTAAGGATTTTTGTTTATCACATATTCCTCCTGTCCCTCGTGCATGTTTTGTAAGTTATTACATTCGTATTGATATCAGACCTGGATTTTGGGAGACTGTAAGTGGGCTTCTTGCTCTTAGATTATCTCTATGAGAAAACTACAATGCACAAGAGGGCAGTATGTCACAGGAAAATCTAGCTTTGGAGCTGTAAAGTGCCCTGCTGCTGTTTCTGGCATAAAAATGATTTGGGGCTGATTTATCAGCTTGGTTATTTTAAATCCAGTCATTAAGCCAATTTAATGAGCCCAGGGAACTGAGGAAATTAAATATGTTTTCCTATATTTTTCCAGCCTTTACATATTTATCAACTATACAGGCTTTGCATATAGTATCTCACACTAATGCATATATGAAGTTCTGCCAAGAGTGACAATATTAAGATATTGTGGCAAGCTGCAGCCAAAGTGTGATAATGGCAACAACTGGCTAGGCAGCAAGTGGTGGGTCTGATACTTCAAGGTCACCTTTTAGTAGCAGGAGATGAACTTTCCAGAAGCTGGTGTTCCACCCTAAGGAACCTGGAATTGAGGGTTTTTTTCCTGTGTAATTTCAGGAGACATGAAAAAGCTTTGTGATGAATATTCAGATAGAGTATTTTAACTTATTGGACCATGAAATAAAATTGCATTATGCCCGTGATTCAATATGACAAATTAATTTAGGCCTTACTGAATTTTTAAGCCTCCTAAGACAACAAACCATGCAATTATCACCACGTAGTCTATGTAGTGCTCTGTTTTACATACTGTGAACACCTCTGTGTTATGGTAATGACATTTTTAATATGTCTACTTTTATGGTATAAAAGAGCTAAGACTCAAACGTGTTTGTGCTGCCAGTCTGGAGAGCAGTATTCAAATGTCGTCACAGTTCATTATTTTAAAGTCCCTTGTAAGCTCTTTATCATAGCATAAAACAACATGAAAGTTCCTCATTATGTCTGGAAGCCTCTTCTATTGAGGCCAGTGACTGGGATATTACAGGCCAACATAAAGGGCCATTGAAACAGCAGTGAAAGAAAGCCTATATGTTATTTTTGCCAAATGTCTGGCTCCACACCAGTGTGGTTATTCTGTGTACACTAAAATTACACCTGATTTAAAAATAAAGGAATACATGCGCAAAATGAAAACCTTCAAAAGAACCAATATTACAGATGTGTTGAGCATTGATACACTGGGAAAACAAACACAAAATATACCCTACAAAATGTCACAAATTTACTTGTAAAGTACCTTTCTCCCCAGGCTTTTCACTTCCTCGCATGTCAAATCCCAAGAAAAACAATTCTTTTACTGTTTTTTAAGCCATTCATCATTTTGCACTCTTCAGTTCAAATTTTCACTTAGCAAGAAAATGTTGTCCTCAGAATTTTAGCAGAGAGAAGGGCAAGGAGGAGGTGGAAGGAAAAGCAAAGTCCAATTCACATTCTGCTGTGTCTCAGCCATTTGAGTCTATAATCCCTCTTTCAAAAACAGGCTGGAGGCAGTAGAGCCGTAAAACACCATCAGTACTCCCGATAAGGGTATCTTGTGGAACACTAACTTGAAAATGCTCAAAAACAGATTTAAAAATATGTTTTTCAGCAAGAATAAAACTATGAAATCCTATCATGTGCTCATTGTGCAAAAATATTCAATACAAAAATCTTTTACACATTAATAGCAAATGCTTGATATAATTGTAATGCAAATGTCAGTCAGGCAGACAGCATGAAAATGCTATAACACTATGATTGAATAAAAGCTTGAGCATATATTTCTAAAGTATTGATCTTTATAATTGCTAGTGGAATTTTCTTCTTTTTGCACACATACATTAAAAAGCACCTATTTTTAGATAACCAAAACACATCACTTTTAGCGATGTAAAATTTAGTGATGTAAAAATAAAAATCTTTTCAAAACCACTTTGAAACATCTATTATTTTACTGGGGTAATACTGGAAAACACATTTTTTTCAATGTCACTTTTTATTGCAGGATGAAATATTTTCTGACATTAAATATTTCAGAAGTGCTGACATACTCCTACTACCCAGCTCCTAGGTTCCACTTACAGTCCTCCTCCTCGCAATTATCTGTATTGATAGCCCCAAGGCATTAGACTAGCGGTGGTCTCAAAATCTTGAAAAGTGTGGGGGACGTAGGATCCCTGAGGAATCTGGGATGAACCCAGACATATGCTGGGCTCAATGGTGCAGCCCACCTGAGCTAAATTTGGCTTGGTGTCTGATGAAGGCAACATGGTTCTGTTTTTGGAGGTTCCTGATGGAGTTGCATTGAAACTTTCAGTTACCACAAGCAACTTGTGCCTTTTGGATAAGGAAAGGTTTTCAAAGCTAGTTGTAACTCAGTGTAGTCATACCAATTGCAACAGGTTATGTCCCTCAGCAGCCAAATCAGCTTTTGAGTCCTAGATCTAACTTTACAGTCATGGTTCTTCATTGCCTGAGATGGCTCTTGGAAGAAAGCTGCAAGATGCTCAGACTCAGTCCTCATTTCTTTGGAGTTTGTCAGTTAGGTCACTATGGCTGCTATAGTTTGAGTTTTCCGAGTTATGTTTTGATTCTGCCTTAGGTTCAGTGCAAAGATTTGATAGAGCATCTTGAAAGCATCTTAATGCATATAATTTGCATGAATGTACACAGAAGAAATGTTATTTTCTCTTCCAAAAATCTCACCTTTTTACATACAACTTAAAATTTCCTGCTTGAAAGTAGTACGTTGAGACAATCTTCTTTAGTTTATAACTTTACTCAATTTATCCCATGTTCCAGGCATTTCCAATTTAATCAATCCCACTCCCACCTCTAATTTCTTTCCCCAAGATTATTCAATATTCTATTCACTGCAGAAAGTTACCCGCAATAACAATCAGATTATTCCAGCTTCATATTTGCAATCTGTCTTCTACAAAAAGTAGAGTGGCACCAGTTAATATCGATATATCCAAAACTGGTTTTTCAGTGCTTCAGCATGGATTGACTTGTCCTGTCAATAATGGAAAACAACAGCTAAAGAGATGCAGAATATTCCCTGGTGAATTTCACTGAGGTTAGGGTTGAGACACAACTATAGGAAAGTTCTGTAAAGTTCACTTACATTCAGCCTTCATCTATTTGCAAAGCAATACAATGCTGTTGGCTGTTTGCATCATATCATTGCTGGGGTCAGAACTGACAAACGGAAAATGCCTCAAACAGATGGCACAGTCAGTTCACTGCCATAGTTTAACCAAAAGCTTCCTCAGCCTGTGCGATCATCTCATCAAGCAATTCTTTGACAGCCAGCAGCCCATGAAAACTGTGAGGTCCCTGAAATATTCAATAAGGTTTCCACAGAATAAAGGAAATCTCTCTGCTCTAGATGTCATTCTTCAAAGCTCAGACTGTAAGATTATATTTTTCTTCCTTGAAAAGAGGGGTTAACATAGGGTAACACGTAATGCAGTATGGAAAATAATTACCAGGAAAATGGTAGGAGATTAACTTCTGCTACCAGCACAAGTCAAGACTTGTGGTCAAATCTAATTCTCCTTCTTATCTTAACACTGGGAGGTTCTGCACTTTAATTTTCATTGTCTGTATTTCATCTACAGGGCTGGGCCTTTGTCACAGTACTACCACATACACTGAAATAGAAAATAAAAGATGTTAACGGAAAAGCTGGCAAATAGAAGAGAAAGCTTCGATCACTTTTTTTCTATGGAAAAGACTGAGAATATATGTAAAAAAAAGATCGAAAACAAATTTGCACCAATTCTTTGATTTTTAAATCACATCTTTTTCTGAGAGAAAAAAACATGTGGTTTTCAGCCATTTCCAGAAAAGGTTGAAAGCCTTACTTTTTAAAATAAGATAGCTGTTGTTACAAAATCCTTCAAATATCTCTAAGATAAAAACCCCAAGTAAACTAACATTCAGAGACAAAATATTTCACTTTGCAGCTTCTTCTGATACTCTATTGTCTCATTGATGCACACTTTAAATGCACCTTTAGAAGAGCAGTTCCTATTTCCCTTTGGAGCTGGTGGAGTTTGTAGGGATATCTCTTTGAATGTCTGCTGGGGTTTTTTTTAAGGATTTCTATTTTTAGGGTGCTTATGTAATTTTCTCATGTTTCACTGTCAATGATATTTTGAACTCTGCCCCATTGCTCATTTTCCTTTTCCTCTGATATTTGGGGCTATACTTATTTAATGTTGAGTTACAGAGAACTGGGAAATTCTTACAGCTTCTCCTACAGCTTTGTCATTTCTTGTAGTTATTCAGTTTATATCTCACAGTGAAACTGCAGAATCTTGCATGAGACTAAGAACAGACAACTGACAATGAAAAAAATAAGCAGAACATATTTTTTGAAGCTAATCACATTACTTTTCATCCTATCAACTCTTTAAAACATGTGTCCTGATTAAAATGCCTTTTGTAGCCAATATAAAAAAAGATCAGTGCAGTTTATTATCATTAGTACTAATTTCTATAAATGTGTTGTCTTTTACAAAGATCATCAAGTTACCAAGAAGGATTCTGCAGTAAGACAAAAATGAAAAATTCATATGTCAATATACAGTGAATTCCTTTCAACCCTTAGAGTATACTCTGTAAGTCACATTGCTCTGCATAGGTGACATAGGTGAGAGGAATAATTGTTTTTCTGATTTTGTTGATAGCAATGTGAGTAGCATAAGCTATGAACAAGATAGAAAGCATTTTGGTGGTGTCCACAAAATGTTCATGTAAAACTCAGCCTTATAGTTAGAAGGGTCCAATAAATTATTTGGTGATTGTTGCCCTCCATACATCCTTCTCCTGAGCCCAGGACAACTCCCCAGTGTGAAAACTAGATGGGATTTATCAGAAAAGATGCTCAGATACTGGAATTGGACTGAACAAAAAGGCACACCTTTATTCATCAATATATATTCATAATCATGAACAATTCCTGTGTCTAGTGTATGAGCACAGATTTTTTGTCACTGGAACATATCACACAGCAGAGTAATTAGCTATAAAAAAAACCCCAACAAAGCAACCAAACAAAACCACAACAAATAAAAAGACCTCGTTAAAAAAAAGCAGCACCCCCCCAAAAAAAAGAGGTAACTGAAAGCTGATTAAATGAATGGAATTTGCATATAACCCACAATTTCAGCTGGAAATGCATTGAATGAAGAAAGAATTGTGACTAAAGAGGAAGGCTGTAATTCACATGTGCTTGTTTTACCTTGCATTTACAAACATATTTTATTTTTATTGTTGGGTTTATATTTTAAAGGATGCAGCACTGTGCTTTCAGAAGAAGAAACAGACAATTAAATCTTCTGAATATTCTATTTAGAAAACAAAAGGAAAAACTGGGCAGAGGATGGCTTATGAATTTCAAAAAGAGCTCATGAATTTGCAAATGTGCCTGCTTAGTGCAGATAGTAGCAACACCTCCTCAGACATCATGCTCTATAATGCACTTCAACATGGTTACTTGAGAGGTAGTAAATGAACTGCAGTCCTTGTCCGGAATGCTTGATCAGACGGGAACAGTCACAATTGTGTCAGGCTTAATTCACAAAAAAAGGCATGAAGGAAATTAATGCAAGTGTATCCAGTCTCTAAAAGGATTCCATGAACCTTTCTAAGACAGCAGCCTTTGCATAGCAAATAATCCAGAGGCTGGAAACCAATTTAAGAAAATAGGAAGCATCTATCGTTTGCACCAGCTGTGCTGCAGTGTGCTGGCACAAGAAAATTTTCCATTTGAACAGCTATTAGCAGGATGTCAAATTAGATTTTATTTCAGAACTTATGACTGTATTTTATAATAAAAGAAGTTGACCCTTTCTTCATACAGAAATAAGATGAATAGCCCTATTCAGATAGCCTTTTGCTTTACTCATTATATTTGGATTAAGTATTAAAATACAGAGTAGTATCTGAAGAGTTTCTGAACTTTATCTCCAAAGCTATAGAAAAATCTCAGATGTTTCTCCCAACTGTGAGAAAGGTACTGTTAGTTTGCCTCGCACTACCTTTCCTATTATAATTTTGGACTTTTAAGGTCACCACTTTTTCTTTTTTATTCCTGAGCTCTGGTTTCTTTTTAAAAACAAAACTCTTTCTTCTTAATGCAGATTATCCAGACTGCAAACCAAGCAATTGAATGTTTTCAGAATGTTGAGACCAAAACAATGTGCTTACATGTAAATATAAATTTAAAATATTTATAATTATTCTGAATATTCTTTTCTTTAACCTTGGCCACTATGAGAGCTTCTGGAATTACTTATAAAAGCAAACTGATTAAAATATGTAACATTTTTATTACTTATTGTCACAGACCTATCTTAGTTGGTCTGCAACTAATAAAACAATGTAGTTCAAAACAGCCTGGAAAAAAATCAAATATATTATTGCATTTTGACAATTGTAAGCTAAACTCTCAAATTATTGTCCTTAATTTCATTTAAAATACGTGGCATCATTAAGCAGCATGGCATCCAGAAACACCTAACCTTAACTTTTTAATAATAAAGTTAAAAAAAAATAGAGATAGACAATATTTTCTTGCTCTGTTAAACAACATAGCAGTTAAGTCACCTACCTTATGGGCTGATCCTGGGTTCATGATATTGGCCTTCAGTAGGTCAGTCATATATTCTGTCCTGCAATATTGCATAATCAGCAACTTCTGGAAGCCTAGACAACAAAATGAAAGAAAATATAAAAATTAAAAAAAAAGGAGACTGCATTTCCTGAGAATTAACTTCTTATTGCTTACTGTGTAGAAGACTAAAAGGATTAGAAATTAATTAAAAATATTTAATTTCATCAGTGTTTAGAAGAAAAAAAATCAGCCAAACTACTTTTTGCAATGAAAATTTGCCAAACCCCACATATTACTTCAAGAAACATTTCCTTGCAGATCTTTGCTGTTCTTTACTTTCAGTAATGCCTGTCTACTATTTGGCATTTTGGTGCATGTAAGGAAGAAATGAAGCAGCAATTTCGTCTTTGTTTTCAACTCAGTGTTTAGGCTGTCAATCCATACCTTGTATGGGATCCATCATCCAAACACTATCCTGAATAGTGAGTGATAAGTTTGGCTACAAATTCTCTGTGGTACTTATCCCTGTATGAAGTCTAAGTCCTTCACAAATGGTTAGCATGGATTTTCCCAATACTAACTATAGTGTGAAACATTATTTCCCACTTTAGAGGGAGACTAAAAAAAACATCATTATTAGTTTTAGTTCACGAATTGGAACATTTATTGGAGCTAAATTTTAGAGCAGCCCAAAGTTTTCTAACACCTACTGTTGTTGAAGTACAGCTGTATCTGCATAAACTTAGAGAAGTGCAACTCAGGGCATCAGAAAGGAACTTCAGATGAAATAGGGGCAGAATCCCACTCCCTAAAGGAAATATTGCCTACCTGAGCCCTACAGCCAACTTCTTTCATTCTCCAGCCATTGTATGTCAAAGGGCAAAAAAAGATGAAAGGAAGTTTCACAGAGTTGTTTCCTCTGCAATACTACCATGTCTGGAATTAAGCCAGAGGTGTTTGAAGAAAAATAAAAGAAAGTGGTAACATGACTGCAAAATACTGAATCATAAACCTGAGAGAGCCAGTTTCAAGATGATAGTACATAAACAAGCTGGCCCTTCCTAACTCTAATCTTGTAAATTTAGCGTATATGTATGTATATAGATACACACATATACACATTGTCTACATATTTATATCAAACTTGCACATCCATAAGAATATCTCAAACTTAAAAATGCAAACATTTTAACATAATTACCATTTGTTTACTGGTATAAGTACCTTTTATATAGTTTAAGACAGGTGATGAAAAATATCACATCCTACTAAAATTGCAAAGAGAATTTGATTGGAGTGAATATGACTGTGGATTATGATCAAGCCTGTTGAAGTTGATAGTCTTGCTTTTGAAAAATGCACACTGGGATCCCAAATGAACTAATGTGGCCCAGCTTGAACCTCCTGCCTAAACGCTATGTATCTCACCATTAGTATCTAGGACTACAGTGAAGCTATTTCAGTAATTGAATGGGAAAATCCTAAAAGAAACTGCGAAATCAAGCAAGCTAAATCGTGTTGTTTATACTTAGCATTCTTTCACTTCTGTCAGAATTTGCTTCTTGGTCTATAATATGTAAACTGCAATTTTACATCATATATAACTGTAGAGTTTTCTTCTGCTTCTGCACACTTAGAGAAATAAGTAGGATCCTGAAGTTCAGTTAATCGAGATATCTTAAGCCAAATCCTCCCCACATGTACATTAGTGCAAACACAGTCCATCACTGAAGAGTATATGGAAGTGGTTTTAATCATGAACATTGTTAATTAAAAAGTGTGGGTTTACTCACATAAATATGGAAGTGATTTACACTTTCAGATTTGAATTACCACCTTCTCCTAAAAGGCAGGATCTGCTTTTTGAAAACAGCAGGTTACCACTGAAAAGTAAAAACCCAGAACCCATGAACCCAGTAAGTATTATTTGACAAAAAACACCCACCATCAGCTATAGCGCTCTATCAGGTAGAAATATTACCCCTTAGCACCTTTCCAAAAATAGCTTTAAAGTGTTATCCTCTTAAATTTGAACCCCATTGGTAGAAAGTATGGGTTTTCTTAATTTTAGCTCCTGTTTCTCTTTGATACATTCTAACAGAAAGAGGAAAAATAGATTTCAGGGAAGGTACCCACTGTTCCAATCACTTGCAAACAGTAGGAGTTATTTTAATGGACATGATTTAAAGCAGAATTTTATCAAGTGTGACCTTCTATTTAAAACTGCAAAATATAAGGAAATAATTCTTATGTTAAAATATAGCTAAAGTAAAATGCAGAAAATAAAAGCACAGGGTTCAAATACTTAAACGTAAGAATAACTGTTTAATGCAGTATTTTATCAGACAATTGACCATGTTTCACTCAGAAGAGTAAAACCAAATTGCAATCACTAAATCACTCATTCCAGAACATTTTTGTTCTGCAAAATAAAGCCAAAAGAAATTGGGTGAACGTTTTGGTTTTAATCTTTAGACATTCGCTAACAACTCCCCCTACTTCCATTCATAGGTGTTGAAGATATGGTGTAGTTGGTTAGAACTGTATGTTTCATAGGTTAATCTGTTTAAACAGAGATATAACTGAAGGTACATATTGGATCATCAACTAGATCTAAAGATTGATAGAAAGCACTGCAGGAAATAAATGTACAAGATGTAGACCAATGGCTGTAGGACTGAATTAAAATAATCAACAGTTACTCAGTAAAAAATATATGTGTGATTAAAGAGATCTGAACCATATTAAAAATAAAGAAACAATCCCAGTATTGATTAGAATGTAACAAAATAATTTTAAATTAACATTTCATACACTACACAAACTATGGTATAAAAAGCTCACATGCTTGTAAAACTTGCATTTCCTTTGGTATATTAACTTTTAAAAGTGACTAGGGTTTATCATAGGGTATCAGATGTTCAGAAACAAGTTAGATACTTGGGCTAAGAAGCAGATACATGACAAGTAATAGCATGGAAGATTTTCTAATTTGTCCTGTATCTCAGCTCCTGAAGGCCTGTCAATGTTATCAAGATCCTCACCTTACCCAAGTTAGTTCAGTTAATGTGGTCTCATATTGACAGGATAAAATATGCCTGGGAGTGGGACAACACCTAGGTCAGGTGCTGAGACATCCCTTACCATTACTGGCTTCCAAAAAAAAAGGCATTGAAGGAAGTCATAGGCCAAAATGGCTAGCTCCCTAGGCAACATCAGACACTGATGAAACATCTAATTCAAACAAGAGCCTTAGAGCCATGGAATGTGTTCTGTTGAACATAAAAGTATTTAATAAATCTATAAGCATCACACTTATCTCTACCTTTTGCTATTGAAGTTTTGAAATATAATCCAAATTACTAGTTTATCAAAACCTTCTACAAGTAGTGTAGAAAATGAGCAGTCAAACAATTCTTTTCTGGGAAGTTTTTACATTTGAGGTTTTTATAGTTATACTTACTATTATATGTGAACAAAAGAAGTCAGAAAAGAAAAATAACATACTAACAGTGTTAGGCTCGAAGTCATATCCACAGAATATTTGGTTTCTGTGTAGCTATGTGATGCTGTTGGTCTTGTACTTCTGCAGCATAGCTGTTCAGTTCACAAGATCACAAAGATCTTAACATGTCAGTTTTAACCAAAAGCAATTGTGAATTTAAGACCCTGCTTACAGTATTTGGTGACATTGTCCAAAGACTATTCAGAAGTGTGACAAGCCAGTCAATTTTATGGGGGTTTTGGTTTTTTTTCTCGTCTTTGGTCTTTATACTTTCTATTCTTCTTAATTTCCAAGAGCCTTAGAACTTCTCTGCAGAGAGATACAGACCTGTTTTAAATTAACCTCAACAGGTTTTTCTACTGTGCCATGTACTGAATGGACACTTTAAAGAATTCTTCAAAGGAAGGTCACCTACAATCTAATTTAATTCATGATGTAATGAGTAATTTGGGGAGCCAGTACAAGGATAATGATGATGTGAAATCCAGTTTGATTGAGTCTATTTAAGTGAACAGCTAATAGAAAAGAGATCAGAAGTCACAGAACCATTACTGATATGGATGAAAAAGATACTGAGGTTACCTGCCCCAAGAAAACATAAATCATAGCTCCATCATTTCTGGTCTTCAGAACTCTCAGTAATGCCCATTCAACCATATTTATACCATTAAGAAATTTTCTATTGTTTAATTTGTATCTTCTTTTCTGCAATTGTAATGCCATATCTTCTTAAAGCTATTTATTATGAAACACTTTAATCCTCTTTAATCCTTTGTTCTTTGTATTATCTCTTTATTTATTTGAAAGTCATCATAGTGTATTCTCTGTTTTAGTTTGCTACATTAAATGGCTTGAATTTGTACAGGCTTTTCTCATTGCTTACACTTTGCAGATCATTCTTATTGCTCTTGATTTCCAGGCTTCTCTCCAATCATGTCAGATCTCTCTCTGTGGAAGAGTCAAGAATGCAAACAATACTGAAATTTGTTACTTGTCCATAGAGGTTATAGGAAGGGCCTGGGACTTTGTGAACAATATTTTTTGTCTGGAAAAGAAAAAAAAAGAAATCTGAAACACCTGTAACTTTATAGTCTGTTTTGTAGTGATAGACAAATGAAGAGGAGAATGCTAGGTAAATTATGCCACTGCCAGCAAGAGATGCTCTGAGCCTGGAGAGGAAGCACAGGTCAGCAGGAGGGCACCTGAAGAGCAGCACAATTCCAGGCACTCCAGACAGTAAATCAGCTTCATCAGGAAAACAATTTAAATCCCTTTATGCAAACACAGGTAGCATGAGGAATAAACAAATAGGAGTTAGAGACGTGCACATGCCTGCAGGGCTATGATCTCACTGGCAGCATGGAGATGGATGGGATGCTCCTATTGTGAGTATTGGACTGGAAGGATACATGCTCTTCAGGAAGGACAGACAGGGCAAATGAGGAGGAGGTGTTGCCTTCTATGTAAATGACCAACTGGGATGCATGGAGCTCCACCTGGGGATGAATGAGGAGCCAACTGAGACTTTATGGGTCAGGATTAAAGGAAGGGCAGGGAGAAGGGACACTATAGTGGGTGTCTGTTACAGGCCACCCTACTAGGAAGACTGAGTGGATGAGGCTCTCTACAGACAGATAAGAGCAGTCTCATGTTCACAAGCCCTGGTCCTCATGAGGGACTTTAACCACCACTATATCTGTTGGAGTGATAACACAGCGTGGCATAAGCAATCTTCCTGGAATGCACTGATGATAACTTCCTTCTCTATGAGATACAGCCAACAAGGAGAGGTGCTATACTGTACTTTGTTCTCACCGACAATGACTGGCTGATGAGGAACGTGAGGTCCAGGGGCAGCCATGGCCACAGTGACCATGACATGATGAAGTTCAAGATCATTGGGGCTGTGGAAAGGACACACAGAAAACTTGCTACCCTGGACTTAAGAGAACAGACTTTGGTCTCTTTGGAGATCTGCTTAGTAGAGTACCATGGGATAAAGTCCTGGAGGGAAGATGGTCCCAAGAAAGCTGGCTAATATTGAAGGATCACCTCCTCCAAGCAAGGGGGGAGGCATCCTAACAAAGAGGAAGTCAGGCAAAAACACGAGGACGCCTGTGTGGATGGACAAGGAGTTCCTGGACAATCCCCAGCACAAAAAGGAAGCCTATAGAGGGTGGAAGCATGGACAGGTAGTCTGGGAAGAATATGGAGAGACTGTCTGAGCAGTCAGGAGTAGGTTAGGAAACCTAAAGCCCTGACAGAATTAAATGTGGCCAGGGACATCACAGGCAAGGATAAAAGCCTCTACAAGTACATCAGTGATGAGGCCAGCAGATGGAGGGAGGCGATTCTTCCCTTCTAACTCTGCTCTCATGAGACCCCACCTGGACTATGACATTCATCTCTGGGGCCTCCAACATCAGAAGGATGTGGATCTGTTGGATTGAGTGCAGAGGGCCACAAAGATGTTCAGGGGGGCTGGAGCACCTCTCCTGTGAAGATGCTGAGAGCTAGGCTCGTTCATCCTGGAGAAGGCTCAGGGGACACCTGAGAGCAGCTCCAGTGCCTAAAGGGGCCAACAAGATAGCTGGAGAAGGACTTTTTACAAAAGCAAGGAGTGACAGAACAAGGGGCAATGGCTTTAAACTGAAAGAGGGGAGATTGAAGTTAGATATTAGGAAGAAATTCTTCACTGTGATTATGGTGAAGCACATGTTGCCCAGAGCAGCTGTGGCCACACCTACCTAAATGTCTCTGAGGCCAGGTTGGACAGGGCTTTGAGCAACCTCGTCTAGTGGAAGGCATTCCTGCCCATGTCAGGGAGGCTGGACTAGATGATCTTTAAGGTCCCTTCCAATCCAAATCATTCTATGATTCTATGCTTCTATGAAAGGATGCCAAAACCATATTAAGGAAAACAGATGGGATCAAGGATAATGTAGCAGCACACTGACATTGATGGCTTGAAAGTTGCACACATTTGGATGTAAGAATCTGTCCCAATAAAACTGAATTACCAAAGAGAGGAGGTTGGTCAACCAAAGTATCAGTAAAAATCTAGTCAACAGAACTAATTTAAAAGAAACAGGTATTTGAATAAATCTGCTGCATTCTGCAGAAAAAAAGAAATTAAAAAAATCTATTTTTGTTCAAATATAAGAAATACCCCAAAAGGTTTTTATTTCAGATTTGTTACCAAGGTAAGGCTTTAACTGTGGTGCTTCCTAGCCACATTTTCTTCTGCTGGTCAAATGCTTGAGGCAGTTTTTTAAAGCACAAAGCTCAGTGTTGCTTCCGTAACAACAAACTTTCATGCCAAGATCAAGAAAAAACATCTGATGAAAACAAGGTGGCTGTTTGGATGTGTGTCACAGGGTGTTATTTGGAAGAGTGGATATGCTTCCAGAATCCTAAGTCTCTGATCAGTATCCCAGGTCCTTCCATATGGCTACTATCAAAAATGCAAAAGATGAACAACTTCACTAGTTAATCTTTTAACTTACCTGACAACTGCATAACTATGAAACTTTCTTGGATCTAGTCAACAGTTATTGCAGCAGTGTTCCTGTGTCCTTTGAATGTTCAACCAATCTGCTGCACTTTGTATTTGCTGACATAGGATAACCTTTCCCAACACTACAACACCAGACAGCAATTGGCTTCTAATAATAGAACAAAGTACAGAAGTTTCCTGCTGCTTAGCCTTGTTTTGATAGGTGGCAGCAGAAAGCTAGCCACCTGATCAATACTGCAAAAGGAGTAAGAGTTAAACAAAAGCATGATGCAGGCCATAAGGATATGATCTTCTACAGTCTAACATACTGTGTGAGTTTCTTCAGTCACAGTATGATGATTATGTCAAAGGATAAATGTACTTGCAACTGGCCCATGCAGCATTTTTCAGTGTGCAATATGGTCATGTTACTCAGATGTGGTTTTTTGCCAGTGAAACAACATGAATTCTTATATACAAGGAACTTAGCTCTAGTGCACATATTTTTTGTAATCAGAGTTGAAATTCAAAGATGTCTAAACATCAGGCATGTATCAACTAGTGCAGAACAGACTTCCGGACATCAAAGCAGTAAAGAAACAAGGAAGTGGTCTCCACTCTGAATTTTCCACATTGTTATTTGCACTATTTTCCAACTGTCTCTTCCCACCTGTAGCAGTATCCTCCAAGCCTTACTTTTGAGCCTGTCTGATGCAAATACCCAAGGATACCTGCATCTTTCTTGTAGACACCAATGTCAAAACTATCCAGTATTAGCTAGGTACATTCAGTAAAAGGACCAACATGTTCATGAATAGTTCTTTCCTGGCATCACCAAGAACTCTCTAATGAATTCTTGCAGCTTTAAAATGATGCCTCAAAGAGAAGAACCAGAACAGAGAAAAGGTAACTTTTTCATCTTCAGGAGCTCTTTTTATGTTTTGTGACTAGTGTGGTAGTTTAGTGTAGAAAAAATATCAGAATTTTCATACAACTCTATATGAACAGCACTGAACAGGAAAAAAAAAATCAAAACCAAGCAAGTTGGGGAGCTATAGGTGAGAATGAGACTGGAGTTAGTGTCTCTCCAGAGTCATAATGTTCTGACGAATGCTAGATACTCCTCCCTTGCAAAGGACAGAGGGACAAAGTTACTGTTCTTGTCATAACACCATCTATTCTGTTGTCCACAACACTGAAAGCAATAGTAATTAACACTGATGTAAAAGCAACAAACAGCATCTACTATTGCCAGTTAAACAGATTCAAGTGACCATCATGCTCAGGTTTATACATAGCAAGAAGGGCCAGCACAACTTCAGAACACAGTAAGCCAATGTTCAGGTCTTGCTTAACAACATCCTGTCTTTTGTTCATAACTAGACTTCAGCAATCACAGAACCAGTGTCCAAAAGCTTTTTTCCTGTTGTTTGCTATTCTAGCACTTGCTACAAGTGACACACTATTATCTTGCTTCTCTGTTCACTAAAATGATAAAAATTTTCTGAACCTCTTTGAACTTCCAGTGTCAAAATACAAATTCTGAGTGCATTGGCCCTAATATTTTGAAATCCTTAGAGGTCTAGGCTACAATAACATCATATTGTAAGCAGGAAAATAGCTCACAGACTTCTAGTGAAATTCTTTTCTTTGCCATTCTTTATGGATTCTGCATTATTTCAATAATAGCAAGTCCAGCATAATGTACAATAAATGGGTGGAAATGGTACAGTTTTGACCAGGGAAGAGGGTTTGTTTTTTTTTTGTGTTTTTTTTCCCTGTCTTTTCCTTTTTTTTTTTTTGTTTCTCATCTCTTCCCTCTTGATGGGTGCTAAAACTTGTTACCCTCCAAGTTACAGACCCAGATGAGAACATACCACCATTATCCAAGAATCCTCCTTTTTTATTTTCTTTTTTCCCCATAGAGGAGCCTCAGGTGCCTAACCTGTATCATTCTCTGCTACCTTATGATGCATGTAACACAACATTGATACTGTGATGCTTTCTAAACTAGAGCACTAACCATCTTCTTGTTTTCTTCCTTAAGACTGATACACAGATCAAAGGGACTTCCAAGATGCTTTCAGAACACAGGTAACTAAATCATCTCCAGTCACTCATTAACTGCTCTTTCTCAGTGAGCAAATTTTCATGGCACATACAGGTTGGCTGACAACTGTGAAGTGTCTCTATGCACATTCTCATTTTCTTTTGACAGATATTCAAGTATCAGTAAGCTCAATAAAAACTACACTTGCTTTGAGGTTTTTTTTTTTACATTACTCAAGTTCTGCCCTCTTTATGTCACTTAGAATATGTCATCAATATGTATTTTTTTTTTGTTGGAGTTTCTTAAATCTGTTTCACTTGCAAATGCAATCTTAATATCTCTGGTTTTGAACCCATGGTTGTTTTGGGATTTATTATACCGAACATTCTTCCAAGAGACAGTACCAACTCTGTTCTCCTCTTTACCACTTTGTGCAGGTCAGGTGCCTTGTTTGCCAGAAGTACAATACTGTCAAATCAAATTCATTGTAGCTTTGCTGATTCTTTGCATTGTAATCCTATATTATTCATAGCAGCTGCATTTTTTAGAAGTTAAAATTCAGTTTCAAAATTACTTGTTTGGGGTTTTTTATTTTTTTTTAATGGGCAAGCATAATTAGCATTCCTTCGTGTAATTTTGCTTAGCATATGTCTATTGAAACTGAGATGGATGCTATATAATATATATTTCTAAAGCTAGAGAAAGTATCAATGCAATGACTTGGCTAATTAAAAACCATACTTCACACAACAGCCTAGACTGGCTTCTCAGTTGAAGGTTAGAGCTATCATCTCCTTAAACTGCATTCTGCATGTCCTGATCAATCTGTCAGAATTCATGTATGCGCCCTTCAGCACTGAACAGAAGCAGAATTTAACAGAGGGCAGTTAATCAATAGTAGTTACGTACTGTAGCAAGGTGAGAAGACATATGATTTGTGAAGGATGTTTAGGGAAAAATAGTTAATTATCTCCTACACAGCCTGACCAGCTACCTCAAAGAATAATTAATACAACATTGTAGTTCAGAAATATATCTGAAAGAGGAAATTAAATTCTGGTGGAGAAACTGCTCTATTTTTTCTACCTTATCTTAAAACTATTTAACAGATGAGTACATTAATAGCACAGCACACTCACTGAGAGTTCAAAGTCATTAGCAAGAGAAATCCCAGATTCCTCCTGCTTCTTGACAAAAGAGCATCTCTCCATGTTTTACAAGAAACCATTTTAACAGGGAAAAAAAAAAGTCCAAGTATGACTTGCAGGATGTTAGGAGAAGAACTGTGCAAAACAGCTGGAGAAGATGGAGTAGCATAAGCTAAAAGAGAAGTGACATAAAGAATTGTATATGAAACAGAACAACTTTGAAATAGGTGATAGCTAAAAGTTAGCTGGTAGGGTCATTGAAATTAGAACTTTTTTAACTGTTTCTCCTTTTTTGCTGCTAGTGACTTTACTACGAATGTGCACATTAAATACACAACTCAAGAGAGAAACTGCTTTTTCAGAAATGTATAATGGATAGTATAAATGTTTAACATAGTTTTGGCAATTTTTAAAAGGCCGAGACAATTATCACTGCTAGCACAGTGTAGGTGTTCATCATTCTTAACCACTTCAAATGACAACTGTAATGCCCTTAGAACTATTCATATAAATTCATATATACATTGATTTAGGAAAAATAAAAAAGGATACTACTGCAATATAGAATCATAGAATCATAGAATAGTTAGGATTGGAAAGGACCTCAAGATAATCTAGTTCCAACCACACTGCCATGGGCAGGGACACCTCACACTAAACCATATCACCCAAGGCTTTGTCCAACCTGGTCTTGAATACCACCAGGGATGGAGCATTCACTACCTCCCTGGGCAACCCATTCCAGTACCTCACCACACTCACAGTAAAGAATTTCTTCCTTATATCCAGTCTAAACCCCTGCTGTTTAAGTTTCAACTCGTTACCCCTTGTCCTGTCACTACAGTCCCCAATGAATAGTCCCGCACCAGCATCCCTGTAGGACCCCTTCAAATACTGGAAGGCTGCTATGAGGTCTCCATGCAGCCTTCTCTTCTCCAGGCTGAACAGCTCCAACTTTCTCAGCCTGTCTTCATATGGGAGGTGCTCCAGTCCCCTGATCCTCCTCAGGGCCCTCCTCTGGACTTGTTCTAAAAGTACCATGTCCTTTCTATGTTGAGGACACTAGAACTGCACACAGTACTCCAAGTGAGGTCTCATGAGAGCAGAGTAGAGGGGCAGGATCACCTCCTTGACCTGCTGGTCACGCTCCTCTTGATGCAGCCCAGAATACGGTTGGCTTTCTGGGCTGTAAGTGCACACTGCTGGCTCATGTTCGTTTTCTCATCAACCAACACCCCCAAGTCCTTCTCTGCAGGGCTGCTCTGAATCTCTTCTCTGCCCAACCTGGAGCTGTGCCTGGGATTGCTCTGACCCAGGTGTAGGACCTTGCACTTGGCATGGTTAAACTTCATGAGGTTGGCATCAGCCCACCTCACAAGGGTGTCAAGGTCCCTCTGAAAGGCATTCCTTCCCTCCAGCATATCAACAGAACCACACAGCTTGGTGTCATTGGCAAACTTGCTGAGGGCACACTCAATTCCATTGTCCATGTCAGCGACAAAAATATTAAACAAGACCGGTCCCAACACCGATCCCTGAGGGACACCACTCGTTACTGGTCTCCAGCCGGACATTGAACCATTGACCACAACTCTTTGAGTGCGACCATCCAGCCAGTTCTTTATCCACAGAGTGGTCCACCTATCAAATTGATGACAATATTACTTTTGTTTTTTCACTTGGATGATTGATGAGGACATTTCTCTCCTTCAGAGTGAATAGTCATGCTTGAATTCATGACAGAAAAGCACTGTGAAGAAAAATTACATGAATTGCTTTTTTCTTCTCTGTAAATCCAGTATAATAATGATATTACTAACAACATATTTCAAAGACATGATCTCTACTCTCCAGTTCCAGAAATAATTGGTACTGTGCAGGAACAAGTATTAATTGGCCAAGAAATCTTTGCTCTTCTGCAAGTCACCATTTCTCAGACTAATTGTCAACTATTTAATTACTGATATTTACCACTAAAAGTGACTTCTATAAATCTCTTTTCCCCTGATGAATTAAAAAAACAAACAACAAACCAACCAAACAAAAACAACAACAAAAAAAAACCCTCTAAAAATCTAGACTGAAAGGACTGGAAAACTATAAAAGGGAAAAATTTGCCCCTTCAATCTGACCTCATCACTCAGTTCTAAGGAGGGGAAAAATACATTTTCTTACACCAGTTGTGGTGGCATGTTCTTTACATCTTGTTCCAGGGAACAGTGGAATCTGAACTAATGGTTCAGCTCACAGTAATTAAGGATTTATTATCAAGTAGACAAATGTTTCAGAAATAATTTTCTAGGAAAATCTTTCCTTTTTTGGCAGCTGTCTAGTTCAGATGACCTCATCTGTCATCTTGCTAAGATAGAGATAAAAACTGAAATATGGGATAAAAACCTCACAAAGTCGAGGATTTTTATGTGAAAAATGAGTCACATTGTAGACTCATAGTACAAATCAGAAATATGCTGTACTGGGGGTATGTTTGAATGTGAATGTGCATATATAATAGAATTTCTACATATCTATTTTGTTCATCTGTGAGTTGTTTTCCCTTCCATACAAAACCATGAACAAGTACTAGCTGAGTGTGAATGAGACTCACACAGGTTTGTAGTAAATTCCAGACTCCAGGGACACAGACATAAATGTTTACATACAAACCAGTTGTTATTTTCATAGAAAACTGTGAATACACAACCAGGGAGATAGGGATAAAAACCTGTCCAAACCAAAACAAAACTAAACCCCAAAACAGCAGCTCCCTCATGCCTGTGTCATTGAAGCATTTTTTTGTCTGCGAATCAATAAAGGTGTGACTTATTGTAAACTGAAACTGACTACAGTGATTGCAGGGATTAATGATCATGACAAACTGACCCAGTACATGCATTGCCTTGTCTAACTGCATTGTGACCCAAGGTTACACTGGTCAACAAATTGAATTTTTTATTCCCCTTATTTTAAGTTGACAGGACTTCTAGCTTTAACAACCATTACAATTAAGAAAGTACATTTTAAACATTTTAATCATATTTGAGAAAGTGTATTTCTCCATATCTCTTTCCAGATGCTCTAGAAAGCCTTGAAACCCTCTTTTTTTCCTCTTACAACAAATACACAGTGGTAATCCCTCATCTTTCAAATCTTAATCCTAGACCAGAAAGTCCTATTGTTTTATTCCGTCTTGCATTCCTTGCTTACATTTGGTAAGCTCACAGCCGGTAATCTATTTCTCAGGTCCTACTTCCTGTAATTCACACTTTGACACATAAAGAATATTAACTTTTTAACTCTTCCAAAGGATTTCTAAATGAGTCAATTTATCATGTTGGGTAGGGAGTCTTAATCTCTTTGGTCTGTCAGGACTGAAAGAAAATTTGTCATGCCACATATCCCACCTTATCTTTTCCCTTGTTATCTCAAAAGGTCTTCAAAGTGTGTAGCTCACTTTCATCCTACATGGCCAGGCTTCATTCTTTCAGAGAGAAACAATGGGAAAGCAAAAGAGAAGGGGAGCTTGGTTATCTAACACAAAGTGTATATCAAAGCTAATGTTACTCTCCAGAAACTGAAATGTCAGATCCAGAGATCAAGGACCAGAAGTCAATTTTAACCTACAAAAATTAATTTCACCAAGGAATCTGTTCTATATTTTACAACATTCAAGAGGCAAAATTAATAAATGGAAAGCTAGTTTCTATATCATTGAATGTAATTTGCAGCATCACATTAAGGACCATCACAAAATTCCCTGTGCTTTAGCACAATAGTCCTTCAAGGCAGACAATGTGAAATTCACCACTTACTTATGTCTTAATTATTAAGGCATACACAGAAGAGTGACAGAATATGCCCATTACACAGAGAATAGCAGGAGCAGCAAAAAAAAAAAAAAAAAAAAAGACTTCCCATGCTGTAGCAAATTAAAATATTTCAGGGAATTTCTCTTTAAACAAGTGTGGCCACTGACTGCTGAGCACGAGTCCCTCCAGCAGAAGTGGCCATGAGATCAAGAGATTCTCTTCCAAAAAGGGATTGAAAATATTTCAAAACACGTAAATGTTTGCTGAAGAGGAAGACAACAGGTTCAGACACATGTACGATGATGTAGGATCTTGCAACAGAATTACAAGTATCAGGTTGATAAATTACAAGCATGAAAAAGATCGAGACTTATCTTCATGCAAGTATAGGAAGTTGTAAAGAACATATATGACTTCTTAATACCGCAGAGTTTTTCCCTTTCCCTGATACTTCAGAAGGGAAATAACAGTTTCTTTAGCAATTCCTGTTACAGGAAATAATTGTGTTCTAGCACACAGCTGGCCCGAATAACTTTTAACCTCTGATAAATGAAGACTTCTAAAACATCCCTCCAACATTCTCCAAAGTTATAGTTGCACATCCTTTCAATACCAGTAATGGAAGGCTAACTTTTTCTGTACACAAGAGTTCATGTAGGGCTTTAAAAGTCACTAATACAGTAATGCTCTACATTTTCAAGTCATTTAAACTCTCTTCTAAATTTCCGCTAGGATCCTATTGCCTACAAAACAGACAATAAAAAACTTGAAGCAGTACAAGTTGTCTTCCTTTTCAGCAAACATTTACACATTTTGAAATCATCGTTGTTGCACATATTAAGCAGCATGATAGAATTAATGAGAATTCTAAGAAATTGCATTTTCCTTTAATCTTTTGTAAATGGGCTGACTCAGAAATGCCCTTTGACAGTAGAAACGGTTTCTCCTCACATTATTAATTTCTTTTAGTTCAGCAAACTCCCTGCACAGAACATTGTTCATGTCATTCTTCAAAACCTGTCTGACAGTTTTGAAAAATCCACACAAATATTGGGCTGATATGGACAAATAGAATTTAATGCACCAAAACCAGCCAAGTGTTTATTTTGATTGCATTTGCAGTACTAATGTAATGTATGTTCTTTCTAGACAAATCAGGAAATCTGTTATTGCACTTAGAGACAACAGAAACACTGTATTGAGGGGACATGCAGAAAAGAGAGAAAAGAGTGATAATGCAAACTAATTACAATAACTAATATGATAAGCATTGCTATGGCTATGTGACTTCTGTCATACTGTCTCAAGCAAGATTAACTTGCTAGTCAAGCTATAAAAACTGGCCATATACATACTCTTAAATTTCCTATTTGGGAAATAACCCATACTTGCTTAAAACATAAAGGCTGGGTATCCACAAAAATAGTTGAAACAAGTTTGCTTCATTAGTTAAGCTTGAACCCAGTTAGTTGTCAGAATGTAACTGAGGAGCTGATTAAATCATGTTATCTGAATTGCTTCTGGTGATGTGCCTATAACATCTTTCTAGGGATTAGCTGCAGCTGATAGGATGATAGCTATGAACTTGCATTGCCTTCCTGGAAGATGTTCGTTGGTTTCATTTGAATATACAATTAAATTTTTATAAGAATTATTCCCTAGGTAAGTCTGCTGAATAAGTACCTTCATATATTAGTGTGATTTTGCTAACTTGCTCCATTAAATAAGTTTTCTAATATTTGACTCTATGTTTTAGTCTTTATGAAAAGACATGATGTAGTTCCATATTTTCTTTTTTTCAGACATATCATATGAAATCTTTAAAGATTTTCCAGGACAGCATGCGTGTTTTTACACTGGCTTATCTTGCAAGAAAATTCCTGAAGCTATTTAATTGAGAGAGATTTCTGGATTCCCCTGACACAAGAAGCACTTGCAGTCTGACGTGGGGTTTTGCTGCCTTTCTGTTGCTTTACAGTCCTTGGGATGTCAAAAGTATGACAGATATTAATACAATTTCTAGTAAAATAAGAATTAACATTTACTGCTAAAAAGAATTTGATGGAACTTCGTAGCACTACATTTGTTTGACAAGTCATTGCAATTCATAGCATGAGTTGTCAGCCACTAATCCCACTATGCTGCATTTCAGATAGAATCTATGCTGTAAGATAT
This sequence comes from Melopsittacus undulatus, assembly GCF_012275295.1. Taxonomy (NCBI): domain Eukaryota; kingdom Metazoa; phylum Chordata; class Aves; order Psittaciformes; family Psittaculidae; genus Melopsittacus; species Melopsittacus undulatus. The sequence goes on along the minus strand of NC_047530.1, from coordinate 42,981,243 downwards.
AAAAATTGAGATAAAGGCTTTGTGTCATTTTAGTAGTAACATTTTCACAAATCTCAGAACTGAAAAAATCCAGATTTGAAGGCAGCAGATAATAGAAATTTTCACTTAACCCCACTACAGGACAAGGAATCTTAGCTGAGCTGGTGAAATATTAAACCAACACTTCAAAGATTATTTTGTATGGAAGGGATGCACAAGTAACAGTTTCTTGTAATTTTTGACCAATTAGAAAGAAAATTGGGACATCTGTTTACTTTTGAGACCTTTAACATTACATTAGTATTTGATTAGGCATGGAAAAATTGCTTTGCAGCTTAGGGGATGAAATACAAAAATGGTTGACTTAAAGTCATTATGACCATACACTAAAATGGAATCCTCTACTGTTTGTTAGAGACAGCTAAAATATCTGATGTTAAAAAACAAAGTCTGACTACTTTTCTATTTGGAAATTCCCTGCATGATCTCATGAAATTTAACTCTATATGGATGCCTTGCCCTTTTCTTCCATGACAACCATGAATCTCATTCTTTCCACTATCACTTCTCCCCTGAAATGCCAAGTCCTGTTGCCTTTGGAAGGTCAAGGTGGTCCAGTGTATCCTCATTTCTCTACTGTGATTTTTTAGTCATTTTGTGCCTCCCATGTTCACTGAATGTCTCCTCTACTGGGTTTTATCCATGGGAAGTCGTAAGTCTTCTTTCTAAAAGTATGTCTTATCCTATTCCATGTTGTTCTTTTGTAATACAGGTCTCTTTCACTTCAGCTGAGTATCCCAATGCTCAATTTCCAAATTTCAAAAGCAGGAACAGGAAAGACTTTGAAGAGCTTCTGGATTTTTTTCAGCTGAGCTAAGAAAACAGCTCAAGTTAGGCTGCCTGAAGTACTGTTTGCAGTATGAATTCTTATAGTAAAAACCATTCCAGGATATGAATATTTCTGATGCTTTAATAGGATTTATCTTCTGTTCCTTGACTTCTCCCATGCTTTTAGGAGGAAGAGTTTGTGTGTTTCACAAAGAGCAGTTTAATGAAATCTGACACTGACAAGGCACTCTGTCAGAGCCACACAGAGATGCTTTTGTTCCTTACACTAAACCAGAGAGTGTCAGAGAACTGTTTGAGCATAAGGCAACAGACATTTGCTTCTCACAGTTGCTGAAGCCTGTGACAGAAGGCATACATACACATCATTCCCCAGAATACCTTAAACTGGATTCTTTCACTGTATTGATATAAGTGCATTTAGTCTGAAAGCTGACAGCTTAAAGTGCTTGTAAAATCCAAGCAAAGAAGCAATGAGCTATTACTGCTGCTTTGGCCCAGCTCTTCTCTTGTGTCTTCCTGTCTCCATAAACATTTTGCAATAAGATTGGGATTCACAGAAACACCATGAAAGATACATTGCTAGAGAAGGAAGGAAAGAAAAAATAGTCTTTGTCAGAACCTACTTTTGTTTAGTTTCTGATGCTTTCCATAAAACAAGAAATTAAAAATGTTTCCACTATGTTCCTGACACATTCTACTAGAAATAAAGAATCAGGTTTAGGCTTGTAGATCTCCATTCTATTCCTGCCCATTAATTTACTGTAAATTATTTTCATCCATGCCTTTGTTTATACCTATATGAAAGATATTTGCTATTTCTCTTTGAATTCTTGCTACAGAAGGATGAAAAATCACTACATTAAAGATAAATGCCTTTTATTACTATGGCTTCAGAACAGACTTTAGAGAAAAACCTGTAGCAAGATTAAGGATGAAACACCTATGTTAGTGGTCTAGCACTATGAAATCTTGTCCTAAATCCTTTCAGACATGCTGAAACACCTTCTCTACAACTTTGCCCTTGTGAGGTGGAATATCCTTACTTTATGTGCACTGCACGTCTACATCTTCATCTACAAAGAGCAAACAACTGAAGTCAATAAATAATGCAACAGGAGCTGTTCAAACCTGAAAGGGCAAGGGCTAAAGATCATACTTCATGCTAAAAATCCAGAGACTTTAGATGTGGAGCCACCTCTTAGCATGGGGGAGTTGTGAGTAATAAGAGGAAAATAATACCCAGTATGGAATGACTGTACAAAAGTGGGAGCTAGGAAAGCCAGTTGGAATAGTAAGAGAAGCCATAAATAACCTTGCAAATTTACTGTGCCAGACAGATGAAGGAACAGATTCCAGGAAGCATACACAGTCTATGAACATGAACACGAACACATAACCTCTTCCTTTCTTCCTACTTTCTCTCTTTCATTGCCTTTGCAGAGATTGCCATATAGAATGGAAACTTCAGGGGAGGAAAAGGGATTTTAATCTAATAACTACCAAGTTGATAAAATCAGCAATAGCTAACAGGGATGCTAAGAGTTACAGTATCTTTCCTGGCAGATAAATGGGACCTTTCTCAGCCATCTGTCTTACAAACAATCCCATATGTACAGCTATTATTTCACTTAGACACTGGCAGCTCTGCAATTGTTCATGGTCTCAGTGAAGAATAGCACCTGCCATGCAGTTTCTGTGCTCTGACTTTTAACAGACCTGTTTTCAGCTTGTCTGAAATAGAATAATAGAATCATAGCATAGTTGGGGTTGGAAAGGAACTTAAGATCATCTAGTTCTAACCCCCCTGCCATGGCCAGGGACACTTCACACTAAACCATGTCACCCAAGGCTTTGTCCAACCTGGCCTTGAACACTGCCAGGGATGGAGCATTCACAGCCTCCCTGGGCAACCCATTCCAATACCTTACCACCCTCACAATAAAGAACTTCTTACTTATATCCAATCAAAACTTCCCCCGTTTAAGCTTTAACCCATTACCTCTTGTCCTGTCACTACAGTCCCTGATGAATCATAGAATTATTGAATAGTTAGGTGTCATGGTTTGAGCATGTTTTAAGGGTGTTTTTGTTCAAGGTTTTTTCCAGCCAGGTGGAGGAGGGGAGTCCGGGAGGAAGGAGAGACAGGACACCTGACCCAGGCTAGTCAATGAGGTATTCCATACCATAGCACGTGATGCCCAGGATGCATACTGGGAAAGGGAGAGCTCTGGAGGAAAATGGAGGAGGGAGCACATGGTGCTCAGCCAGGCAGGGTGGAGTGAGTTATGGGTCGGTGGCTGGTGGGGTGTTGTATTCTTTTCACTTGTTGTTTGCTGTATCATTATTATTAGTAGTAGTAAATGGCAGTAGGGGTTTTGTGTTATGCCTTAGCAATTAAACCGTTCTTATCTCAATCCGTGGGGGCTACATTCTTTGGATTCTCCTTCCTAACTCTCCGGGAGTTGGGGGACTTGGTTTAAACCACGACATTAGGGTTGGAAAGAACCTCAAGATCATCTAGTTCCAACCCCCCTGCCATGGGCAGGGACACCTCACACTAAACCATGTCCCTCCCCAGCATCCCTATAGGTCCTTTCAGATACTGGAAGGCTGCTATGAGGTCTTCACACAGCCTTCTCTTCTCCAGGCTGAACAGCTCCAACTTTCTTAGCCTGTCCTCATATGGGAGGTGCTCCAGTGCCCTGACCATCCTCGTGGCTGTCCTCTGGACTTGTTCTAACAGTTCCATGTCCTTTTTATGTTGAGAACACCAGAACTGTATCATATCTCCGTAGAGGTGCACATGCCTCTAATAATTCCTCTTGTTTGTTCCCCATGCTATGGGCGTTTGTAAAGAGGCATCTGAGTCGACCTCTAAATGAAGTTGATTCATTGCCTGGAGTGGCTGGAATATCTCTACATTGCTCCAAACATTTATTATAGGTGCTGGCAACTGACTGGGTGTGTTGGGATGGAATGATGCCTCCGTCCCCCAACACATCTAGTTTAAAGCATCCTTGGCCAGTCAGGCAAGCCTCCTACCAAACCTACTCTTCCCCTTCGTTGTCAGACCAGCTCCAACAGCCCCCAGTAGACCTGGTCTAATAAATTGAATCTCATGTTCTTGATACCCAAACCCCTGACTATGGCACCAGCCTTCTAACCATTTATTAACCTGGCCAATCCTCCTAGCCTTTATCCTGGAGAATTGATGAAGAGACCATTAGAGCTGCAGAGCCCCTAACCACCTCTCCCAGGGCTCTGTAGTCGTTCTTTATGTTCTCTGGGCTACTGCTATCTATAATGCTGAACAACTGCACATGAGGAAGTGACAGAAAAGAACAGGTAAGATAAAAACCAAAGGTACTTACATTTCTTCATATGTAGGTTTGAAACCCCTCAGGACTTGCCTGAAATCTTGCTAGTACTCACTGTTAGAATTGCAGACAACTGTCTGCCTGGTTGTGAGAAAATACCAATGGTGTGTTAATTTTTGCTGGGATAGAGTTCCTTTTCTTCATAGTATCTTCTATGGGACTGTGGTTTGGATTTGTGCTAGAAACAGCTTTGATAGTACAAGGATGCTTTCATTACTGCTGAGCAGTACTTACATGGGGTCAAAGCCTTTTCTGCCTCTCACCCCACCCCAATAGCAGTAGACTGGGGGTGCACAAGAAGTTGGGAGGGCACACAGCTGGTCAACTGACCAAAGCGATATTTCATATGATATGGTGTTATAATTAGCATACAAATCGGGGGTAGGAGGAAGGCGGTGACATTCAGTTACAGCTTTTGTCTTCCCAACTAACCATTATGTGCTGTGGAGGCCTGCTTTCCTGGAGATGTTTGAACACCTGCCCAATGATGGGAAATAGTGACTGAATTCATTGTTCCTCTTTGCTTGCATGCATGCACAGGTTTTGCTTTAGCCATTAAACTGTTTTTATCTCAACCCACAAGTTCTCTCAGTTTTACATTTCCAACTGTATCCCCATTGCATCAGGGAGAAGTGAGTGAGTGGCTCAGTTGCAAGCTGGGGTTAAACCACAAGTGGCGAGCCCTCCACCATTGCTGTCCTCTTCCCTGGGACCTGCACCATCAAGCGGCTCTTTTGGCTATTACTTCACCACCTCTTCTGACTTGCTCACATGGTGACTCAGAAGTCTGCGATACTTACCTCATCTTGCCTACCCTCATGTCAGAATTTAGCCACTGTTGATTTGCAGCACAAACAGTGCTCACACTTCCTTATCCCTAAAGAGCAATACTGGGATGCTTCTGAGCTAAACTCTCTTACAAACCTCAAACAACTGTAGCAATTTACTGTTAAAGCTAAATGCTTCTTATCAGAGTGCAAATCGTACCTACACCACCAAGGACCTCACAGATGTCATGTATGTTTCCAGATGCTGTATTTAATACAACTAGTAAAGGTTTTGGAGAGAAGGAGTCTCATTAAGATCGTGATACTTCCCACAAGCAAATGAACTTTTTTGCAGAAAAAGGATTTTCTCATCATGTAACTCTAAAGAAAGCTTTACTGCATCTCTTCTTTCTGAAACTGGAAAAAATCCCAACTTATTGATATAGCTGCAAACCAGCATGCTAATGTTAGCTGCATATGTGGAAGATTTCCTTTTTGCTATAGTATGAACTGTGAACATTATCTGGTTTATTTTTACCACATTTCCTTTCTGTTCTGTCAAGAACACTTAAGACAGCAGAAAACTCTGTCCTCCCATTGTCAGCAGCAACACAATTTCAACACAATATAGGCTTGAACTTACTTCTTCTGCAAAAGTTACCATGTGAGCTACCAGAGACCTGTGAAATGGTTTAAAACATCAATTAGAATTTTGTTAGATTGAGTCTCTTCCATGACTCAAAGAAAACAATACACAGAAAAGATTAGGCTGGTGATCAAGAAAAAAAAATGCCAACATGGTAAAACTGATCTGTGAAAATGCTCAGAAAATGAGGCAAACGTTTTCTTTTTGTATCTTAAAAGATAAATGTACGAAAAAAAATGGAAAAGAACTGACAAATTGTTATGTGTGAACTACAACAAAATGCTGCTTCGATTTTGCCTCTGATTCACCAGAGATCTATTTCTTTTACAGGAAGTTTCATGCAGTTTGGGCATTGGTTATATACGGCTGCCACGGATTAAGCCCAGCCGGCAACCCAGAGCCACGCAGCTGCTTGCCTGCTTCCCCCCCCCCCCCCTTCCATCCCCCAGCTCCCAGAGGGATGGGGAGGAGAATCAAAAGAATGTAACTCCCATGGGTTGAGATAAGCACAGTCCAGCAACTAAGGTATAACATAAGCCCATTACTGCTACCACCAATAATAATCATGAGAAGCGAAATAACAAGGGAAGAGAATGCAACCACTCACCACCCACTGACTGACACCCAGCCTGACCCAAGCAGTGATCTAGCCCTTCCGGGTAACTGGCCCCAGTTTATACAGTGGGCATGACATGCTGTGGTATGGAATAGCTCTTTGGCTAATTTGGGTCAGGTGTCCTGTCTCTGCTTCGTCTCGACTTCCCCTCCTCCCTGGCAGAGCATGAGACTCAGAAAATCCTTGGTCAGCGTAAACATTGCTGAGCAGCAACCAAAAACCTTGGTGTTATCAGCGCTGTTACCATGCTGAAAGTCAAAAACACAGCACTGCACCAGCTACGAAGGAGAAAAATGACTGCTACTGCTGAACCCAGGACAATGGCGTTCAACACTGGATGGATAACATGCATTCCAGCAAGATTTACCTATCAAGCAAAGTAATTTAACAAGGTGACAATATTTTTCAATGCTACATTTTTGAGATTAGCATCTTGGAATTAAGATTAGGACTGTTTAAACCTGAAAAAAAGAGAGATGGCAGCAATCAGTTAATATTCAATGATTTTTCTGCAAGTGGCCCTCAGTCAAATTCATAGAATTGTTTTTCTGTGTCTTTTTTTCTGAAGAATTCCACCTTTAGTTTTATTCCCATATAGCGATTAAAATTGCTTTTGCTTTGATAAAAAATTGTCAATAAAATTAGATGGCCAAAAGAAATTAGTAATAATTTGCAAATTGAAAGAAAATTAACAAAGTTCCTTTTAACCTATACAGCCTTTAGGCAGGGTGCCAACTTAAACCTGAGTTATCTGTTGTCTAGAATCATATTGGACACAAAATCCTTCAAACTAGTTCCCATTACTTCTTTTTGTAATTACAACATTCTTTCTATAGAAAGTGTTCATTATGAGAGTGGAAACTAATTTTTATTCAGTTTTGCTAGAGTGAGATATAATTCTGCTGGAGAGAAATATAAGTGTCATTGACAATTTATATCTTGCATAGACAACTCAAATAATCCAAGGACAGTTTTCTTCTCATCACAGTTAAAGTATTTAATGACAAAATCAGGGTTTCCAGAAATGACTCAAGAGAGCCAGTCCCGCTTTTTTTTCCCCCCAGAACAGCACAAAATAATTTCTACATCTTTGAGAACTTTTAAGGAACTGGTTACAACAGATACCAGCAAGTATTACAATTACCAGTATTACGATTCTGGTATATTATAGCAAAACCTACCCACCATTAAGATCACTTTTTAGAGAGCACATTTTTGTTAATATTTCACATAATGCACAACTTTTGCTAGACACAAAAGTAGCCTTTTTAAGACAGAGTTTGCGGTACAGTAGTGAAACCTAACAATATTTTTATTCTTTGCAGAACTTTAAAAAGATAGAGAAACTATTGATGTCATTACAATTTACAAATACATTCTTTCATATGAAACATTAACCTGAATTATAGTATATGTTATATACATGACTATCTAAGAATACTAGGTTGTATACACTACAAGCTCAGTTCCAGAAGGAAACTGCAATGCTGTAAGATTTTGGATAGACATTTATACACCTCAATTTTTTTTTCTATAAACTACCGTATCTTGTCATTTAATGAACAGCAAGAACAAAGTAAACACACAGACAAATCACTTTTCCTTCATTTAATAACACTAGGTTACTCAAAATTCCCATAGAAAATGGCTTTTGATGGTTGGATAAAAGTCCTGAGTTATGATACGTAACACAACACACTTAAGCGAAGAACAGAAAAAAAGAAATGCTGAAAAACTGTCAGTAAGACTAAAGCAATGTTTCAGAATAGTTCAACTCACAAAAGGTCTGGAACTTTACAGCACAACTGTGACCTTGGCCTGTCCAGCTGATATTCATGTAAACACCTGAAAATCTATGCCTTCTTATTTGAACTTAGACAACTCATTCTTTTCAGGTTTATGTGGATTTTAGACACAAATTACTGACAAGCTTAGAAGACCAGCTAGATGGCAGCAGTTCAAAACCTATTCCTTCTTTCTCTCAAGAGAAAGATGTGTGAGGTTAGCAGCAGAATGTAGTTATGAAAAGAGTGGAAAGGATTATGACAGAAGATAGTTATGTGGTCAAGAAGGACTCCCTGACTCATTTCTAATGCAGCTGTTTTTAAAAAATAGCCTAACATTTTGTCTCTAGGAGAAATTTAATATTTAATGAGGGACTGGTTTTCTGGTTAATTTGAAGAAATACCCATAGTTATTAGAAAAGTGCTCAGAAAGCCACTGACTTTTCCAGGGCAAACAGTAATTGTATGTAACTCAATGGAGTATTCAGAACTCATGTTGTTGATGAGCCTGTTCTGATTTACAACAGATGTGGACAAATTCTTTTTCAGTTGACAGTGCTGGGTGTAGTAACTATTACAGCTGATGCTAAACAGAACTAAATGATCCTATGGTGCTACAGAGATGACAAATTTACCCCTTCTCTCAATTCCCAGTGTGAAATTCAATAAAAAGCTTCATAGAAAACAGTTCAAATTACAGGAAAAAAACCCAGACAAACCAGATGCAAAGTCTGAATGCAGTCAGTTAACTAGATAGTGTCTTTAATTCAAATGAGAATGTTTTTGTAAAGCCAAGCATCTTTTCACAAAATGGGTATTTCCAAGAGATTTTCAGTTACTTCAGCTTGCAGTAACTAAAATACTCTCAATTACTAACAGAAGTTTTTAACTCCCTTACAAGCACTGCTCTGAGGATTTTAGACTTTTCCAAGTGTCATTTATAATGCAAAAATATTATTCTACACTGAAAATAAAAACTACAGTACATTCATATAATGCCAGCAATCTGGTAAGATAAGGACAAAAAACGGAGAGCAGGCATGTTTAGAAGATGAAGGCTGAAACCTCTGCTAGGATGTCTGTTTCCAGCTTACTGCTTAAAAAAAAAAACAACCAAAAACCAAAGAAACAAAAAAATGCAGCATTCTCCCCCTTTTCACTCTAAAGGTGTCTTAGATGATCTTGAATGTTAAGTAAACAGTGAAGGAAAAGAGTAACCTTTTTTTTTTTAAGAGAATACAGTGCATATATTGCATATAGTGAATACAGAATGAAGGAGTCACCCTTCCAGTGACAATATATATATTGAAAACTGAGACACAACCCAGAAGTTATGATACTAATGTACCAATACATGCTTTTTGAAAGCCTCTATATTAGAAATCAGATCACTAGCTAACACAAAAGTCATTCTAATCAGACAAGTTTCTGAAGTGTTGGAAAATAGTGCATTCTCATTTTCCCACGCCTTTGCATTCTCATTTACACAGGCTTTTACCCACAGAATCACAGGTAAAAAGATGATGAAATGTTATTATCAGATTGCAGAATTCTAGATTGTTTTTGAGGCACAGTTATGTTCACATTGATGTAAATCCTACTTTTCAATTTTGAAATCTCAAGCGTACATTCTGTAAGTTTCATTATACTATTCAAATAATCAATCCAGAAGTGAAAACAGGAGTATACATAATGCAGATATGAAATTCAGATATGCACTTGTGAATGCTGGTGATGGCACATGCAAAACTTCCTACATCGGGTAGAAGAAACAAGCTTTTCTGTTTCTCAGGACAAAACAGTCTATACTCCACTGGTTACAACACCAGGTGTATAATTCTAACATTCTCATTCTGCTGATGCTACATAAAATGAAAAGTATACCCCTTCTTTGGATTTTATTTCCACACGTATGTCCACAACCAGTTAAATAATTTTCCTTACAACTGGGGAAGAATATTACTATTTTAATCCTGATCAGCTTGTCATTTGGTCCAGTTCCCCTGTTTGCTTTCGCTCCTGTAACAAATGAAATACAGGTAGAAAATACTGCAGGACTGTGTAGCAATATTACAAAAGAGGAACAAAAGTCAAAAAGGTAGAAATGCAACACTTTTTCCTGCACAGAAACTGAAAGAATGCATCTCCACTGAACTGGAAGAAAAAAAGCACACAGAAGTCTGGTTCTCCTGTAAAAGATGCTGTATGTAGCCTTTTCAGTTTCTCTTGGGAAGATTTCAAGTTTGGGCAGTATCTCAGCATTTGTGCTTCATGGCAAGCTGAAAAAGAAAGAAAAAATGAATTAAAGGGAGCTCACGTAACAATAGCTATATGAAGCTAATGTAGCTAGCTTGGATCAGAAGATTTTGCAAACTAAATCCTCCATAAAATGCCCAAAATCTGTTCCTCCTTTGCACACAGATATGCAGTCATTCCCTTTACTGTGATAGATGAGCAAAGTCTTTGCCACACTGACGCAGCAGGATTTATTTGCTTTCATAGTTATATTTCCCAGTGTTCCATTATTTTGCTATTTGTGAGGACAGCTACAGCAAGACACTAGAAACAAAGACATGCCTAAAAGAACGATCATTTCAACTTCATGTTTTGGATTGTTCAATACAATCAGAAATTTTAGACCTGCTTAGCAGCTCTGCCATTACATAATGATGAAAAATTAAGGACTGATTGCCTTTCTATGTCTGTAATTACTCATTATTTCTATTTCAAATAATTCAAAACTGTGAATGAGAGGGAGGGGAAAGAGCTAAAGTGACTTAAATCCTGTATAAAAAGTGTAGATAAACTGCAAGCCAAGCAAATAACTGAAGTTCTAGGCCATGTATATTATCTGCAGATAACAGCATGCTAACAAAGCTGAGATAAGAAACTCACCTAGAAACCAGAACTAGCAAGAGCTAAGAACAGTTAAAATTTCCTCATTCACTATCAGTGAAAAGTCGACCAATAAATGACTCAACTTTAATATGAGCTTTTGATGCTCAAGGAGTTCTGTAACACACTCACCATAGTATCTGCCTCATTTGGCCTTCACCCTGACCCTTATCCATCAACATCCAATCTTCTTGCCACCATCATCAACCTGCAGAGTCAAACCACACTCTAACATACAGGACTACTCCACTGCCTCTCCTTCCTTGCCTATGCCTCCTGAAGAGTTTATAGTCATACATTGTAGCAATTTGACATAGCACAGTTGTGCAAGTCATCCCACCATGCTTCTGTGATTGCAACCGTATCATAGTTTTCCAACTGTGTAATGGCTTCTAACTCCTCCTGTTTGTTGCCAGAGTAATGCTCAGATATAGAAATTAATTTATGAAAGAAATCTGTATCCAGATACTGTAGGGGTGTATCTGTATCATGATACTGTAGGGGTGAAAATAATTACAGGCTGACATCTGAAAGTACATTTACTGTTTATTGAAGGCAAGTATAAAGCAACCAAAATCAAAACTCTGCTGAACAAAGTGCTCACACAAATACTATTAAGTTAAAATTGGGGCTTTTCTCACTGTCACTATTTTGCCAGAAAGCTCTAATTTTGCCATTTATGCAACACTCAGCTGGATCTCACTTTCCTGGTTTCACTGAAATGAGTAAGCTTTCCCTTCTGTACAAACAACATCTAAGGTCTCGGAAGTAGCTGCCCCTTAAAGGCTTAACCAGAAGACCATTAACAATAAACAATACTGTACTTATTCCTAAATGCTCAAATATAACCCAGACAACCCTGTTGCAAACGATAGCACATCACCATAAACCAGCAGTTTTCTCTAACATAATACATTCCTATGTGGCTGTCCCATACATTTTTGTGAGGCAACAGAAAAGGAGTTACAGGACTACTGCACTTCTGAGACACAATTCAAGACCTGAAGCATTAATACAAAAAATTTTGCAAAAAAAAAAAGAAAAAAGAAAAATGCTGTAAACCCCATTTTACCACATTATCCTAACGATCGTTAAATGACAAGTATTTGTTTCCATGAAACATAAAGATACTATTTTCTTCTTAAAAAGACAAAACCCAAGCATTTATTACAGATCCTTAACTACAATCCACTGAAAGACTGTCAGTCAGCTTGTAAAGACTTTCAGGCAGCTAGTAATTGGGATAACTTCATCAGGACATGATCTCATGTTCATCTGAAGAACAGCAGTAACCTCTAAAACTGGACTGGCATAAAGGTGTCATAAAACTCAGCCCCAGACAGTTCAAATGGAGATTACCCTTTTTTTTGCTCTGCATCACTTAGACATTTCCAGCATAAAATATTCTCACTTACTGCCACAGAGACATGTTAAACTCAAATGACTATGAACAAAATCCATATTGAGAAGTTTTTATTTGATTAAAAAAACCCAGCAAAACAACAAAACCCTTGTATTGTGGATGATTTTAGCTTCCCCACCATTTCTGCAACATTTTCCTTCAACTTTTGCTTTGAATTATTAACTCAGGGTTTTTTTAAGCTTTTGTTTGTAAATATGGTACAGCACAGGCTACCAAAGATCATATTTTTATTGTAATACTGTATGCATTAATCCTAAGATTTTCAAAATAAGATTTTCAAAGTATGATTCTCCTAAGATAACCTGATAAAAAACTTTGTTTCAGCTCACAGCATGTCTTCGTCTGTGGAACTGCTGTTCTACACATGTGAAGATAAAAGAGGAACACGCACTATTCAAATCTTATTCAAGATTCATACTGGCTCATATATCAAGAGCCATGTTTCACTTTTGAACTCCTTACCAAGCAGCATTCTATGCTTTATGCGAAAGCAGCAAACTTTTTTTCCCCTATCCTAGAAGCAGTGGTAGCTGCTGTTTAGGTTGGTTTACTAAGTTGGCATAGTTATCATCACTGTGTGTGGGAGGTGTTAGTGTTAGAAGAGTCCAGGAGCAGGCTTATGCCATACTCAGGCCACTAAGCTGAACCATGTTCATCTAAATGGACCACGAAGTATAGGATTATCCCAGTAAATATTAAAGTAATTTGTTTTGTGACATGTTAAAGACAACATAAAAAAGAGGTTTGTATAGAAGTGCAAGATACCAATCCAGGATTTTCTAATGTTAATGCAGTAGCCAGGCATTTTTTTTGGCGTAAGCATGATAAAGCCTAATGCATGTGTTAAGCAGCAAAACTATCAAACCTGTGTGCTAAAATAGTTAAAGACATTCCGAAAGCTTTTACCTTTTTTTTAAAAAAAAAAAAAAACAAAACATTTTAGCTGTTGTGGATGTGTTACGCAGCCATCCAATCAAATGCTTTGGATGTCGAATTTCCGTCAGAGATGGAAGTTCAGCACAATTATCCATGTGCAGATGTATCAGGCATAGTACTGTAATACCTTCCACCAAGCATAGAAAACGTCCATATATTCCTGAGACAGAATAATTCCTCAAAATCCTCCTAAATCATATTTCCAGACATAAAAACATACATCTTCAGAAACAGACAGATAATCACTGCTTATCAAAGGGGATTAACAAACAGTTTCACTCTACTGATGCACAAAGTATGAGTAATTGTGCCAAACAATACTGGGAAGATGGATCTGAAATAGGCTTCTGGAAACAGAAGACAGGTAGTTTCAATTCAAGCGGAAATGCAGCAAGCCTCAGATCTGCACACAGAAGTTACAAACCAGAAATCTGCCAAGTGAGGAAATGTATCAAGGAAAACAAGCCGTTTGTAAACAGTAATAGACTGCAATTCTTTCTAGAGCTTCCTCCTCCTGAAATAGACATACTCGACTTTAAGCTACTGAGAGCCTTATCCCACCCAAATCTTACCTTGTGTGCAGTTTCTGCAAACTGCTGAGCACTGTTTTTCAGCTCCTCTGTCTTTTCTTCTGCTCGACCTAGCCTTTCACCACGCTCATTCAAAGCCTGACTTGCCTTCTGTACTGCACTTGTCACACTGTCTGCTGCTGAATGGAGTATGCTGTTTCCTGCAATATCAAAAGAAGCTATTAAACATATGATTAGTATTTTATACAATTATTTTCATTTACAGTGTTCCAGAGCTGATGTGTTACCTGCTAATTTACCGTCCAGTTGCATTTTGGAAAATGGGGTAAGCTATTGTTTTCTCATTCAATCCATACTATTAGCAAATTACAAATAAGTACCATATGGTAACTGTCCTGGTTTGAGCAGTAGCAGTCATTTTTCTCCTTCTTGGTAGCTGGTGCAGTGCTGTGTTTTGACTTTTGGGCTGAGAACGGTTGCTGATAGCAAGTATGTTTTGAATTACTGCTCAAATGTTTGGTTTGTCCAAGGCCTTTTCTGAGCTCTTGCTCTGACAGGGAGGAGGGGAGGCTGGGAGGAAGGAGAGACAGGACACCTGACCCAGGCTAGCCAAAGAGGTATTCCATACCATAGCACGTCATACCCAGGAGGTAACTGGCAGAGAACCCGGAAGGGATGGAGCTCTGGGGGGATGGAGGAGGTATCGGTCAGTGCTCGGTCGGGCAGGGTGGAGTGAGTTATGGGTTGGTGGCTGGTGAGGTGTTGTATTCTCTTGTTATTGGCTTTATCATTATTATTTGTAGTAGTAATGGCAGTAGTGATTTGTGTTGTGCCTTAGCTATTAAACCGTCCTTATCTCAATCCGTGGGGGCTACATTCTTTGGATTCTCCTTCCTAACTCTCCGGGAGTTGGGGGAGAGAGGGGGGAAGTGAGTGAACGAGCTGTGAGGACTTGGTTTTAAACCGCAACAGGTAACATAATACTTGAGAGTAGACATAACTTAGCTACGTATTATTTTTTAAGCCTTATGCTCAAACATCATTTCAGGAAGCTATTCTATTACGTCAATTAAATCGTTCACAAGTGCACACAGCTTCTTCACAAGACTCTCATGTTAATATGGATTAGCTTTCTTTGGAAGTTCCACTATTTCCCTAGAGAATAAATGATTGACAGAACTGGACACACCTGTATGAAAACACCATTTACAACTGTACTCCAAACACTATTACCACAGTTATTTTACGCTGTTTTGATATATCTACCTTAGACCCTTCTCCAGGTGGGACACCTGCCATGTTTCATGTGACAACATAGTTTATTTAAACTTTAGTATTTGAAGTCCCACCAAGGCTCCATATCTTCTAAACCTTTAGCTCTAATTGCTTTACCATCCAAATCAACTTAGCAGTTTCCGAGTTTCTTCTCTGGCACACAATGTAGAAGTTTCTTCAAGTTTTCAACAGAACTGCTCCACATTTATCCCTTTTAAATGCTCACCTTTGTAAGTACTCCTTTCTATATTGCTTCTCAACAGAAGGGATTATACTTTTTCTGAGCTGCTGCTGAATATTTATAATATGAACCACAGCACTACCTGAAAACTCTCCAGAAAAAGTAACATGTTATCAGTATGAACTGATTAGTATGAAAAATTATTTTGTCCTAGCCTTTAAATTTTGTCAAAAAAGTACTAGTAAAAATTCGGCTTTTTGCAATACAGGAGTTTGCCCCTTGGTGCCTTCCACAAGCTTTCAAACTTAATGTACCTTATAGGGAATTTGTTATATAGGAATTTATTTAAACATATACAAAGGCACTGTGAGAGCCAGAAAGCCAGTACAGAGAGAGTATTATTAATCACCAGGCAATGCTGTCGCTGCCAGTTTTCTAAACTGCCCCAAATACTATAACTGCACAGAGCCTTTTTTCACAGTGCCAAAACCGAATACGTAATGGTTTTAAACGGATTATGCTGCTAAAGGTATAAAAACTAGTTCAACATGTGAAGCTGACCCAAGCAGTGAGGCAAATCTGCTGCTATAATAAAGTCTGCTGTTCTTACGGACATGGGAAGACTACTGAAAATGAACACAAACTCTCTGCTTTCATTGTTAATTTGAAAAAAGTGTCTACTTCAAAAATATTGCCAGGTTAGAAAAATAAAACCAAATAAAACCAAAACATTAACTTGAAGGGTTATTTTCCTCATGTTCATGAGGAAAAGAATAAAATCACCATTCAGACTCGTTTTACACGTAAAACTCCTTTCCTTAGAAATAGCAAACAAACAATGAAGAGCAAAACTGAAGGTTGCCCCAAGTAGCCTGTGGAACAACAATACCAGCCGCCCATGCAGGAACTCATTAAACTAAACCACTACTAGTATCAAACTATGGAGGTGGAGGAAGGACTCAAGAACCTACACACAATGACTCACATCTGATGAGTCAATATTAGAAATACCAAGCAGAGAGTACCCTGACCCCCTGTATACCAATACTGTTAGATTTTTTTATATCAGTAATTAAGAGTCAGAAATGAAACTTCTCCTTTCAAGTGGTCTCCAGACACTGCGGAGTCTGATAATGAAACCAAACAACTTTAAATATTTTATACTTTCTTACTTCAAGATTTTTCAGCCAATTGCTATTTTGTTCATAATTTGCTTGTTTAAAGACAAGTTCTTAGGAGATTATTCTGGCTTCTGTTCAGGTAGCTCTTCCAATAAACACATGTAACTGGGCAACACTGCACTGCAAATAATTTCAATTTTTTTGAAATATGATCTAAAGACTAACTTCTTGCATACATCACTGCTAGTTTTCTTGTACGAGATTTTTAAAAGCTCTCAACAATGGATTAACTGCTGTTCACTAGATCACAGAGCTTCTGCTTAACTCAAGAGAACCTGGGAACATGGAGAGATCGATAAAAGCAAGCATCGTTTGAAGACTTACAAATGTGCTGGGTGGTAAAAGTTAACATAGTTTTGATCTTTTTTCAATTTCAACAGGAAACTGTGGAATGAAAATATTCTGCATTTTCTGTATTCCTGAATATATCAGGATTTATAACCAAGGACTGATATCTATTTTTCCACTATCTTTTCAGCAGAGAAGAATGAACTTGGAAGTTTGGCACAACAATAAATTTTTTTCTTTCTAGCTAATACAATATTACATTCTCTCCAGGTAAAATCTGCTATATTTTTCTATGGGCAGTGACTTGCAGAAGCTGCTATTGTGAGGCTGCTTTGGAGAACCTTTTGGATAATCTTTTCCAATGGCATGTTAGTAAAACAATAGAAAAAAAAAGTCCACTTTAATCTGTAAGCAACACAGAAACCCATGTATCATGTATTGAATTTCATCACTATTTCTAGGGCATCTGTAGGTGGTTGCTGGTATGACTATGCCTTATCCTTGTATTAGTATCACTACAAGAATTGCAACACTTACACTGGATGTTTTGGAGAAACGTTCCTATGAACACACCACCTTGAACCTGTAAAATTTTTAAGCTGTTCTTTAGGAGGTAACTATTGTGATTTGAGATTTCCAGAGAAGTTTGTTCCACGGGTGAACAACAAAAACACCTGAACTGCACTCACTTAGGTGTAAACTTATGCCAGCATCTCTTTCCTAGAGTCTGGAAATACTGTTTTCCAGCTCTGATTAGTTTTTATTGAGGACCTGACAACTGCTGTTTAACCACCTACCACTCCCTCCTCAGCCCCTCCCCTAAAGAATCTGACAGATTTCAGGACTTCTCATCTACTACGTGAGAAATACAAGTTCCTTAATTGAAGACTGAACTGCTTTTCACTTAGATCTTCTCATAAAAAAAGATTTTATAACACTTGCAAGATGAGATAAACACCACCACAATATGGGTCTGGGTCAGCTGATGTTCTGAGCCGTTTTTAGCAGGAAAGAACTCACAGTGTTCCGAAGATGTTCTGCGATCTCAAATTTTGCATGGCTACAGTCTTCACCGTGAGCAGAGTCACATGCCTGTGTTGCTGCTTTTTCTAAGGTATATGGAGATCCATTTTTGGAGCCTATGTATCTTTCTACAGCTCTGCAGAACAGATCCCAGAAGTCTGAAACTAAACTAATCAAGCTTAATACAGTGACTTTCTTCAGTTTAATTTTGCTATCTGTAGAAGCACAGAAATATATTGCTAATTTATTTTCAGTTACTTAAAGAAGTGCCTTAAAAAGGTCACTTTATTTTTTCTTCTGTAATACTTTTATTGTTATTTATTATCTGAATTTGTCTAGCCAGCAGAGAAGACGACACAAATTTCCAAATCAATCAATAGCTACAACAGTATTACGATAGTAATACAATTTGCTCACAAAATTAAACATTTTATTTTGAATTTGCTGTAGTGAAATATAGACCACTGTATTTCAAGTTAATTAGAAATTGAAGTTTTCAACACAGAATTATTGCCTGGTTCAAATAATTGTTAAATATCAAAGTTTCTCTATGGATGCAAACAGAATTCAAACTCATGAAAACTTCATTTAATCTTCAGACCTACACATAATACGGCAATTCTTATTTGTCATTAATTTTCAAATTTCAGGCTTGATAAAAATTACTACAGACCCCTGCATGTCTGAAAGTGGTTTGAGGTTTCGTAGTCTTTCTGTTGTTGTTGTTTGTTTTCTTCTTTCTTACCCACCTCCATCCTGTTTTTCATAAAAGGTTTTGAAAACCAACCACTCATAATTACTGCACAGCAAAGTTCCACAGTATTTCCTTGATAATAAACTCATTTGTTGCTACTTTTAAACCTTCCAATAGACTGAAGAAAAAAAAATCATTACAGCAGCTTGTATCAGTCAGGTTTTTTTTTTAATTTTTGTTTAACTTAATGTCCTTTTCTGTCTTTTTATCAGTGAAGGGTTGCTATTTTTGGCATTCTGTTTCTGCTAAGCCCTCTCTCTCTCAGAGAGAGCCTGCTATGCTAAACCTGAAGGTACTCAAGCAGCAGGAAATTGAGAGGGAAGAAATCCTCTAGTGTGGGCTGCTGTGTGGGAATTTGTACTTGTTCCAGCTAAATATCTTCACCAGCAGTACTGATGAACAGCATGCAAGTAATCAGGCTCTGTGGTCTGCAGCACACAAACACCCCTAAAGCAGGCTTCCCTAAACCTCCCTGAATCTACTAGGGTACAAGCAGTCCCACTGCAAAATTTCTCTCCATGTTGGAGGATGAGACCTGGAATTTGTCCCACAGGAAAAATGAAGTGTTTCTGAACACAGCAGAAATCAGATGATTCCTACAACATTATTTTGGACTCGCAAAACCTAGAACTAGTCCCAGGAAGTCTCAATCCTGAGTTACTACTTCTTGCCAACAGTAATACTTTGTATGCCCACTTTATTTTACTTTCACTTTAATAAATTTAGCTACAGGTAGAAATTTACTGAAGTCAGCAGTTTATTCTTCTTCAGACAAGCTTCCCTTAGGACATGTATTCCTCTCTCTCTCCAAAAGCCCTAGAAATTGGTAATTCTGTTTGGCAAATAAGAAGTGATCACTGCTGCCAAAGACAAAAGAGATTTTGGTCTGATTTTGTTTGAATGTTCATTAGGGTTCCAAGAAAATTCTTGAAGATGTTGTTTAACAAAAATTGATGGACATTTAAGAAAATTGGCATATTCAAAAATGGCTAAGAACAAGGTAAATGTATAGGGATAGTTATCTAGCATCTTCTCAAAATCTCCAGCTGTCTGCGGCCTTTTTTTGTTTGTTTGTTTGATACATTTCAGACACTTCTATCAGCAGGTAAAATCCTGTATTTCGTACATCACTTCATTAGCACAAGCTGAAATATCTATCCAAATTCTACTCAAAATCAGATTTTTTCTTCTCATAAGAAATATTCAAAAAGAGGAAATATTTCATATAGGATAAAAAGACAGTGACTACTATAAAGAGTTGCATTTGTTATGAAAAAAAAAAAATCTGTTTTGAATGAAAGGCTGTGGTGGGTTGACCCTGGTTGGCAGGTATGCCCTCACCCAGCTGCTTGCTTACTCCCACCCCATGGGATGCGGGAAGAAAATCAGAAGGGCGTAAACAAGAAAACTCAAAGGTTGAGATAAAACCAGTCTATTAAGTGAAGGGCAAGGGGAGGTAATGGGACACAGGGACAAGGACAACTCACAACAAAACAATGGATGGAATGATATGATGGAAAAGGATGGAAACGATAGAAAAGCAGTCATTCACCACCAGCTGCCCAATGCCCAGCCAGTCCCTGAGCAGACCACAGTCCCCGAGTAATGGCTACCTCAGGGAAAGATAGCTGCTCCCCAGTTCTTACTGCTGAGCATGTTACACAGCCTTCTTGTTCAATTTGGGTCAGCTTCGCCACCTGTGTCCCCTCCCAGTCTATTTGCTGGGGGAAGGCAGAATGAAAAGCTGAGGACTTGACACTGCATAAGCACGGTTCACCTGAAACACGTGAGTATTATCAACATAGCTTTGGTTATGAAAAATACAGCATTATACTGGCCACTATGGAGAAAATGAGCTACATTCCAGCCAAAACCTAATTAAACCAAAGCTTAATTCACATTTTACCTGTCAAGGCAGTCCAAAGGGCTTCCACATCTCCAGACGGCTTTTTTTTTGGTTTGTTTCAAATGCAATTCACTGAAGTATTTACTCTTCTTTTAGCATAAACCCACACTAGGGAATTTCTTCCCCCTCAATTTCCTGCTGCTTGAGTACCTTCAGGTTTAGCACAGCAAACTCTCAAATCACCTACCTGATTTGGAAGTGCAAACCATATCACCCAAGGTTCTGTCCAACCTGGCCTTGCACACTGCCAGGGATGGAGCATTCACAAATTCCTTGGGCAACCCGTTCCCGTGCCTCACCACCCTAACCGTAAAGAATTTCTTCCTTATACCTAACCTGAAGTTCCCCTGTTTAAGTTTGAACCCATTACCCCTTGTCCTATCACTACTGTCCCTAATGAAGAGTCCATGTCTTACATGCCTCCATTCTAGCAGGTTAGTGCATTATGTTTCTCAATAAGATTTAACACTGCTTAACCAGAAGCAAAATCAACAGCATTGACACAGTGACTGTAAGCAGTACCTGTGTTTAGAAAAATCCTGTGTTTTATCTTCAGGGCATGTTGGCCTAACCTACCATTAGTCCAAGGCTTTCCATCACTACTGTAACTTCACAGCTGATCATAAAGGTTAACAGGACAATTACATTCTTCCCCTCCTTGTATATCACATTCACCTCCTTGCCAAGCGATTGCTACACATCCTTCCATATATATTTGTGTGCTTAGGGCCTCATTCAGGAGCTATTTTAAAATAAAAGAGGAAACCACTGCTAAAAAGTACCAAACAGATAAAAACTTTCTGACCTCTCAAATAGCCACAAGAGAGCTTTATTAAACAGCTCAAGTCAGTAAGCAGATTACAGAAACAGTATTTCTGTGACTACAATCCTATAAGATAATTCCTTCTTACAACTTTCCTGTTACAATTCCTGTATCACATGAATGGAATGTTCTCTAAATAATTTCAGTATTTAAATTACCAGCCAGAAAGGATGACTAAGTGATGTGAAAGACAAAACATACATAGCAAGTAGTATCTTTACTGAATTCATTAATTATAATTTTGAAATACTTGAACCTGAACTTAAATCTGAACATCGATTTCTCTATTTATCTTTCAAGGATAATGTACTTCCCAACTTAAATTTGAACCTTAAAATCTAGAAGTCTCCTAGTTAAGCCTGTATGGGAGGGTTTTCATGGACTTCTGCCTTCTTTGAAAGTAAACAGAACACTTATGTAGGTCTTTGTACCTAAATCTGGAAAGTTTATAACCTTCGAAAGAAGCATTAATTATCAAAGTCTGGTGACTGCTGTGATGTAAGCGGAATATATTCAGCACTTAATGTGTGATTGGTAAAAGCTAAACTAAGAGTTGCTGAACTCTCAAGTCATGGATCAATCTTTCACCTTCATAAAAATCTGATTCTGCCCAGGAAAATAATACAGGTTTCAGAGTAACAAGTGGTCTCAAATTAAGACTCATTACACTAGTTTCCCCTGTGGGGTAGGCAATTTCTTCCAACACAAATGAATCTTTTAATATCCATTAATGCAAATAGCATCCAAGAACAGCTGTAAATAGAAAAACGCAGGGAAATACTGCATATCATTTTGAAGCAGAAACACTTGTAGACTAAAAATCCATCTGATCTGTTATTTTGTCCAAAGCATACAAGACAAATAAAAAAACCACCCTATTGTATTATAAGCATTCTTTAAGCCTCTATAAACTTTTAAAATATGACTTCGTATTTTTCATTCCTCCTAATTTACAGCATTTGAAAAGAAGCCTATAACATGAATTCTAGTAATTTAGAATATTTTATACTGTAACACCATGTTCTAATATAATCCTAGTTTGTCACTTCTTTGCTTTTGATTTTGTTATTTACAATGCATACAAATTCTTTTTACATACCTGTAATCTTGTACTTTTCAGTCCAAAAAGAGAGCCAAATTTAACATATCTCAGTTCTCATACGAGGAATGAGAATATTTTATTCCTGCTACTAGTCAAGTAATATTTATACTGTGGGAGTTAAACAAATGCTTCCAAGTTCTAAGAATAACAGAAAAATCACCTTATAAACCTTAACATTATACCCTTTATTAAAAGGTCCTACTGATCATCAAGAATGCAGGAAGTGAAATGATAATCCTAATTGTTTAGCTGAAAAACCTTCATCAAGAAACAACAAAACAAGTAAGCTTTATTGACAACTGAGATCAGTTTCTTCCTTTCCTCTCACTGGCCATGTCAGCTCTTTAGATTTGTTAGGTACACTACACTTCTGCACCATTATCAGCAGGAACCATGCAGAGCAATCACAGTATCCAGGTGCTCACTAAATAACTTAGAGACAAAGTTCATAATGAATGGAGTGGCAATGGTTCCTGAAAGGAGATAAGGGAAGTCTGAAAAATACTACTGACTTAACTCAGCATGAGTGGAAGGACATGCTACTGAAACCCTGTCCAGGTCAGGATAGCAATGACTTAACTGCAAGCTTAAGTCAACACTTAAGAGAAGTCAACCTCCATACTTCCCTGGCCAAATCCAAAACCAGCTTTAAAAAGCATCATTTCAGCCTTTTAGAAGGGAAAGGAGGGGAGGAGGAAACAGAAGACAGAACATTGTTTATATAGGGCTAAAAACTGAGGATATGCACTGGTAAGCAGAAACAGCAACGAGCTAAGGTTCTCATTTTATATTTTTGTTAAATGTAAATAAAAGCAAAGAGGCAAAGAAATAATTTGATGATGTATTTTGTTAATAGTCTGGTAATGGAGAGAGAATGGAAAATATTACATAGATCCATCAACTATGCATTATTTTAATGAAGAAAAAGTTCTAACAGAATGAAGAAATGAGACAAATGTCTTCACAGACTTTTTTTGTAGCCCAATAGCCGCACAGGATCTACTATGATTAGCTAATATATTTGGTCTTTCAGTAGCTTGAATCAGCTTCTAACCTTCAATAATGGGAAAGTTAAGTCATTTCAGGGACTGTCATTTCAGATTCGATTCTACCCATGGGAATCAAAATAGTGGTGTCTATACCAAGCCTCTTCTCTCAGGATGTCCTACAGCTGCACAGTTGTAATGCAATGCATTAAAGTCTACAGTGAGTGAAGGTGATGTAGATGCAATCTGTTTTGCATTTTATGAGTTTAAATACTGTGAAGAGAAAGTAATATAGAAAAATCAATAAATTCTATACTTAGAAAATTACTATCATACCACAATGAGCATTCTGAAACAAGCCTTCTGTAAGTAATTCTGAGCAGCAAACACCCCAATACTTTGGTGTAAGTCATCAGGACTATAAAAAATCTTCTATTTCTTAATGTTTTATATTAAACAATAATGCTAATCTGTGAAAACAAATTGTAAAAATATTGCAACTAAATTTTATGTGTTATTTTTCAAATGGCTTGAGTAGCTTCAAGTAATTTTCTTACTTATTTGCTACCTAGACTGACCATCTGTAACTCTGTACTTTACCTCTTCAGGTTAGAAATCTAAACAGTTTTGAGCCTGGGTTAGGAGAGTTTTCATATATATATATATATATATATATATATATATATATTAATTTGTAGACCAGATGAAAGATGCTAGACACTCTGAAACTAGCTTTTTCTTCTAAACCAAAGAAGAACAGGGAGTGACAGTCTATTCAAATGTGGACACCAGATACATATAATTAAGCTAGCATGGAACAGCTGTTAAAATCAGGGACGGAAAGCAGAATTAGAATGGGCATTTTATCCAACAGCATTGGCAGCAGACTTCTTTGTTTAAACAGTTATGTATACAAAATTGAAATAGAGCAGAGAGATGTACACACAGAGAGAGAATTGTTCAGCAATAAAATAATTTATATTTCTCTATGGTAGATTCAATTTTGCCGGACACAAAATTAAGTATGTATTAACACATAAAGAAGCAATTTTAGTTCTATTCCTTTATTCCTTTAACAGCCTCCTGAATCTGCAAGTTCTACTCCCAGTGACCTGGAAAGGGTTATGTTCTATTACCATACCAGTGTGAGAATGTAATTCAGAGAAAAAACTTGACTTTTTTTTTTTCCATTGTAGTAGCATATTCAGACTTCTATGTTTTCAAATGCCAGGATTACAAGAAGGAAAACACAAACTAGTAAAACCAAATCTGCAGTCTATATACTGTAGATATTATGAATTAAAATGCAAGTATCAAATTAACATTGCATCTGAACACTTAGAACAAAAAAAATCAAATGTTAGCAAATAAGAATATACAAACAAGGCCATCTATGCATTGTTATACCAATATGGGAACTGCAAAGGTGGAGATGCTAAAATCCTTCAGATGAGAAATGACCTATGCTATCAAACTAGAAAGAGCCATTGCTGTGAGATCACACAGTGGGGATATATATACACTGAACTGTTCCTATCTGTGTCAAGAGAAGCACAGAAGACTGAAAATGTCAACACTAACAAATGCCTACTGTTATGGAAATAATACTGGACAAGAAGTGCAACATTACTATACATCTGAATGAAGTATAAGTAATGTCACTGTCTTATGACTCTGAAAGGAACTGTTTAAGAAAAATGTGGCAAATAGGTTTTTACCCAAAGACCAAGGAGTGGTGAGACACACCAAGTCTTAGACTTTCTGACTGGAAGTGGAAAGAACCAAAAGTCAAAAGGATAACAAAAGGATACTCTGAAAAATCCCCAAAAAATAACAATTCATTAAGCATGAGGAGGTTCTGAGCAACTCATTACAAGTGAACTAGTGGCTCTGTGGTTTACAAACAAGCTGAGGTCAAATTGTTGGAGCACTGTAATTTTAAGAAAAAGTATTATTTAGTGCTTCATTTGAGTTTTCTTGTCTGAAGCAGCCTATAAATTTACACAAAGTTCATTCTCAAGGATTTAAGAAGCTCATAAATACTAAGAAATTGATTTGGATGCACACAAAAATGTGTCCATAGGGGTATCTTCAGTAGTTTATTTTCAGTTATTACTACTGATGCACTACTTGCATTCATTTTCCAAACTGGGACAAAGAGGTTCATTAAATAAAGTAACAGTGACCTAAAGAAGAAATGTGAGAATTATTGGGTTGCAGGAACACAGAAGGAGGACTTTAATTTCTGAAACAGCTGGGCATTCAGATGGTGCAGTTTTCCCTTTTAAAGACCTAATTTGGCCATCATCCAGCTCCTCCCTCCCCCCCCCAAAAAAAAAGTGAAGCAATTCTGTTTTCCATTTCAAATGGATCTGAAGTCATTATGAACATAGACATCACCTTTTGATGTCAGAGTACAGATAAATCAAAACGAGTTTTATTAAAGGGGAAGAAACGTTGGCTTGTCTTACATGGTTAAATGCAAAGGTGAGCAGAATACAGCTTTCACTGATTGATTAATGCAGAGCATTAATCAAACCAGAACTAGCATCCAGCTCATTTTAAGCAAGCACTAATGACCCCAATGCTTTTAAAATACATATACAAAACCAAACATGTTTTATGTGTTAACCAAACATACGTTATCTATACATAAATACATCTGTATATGTATAAATATATTGAGTATGTGTAAGTCAGAGCTGTACCTTCAAAAGCTATCACAACCACTAACCTAATGAAGTTATGAAAGGTGAAACAGTAAAGGATATGTCAGTAAAACAAACCAGGGTCAAACTGGCAGCGGATAGCTTTGCCAAATCAGCATAAATTACATTCAAGATAAATTTACCTCTGGGGTAAGAAGCACCTCAAGTAATCCTTGAGGCGGGCTTACAGGAGTGACAAATTGAATATATAGTAACTGAGGTGTGCTAAAAGCAGTCAATCAGTAAAGAAGAAAAAAATTAACTTCTCTTCAGCTTACTTATCTGCAATTTTCTTTAGGGAAGCACAGAATATCAGCTACCCACAGCAAGCATTTCAAAGATGCTTTAAACTTCTTAGAAACTTCATCATTAGTTCATGAGTCTGGGCAATTGCATACAGTAACTTTACAGCTGGAGGATGTGATTTTATGTGTTCAATGTAATGCAACATGGGACCCATACAAGTTTTTACTTCTCACAGGTAACACTGTGATACTGTGCCTTCTCCTGTAATCAGACTCATGGCATAACTGACATGCAAGAAACTGACTTCTCTATCAACATTATTTTTACAAGCTGTTCACTTTCATCCACAAAAGCACTTTTTCAAGCAGAATGCACCAAAACAGTGCAGTAACTTGCAAGGCATAATAAACAATACAATCATTTTAAAAGCAATTTCCTAGACAAATATTTATCAAGGTACAGACGCAGTGAAACAAAATACACGTAAGCATATAGCTCAAAGGTGCTGGAATGCACTACAGATACTGCAGCAATTCAGTAGAACTGAATTATAAACCAACTGTATTTTATTTATAGAGGAGGGAAGTGAACAGAACTGCCAGAGGGGATCAGACCAGTGGTCTACCTAGCTGTATGCATTACCACTTTCCCGAAGGGATGTAATACAGGCAAACTGGATCAACTATGCAACGAATTCACCCCCAAAGCCTCAATGAGTTTGCTTGACGATCAGAAGAGCAAGAAAATAGATTACTTCCAATCTTTGTTTATATTGAAAAATTATGATTATATTCATATCTTTATATAGCTAATCTTTTCAATGTTTTTACACAGGCAGCACATTAAAGGAAGGGTTTTTATAAGCTTAGTGTTTTCTCATTTTCTTCTACATTTGATCTTTTTGTTATTTTAATGCTAATCAATCTTCAAGTAAAAACAAAAATGAGATATTGCCTAAAATTTTTCAAGACAATTACATTCATACACTGATTTTTTTCTAGGGTTCAACATCACCACACAGTTTTGATGTTGCCCCCCTTCCTCCAAAATACAGGACTGAAGTTTAAAGTGTAGTCAACATTACAGAAATCAGAAATGAATAATTAAAGTCTGAAAAATATATATCACAAAAATAAAGAGACAAATTGAGAGGTCACAAATGCCTTTCAGAAAAACCTACCTTCTTCGTTTCAAATGTACCTCCCCTGGCATTGATGCTGGGACAGAATGTCACAGGACTGAGGGTGTGTGTGTGGTGGTGGTGGTGTCAAATTCATTTGCTCAGAATTCATTTGGAAGTGAAATTCTCCAAGAACAGTATGTTAAATTACACGATTTTTCAATGGCTATCAGGTAAGACCTGAAACCAAAAAGTACCAGATATTGACAGGACGGAGGGGAGCAAGCATCTTCCCATCCTAACTCCTAACAGCAAGTTTTGCTTGCACAGTACAGTAAACACCACTATATGCTCACTGGCTCTCAAATGGGGTAATCTGAGTCAGCAGCCTATGAAAAAAAAGAGTACTCATTACCGTTCTTACACTGGCAATATATACTTGGAGGAGAAAGAGAATGAGCCAGTAATAACTCTTGCCAGCTGTCCCAGAGAAAAGGTTACAGAGGCAAAGATGGCCATACTTTGTACTTCTAAGAATATTTTAATTAATTCAGCAGAACTAAATCAGCTGTAAAAAGAAAACAAAAAACCAAAAAAGCCCCAACAAACTAAAAACCCAGCAAGGAAAAAAAACAAACAAAACCCCCCCCCCAACAAAACAAAAAACAACCCAAACCAAAAAACAAACCAACCCCACAGCAGAATTAAAAAAAGAAAAAGAAAACACCAAACCAAATCCAAGCCAAAACCAAATGACTGTTACAACCAATGCATGTAGGTGGGACAAAGCTTAAAACAAAACAAACCAAGCAAATGAAATATCTTGCAAGGTCATCATCATCTTCCTTCAACCTGAGGTCTTGCTCCTTTCCAAGGATTATGCACTTCTAATATACATCTAAAGGTGGCAGCAACTGTTTATTTTTACAGGTCCAGAATTCAACTTCTAAGAGCTGCAAATGCCGTATTTGAGGGTTCTATCCAGAAAGATTTGTCTGCAGTATGAGCCTAATGTTATGTCAAGAATTTGTTTTTTACATGGCTGACATAAAAGCAATAGTTACAGAAGACAGCCTAGCTTGCATTACCCTACTATCCTTATATGATACTCAAATGAAAATAAAGAAAAAAATGGTTCTGAAAAACAACATTACAGAGTTCTGGCCTGTAAGGGGAAGTACGTGTGTGGGGAGTAGGCACAAAGAGGAAAGCAACAAAGAGGTTCTGTAGTTCCGCAGAGACACCCAGTGTTTACTTATGGCTAAGCTCCTAAGCTCTTCCTGCAGAAACAGAAGCAGCATGAATTTCACTTTCTTCCCTTCTTCCCTTTAGAAAGGAATAAGGCTCAATAAGATAAGCTTGTAAACAAGCCCTTCAAGTTCTTTCATCTTCATTCCACTGGGAGGAAGTGCTCTTTGGTGTAATTTTTTTTTGTTTTGTTTTTGAAAATATGCATTAGTTACAAGACACACATTATGTACACGATGCACTTATCTGTATCATTACATACATAAGCATATGGGTGCATCCATGTATATATTCTAATACTTAAAATGTGTTTGTTGGGTATTAGAAGTTAAAGTGACTAACCACCCCAACAGAATATTTCTGTTCAAATCTCCCAGAAAGTTCATAAGAACATCACTTAAAATGTAAAGGCTACATTGTAGAAGGGGATGAAGTGACATGCTTCATCTGAAATCTCACTGTCCTAAAGTTTAAGAATGATCTGAATATACTGCTTTGGCTAATTAGCAAAATACACCTCCAAAACAAAGAAAACCCCACGAAGTTGCAAATTCTGAACTGAATTTAATAAATTTGAAGCTATATAATCAGGTCCCTTGGGCTGCTTGACTACAGCTGCACCTTACTTCTTTCAGTCAGGATGAATTTGAGATTGACAATGTATTTCACTGTACTTTCCATAAGAACTCTGACACTGTAGGTCTCTGACTAAATGGGTTTTGATACACACTGACCCATCCCTGGGCTTCAAATGATTACTAGCAGAACTGCAAGTACCTCCCCAGTGTCTGTGCTTGCCAACTACCAACTCACAGAACAGCTTCTGAAGTCAATGGTGTTTCTTTGGGTTAATTAATTACTTCATTTGCCTCAAATGGAGTAATAACAAACCTGTGCCTGAACTAATTTCACAGCATTACATATTACCAAGGAGATCTGCTTTAACTGGGGACTACAAGAAATAGGGAGAGGAACTTGCTACAAGGGCATGTGGTTATATGACGGGGGGAATGGCTTTAAACTGAAAGAGGGTAGGTTAGACATTAGAGGGTAGATTAGACATTCTTTACTATGAGAGTGTTGAGGCACTGGAACAGGTTGCCCAGAGAAGCTGTGGCTGCCCCATCCCTGGCAGTGTTCAAGGCCAGGTTGGATGGCACTCTGAGCAGCCTGGTCTAGTGGAACATGCTGGTGCCCATGGCAGGGAGGTTGGAACAGGGTGGTCTTTAAGGTCTCTTCCAACCCAAACTATTCTATCTCAAAGCTGCTATGGCATTTATTTTTTTTTAATCAATAACTGGAAGCAACATGGCTCCAACAGATAAATATAAATATAAAGTAGTACAAAAAAATTCTGAAGATGATGAAAAGATTAGTGAAATATATCCCCATGTATATCAGAACATTAGGAAAACTGCTAAACGAAAGAAAAATTCTCTTTTTCCACAATTCAAAAAAATGGTTTGAAAAACTAATTAAATCAATTTTTTTCCCATAATTAATTACCTGTATTAATTACCTGTATTTTCAACAAATACCAGTACGGGTGTGAGAACAATGCTTCCAGAACTGAGCAAGAATTTATGTGTCGTGGTGTAAACCAAATCCGCACAGTTCGTTCACTCACTCCCCCCCTTGCTCCCCCAACTCCCGGAGAGTTAGGAAGGAGAATCCAAAGAATGTAGCCCCCACGGATTGAGATAAGGACGGTTTAATAGCTAACGCATAACACAAATCACTGCTGCTACTACTACTACAAATAATAATGATAAAGCAAACAACAAGTGAAGAGAATACAACACCTCACCAGCCACCAACCCATAACTCACCCCACCCTGCCCGACCGAGCACCAACCGATACCTCCTCGATCCCCCCAGAGCTCCAGCCCTTCCAGGTTTCTCCCGGTTACCTCCTGGGCATGACGCGCTATGGTATGGAATACCTCTTTGGCTAGCCTGGGTCAGGTGTCCTGTCTCTCCTTCCTCCCAGCCTCCCCTCCTCCCTGTCAGAGCAAGAGCTCAGAAAAGGCCTTGGACAAACCAAACATTTGAGCAGTAATTCAAAACACACTTGCTATCAGCAAACGTTCAGCCCAAAAGTCAAAACACAGCACTGCACCAGCTACCAAGAAGGAGAAAAAAAATGACTGCTACTGCTCAAACCAGGACAATCTGTATGCATGAACACACACAAAAAAGCTTGCAATTATAGTATAAATACAGAACTTCCATAGAAAACTCAGTGTTGCATTAAGAATCTGAATATTGAAAGGAACAGATATTAAAATACTTAAGATGCTATAGTCTGTTTAAAGACAACGTCCAACAAAAGGAGTGCATTGCCTTTTATAATTATCGATAGTGGTTATTTACTAAGTAGGACTTTTTTTTCTGTAGACTTTACATTGCTTGGGGCTGACACACAAAGTCACTGGAATTTAGGGTTACCTATTACTTGGTTTCTATCAATTTTAAACTTACGCACAGTGTGCCTGTAACCAAGTGCGTGGAAGAAGTTGGCAGTGTGAAGAACAGCAGAAGCACTGTACCTGTGAAACTTATTAGTCCCTGGCCTAATACCTCATCTGTAGTCTTCACAGAGTGTGTGTACACACACGTACTGTGTCTGTGCACTATCAGAATGACAGGCAAAGAGTATGGAAAACAGTCACCATGTGGTTATCAGGCAGTAACTGAATAAGCCCAGCTACAAAGTTGTAAAAGAGAGAACACGGGTAAGCTTTATGTGACACAGCTGGGTCTAGTGAATGTTAAAAAAGTAAATGCAAAAGTCAAGCAGAAGTCTATGAACCTAAATGGCATTCTTCCCCCTGCCCCCTCCACTAATGACACTTGTTTAGGATAAAATGTTGATATCTGGGTCAGTTGAATGAGGAACTCAACTTCGGACAGGTCCATCTTACATGAGAGTAAAACCTTCAGAGGCTCAAATGTCAGGTGGTTTATTAATACTGACTTATTGGCAGGAAGGATGGGAGTGAGCATCACGAGCAAACGGATGACAAACAAAGGCTTCCGTACGAATGTGTTCTTCCATATGAAATGAAAAAAATTGCAGAGGGTATCTTCTCCCATAAATGCAGAAATTACTCCTCCCTCCTCCTCACCACACAAGAAATAAAACAAAGGAAATCCTAGTTAACGTGGAAGGGAAAAAATGAGAAGAGGAAGTTTACAATAAACTGTGCCTTTTTTCTTAGTTTGAGAATAGTAAAATAAAAGGATGATTGACAGAACAGTTCTGACTTACGACCACAAAGCTACTGGTAACCTCAGTGTCAGTAGTTAAAGTGTAAACTGGAGATGATTCTTCCCTTCCTAAGTTTACCTTTAGTGTTTTAGAGCAAAGGGATGCAAGACAAAATAACAGCCAGAAAAAGAACATATGAAGGTGGAAGGACGAAATATAGTTCTGGTAACAGCATACAGGAATATATTCTAGATTTATAAGAGAGGAACTACTGGAAAACACCTGAGTAAGCTTCTCTATATTTACAACTGAAGTATATTGGGATGGGGGGAGAAACAACAACTAAACAAAGCCCCAAGTCAGCTTACACTTTTTTCTACAGTTTGGAGACTCAATGAGAAACAGAAAAACAATTTCTTATTTCAGCTGTGAAGAACTCAGATGGTATAAGAATAAAAAAAAAAATCTGGTTTAGAGCAGACAAAAAGGAGACTTCTCAGAAATTTCAGTTTAAAGGAACAACTGAACCAGTTTATTTTCCTAAAGGATATTTTGTGAAAATGCTCCCCTAATAATAAAGTGGATGGTGAATACCAATTTCACATATTGACCACACTTTTTTTACGTAACCAGATGTTTTTTAGTCTAATCCCAGAAATCCACCTTAATATATATGACTTATGAAAAATAACAGAACTCTAAACAAGCTGATTTCTGTCAAGATCAAAGTAACTCCCCAAAGACCACTGG
Source organism: Melopsittacus undulatus (assembly GCF_012275295.1). Taxonomy (NCBI): domain Eukaryota; kingdom Metazoa; phylum Chordata; class Aves; order Psittaciformes; family Psittaculidae; genus Melopsittacus; species Melopsittacus undulatus. The sequence goes on along the minus strand of NC_047530.1, from coordinate 42,948,639 downwards.
AAGTTTAGAAATAACTACTTTTTCATAGACTTGTGAGGAAATGGCTATGCAGAACAGGCTTTAGTAGGAAGTATTTAAAGCCACCCAGAAATGTTTCTGAATGAACAAAAGTAGGGAGACAGATCAAAACCGAGGTTGCCAAAAAGAGAGAGGAGAATGACTTCTCGCAAGGTGGGTAGGGGATGTTGCCTCTAGAACTGAAGACTAGAGAAGCAATCACAGTGGAAGAGTCTGAAGCAGGGCTTGATGAAGAAACGCTGAAGCCTAGAACTTTACTTCTAAGTTAGCATATTCAGACCCATGATTTCAAGATGCAGTTAGGCTCATTTCAAAACAGAATAACTCACGTGGAAATCATTTAGTGCCCAACTGCACCAAGTACTCCAGCTTCAATTGACTTACCTCCCATAATTTTAGATTGGCAGTTGATAAATTCTGGCTTCTTGTCTGTAAGGTATCGCTGACAAGTGGAATGTAGAATCTGAAAAAATGTGCACTTTTCTGAAGCTGTGCTTGCTACCCATTGGTCAAAAGCATTTTCAAATAGTAGATCAAATTCTGGGGAATCCTAGAAGAAAAAAAATAAAATAAAAAAAATCACACACTACTCTTATTTCAGTTTTATAAATGACTTGGGAAAAACAGATCTACTAATTTTAAAAAGGTATTATGCTGGAAAAGCAAAAAGTTCATGCAACTCAAGACTGTCATGGGATCATTTTTCCTTTGTATATTTCTGGATGCAAAAAGAACAAACAGGAAGGCTTTTTCTTGCAGGTATTTTTAATGAGGAATATTCACCTATGAAAAAAACCCTGAAAACAAAAAGACATTTAAAATTGGAATCTCATTCTCATAAGAAATGAAATTTTAACTATATATCTACAAATACATATTTGTCTTCTGTATTATGCAAGGATTTGTGCTTTAGCACAAAATCTACTTTCATATTATATTTTAAGAAGATGTGCTTCTGCTCTTGATGTCAAACCAAAGAAGGAAAACATATAGCAATTTACTTTTGTTAGTTATTCTGTTTAACATGTTATCAAATTGTCACATAGGTCTCGGCATCACGTGAACAAAAGAGCACTCCAAGAAGAAATCACAGCCCAGCTCTATACCATGCAGCAACTACTGAAATAAATGGATTTATGCAAGAAGTACTGCTGTATATTTAGCAGTATTTGCTAAACACAATTTTGTAATCTAATCTAGTAAATGCTTTTTTTGAATTGATGACACTGGGAATTTACAGCAAGACAAGTTTGAAAGGAACATGTCTAAGTTTAAGAACTTGATAGGACTTTCAATCTGAATCTCAAGTATCTCTTATTTACATAGCTGCACACCAGATGCTGGGAAAGGCCCTAAGCCTCAGATCCATTATCTATTTTTAATTGCTCTCATTTTCTTTGTCCCTTTATCCAGAGAAAATAAAATTCCACCCCCTGCATTTCACAGGGCAGTGGCCAAAGGGCTTCTTTTTTGTACAGAAGACTGTACTGGGTGGTAACAGAATTTGGTGTACCAATGTCAGGATGCTTAGGTAGCTGATCAGAGCATAGCTTTGAACAAACCAAGGAGGGTAGTCACACTTTCCTGTACAATGAACACAATTAAGTCATTTTGTGATTGCTTAATATAGGCCACATTCCTAAATTCTAATTTTGATAATTTACTACTGAAGATTTGTATTTATGAGCTTATTATATGTTAGTACAACTTTGTCTTGAGAGGTCAAAGTGGACTGTGTATTCCACATTGATAAAATAATCCCAGAACCAGCTGGTGAAGGGAGGGAGGGAATGTTGTTAGTTTGTTTTATTTTTGGTGGTTTGTTTGGTTTGGTCTAAACTGGTTTTCGCGTGTCACTGTAAAGTAAACCACACCACCATCCTTTGTATAAAAAGGTAAGAAATGGAGAGAGATCTGAGGGCAGAACTATGCTAGAAAAAAATGAGAGGTTCACAGTGTTTCACAAACTTGAACTTCAGCAAACTCTCGTGTCCTTGCTTTTACTTAACACTCTATCTTACAACCCAGCTGCAGGCCAAAAGGGACCCCAAGAGGCTTATAGCTGAAGACAAGGCAAACAAGGCTCTTATTTTTCTCCTTACAAAGAAGAGAGGGTAGGAAGAAAAGTAGGGTAAGGCAAGAAGAGAGAAAACACATATGAATATAAGCTTTGGCCTCCTCCCACCTTTACCATTAAAAATCTATTTCACATATTGCATTGATTTATTTCTTCTTTGGGAATCTGGACTTAAACCCATATCCTAACTTTCCAGATGCCTTTTAAATAGTGAGAGAATGCCTGACTCACGAATCAGTTATACAAGAGCTTAATTTTCTTCTTTTAGAACTGTTCAAACTCACCCGATTAGGGTCTATACCATTAACCTGACGAAGCTGCTCGAGCATCCACTGTGTCCTCCTGACAAAAGATGTAGAGCCTTCAAATTGCTTCACCTTTGTAATAGATGCTTGAGCTGGTTTCTTGTTTGTCACTAAACATATAAAAGAAAAAGTATGTAACTGAAATAGAATCATAGAATAGTTAGGGTTCGAAAGGACCTTAAGATCATCTAGTTCCAACCCCTCTGCCATGGGCAGGGACACCTCACACTAAACCATATCATCCAAGGCTTCATCCAACCTGGCCTTGAACACTGCCAGAGATGGAGCATTTACTACCTCCCTGGGCAACCCATTCCAGTACCTCATCACACAAACAGTAAAGAATTTCTTCCTTATACCCAGTCTAAACCTCTGCTGTTTATGTTTCAACCCATTACCCCTTGTCCTATCACTACAGTCCCTAATGAAGAGTCCCTCTCCAGCATCCCTGCAGGCCCCCTACAGATACTGGAAGGCTGCTATGAGGTCTCTACGCAGCCTTCTCTTCTCCAGGCTGAACAGCCCCAACTTTCTCAGCCTGTCTTCATATGGGAGGTGATCCAGTCCCCCGACCATCCTCGTGGCCCTCCTCTGGACTTGTTCCAACAGTTCCATGTCCTTTTTATGTTGAGGACACCAGAACTGCACACAATATTCCAAGTGAGGTCTCATGAGAGTAGAGGGGCAGAATCACCTCCTTCGACCTGCTGGTCACGCTCCTTTTGATGCAGCCCAGAATACGGTTGGCTTTCTGGGCTGTAAGCACACACTGCTGGCTCATGTTCATTTTCTCATCAACCAACACCCCCAAGTCCTTCTCTGCAGGGCTGCTTTGAATTTCCTTTTTGCCCAACCTGTAGCTGTGCCTGGGATTGCTCCAACCCAGGTGCAGGACCTTACACTTGGGGTGGTTAAATGTCATGAGGTTGACATCAGCCCACCTCACAAGGGTGTCAAGGTCCCTCTGGATGGCATTCCTTCCCTCCAGCATATCAATGGAACCAACAGGCTTAATGTTTCAGGAACATGATGTTTAGTTCACTTTAACAGTAGCTGATTTACTGGTGTATTTTCTATAACGTCCCACAAAGTAAACACATCACTGATTCTGAAAGGTCACAGTGGAACACATGCCCTTTTCTGGATAATGTACTGAAAACTACGTTCCCCATTGTCAGAATGATGGTATGATGCCCAATGAGTATTATACTATTGAAAATCAGATATATTAGAGACATTATCAGCTTAAGTTGACAATACCCTGTAAAAAAGAGAACTAAAACAAAGGTCTTGCCATCTGCTTTTTTTACAATCATCTTACTGTTCTGTTTTCCCCCACGCTGTTTAGCTGAGGTTTCTCACACTCAGCCTCAATTAATCTCTTCTTAGAATTCAAGAAAGGAGAACACACACATACAAAAAATCTGTGTGTGTAGAAGACATCTCTGCTCTTCACTGATACAGCTCTCCAAAAAAAGTATTATTGGAAAAGTCACTTCTCTCTGCTATTAAATACTAGCAGTTAAATAAGGCTTTTAAAATAAACAAGATTTGAATAAGATTGCTTGATTTTGTGCACTCTTTTACCCAAATAATCGGGAAAGCTAAGAGTCTGCCCACTCAGAAGATGCATGCTGCATGCACTTCTGCACTCAGGGGTACAGTTACACAGTAAGTGAATATTGGTGTAATATCTCATCATTCCATAATGTTGAAAAGTTAATAATGTGTCTCACTATTCTCATTCATTGTTTGTTCAACTAATGAAAACTTACCAATGCACAGATCACTGTCTAGATATTAAATGTACTTTGGAATAGATTAGGACAAATGCACATTAATATAAAAGCTCATTTCAGTATCTCAGACTTACACATTTCCAGTTTAGTGTGTGTGCATCTGTACATGTGAAAGTCCAAGCACCTTTAAGAGAGCTTCATTTGATAAGCAGAAAGTGAATTTCCAAGGAAATTTTAGTAGGTAAAAAAAATCTGATATTAATATTCCACATAGCAGACAATTGTTTTAAGAAGTTACACTGAAGTAAAAAGCATGAAGTAGAAAGTAGCTGAACTCAATATATTGAACAGACTATTAATAAGAATGTAATAAAAAGATTGCCAGAAGTCTCTTCATCAGCAGTTGAAGCACTAAGAACCAAATCAGTGCAGTATGCAATTCAGAATCACACGTTAAACAGTACAGAACAGAGAAAATAACATAGCATCAGAAAGGTAGCAGCAAAATTAAATCAGAAGAACTACTGAAATGCAAAGACTAGATATTACTAAGAAGTGATATTGGTATTAAAGATTCTTCGATTGCTCAATGACCTATGTACCCAAGCCTAACAGTAACAAAACAGAGGTGACAGGCATCCTATCCATACTTACACAGTATATACACAGGTTCAGCTTTTGCTGCAAATTTATATACCGCTGTGTAGGAAACAAATTTAAAGTTACACAAGCAGACCACAAACTTATGTCCTTACCTTCCCTAAATGCAGCCTAACATTTGTCATGTCTTTTTTGTTAACTCCAATGAGCACTCTGGCAGGTTCTATAGCATTCCACTAGACTATGTTCCACATATTATCTACAAAGCAGTATTAACAGAAGGCTATATAATGGCTCAAGTTTTGTGGTCTGTGGATTTTTCCCTTTCCAAGAGAAACAGGCAATAATCTACTGCCGAATGAAGCGTGTATTAAAATGAAAATATGTGCAATACTATATAGAAGTCACATATAAAAATAACACTAGTAACAAAACAAAGCCTTCAAACCTAGGAAGCATTAGACAGACAAATTATTTATCAAGTGTTATACCTCCTTTTACCCTCTCAGTCTCATGGAAAATCAGTTATGAGATTAAAGTTTAATACAGCAAATTTCTCACTGCTCAAAAGGCTTCTACAAGACATACATTCTAGTGCTCTTGAAAACAGTAGTCACTGCATATTTCAAAGTAAAAATATCAAATTTACAGATATGATAGTTAAACCACCAAATACCTAATCTCAACATCAGCATCTCCAGACTTCTCCACATAGCACTTTTAATAATCAATGATCAGCAGCTTTGTTTTAATCTGCAGCCATCAGTGCTTTGTACTTCAGCAAAAGAAGATCACATTAAGTGCCTGAACCTCAGCAACTCTATTGGTGATTGACTATAAAAACATCTTGATTGGATGACTGTTTCTCTATCATCTACCACACAGCAGCTCTGGCAGAGTCCAAGAGAGCTGCTCTACACTGGAAAAGCTTATAAGGATCTTGGGTATTTCAGCTGTTTTAGGTAGAATTTCAGTCTCAAGTTAGCTAATGTGCTCCTCCTGGAAAAACAGCAGTGTTCCCTTTAGGTCTCACAATTACTGTGCACAGTCAAACAGATCTAGTTGCATTTCACCTCTTGTGTCTTGGTATTTCAGGAAAAAGCTATCATTTCTCAAACATTAAAAAAAAAAAAAAAAAAATCAAAGAAAAAACCAGCTACCCAAACCCCCACAATACACACTTTAAAACCTTCATTTACTCCCTGACAGCTTGACAGTAATACGGCAGTCATTACAACTCTGTGAAACCCTTTGGCAGCTGAGAAAAACCATCCTCACTAGCTGCTCATTATGTTGCTCTGCAAACTAGAACACTTCCACACAAAATACTGAGTGGGCGCTACCCTGCAAACATGTAAAAAGTATATTCTTAAATCTGAAAAAAAAACCTGGAAGCAATTACATGCTCCTAGCCATACGTCCTCTGACAAGTCATTCAGATGAGTTAGCTAAAATCTTCCACATGTATTATTGACCTTAAGAAAATAAAAGACAATATTCAAGTTACGCTTCAATTTTAGGTGGGATTGCTTTGTTTCCTTTGCCTTTGTTTGTTTGTTTATAACAGAACTTAACACTATGCCTTCAAAATCTGAAGCTGTAATAGTGTGGACAAAGTATATTTATTTGGCACCCATCAATAGATGGTAGGTCCATATGGTACTTCTGTATGTAATCAGATGCGAATAAGGAAGCTTTTTTAGTTTCTATTTTTATTTTATTTTTTAAAGAATACAGTTATTGGTAGAGAAAGAAAGAATGTGAGAAAACAGCTACAGCAATTTATGATGGAAGACACTGTGAGATTTGGTTTTGATTTTTAACACTATATTAACATACATAACATTTCTTCTGGGACTGAAGACATCATTACCATTTTATATTGTAAATATAAAGTTATAGTGTTAAGCTTCAGAGAGGTTGTTAAGACTTGAGAGGCATGTATTTAAGTGAAATATTTCAAAAGCAGATCAGAGAATATGAGCAGAACAGTCAGTTCAGAATCAGCTTTAGAGAATGCTGTGACAGTCAGAAAAGTCACTGTTATCATGTGGAACACACTAAAACAAATGTATCTGAATTCCAGACCTCAGCTAGAATCCAATACCACATGCATGTCTAGCATCTTAAGCAGCAAATCAATGCAGCTCTTCACACAGAAAGCTAAGGGAGACTAAAGCCCAATCTGCAGGCCAGAATATATTTTACTTTTTCAGTCTTCTAGGGTACCTTTATTTGAATGGAAAAGATAGAATAATAAAATGCTTAATCTCTTAAATATCTACCCCCAAATACCTGGCCTTGAGAAGCAGCTTGAAAGCTCTAAAGCACTGTACTATGAACTCCTATTTATTTTAATCAGATTTGAAAGGTGTATTTAAAAAGCAATGTCTGTCCTTGAAGTCTTGAGTCTGGGTATCTGTGTTTGTTTTGGATGCTCTTTAAATTTGGACCTGTGCATCTAATAACTCATACTCTAGGTAACTAGGAATCTTATCACAAATTGCTTGACTGCCTCACAAATGTTCTTATCATATTGCAGTGCATTTCTACAGTGCTGAATGACTGAAGTAATAACTGAAGGCAGAAATCAAAATGTGTAAAGTCTTGAAGCAGGCAGCGACTTCTTACATTGTAACAAGAGGGTTTTTTTAATCTGAGCACTGCACAGATTAGTAAATCATGTAGCCTTAATTTTTATTGCTGTTGTGTCACAAGCTTTTCAGGAAAACCAAACCAAACCAACCAAACAAAAAATAATAAAACAGTCAAAAAAAACCCACACCAAAAAAAGACAACCATCCCCCCCAAAAAAAGAAGGAAGATCAATAAAAAAGGTATTTTCTTCTATGACATTATTTCATTTGTCAAAATGACAGACTGAGACTCCTGAATGGGCCTGCAGAAGTCTGCTGAAGGCACTGGCTATCTGTGTAGCTCCATCCAAAACTGTGCATCAACCTAATGTTAGATCAGCATAATTATCTGTATCACAGAATCACAGAATCCCAAGGGTTGGAAGGGACCTCGAAAGATCATCTAGTCCAACCCCCCCTGCAAGAGCGGGGAAACCTAGAGTACATCACACAGGAACTTGTCCAGGGGGGCCTTGAATATCTCCAACGCAGGAAACTCCACACCCCCCCTGGGCAACCTGTTCCAGTGCTCTGTTACTCTCACAGTAAAGAAGTTCTTCCTGATGTTCACATGGAACCTCCTATGCTCCAGTTTACATCCATTGCCCCTTGTCCTATCACTGGATATCACTGAAAAAAACCTAGCTCCATCATCCTGGTAGCGGATACTCATCCCTCAACTCACAAATAACCAATGTTGCAATGTTCACCAAGCTGGCTGTCAATAATTAATGGTGGAAAAAAATCCAACTTTATAATGCACTGTTTTTAAAAAAGATCTCTGATGAAGAAAATGTTGAGTTCAACAGCAAAGTGACATGATGTGATTTCATGGTTACTGTGTCTAGAATTTAATCTTTCCTATGTTCTTGAAGAAATACTGCCCTAAAGCAAAACTATTCTCTTCACAGAAAGACTAACCCTAAAAACAGCCAGGAGTTTCTTAAAAAGCTTTTAAGCAGGTCAGAATAAAAAGAGGGAATTCAAGAGCAGCAGCACATCTTAGTTTAAAATATTATTTAATATCAATACAGATTTTATTAGGAAATAGGTAAAATTCTGTATTTGTGGCACAAATGCATATTTTTTCAAGCCAGTTCTTTAGGAAAAAAAGTAGGTTATGAACAGACTGCAAAAGAGATAATTATTGCTCTATACTTCCCAGTTCTCTAGAGTTACATATCGAAATGCTGTCTTCTCCCTCCAGACTTCTGTTTGTAAAATTACATCTAATTTTCATCTTGCAAGCTCCTTCACTCCCCAGCCACCAAGGAGAAAAGATCTCTCAAACTTGCAAAAAGCTCATTGACTATAGTTCTGACAGTCACGTACACAACCCTAGTCAGCTATGGCTACCAGTTAGGCTGATCTGCGATTTCTGACCATTGAAAAAAATAGTGGCACTTCTGCTTCTACGTCCAATTGCTACTCAATTGTGCAACACATTTTGAGTTTTTTGTATTCACAGGATGAAATACAAGTAATTTGTGGAAATAACTCAGAAGTTTGAGGAAACAAGACTTTTTTTTTTTTGCTTGCAAGTGTCAAAGAAGAGTTTCAATGGAAAGACAACATCAGGAGGTATCTACAAGGACTGATTCTCATTTGCTATTCTCACCTACATGATTTCAAAGCAAAGGTCAAGAAAAGATTTATCTCTATTCCTCTAACATTTGAAGGAGTTCACAAGAACAACCTAATTGTTTTCCTCCACATTTTAAAATCTCCCCGTTTTCTTATCAAAGCAAAGAAAGGGGGACTAGAGAGGGGAAAGGACACTAAATAACAAATCCCTCAACCCTAAAGATAGTAGAAGCTTGTATTATTGCTGTTCTGCAATGCTTCAAGGTAGCCTGAACTACCACTGTTCAGGCCACACAGTCCTATAAGAGAAGTATGGTCCTGGAAAGGAATTTCCAGAATTTCCCAGAACAGCTTTCCAAGAATCAGACAAATGCAGCTACAGATTAAAAAAAAAAATGGAGCAAATGGCTACACTCTGACCTACTTAGGTATTAAAGAATAAGGACCAAGTATGTGAACTGTCTTAATTTCAGGAAAAACAAGTCTGCTTCACGTGATGAAGGCAAGCCTTGTGGTCTATGAACTCCAGCTCTGAGTTTGAACACAAAGATTTGTAGTATTCATGTTTCCTCAGGCCAGTTTCAAACAAAGACTGATTTAATGTGGCATCTAAATTAATTCTAGAACTTTTGAGCCTTCTCATTCTGGTTGTCCACCTGCTAACTCCAGAAACCTTCATACCTGCCATGGTTTTTAGGCCTCAGTTATCTATAATACAGAAAGATGCTCTGAGAAGACAGTGCTAACTGGAATCCAGACTTACATTTGCCACTTCCAGGATTAATCTTAGGTACAGAGGAAAAAAAACAACCCAAACCAGAGGTATGTCTGCAGCAGAAGACAGCTAGCCTCAGTGAAAAAATAAAAACAGTTAAAAACTGGGGCAGGTTTAAATTTCCACTTGCTGGTCAAGGCCTGCCAGGTGTCAACATGTGTGCTGAGGCCTGACTTCCACGAACTGCATTTCCTACTTCTGCCCACGTTTCCTCTCTCTTTCCTTTGGCAATGCTGCTTTCTCATCATCTGAGATTCAAGGAGCTGAAGGCACACAGAAGCTGCACAGTTTCCACCGGCTCCACTTGTCAAATAGGACAAGAGGATATCAGTGTCCCTAAATACACAGCATTTTAAGCAAAAAATAATTCCTGTTTCTTTAGGCAGAGCATGTTTTCACATCGAACTGGGAAACATTAAAACAGTAGTTCTAAAATTTTGTTGTATTTGAAATACAGAGGCAATCTACTCATAAATCTAAACACATACTGGTTTTCCCCAAAGCCCTTCCCAATAGTTCAAATAACAAACACTTTTCATCATGTCTGCTTCAATCAGCACCTACTGCATCACTGTAACAAGTTGCCAGCTTCACTCTCATTGCTTTCCAAATAAGAATGTACAAAATATGTATCTCAATTAAGTTTTATACATGCACTGTTCAAAATACAGTTCTTCAAGTAATATTTTTTTCTTTCTACATACAAATTCTTATTTGCCGAAGAGTAAAATACAAATCAAATACTAAAAAAGAACAGTTATCCTGGAAATTCAGATTAAGGCATACATGTTATCTTCCCAAGATGAAAGGAAAAACAATTTTCTGGTGCCTTCTAGTGAAAGAAAAAATGCTTTGGGTTGCATTTTTTTAATGTGTAAGACACCATGAAGTGCTATAAGCCTTGCCTGAGAGCCTGTGTATTTTCCAAACCTACCACTGTACATTAAAAACAAACTGTTGCTTATATGCAGAGTGCCTTGCCTTTTGGGTTTGCACCTAGCTTTCCATTATATTTAGTTTTCACAGAAGCATGTAAATGCATGCCCTTAAAAATATTTTTTATGCCTATTGAAACACTTTAAGTCCTCAATTTACCATATGTATATTTCAGTCCTTACAGTTTCTTATTTTTCATTCCTACAAATTTTTTAAACCTAGAAAGACTGAAGTATTGCAATTATAAATAAAGAGCTTATTTAAATTATTCTTCATATACTACAGCAATGCAGTTTAAGGTATTGATACCAAAGCAACTCTTTTTCACATTGGCACAGTTACATAGACAGATGCACTTAACAGGGGAAAAAATTGCAGACTTCATTTTATAGCCAGAGAGAAAGCTTCTGCTTAACTTCAAATATTTGGAAAAGAATCTTATTAAACATATTCATTTTCAGAATGATGAGTGAACTTCCAGGTTTTGTTGTAATTGCCTTTTACTATCCCACCTTGCAACACAGCTAACTTTCAACTTTTCCCATTTCCCACGTCCTTTTTCCTGCACACAGTCAGATGCACTTGAAGATTCTTGAGATATTTCTAGTAAAATATAGCAAATATGAAATAGGTTAAAACCTAGTCCAGAGGACAAGATGAAGCTCTAACAGATCTGCCAAGGCATTGTAACTGCAGATGACAACAGGTATTCCTGTCAGGTCCCAGGGAAGAGGCATGACTTCCTTACAACCTAGGGACCAAAATCTGGATCAGGGACCTCTCAACCAGTGCAGAGCTCCTGCTGATCCTGGCCTACAGCATTCTACATTAGTAGTTCACCTTGTTTTGAGATGGTAGAGCCTCACCTCTTGAGTGGAAGGTATTTGGTAACTGAGCATTTCAGCCCACCATAGCATATGCCCTTCTGTGTTAATATGGATCATCTACAGCTACAGTCTTTGCTCTCTTGTCCTCAAAAGGCAGGCAGCATCCTACACAGACTTTGTTGAACAGGATACTTTAAATATCCTTGTGAGCATTTATGCACACTTCAGAAAATCCCACTTCAAACTAGTTTAGAAATCAAGGCTGAAAATACAGACCACAGTGAACATCTGTGTGGGTGGCTTGAGATACTCCTTTTATCACATTCTGGTCACTTCAGTACCCGCAACTACGGAGAACCTGTTAAAGTCAATACGACAAAAGCACTTCTAAATAAGTGGAATTTGGCATGATACCTACACAAGTTAACAGATGTGAAATCTGCATGCGGACAGTACACTAGGAATTATCTCAGCAGCCTGAAAACAATGTTTGAACTTCACAGTGAGTGTCCTGAGGGGCAGGAAGAGGCTCTGGAAAATTAAAGTTTGAACTGGTTACTCAGTAACTCACAGAAAAAAGTATGGTATTAAGAAACAGTTCTCCATTTCTAAGTTTGTTTAAGATAACTTGAGAGGTTTCAGGTTCTGGACTTAAGATCCTACAGTCTTAACAGGACCCTGCTGCAACAGAGTAGGGTGTTTCCTGAAACGTTTAAAGTGATTTATAAACCAGTGCTGTTTTACTGATTTTGCTCTGAATCAATGACCTAAAACATAGTAGACAAGCCTATTGCTAAAAAAAAGTCTGCATACAGCAGACACAAGAAAGGACTCCATTACATCTGTTCAATGCAAACTTCCAGGCTTTTACTACACAATGGTGTAAGTCAGAACAGCAGTGGGTAAATTACTCTATAATTTCATGACTCAAACTTTCAGATGGATAGAATTCTACAAAAACCTTCACATTTGTACGGAGCATGGTAATATCCAAGTATCAATGTAAGCAACTGAAGAAGGCTGGTAAACTTTGACCACCTCAGATTATGAAGAAATTAAAACACATACACACACACCCCAAATTAAAAAAGCCCTCAGAAATATCTGTGGGGAAGTACAGAGGTGACTACAGGAAAGGACAAGCAGGAAGAAAAACAACTAAGTGGGCCAATGGCTGCAAGCCCAAGCTATCATCACACATTAACAAAGCCAGTTATTTAAATCCTGTCTACTACAAAACCAAAACAAAACACCAAAACCAAAAACCCCCAACAAAACCAAACTAACCAAACGGACCAAAAAAACATAACAAAATACAGTATCTCAGCCTGTGAAGTACTCTATCCACAGTATATAATCCACAACACATTCACACAGCAGAAGTCATATATGCAGCCTTTCTTGCATCTTACTCGTGTAAGATGCAAGTGATTACTGTGATTACTGTGTAGGGATGTTTTTATATAAAAACTTTTCCACTGTCTGAATTATTTTCTGTAGACAACCAGAATGAAATAGAGCAAGCAACACATACAGTTCAGACAGCACTTAGTCTCAGAAGGAAACAAATCCTTGAAAACATGCATATTCTTAATAATTTGAACTTGATGCAAACTCGTAAGAATATTAGTACTACCATTATTAGGTTTTGGATAATGATCATGTTATGTGTTTTTTACAAAAATACAAAGGACTTTTTATATATCAAATAATGACATCCAGTATCCAGTAGTAGTCCAAAGAGTAATTTCTTCATATATATATGAGCATATGTGACATATGAAGGGACTTGAAATGCAACCTTACTCCCCAAATTTTTAGCTGCTCTAAAAAGTGTGAATGCAACAAATTAACTTTAAACACCAATTTGTCACAAATTTATATATTAAATGCTATTAAGAGAGTTTAGAAGTAAGACCAAAATCCTCCATAGTACAGTATCTTGTGCAGTATTTTATGGACAGTTCAGCAGACAGCAACCTTGACACACTTCTAATGCCCATCATGCTTCTAGAAACCAGTTCTCTGCCTATGCGCAACCAAGAGTTTCCAATGCTTGAAAACTCTTTAGTTCAGTGGATAAGTCGTCTTCTTCAGTGGCATCAACCAATAAGCATTCTGTGACATAACACAAAATAAACAGAAACTTTCTTAAACCTTCAGATAATTTAAGCCATAAGGAATATTCGTGAAGAGACACAGGTCTCTTGTCAAGATATTCACTACTATTTCCATGTGGTGTTCAACAACAGCATTTTAGAGTCAGAAATCACCTCTGCTGTGCTGGTTTTGGTTGCGATAGAGTTAATTCTCTTCATAATAGCTAGTATGGGGCTATGTTTTGGATTTGTGCTGAAAAAAAAAGTGTCGCTAACACATGGATATTTTCATTGTTGCTGGAAAGTACTTACACAGGGTCAAGGCCTTTTCTGCTTCTCATTCTGCCTGCCAGTGACTAGGTTGGGGGTGCACAAGGCATCAGGAGGGGACACAGCTGGGACAGTTGACCCCAACTGACCAAAGGGATATTCCATAGAACACAATGTAATGCTCAGCATATAAAACTAGGGCAGAGGAAGGAAGGAGGGTGGGGGAACACAGACAGACATTCACAGTGATACCTTTTGTCTTCACAAGTAACTGCTAGGTGTCATGAAACTGCTTTCCTGGCAATGGCCAAACACCTGCCTGACAATGGGAAATCGTGAGTAATTTCTTTAGTTTCCTTGCCTTACTTATTAAACCATCTTTACCTCAATCCACGAGCTCTCTTTGCTTTTACGATTATCTACCCTATCCTGCTGTGGGGAGAATGAGCAAGCAGCTGTGTGGTGCTTAGGTGCTGGCTGGGGTTAAAACATGACATCCACTTGTACGCCAATTTGGTTTGCAAAGCTCTTTGAGAACATGAGATAGAAGGTAATATGTGAGTTATATTTAAAATTTTGAAATCTTTAATCATGAGAATAATGATTTAGAAATCAAGAAATCAAGACTCTAACAAGGCTAACTTAAAAAGTGCTAAAAAAAAATAAATCCAACAGAAATAATTGTCTTGCTGAGCTGGGACCTAACACTTAAGTTGTGCATTTACCTTCCATTCTTTTCACTATGCTTTATTCTTCTGCTCCATTTTATATTTGTACAATAATGGCATTTCTTAAACTGCCCTTTTTTCTTTCAGCTACTGATTTATCGCAGCTACCCATTGAGCTTGTTTCACCTTGTGAACAAGCTGCAAGCAATTTAAGTGTCTAGAAACTAAAGTATATGTGGAGTTTGCTACTTGTACTATACCAATGCTTACTTACAGACTGACAAATCAAAAGGCCCTGCCACAATAAATTGGGAGCAAACAGCCACAGGTAACACCAGAAGAAGGTGCTATTTATTTGAAGATTCAATGTGTATATAGCATTCAGTTACTGTATGTTGTATCTTAAGCTACCTGACATACGAAATACTGTGTAGAGTTCCTCTAATGAACATAAGATTTCAGTGTAACAAACCAGATCAAAAACTAAAAAGTAAATACTTAGAATCTGAATTGTTACTACTATTAAAGCCCTCTGCAAAGCACTGAACATCTCTGTAAAGAAAACCCCTGTAAAATTTGCTTCTCTCAGCTCAGTTTTATTAAAATAAATCTCTCATCTGCCATTGCACAACCTTGCAATGGTAGGACCGAAAATTTGACTTAACTGATAGTCTTCTTCCATTTACTGTTCTTTTGGAAAACTCTCCAAAGCACCAGTTATCTCCCTTTGCCAAGGATAAGTACCATTTCCAACCAGGAGCTTTCCTAGCCTTTAAAGGTACAGAGAGTAAGACATCAAACAGGTTCAAAAACAGAAAAGAAAGCACGCACACTATTAGCAAGTAATTTTAATGGTTTTTATTTCTCGAACTTCCTCACGCTTCTTAATTGAGGCCACAACAATAAGGAATGACATACACCTCCTTGAACAGTAATTTTGAAGTGTACTCCAGCAAATAAAGGTTTATCATGGAACATTTTGTTGGGGAAGATAAATGTGAACAGGTATGTCACTTTGATATGCAACTAGGGGGCTGCTGAAGGACTTCCCTAATAGCTTCCACATCCAGAATATAGATTATATAACCTACATAAGGTGAAGTCACTTCTGTAAATTAGAAGTTTATCTAAGCCATGTCTTCCAAACTTTACATAAAAAGCTAACTTTCTAAAGTGACATGGAGAAGTGATTTACAGTGATGTGCTAAAACAATCAAGTATTTTAAAAATGCATTTTTAAAAGGCACATTCTCGGACTGCTAAACTGAACAAAAGCTGAGTATCTAAAAATCACAGATACAAGACATCATAGTAAAATAACTTACATGGAAATATCCAGTCTATTATCAGAAAAGCCAAAAGCTTCCTTGGTAGTTGCATGGCTTTCTGTAGCTTTTTTCCACAAACTTTTAGCAAGCCAGCTACAACATAAATTTTTAAAGTGTCTGTGCTTCTCCACATCAGTTCTCTTCATCAAGGATTTTACTGACTTCAAAGATTTTCAGCAGGTTTGTTAAAACTATTAGATTTACTGTGATTACCTGTAGATTTAATCTAGTTTTGTAAATTTAATATGCCATAGTATAATGATTAGCAGTTGATCAAACTGGTAATTCAGTCAAACTGCTATTTTCATTTCCCAAAGGATTCACTGTTAATAGGTAACAGAAAGACAATTAAAAAGATATTGAAGGATAAAGTTTATCTCAGTATTTACTATGCAATGGTAAATGGTATATCTACATCTAGTGTAGATAATTAAAACTACCCTCTTCATTACATTTGTGTGGGCATGCATACAATGATAGGACTAAACATCACAAGTGCATACACCAGCTTTTTTTCCTTACCAGCTCTTTTTTCAGTTTGCATTTTAAGGTACACAAATCAATAGGCCTTTTTCAAAAGGAAAAGAATGCATAGCTCCCTATGTTCACAGAATCCTAGAACAGTTTGGGTTGAAAATGACCTTAAAGCTCATCTAGTTCCAATCCCTCTGCAATGGGCAGGGACACCTTCCACTAGACCCAGCTGCTTAGAGTGCCATCCAACCTGGCCTTGAACACTTCCAGAGATTGGGCAGGATTAATTATTCTTATTTCATAGGCATACTTTTTACAGGATTATGCTCTAGGTAGTCTTTATAGGCCCCAAATTTTTTTGCCCAGTAATGTGAGAAACTATATGCTCTTCTCTTTATTCATAACTCAAAATTCGGCTTCAGACTTAATCTCTCAGATGTCAAGCTATGAAAACCGAACCTGAATGTGTCCCCAGCTATCACTTAATTTCAAATGCAATTAAAACTTGGAAACAGGTTTAAAATACAATTCATAATTCATGCTTAATGAATTACCTTTTTAAAGAAAAAGAGATACCCTACAGACACAGAAAAGTCTCAAAGAAGTCTATAAATAACTTTTACACATTTTAGATAGAAAATAACTTTAAAACCTTTTAATGATTTAATATGGTAACGTTGCATTAATTTTTAATTTGCAGTAACATTTTGCTGCTTATGGTAGCTTTTAATTTGTGAAAATTTTCCTCTGAAAGTTACTCTAAAAATAATCTACACTGCCAGTATTACAAAAGGAGTTTTCTTCATGAGTTTATTTTACAGCACAAGAAATGAGCAACTCAGCCTTTTTTTGCACTTTAAAGATTCTGATAGCAAGAGGCCTTTGCAAGTGACCTTATTTTCCACAGTACTATACACACTGTACTGCACTACTACACGGAACAACATCCTTTTTATTACATTTCATAAAACCAAAGCCAACTGTAAATATTCCACACCAACCCCACCAAGAAGCTCATTATCGCATTAGAAATATGTTGTTAGTTCTAATTGAAGAAGCTGTTTCCAATAATTGCAATGATCACTAGGCACTGTCTTTACTGAACATTAAGATTATAATTTCCTTTTAAGTTTTATCAAACAGGATCACTAAAACCCATGTAATGTGAGTGTGTTTCACAACAGTATTTTCACGTTCTGTGCTGGACAGGATTCACTGTTTGCTCCTCAGCAGATTAACAGTTTGCCAAAAGTTCAGTTGGGATGTGGCTGTATTTGACCTGCCTGAGGAGATAAGTGTTTCCAAAGAAAAACACAACATAGGAAATAGCTTATTGGCAAGAGTATTAAAACCACCTAAACAGATAAAAAAAAAATAAATAAAATAAAAATGCTCTTACACTTCTCTTATACTTTTGCTATTTCAGATACTACTGTCACTATGTTGCTCACATTTGTACTCTGTGCAGAACACCCCACCCCCCAAACAAAACAAACCCCAAACACAACCAAAATGGGGAAAAACACACAAAACCCCCCAAAAACAAACAACACCCCCCCAAACAAAAAAACCCCTAAACACAACACCACCACCTCCCCCCCAGAACAATTAAACAAAAAAAAAAAACCCCTAACCAAGCAACAACCCACAATCATTTTCCCCTCTTTAGCTTGGCTTGCAATGAAAGCACTTTTCAGATGAACAGACACCCACTAAAGCCTAAGTACTGTGATTCTACCAAAATGGATACAGATCGGTGAAGAAAAACAGACCGACCCAAAAATCATGAAATAATTATAGAGACAACTTGATACATTAAGAGGACAAACATGAAGCCTTAGCTGAAATGTGAAGCCAAAAGAGAAAAGATATTTCAGTTTGGAAACATTTCAAAGTTTCATTTTGGGTCCCACCGCGATCCCAAAGTGTTATTTAAGAAACCTGTATGGATTGCAATAATTTTGTCCATCATCTGTAAATGCCAACAACAGAAGCTACTACAGATGTACATTCAAATCTTCCTCCACCAAGTACTAATTATCATCAAGTCATAACCCCCCCAAACAAATAAAAAAACAACCCACAAAAAAAGAACTCCACCCTCCTCCCCAAACCACACAAAACAAAAATATATATGGACCCTCAAAAGCAAAGTTCTCACTGATACCATAAATAAATTAAGTAGAAATCCAAATTACACATTAAAAAAAGAACTTTCAAAAAACTGATTTTATACTAGACATTAGTGGTCACCATTCAATTTAAAGTATATAGGAGGCATCCAGTTGCACAACACCCAAGTGCTACAGCATGCAGTTCTTTCAATTACCAAAGCCAATTTTGATACTGTACAGAAGATTTTATTGGGCTTTTTTTCTGAAAAATTAAAACCAGTGACTCTTTCTGTCCTCCAGTAAAATGCAACCACAAGGGTCCTTCTCCTCCTTCACAGGGCAAGAAATTAGCCACTGTTTTCAACACTTCCAATACACAGACTAAAATATAAGACTCAGGGGTTTTTAGAGTCTAAACGATTGAATAAGAAGATAATCAGTAGACCTCAAGAGATGTAAAAGACATCAACATCCATGTTTTATGAACTGTGTTGGCCTTTTGAAGGGTTATTAATTATCCCTACACAGGGTCAACTGAGCTAATGACTCAGGTCCTCTCAGTTAAACTCTATGGCCAGGCAGTCTATTAATTCCTGTTTTGAAAACAATTTGCAGATTAGCGTTTGAATACTATCTCACCGAAGCTTGGTCTGGTGTGGCATGGAAAAAACAGAAAAAGACAAAACCTCTTCCTCAGAAAAGTATAAACCATACCAAAACTGTTAAACATCTAGACTATGCATCTGCACGGCAAAACAGAAAATCCAACCCAAAACAAAACACAACCCCCCAAGTAACCAGAAATAAAACCATGCCTGTCAAAACACTACTGCTTGCCATTTTTAAATGTTTTTTAATCCACCTGAACAATAGGCTTTTATCTGTCCAAGCACATAACTATGCCTTATTTGGCTGGAAGTGTGTTTTATGGATGACTGAACTGAATCTTCCACAAGAAAACAGCCAGTGAAAGCATAAATGAATTAACTGTACATAAAGGAGAATGTAAAAGAAACTCACATGCAGAGGAAGGAGTATTTTCTTTAAAGCAAAATCCACAGTATTCCCAGATACAGTACACTACTTGAGAGGGGAAAATCAATTATTTTCTTTTGCAAATTGTGTGTAGAAGTAACATTTATACTTTTAGCCAAATTAAAACCATGTGGAAAAAAAAACCCCAAACAAATCCAAACTGCTTCTCACATCCCAATTTCTTCTACCTTCAAAGGTGAAAGCTAAAGATTTCTGAGGCAGGTAAATGCAACAGTTTGAAAGAAAAAGCAAAGGAACAGGCATGAAGCATGAATAAAGTATAGATCACAGAAATTAAGAATCTTTCACTTTCCAGCAGAAGTTATACAACTGGACCTTGTGTCAGCACACGTGATCCCTTAGAGTCATGCTGTGATTGTTGATGCAAGAGCTTTAATGGAGTGGAGACATCTGCTGTCTTGGTGGGCAGTACTACTACAATCAGATTACATTCCCACAAAAACTTCCATGTATCAGGAGAGAAAAAATACAATAGTAAAATAGTGCAAAAAAGCCCTAATCCATGGCAGTATCTGAAGGCAAAATAATTCCCCCAAATAATTACTCAAACCATAAGAAAAAGCCAAGAGAAATCACTGCAGAAAACCCCAACATATCACCAATTGTCTTCTTACACAAAACCAGTGCCTGAACATAAAGAGAACACATACTACAATCATCACTGTAACACCTGCAGACTTGTTCCTACTGTTGTCATTATGTATTCATCACACAATGCAATGAGAAGCATTAATTTTAAAATGGATGAACTGCTTATTGTGTCTCCCTGTACTTTATTATTCTGACTTGAGTGTTAACTTTTCCATGGTAAAAAATGAGGTGCTGATCAGCATACAATCAGGTAAAGTTGATATATGGAAAGACGTTAAGACTGGGGGGGGGGAAGTGGGGGTGGAATATGCAACAAACCCCAGCAGGTTTTCTAAAAGAGTGTATTTGAAGTTATTATCTCTAAACACAACCATCTCTGAAGAAATGCACAACCTACAAACCCTAATCTGACAGCCCATTTGTGACATTTTATTGTTGCACGACTGATTTTTTTAGTCCTCTGCACTGCACTGGAGATAACACGGAGGATAATCTATACCACACTACATGTTTTACAAAAAAACTCATTGGAAACTTGCTTGATACGAAAAATGCATTTGGTTTCTTCCAACCTGACAACACAGGAATCAAACAAGACCAGATAAATGTAATTATTCTAATTTCTTTAAAATCTGAGTCCCCACAAATAAAACTACATATTTCTTGTGCCTACAGTAATCAAGAAGGCTCAGCAAGAGTGCTGCAGAAGCCATGAGAAAATGGGCAAGTTAAGTTCACTTTCATACATGCTTTACAAGACTTAACCTAAAGCAAAGCACATAAGGCCCACCCATTCTACAGTAAGGTACAGAAAAACCAAATAAAACCACATGCAAACAACAGTTACAGAATGGAAACATAACAGCCATCACTGAAAAGCAGAACAACATCAACTTCAGCATAAAAGAGTTTCCTGTAAACTTTCTCATGGGGATGATTAATCTCGGAAGTTAAAACTAAACGCAACTGCTGTCACAGCATGGTATTGTGGCATTCCTGCCACATGTCACTACTAAATTTTCAAAAAGATAATCGTCAACCTTATGACAAAGCAATGACACTTTGGGCAATTCTTATCAGGAGCAATGACAATAACATGGGATTCAATTTAGCAAGCGAGGTCTACTGGGGGCTGCTGGAGCTGGTTTGACAATGAAGAGGGAAGAATGGTTTTGGTAGAAGGCTTGCTCGACTGGGTCAGGGATGCTTTAAACTAGATGTGTTGGAGGAGGGGGGCATCATTGCAGCCCAACACACCCAGTCAGTTGCCAGCACCTATAATGCATGCTCGGAGCAATGTAGTGATATTCCAGCCACTCCAGCCAATGAACTGGCCTCATTTGGAGGCTGGCTCAGATGCCTCTATACAAACACCTGTAGCATGGGGAACAAACAAGAGGAACTAGAGATATATGCACGTATACAAGGATATAACAGGCATCACAGAAACATGGTGGGATGGCTCCTATGAATGGAGTGTTGGAATGGAAGGTTACAGGCTCTTTAGAAAAGACAGGCCCAGCAGACAGGGAGGGGGAGTTGCTATTTATGTTAGAGATAGGCTGGAAAGAGTATGGAACTCTCTCTGGGGACAGGTGAGCAGTCGACAGAGAGTTTGTGGGTCAGGGTTAAAGGGAGAACAGCAATGGGGGACATTACTGTGGGGATCTGTTACAGATCACCTGATCAAGAGGACTCTGTGGATGAAGTACTCTTTAGACAGATAGGAGCGGCCTCATACTCGCAGGCCCTTGTTCTCATGGGGGACTTCAACCACCCTGATTATCTGTTGGATGGACAGTATGGCCCAGCACAAACAATCCAGGAAGTTCCTCAACTGTGTGGAAGACAACTTCCTTCTGCAAGAAACAGAGGAGCCGACAAGGAGAGGTGCCATGCTTGATCTCGCACTCACCAACAGAGAAGGGCTTGTTGGAAATGTGATGCTCCAGGGCAGCCTTGGTTGTAATGATCATGTGACAGTCAAGTTCGAGATCCTCAAGTTCGAGATCCACAGGACAGTGAGAAGAGCGTGCAGCAAGCTTCTCTCAGTAAGTGTCCTGACCACCATTCCAGGTCTTATGTAATGCAGTTGTCATTAAAAGCAAAGTTAATTCAGGACTAAAAAATATCTCCAAACTCAAAGTCCCCAGCTATCTGTGACACTTAGGAAGGATCTGGCATGTTCATAAAGAGATTTAACCTAAATCTAGTGTTTTCCTCCAAAAAGGTTTGGTGGGTTTTGTGCTAGTTCTAATTCCATTATGAAGCTTGACAGCTGTGCTGTGTACTCTTTCTTTCAAGCTGGCCAGCTGAACTGTTAACCACTGAGAAGACACAGAATGAAACCTATGAGTCTCCTGGTCCTCTCAGCTCCTCCCCTCACCTCAGTCTACCTCTCCAATCCAAATACCCCTATCTGCCTGAAAATAGATCAGAAAGGCAGAGTATTGAAAGCTGTGCTACACTTCCACATGACTCTCTTCCTATATGGTTATGTATATATATTAGATTTACCTGAGGATTTATAAGTTCCGTTACAAGCATCAATACATCGATTTAGTGTTATAATGCAGAACAGTGAGCTATACGTCTCCTACCTTTTGATGTCAATTTTATATAATACATGATTCTTACTTTCCCAGTGTTCTATTTCAGCATTACTTAATTATTGAATGCTCAGGGCCTAACACTTATAATCAGTTGGCATTACAAAATTGGTCTGTAGTGTTGGAGGGACTAGCACTGAGCTGATTTGAAAATGAAATTTTATTTGAAAATTTCAATTTAAGTAATGTTTACATAAACTTATACCAAAAGCTTATGTAGCTTTAAAAATACATAGAAATTATATACCTATTGCTCAGAAATAATTCTATTATTTAACTTAACTGCACTCTTAGCTGGTGTCAGCATTTTCTTCTGATCACATTCTATAACTGTAACATTTATGTCACAGTCATTTTTAGTCTGCTGACTACTCTGTAAAAACTCTGAAAGCACTTTAAAGTGAGCAGATTAAACAAAAGAAAAAGCCCTACAATACTTCTACCAAATTATCCATGCCTCCACTTATCCCATTCAAATTTAAACTCATAGCAAAAACCAACAATATCTCTGAACACCAGGACTAAGAGGAACTTCAACATATAACTAACTAGTTCATGTTTTTCTTGTATGGAATTCATTATTATGCAAGTTACATGCACTTTTGCATTTCCATTTGCGTTTTTGAAAAACTTTTTTGGCTTGGTTATGTCTTTTTAGAGTTCCTTTCTTATTCTCTGCTTCACACACCCCTAAACCAGACAATTCCATCCTCAAAGGAAAGCTCCTAGATCTAATCTGACATTGTATGTATAGTAGAGCATCTGATTGATTTTCCCGTTCTCACAGCATTAATATATTCTATTATTCTAAGCCTCATTGCTTGTAAATGTGCTGTTAAGAGCTTCTTCCCACTGCACAGTTTAGAGCCAGAAACCATCATAAGTCTTGGCTTGTCTGCTTCCTGCTCTATGAAGGCTATCCTGTAATTACGCTGTTAGCATCATCCACTGATACTCACTGAAACAAAACAGCTAAACGGTGCAGCAAAGAAGAAAATATATCTGCTGTCCTTACTGTAAAGTGCTTAGTACAAATGTATCAATGTGTTTCTCAAGGACCTGAAAATACATTAGAATTTGTTATTCAGTTCAAGGCTGTTCTGTTCACATCTTAAATTATAGTCTAGTTTTTATATTATTTATATAATATTTTATATTTCACTTTATAGCTTTTATAGTTTATTACTATAGAATCATTGTTTACCATTACTACAAAATCATAGTCCACAGCTTTTTCAGTTTCCGCAAGCCTTTACCCTATGTGAAATAAAAATTCATTCAAAGCTTGCTGAAAGTCTTAAACATATTAAACCCATATAGTAGTAGCTGGAGACCAGTAAGTAGCTACGTTCTCCTCAAAGGCTAATAATTTTCCTTTTGAAAATAAAAAAGTCCAACTAAAAATTCTGTTGTATTATAATTATAAAGCAGTTCCATTTGTTAAATTATCAATAGCTGCATGAAAAAAGTGTCCTGAGTGACACAATCACAAAGCAAATCAGTATCACCGCAACACATGCACTTCTATTCAGCTTTAGCAATTCAGAAAGTAAAATCTGAGCATGCACCAAAAGTTACATCAAGCACCTCACTAAGATATTCCCTGAAGTATTTCTGCTTATACTAGATAAATTAAGAATATATTTAAAAAGATACTTACAGTTTTTACCACATTCTATGCTTCTTTGTGGTGAATCTCTGTACTTGGGACGTACTTGCAATTGTACAAACTTACAAGTTAATTATTTTGTCTCTCAGTTTTTTAGACTCTTTCAACCATCTAAAAATAGCCTTTCCAATGACAGCATCATAAAATAAATTGCCACCATTTCTTTTGTCTCCTATAAGTAATATTACGTATTTTCACTGCCAATTAGGTACAATTTCCCGTTAAATCAGTGATACAGATCTTAAGTTTATGTTAGGAAAAAATAAGTTACTGCACAACATTCTTTGAAATTACATTTGCCATGTGGTACCCGTATGAACCAAGTACTGAAGTCATAAAAATTAGAACACAATTTACAAGTACTGACTTAGTTTAAAAGCACTAAGAATCAGAACTGCAGCTATGCCTGTCGTTGAACTGTAATTATGCATTTTTAATGCGATGCTCAGAAACTGTATGATGGGAGCTGACCAAGAAAATGTGGGTCAAAAATTCTGAAAGAAAGGAAAAAAAAATCCTCCTAAAACATAGAGAGTTTTGTCACTAAACTCAAGCTTCCACAGCTTTGTCCACCGATTTAAATTGGTATGCGTCACTCAAACATTTCTTTTAGTGAAAAAAGTGTCTATAATTCCAAAACAATGATTTAAAGAATTAAAATACCACGAAGTAAGCATTTGGTATATCCATCTATTAACACAACAAAAGACACCTTATTTTACCGAGAACTTTACCACTTATTAAAGACAAAAGACATGAAGTCCCTCTCCACGGACTGTGTGGTGTATTATGCAGTCTGGCCAAGTGGTCAATAAGCTGTCAAAAGGGTGTAAGTCCCACTCCAGCCTCAACTTAAACATATGGCCTTTAAGTCCACTCTTCAGCTGATGAAAATGAATACAAATCCTTTGAGACGACTGTCCGTACTGAGGAATTAAGGTCAAATATTTTATAGATTTAACAAGCAAGAGGACAACAATGAAGATCTGTCAAAGCAAGAGAAACAACTTCTGTATCACTAGTGGTTCCAGCTGGTTGTTTCTTACCTTTATTTAAGAATCCTCATATTAAAATGAGGGGGCCTGGAGAACACTAACAGGAGCTTAGTAAATAACGGTAAGCACTACAAGCAGAAGCCTTTTCCATAGGAGTCTATTTCTAGGATTTTTTAATGCCTAAAAGCCACTTCATGAGTTGATTGAAGACTTATTTCAGAGAAGAGCTATTTCATATGAAAACCACAGAAATGCTATTTCTAATAAACAGGTTCTAAACTGTTCTCCCCCTTACTACAGACACCTCTATTTGTTGCTTGGCTTATTTTCCCCTTTTTAGCCAGGATATATGTTTTTGAAATTATGTCGAGAATTAGGGAAACTGCATCTTATATCTTCCTGAAACACAACTTCTCCCATATTCTCTGTATAATGTCCTTTAAAGTTCTTTCCAAGTATAAAGAATTTAAAATTTCTTTATTCGCACTCTTCCTCGCCATGGTTAAAGAATTTATTAGGACTGCTTAATCTCCACCAGAGGCTCCTTTTCTCTGTCTAGCTGTATTAAGACCACTCTTGCCTAGCTAAAAAGAATGCTTTGTCTTAACAAATATTATTGCACAGTATATTTTTCTCATACAAAGATAATTTTACAAACTTAAGAGTGATTTTTCTAACTTGTAAACTACCTATACTGCTGAGCCTTTTTTGGGACAAGGCATTGTTAGTGTCACAGCAATGAATCAATATAACTACTCAAAATTTAAAGTTAAGAAGCAAATCCAGAAATACTAAACCCAAGAAATGTAACAAAAGGTTTGTAATGACTGTGCTATCATCAATTTTAAAAGGAATCACTGACCACTTTAACAAAATACAATATTAGCTGTTAGTAAAATAGAGAAATAAAGAGAGGATTAAATAACCATCACCTAAGATTTTATTTTAAATTATTACAAGGTTAAGTTCCAGCTCACAAGAGTAATACAAATTTACTAAACGTACATCTTTTTATTATAACACAGTATGTTTCTATATTCCATAAGTAGATTTAAATATATTTTACTTAAGATATTTACCCATTTACCCATATTTAGATACCAATGTATGTGTTCAGTAGCATGCAGGTGTACTTCCATCTTCTACAAAACAAAGAAAACCTAGAGTAACATGACAAGAATGATCCAAGATTATGCAGGGAAATTTTGCAATGAGAAAATTCACAAAAAACTAGAAAACCTAGATTACTTTAAACATTGATTTTAGACAAGCTTGCAAAAAGAGCACAAGAAAATTGAGTATAAACATCCAGTATCAGATTCAATAAGTCTAAGATTTTAGGAGACAGAAAATATATTAATGAGAATACTGATGTGTTTGTGCTTTCCTTGTATTTGCTCTTCTAGAACAAATTATTAACTGGTATCAAAGAAAATGCTGCTAGATGGATCCTTCTCAATATTGCTCTTACAGACTAACCATTCATGGGCAAACTAGCTCTTCCTTATGGATGAGCACTGACTATGCTATTCAATCAAAACCTACTTACAGAACAAAATCCAAACCTGTTGAATCATGCAAGTTATCAAATGCTTAGTTGACTTCTGGGGAGGGTGGGGAATACTGCAAGAATTATTTTTCAGCTACTTTTCTGTGGCATCCTCAAAGGACTAAAACTAAAAGTAAGATGCTGAGCAATGAAAAAGAATACTGTAAAAGTCTAAGGCATATTGATATAAGCACATGAAAGTCTCTTTCATCTCAAATCAAAGATTATTTACTTTACTGGACTCAGCTGTACACAGCTTCAGGATATGGGGCCAGGAACTTCAGGACTCCAGGCTATATAGCGCCGTTTCTCAATGCTTAACCGCACATATGTATTACACACCACTGCTGTCTACAGAGTTAAGATTTGTAACACTGCCCTTTCCTATCAGAATGCCGCAACAACAGTATGACAACCTTCTTAAGCCAAGATAAAAGGAGAATGCAAGAAGCTTTAGCACAATCTATTTTCCTTTAATGGTTCTCTTCTGCACCATTTCACAGCCAGCCATCCCCAGCCATCAAGACATAACTATACTAGAGCTCCATGCCCATGGGTGACGTTTCAGGAGGAAAACAGCTCCAAGCAGTTTTCTTAGTGGGAACACACTGCTTTTCCACAGAAGCAGTAAAATAAATAAGTGTATTAATTTTCACATATCAGTCCCTGCAAACACAAACCCTGTTAAAAAAACCTTTATTTTACATAATATAACCTTGTTGAGTAAATAAACTTCAGCATAGGATTATAAGCTGGAAAAAACCTGAAATATAAAAAGTGTTTGGCATGAAAATGCAAAAGTCTGGGTACTTGAAGTTCTCTGAGCATTTAAACACGGTTTTAAGTTTCACAAAAAAAAAAAAGCAAAACCAAAAAACAAGAAAAACCCCAACCAACCAAACAAAAAACCACAAACCATGACAACAATAAACAAACCAACAACCAACAAACCAAAACAAGAAACATGCAGGATTTGTTTCTTGCTGTAAAGATTCACTTTCACTATTTCTTTGAAGAATCTGCAACAGCATATTGCCAACAGCTACCATAATTCCTGCAGATATGACCCTGCCTCCCACTAAAACCAAGCTGAAAAATCAGTTGGAAATCTCCAAGCCCTAAGCCTCTGTTGAAACTTAAGAAATAAAAAAAAAAGCACCATTACATTAATTATGCTGCTTCAGAGTGAAATTTAACAGAAAATAATACCAAAGAAATCTCCTAGAAAACACAAGATTTCAAAGTATATCACTATTCAATAGCTTAATTAAAGTACACATTAATAGTAGCAGTCAGACACAGCACCGTAAAAGGGAAGAGAGATGGAATATAAAAAAACCACCACACCACCCTACAGGCCAATACTCTTCATGAGGAATATTTGTTTCACAGATGTCCATTTCCATTACCTTTTCCACGCAGTAATTATTCCTAGTTAGTGACCTGTTGCAAACACCACCTTCTCAGTTTACATTTGCTCAGAACAGCATTCTGCTGTTAAGGTAAGATGCTTTACTAAAGCCAAAGTTATTTTCCTTCCCCCTTGAAATAAATAAATAAAAGAAATTCTGCAAGTAACAGGTGCCATGCTTGACCTCGCGCTCACCAACAGGGAAGGGCTTGTTGGAAATGTGACTCTCCAGGGAAGTCTTGGATGCAGTGATCATGAGATGGCCGAATTCAAGTTCCTCAGGACAGTGAGAAGAGCGTGCAGCAAGCTCACTGCCCTGGACTGCAAGAGAGCAGACTCTGGCCTCTTCAGGAACCTGCTTAGTAAGGTTCCATGGGATACAGCCCTAGAGGGCAGGGGGGGTCCAAGACTGTTAGTTGATATTCAAGGATCACCTGCTACAAGCTCAGGAGTGTTGCATCCCAACTAGAAGGAAATGTGGCAGGAGGGCCAGGAGACCTCCTTGGGATGGATAAGGAGCTGCTAAGGAAAGTTGGAGGGGGAAAAAAAAAAGAAAAAAAGGCTTATAAAAGGTGGAAGCAAGGACAGGTGGCCATTACCCCTTACCCTGTCGCTACAGTCCCTAATGAATAGTCTCTCTACAGCGACCTTACAGGCCCCCTTCAGATACTGGAAGGCTGCTATGAGATCTCCATGCAGCCTTCTCTTCTTCAGGCTGAACAGCCCCAGCTTTCTCACCCTGTTTTCATATGGGAGATGCTCCAGTCCCCTGATCGCCCTTCCTGGTCCCTCATCTAGCTCATGTAAATCACTGAACATTTCACTCCTTCTCCCAAGCCTGAGAATACTGAAATGGTTTGCTTTTACATGAACTAGAATCTCAAACTCACAAGATTATCTATGAAACTGAAAAAGTTTTTGCCAGCTGTGTGAAAGCAGTATGTTGCTGCATCAGCCGGTTTAGGAGTTCTTAAGCAGACACATCTGCATCCCAGTTCCAGGTTTCTACAGACCTACTCTATCACAGCTGTAAAGAGTATGATATTTGAAACTAAAAGAAATAAGCACTATTCTACAAAATTTATACTGCACAGGGACAGGTATTCAAGTAATTAACTCTTTGGCACTGCTAGCAGTGCAGGGATGTGTCCCTATTAACATGTCAGGACAGAAACTGATGGTAATGAGGCCTTCAAAAGGCTCTTCAGAAGTCAATTTAGCTTTGTCAGAGATTTACTGAATGTGGCATAATTGCAAAGAATGCCAACACAAGTTGAATATGATCCAGAGCAGCTAAAGAAACTACAACTTCAGGGAAAGAAAGCAAAGGCGTTCAGATTGAAAGGATGCAAAGACTTAAAATTACAGGGGAAGGGAGCGTAGCAGCCCTATCCCATTCAAAGGGCTTTATGTTTGACTCTCCCTAGTCAAACTTCATAGCATGAAACATAAGAATTATAGTACTGATGTACTGACTGGTTAAAGAAGCATCCCAATAGTTTACAAATGTTCAAAGATTACTGGATAATACCATGGAATAGTAAGGCCTCAGTTTTAATTCTATTTGAAAAGAATGTCTGATTCAATTGTACTTTATGTGCTGAGTTAGGCCAGACCATACCTCAGATTATTAGGTATTGAATATGACCAGCAAAA
This sequence comes from Melopsittacus undulatus, assembly GCF_012275295.1. Lineage (NCBI taxonomy): Eukaryota > Metazoa > Chordata > Aves > Psittaciformes > Psittaculidae > Melopsittacus > Melopsittacus undulatus. The sequence continues at coordinate 42,918,653 of NC_047530.1, read as the reverse complement.
CTAAGACAATAATTAGGATCATATTACTTTAAAACAAGTAATTGAACCACATCAATTTCTCTTAAGGAGAGCAAAATGCATCATCAGCCAAGTGATGTTTCACACCTACATCACCCACACACAACAGGCATTTATAAAGTAATCTAAAAAACGGGCAGAAGCTTGTCCACCCTTCTGTGTTTGTCAAATTGTCCAGGCATAAGAGCTATTAACTTAATTTTAAAGAGACCTTGAAGAAACATCAGCCACACAGTAATGAAAGACCTTCAAACTACATAGCTTCCTTCCCTACCCATGTGCCACACACACTTTAGCATCACAGTTCAATAAAAACGCAGGAAAAGAAATCCTATCTGATTCAGTACTTTTGCTTAAGAAAGAAGCAGTTCTTTAATTAAACCCCACTATGAGATACAAGGAATAGAATGTGACACAAAAAATATCATACATTCTCCCCAACTCACCTGATACTGAAAATAAAAACATTACCCCTGAGAAAGAGAGAGATTATATGACTACTTTTGCAGTAAATATATACATATAAAAATAATACCGGGAGTGCTTGTGCTTGTGCTTTCACACATATTTGTCTGGAAATCCCATTTAGAAACACAGGAATTCTGCTTAAGATTGCTTGGAGTCCTCCTCAATACCACAAAAATCTCACTCAAGTACTTCTTCTCTAAGAAGGATAAAGAACTATCAGAGCTGCACATACTTATCTCTGTGGAGCAAACAAACATGGATTCAGAAGCCCATGGCCTGGAATGACATCAGCTAGTTCAAGTACCCGGAACAAAAACTTGGCTGGCTGACATTCCCCTTCCCCTTTGTAGCTGTTGGAGAAAAATCAACCACCTCAGTATCTCCTTAGAGTTCCCGTAATTCCATGGCCTTCCACATATGCAGTGCAGACCAACTTACATGCTGAAGAATTCTCAGAAAGGGTCACAGATCAAAAGATTAGAAAATGCATGGTATTACAGGCAGGAGCTGGGGGTGGAGAGCTTTCTTTTCCTAATGTAGTATACAAATCAGTATACTAATAGGAATCACAGCCTTTTACTAATTCATTATACATACCATGAAGCTCATCTTTTAATTTTAAAAATTATACAGCAAATTCATAGTGAATGCTTGGTATATTAATTATGTTGAACTTTAACACTGAACATAACATACTGCACAATACCACACAAACTGCAGCTGTATAGCCCCAGACTGCACTAAGTCATCTTGCCATTGTTGTTTAACCTAATTGTATTTTTCCTTCTATATAGAATATGTAATGGAAAGGACTTAATATCATAAGAAGCAGCTGCATCTTGAAAACCTGAACAGATGTTACCAGCAGGGACTCTGTGGAATCCATAACACAGACAAGACACAGCCAAGGGTGTGGAACACCCTGCAGAGTTAAAAAAAAAATGCAGCAATGCACAAGTAGGAAATTATTAAGTTTTATTACTGCATTATGATAAACAATGCTAATCTGTAGACTGAGGTTACAGATAATGTAAGAGATCTTGCTGATGAATGATTTAACATTAAAGGACCACAAGTATAATATTGTTATCACAGATGGAGGTTCTGGCTACCAGGATTTAGGGCTTGAAGTCTGAGGGGTTTTTAGTGTTTATATATAATCTAAAATTGCAAGTAAACAATTCTGAAGTTATTGTCAAATAGGAATTGGAATAGCAAGACCTTACATGATAAACACCTTCCAAAGGAAGGTCTTCCAGACATATGTCAAGAGTAAACTGAACAACCCAATTATTTGGGTGCTGCAGTGGTTCAGTACTCCTGGGACTAGGAATTTCTGCTGGGAAAATGTAAATTCCCATCCTCCAGGAGTACATCGAAATGTTTGCATGATTAAGACAAAGTTTCCTAGAACAAATACAAATGTCTTACCTAGAAAAATAAATAAATAAATAAATAAAAATTATTAAAAAACCCCAACAAAACATCACCCCAAACAAATTCATCTAACAAAATATGAGGTTATCACTATGAGTGGCACACTAATAACCAAGCTCAAACAGCAGGTGAGGCATAACAGACAGCTAACCAACTGTGTAACAAGGTTCTGAACAAACTGTGTATCAGATATAAAGTAAGACTTGGTTGAACAGGATATGGTATATCTGCCTAATTATACTATATAGATTACCTGCACTGTCAGAAAGTTGCACATAAAACCAAGCCTTTTCTCTATCTTTCCTCCCCCCACTTCACTTGCTCCATTCCTCCCTTGCCTGGGTTATGGTTCCTGACACTTCACCAGCTTGGTTGGACACTGCATCACAACCAATGGACACACTGAACCTAGACAAAAGCATTAAATTCTCTGTAAGTTATCAATACTGTTATTAACTGTACGTTAAGCACATACTAGTACAACGCAAACAACAGGGGGAAGATAACCAAGTAAATTTAGAGCATTTTCTGTGTTTCTGAGCAACAAAACAATCCCAAAGATACACAGGTGGGAAGGGATAATACAAATAGTATTACTCAAGTACTATGATCCCTTACAAATTCTAGACCATAACAACACACAGTTTACATGCATTGATACACTAAGTTTAGTTTTACCTGCCTCAGTCTGTTTTTTTAATTCATTATGGACAATACCAAAGGGAATGCAAGTAATTACTTTCATTGTTTGCTCTTTTCACACCATATTACAGTGGCAAAGAAAAACCTGCAGACCCTCGCAGTATTTGAAATATCCAAAAACATTATCTTGATGTATTGTTTGGCAGGCATCATCTTTTCCAGTAAATTACTTTATTTCTAGTGAGTTTTAATTTACACCTGATATTCCTTTTGAATATTATTTTATTGAAATATTATTTTATTGTAACAGATTCATGTTTCAATAAAATGACTACAAATAACATTAGCTAAAACAAAAATCTATGAAAACGTGCTCACAGGTTCTGAGCCTCACCCTCCTGTGTCTGAGAATAATGCATGTAAAAATCTGGCCCCACAGTGGATGTGAGCAGAGCAGTTGCACAGCTGCCACCCTTTCATGATGAAAGCTGCACACTGCAATGAACAGCTTGCACAGTACAGCACCAGTTGTCCCCTGGGATTCCCTGTCACCTGTATCTTAAAGATCCTGCTTCCACCTGCTTATAAAAAAAAAAAAGTCCCCCCCAAAAATAATCCTGCAATCAGCTACATTATGATTCAGGGGTTCTTCTAACATATCTTCTGGTACTCGCTATCGTGTAGGATAAAACTAATGTGGTGCAGCCACATCAGTGTCAAAAAATGAACCTGAAAAGTTAGACAAGAATTCTAATGCTTCTACTATTAAACTAAGAAGTGGGTAATCTACCCCTTTTCTTTACAGTACTAAGTACCCCTTATACAAGCTTATAGTGACTTAGCAACTTGGTGGTATCTGCCTTTGTTTCAAGAATATTGATAACTAGATTATGAAACTACTGGTTCAGTAAAAATAACATCTTAAAATAAAGGACATGTCAGTCAAGTTACTCCTATTCTAGGAAATTCTATGCATAGTCTGAGTCACACTGCTTTGACAGATAAAGCACATAGTCAAGACACAGCCTGACAAAGTCGCATGTACTTATATTAAGCTTCCAGAATTTATTGAACATCAATTCCATCCAGTTCTTGGAATATTTGCATTATGCTCAAAATGAAACAAACCCCACCCTTTAAAAACCATTTCTATACTTAGAAAAAAAAAGAATTTTGAATCAGCCCTCAAACTGATGCATTGCTGTTATGATTAAAGCGAAGCTGCCTGCTTAGACAGCACTTTAAGGCCAAAAGAATTTGCATTTCTTTTATTCTATTTTCTATATACATACAGATGTTTGATGAACTGTGTTATTAACATGTCACATTAGCAGAGATAAAGCATTTTATGAAAAATATTATATCATCATATTATTCAATTTTTATCTACACTCTCTTGCAAGAAATGCTGTGAGACAACTCATAACAAATAGAGGAGCTAGGCCTAAAGCTAATTTTAAAACATGAGGATGGATGTGTTGTATTCCTCCCTTCTGTGATGTTCACAGAAGCCTCAACATGTGGAGAACGCAGTATACTACTTTTTATATGCATACATGATAGTATTTATGGAAATCACTGCGTAAGAAGACAGGAAGAAGCTGTAAATTCTCTTTCTGTTGAGATGAATATGCAAAAGAGAATGCAGCATGAGCAACTGTAAAGCCAAAAAGCAGTAACAAGTGAAAAGGAAGCTGGGCACAACTAACTATAGCAGAAGTTTAGAGCTGAATCCCAAACACTTCAGAGAATGCAACACAGCTGTTTCTAATGATCCATCCCCACAAACCTGTCCTGATGACCACTTATTCACAGCCAAAAATAGAGACCTACAAGGCTGCTCTAATATTTATTTCTATTTATTTGCTATTCTGTGCACTTCTTAATTTTCCAAATGGTTTTAAAACCTGGCCCTGTGGACAAAAAAAAATCCCCAAATAATATTTCATGAACACTTTCTATGCCCTTCTGCTATGTGACCCCTGCACGTGGCTGATAAGCAAGTGCTAGAACTGCTTTGATCAAATATTACACAAATCAGCTAAATGGTACCTTCTGATCTCCCAACAGACAATAACAAAACATGGAGCTCAGAAAACCCATCAGAAACAGCAAACATCCAATGGGGCCGTAAGCAAAGCATGAGGGAGAATAATAAATAGAAATCTCTGCACTCCAAATGATTTCTTCGGAGCAGGGAACACAGCCAAGTGATAGGAGATCAAATTTTCACAGAAATAGCATAGCGGAAGCCTGGGTTTACAGCTGCAGCAGGATTCTAGAAACAAAGGGAAAGAGAGAAGCAAAACAGAACAAATATATGGTCCAACATATTTTTGAGGTATTGGGAATTGAAGAGCTTGACTGTAAGATGAGAATGGACTGCTTAGAAGGAGCAAGAAGGTAGAAAGGGATGGGATAATCACATGAGGTTAGTGGACAATCAGCGACATTACTAGTCTGCATTAGGAATGGAAGAGATTGTCACAAGCACTGGCTGACAAAGGAAGAAGAGCGTTATGGTTTATTTGTTAAAATAAAAGGGTAGATTCTTGCGTAGAGCTGGACAGCTGGAAACTGAATTAAGCAGAAATAGCGGCAAGCTGACAATGGCTTGTTACTAGTGAATATTCACATTCAGGAAGGAAGTACGCAAAATTAAAACAAGAATTAAGTTGAAGTGAAGTAACAGTGTTTAGTGACTGAAATTTCTCCAAGAAGGTGTTGTAGCCTGACAGAATCACAGAGACAATCAGCTGACAGAAAACAGTTGATATAACAAGAAGCAATAACCAAAAGTTGCACAACAATTCAAATTAATTAGCCATAAGGAGATTATTAAAAGTAATAAAGAGAAACCCTGACAAAGTAAACTTTCCACAAATAAGAAGACTTCAAGAAACTGTCCAACAGATTTGTTTTAAAATAAGTTACTTAGAGGGAGGGGGGGGAAAAAACAAAACAAAAAAAACCAACAAAAAAACCCAAAAGGCATTCCAAGCATTTTATTCCAGCATTTCAAGGTATTTTATACATGCAGAGGCGAAAGACATCATGGAATCAAGCTGATGCCCCTAAATCATGTAGGTATTTTTAAGAGAGAAAAGAGCAAATGGAAAGAATCACTGTCTGAACAGGTCCACAGTAAGCAGAGAGGTGAGAACTCTCTTTATGAACCCTATTAAGAAGGTGACCCAGAGTAAGTTGAAACAGACTGAAACCATAGGTTACCGGCAAATGCTTGCAAGAGGAAAAGCACAGCTGCAGAAAGTCAAATACAAGTAACTTCCAGGAGATCTTATCCACTTCACTAAATTTTGAGTCCAAAGCAAAAGTACACCTCAGATTACTTAGATATCACAGTCCAAAGACCTATCTAATACAATATTTAACAATAATTCTACTGTTTAGACTGCTGCTCTGAATAATTCTGCCTGAATGAATGAAACCTGCCTGACACCACTGCCCTACTACTTTTTAATACATTATTTAAAGGGTAAAGGTTGGACCAGATGATCTTTCAAGGACCCCTGCAACCTGAGCTGTTCAGCCATTCTAACATTAGCGTAACGTTAAGATCTGAAATATGACGAAACAAAGACTTTGTCGCATTTAAAAGGCAATTAGGGCCTTCGATGAAATGTATGGTATTTCTCCACCTGGATCAAAAAAACCCCACTAGTACTGGAAGTTAATGATGTGCTTTAGTCCTCACAGTATCTCAGGATGGATTAAAAGACCTATCTTGTAAGATGGTAATATCATGTTCTAATACATCAGAGTCAATGGCAGTCTGTAGTTCTATCAGCTTCTGTAGTTACACACACAGATTCTTTCCATTCTGCTCTTTCGCTCCTGACCCTTTCTCCTGGACAAGAAAAAAAAGTTATCTGACATGAACACAAAAATGTTTTATTATGTTACATCAGTTTCCAGCTAGAAAACAAACCAACCTCACCTTTGGTTAAAAATTATACAAATTTCAAAGCATCTCTAAATCTCTTCCGTTTTTAAGTTCTCCACAGTTGAGAATGATGTTTGTTCTTTTGCTTCCCAGCTATCTTCCATTACAGATTGAACACTGAGTGAATGATCAGCATTCCCTCACATGGTAAAGCTGAAGTATGGCTTGTGTGTATCTGTATGCTGAATATGTGGGCTAAATTTAAGAAAGCTATTCTTAACAGAAAACGTGACATCTGAATACAAAAATAAACAGAACACAAATTATTCCAGAACTTTTAAAAAAAGTTCTCTACCTACCTCTTGTTGTTTTCAAGTAAATCTAACAAATTTCAGCTGCCAAAAAATCTTATCAGATAGTATTTTAGACAACTTCAGATATTCCAGACACCTGAACACTTGAGATTTCTTTGGGAATCTCTCATTAATGCAGGTGAACAAGCACAATGACTGGAGGTTGAAAGCTTTGTTTATTTAAGCTTTCAATTTTCACCTCAAGAGAAAACATTGTGTAAATGCTTTAAATGCTTTGTGCAAATGCTTCTCTTGCTAGAAGAGAATATTCTTTTAACAGTTCTAAAGTCCAAGTCTCTCTTCCAAGACATTGATCCAGTCACAGAAAACTGCTCTTGCCAGTACTACTGTGTTCCACGAAAGTGACAAAAGGCAGAGATCTAAGAAAACTAACACAGCAGGGACTGATATCATATTATCCACAAAAAGCATTTACTAGTTATTTCATCCAGCAAGAAGTTTATGTTGCAGCTTCCCTTCCAGCTGAGCCTGTCCTCTGAAGACATCTGAGATGATAACAGGGAAGGACACTTAGATGCTTACAGCAATTTTCCAATAGCCATCCAGATTTAGGGGATAAATCTGCCTCAGAAATTCCACTTCCTGATGCACATGTTCCACAGTATTATACACCTACCACAGAACCACCTTCTAGAAATTCCACCTAAATGAAATTTTCCTCAAAATACTGACGTTTGAGAGTTTGAGCTGTAGTATGGTTTTAACTCCATCAGTTACTGAATGTTACTGTGTGCTGCTGAGCTCTGTAATGAACACAGCAGAAGAGCAGCTGACAGGGTGTGCCAGACTTTCTCTATGAAGTTGTTCCAGCTAAACAGTTACTAGAGATTGTTTTAACTTGGACAAATGGGTAGGCTCCTCCCTGATACAAGGCCAACAAAACTTGCATAGTTTATATTCTCTCAGCCTCCCCACCCTTCATATGTTTTTTCCTTCTTGTTAGGATATGCATAATCAGACTATAAAAACCAAGTTACATAAAAATGTAAGTAGGCTGGAGGAAAAAACACTGCCTGCTGTAAATGCAGAACAATTGTCTGTGGCAGCATATATACACATCCATGCACAAGACCATGAAGCTTGTTTTTGTTGCTACAGCTAAAACTGTCCAGATACTATATCAGTGAGGCAACAAAATCAGACAGAACTTCCTACTGTATTTTATAGGTGGCATGTTACTTGACTGGTATCTGAGCTCCAGTGGCAGCAATTTGGATAAACTGGAGGTTAGAGGCAAATCTGTAAGTATTTCTTACATGCTTCTCCACACTGCAAATGATTTGATATTACAGACTCCAAAGGTCAGAAGTATGATGAAAACTTACAGGATTTAACTCTGACAGCTTAGGGTGCTATAAAAGGGTAAGATTTTAATCTGATGTTTAGAGTCTGTAACCAACCACTGGTCAGGCAGAGAGCACACTTCTGGTTTTCTTCACAAGTTGATCCAAGTACTAAGAGCAGAGATACATAGCAATTGACAGAAATGCTTTCTGAAGTGCAGCAGCAAGGTAAAAATCCAGATGTTTTCTGGCCAGTATGATTCAAGTTCACCTATCCATAATGCAGTGAGTCAGGGAATTATATAAACGCCACTCTCCAGCACCATGAAAACTGAGAAAATGGATCAAAATTAATCCTACCACAAAGCAAAACAAGCCAGTTTTAACTGCTACAGTATAACCAGAATGGTTTCCACCAAAGCTAGCAATTAGGTGCATGGTTGCTGTACTTCAACTTGAAGGAACAGTTACTATGCAGTACTGTTTAGCATATCCATACTCCTAGCCCTGCATTTTTACCACATATGAGATAGCATCAAGCCCTGCCAAAAGCCTCACTTGGACAAAGAATGAACAAACTGCTTCCAAAGCCAGCACGACATTCAAACATTTTAACCTGGCATTAAATGTGATGCAAGCATCTGCCATGTTCTGGGCAAAACACTGCAGTGAAATATGCTGTACTCACTGAAGGAAGCAGCTGCCAGCTCTTGAGGAATACAAACCTACCCAGCAACAAATGGATAAAGCACTACAGAGCCACCATCCTCCTCTGAACATGAAGACGGGAAAGGGATTCTGCAACCTAAACTACTTTGTGTAAGCCTTCACAGCAATTTTTTGATACCACCATGGAAATGACTACAAATTCCATCTAAGAATAATCTCATCAAGCTTCCTTTATGATGAATAGGGCAATGTACAGCTTCCAGTATACATCTTCCAAAATGCAGCTTTGCAACTGACCTGTTTTAGGCATAAAGACTTATAAACTTACCCTTTTTAATTACTGCAAGATTACATCTGATTAAATAAACTGATCCAACACCTTACTTCTCCCCATCAAGTCCCCTATGGTTTTGTTTTTCTCATGTCCCTTTCTTATTTTTCCAAGATAATCTCATTTGGATTTTGGAAATCTTTCTAAGGAGTCTCTGTGTGCTTGAGGTGGAGGTAAATGCAATTTCAAAAGCTCAATTCTGAGTAAAACCAAATGCAACATTAGTATCACAAGTTCCCTGATGAATGCATCATTTTACAATACTAAAAGTGACGCCCAATAGTTAACTATTAAGTGTTATCAATCCGCTACAGTTCCATTTTCAGGGGAAGGGGGGAAAAACAAACAAACAAAAAAGCCACACCTAAACAGCAGCCACATAACTGCACACTCTCAGCTTGTAATTTAGAAAATATTTCCAGCATGCAAACTAGATCAAGTAATACACTGGGAGGATACTTGGGAGCACACATGCATTCCTTCTGTGCTTTAAGAAAAAAGAAAACCAGACTAATCTTAGAACAGATGCTTTCAAATACGCAATTCTGTAGTTTTGCTGTAACAAGATTCCCTCCTACACAAAAATCCTGTGGAAAAAAAAGACTGGTTAAATTAAGTTGTACAACTCAGAGTCAAGGATCAGAGAATCGACATATATTAAGAGTATTATTCTCAATACAATCAATAAATGTAAGCTATGTGCCAAAGAAGTTAATTATTTCCCCTCGTCTATTTCAATAAACAGAAAAAGATCAATAATGAAAAACAGAAGGTAAATCTGGCTCCCATCCAAAAGCCACCAGCTTTTTTAACTCAGATATTTAATTCCTTTTATAGAATAGAATTTGGCATTTATTATCATTAAGAGCAAGTGATATTTTGACTTCTAAAACACCTTTTGAGAACTATGGAGTTGAAATATCAGAAATACATTTCAAAGACAAAACATTCTGATAAAGAAGGGGAAAGAGGCTTGGTTAAGAACTGTATTCAGTATCAAAATATCTTACCATGAGCAGATGAAGGCAATATTTTGACAGTTTAATATGAGCACCCAAAACATCAACATCATGGCAGATTTACTCAGCTGTGATACAACAGGAAAGCTGTTTTTGAGGCAAGCATTACCCTTGCCTGTGCTGTCAGTCTTTCAAGTCACAACATGAAGTACGTCTGTGCACACCCAGTTAAAATCAACCAGCACTTCTGGAAACAACTGCTTCCACACTCTCTACAGGCCCTGAGGCTAGCAGCTAAGATGCTATTTTTGATTTTTATATTGTCACTGGAAATAACTTTGCTAATCAACAAAGATGAGCACAGGCCTAAAACAAACTCAGTGGTAAAGCAAACAGAGTAATCTGCCATGTATATAATCACAGGAAGACATTATCTCATCCAGAAGTAGAACAGATAAGCATTAGAATGATCAATTTTTTTTTTCCTAAATTAATGGAGCAAAAGAAAGCAAAGAAAAAAGCAGAATGAGCCCATTCTACCTTCCAAACATTTAAAGTTTCAAGGCAAAACCTAACATACCGAAAAGGACACAGTTCTTGACCCTTTTAATGTTTGCCACAGCCATCTGACTCACTTTATGGAATCTTCATACATGCCCTTAAATGTCACTGAAAACCTTATATATTTCAGCAGGTTTCCTGTAAAGTTTCTTCAGTGATGAAGTATTTCACCAGAAGTGGAAATCTGACATTTCAAGACTGATCCACGGTGAGGGCTAAAACTGAGTATTCAAATGCCTTCTATAAGTGCCAATTATCAAGTAAGTACTACACAAGACAGCACACTGTGCACACCCAGAAAACTGTTTTCTGTATTTTCTGATCTAAAAACACAAACAAAAAACCAAAAGAAATAAGAAATAGAATATATACAAAATAGCACATAAAGGCTGACAACACTTGTGTTTACTTACTTCTGGGGTAAATCAATTACTGTATGAAAACTGAATAAAAATGATCCACTTTCTAAGCCTATCTTTTAAAAACCTCTGTGACATAGGCAGTAAGGTTAAATTTTAAAGGAGGAAGAAAAGCCCAACACATTCTCCCCCTGCATGTACATCTTATTTTTGTATATTATTTCTTATTATTTCATTGTATTTTATTTTGGCTTTTCTGGCACCATTCTTGATAGATTCTACTTTTGCATAAAAGCCATCCAAAAAATGCCCTGAACTGACAGAATGTTGATTTAATCTGGAGATGGCAAAGAAATAACCCTATTAAAGTCCTAATCACAGGGGGAAAAAGTTGCACTCCCAGTTTTAAGGAACTTCAGCTTTACGGTTAAATCCCAAGCTTTTCAGCAGGGCTAAAAAGAGCAGTACAGCTAAGCTGAGAGTGTTACGACACACAGGAATACAGGTTCAAAAGGAACCATCTGGTTCCTTCTGTTCACTTGAACTGCAATAGATTTTTAGTCCTGAAAGGTCAATGCCACATCCATATGTACAAACTGGAACACTACCAACCCACTACAACAGATTAAAACACTTTTAAAATATTAGAAGTTACTTAAAAAAAAGTCATAATGATAGGGTGTCAAAGGAAATATACACAGGACTGTGCACAAGTAAGCAGGAGAGATAGCCAATGGCCTGTATTTCTGTGAACTGACTTTTAAGTATTTTATACTTAACTCAGAATTCTAAAAAAGGCTAAGAACTATTTTAAACAATTATGTTTCAATTATATAAGACAATGGTGACAAAGTTATAACTTAGATCTGATCCAGTAACTGTCACTAGGTCTGCTAGTGTGGAGGAGGTGATAAATATCCACTTTCAGCTTTGAATTTCTTGTCTTTTCTCTGTGTTGAATCCTCTTCTACAGTAAAAAAGGAAAAAAAAAATAAAATAAAAATCCCAGTTTTCATCTTCTCTGTTCTGCCTACAGCTACCCCACCTCTGTGCTTCCCATCTGTCTACTCCTTTCTTGCTGTTCTTCAGCTAACTCCCACAAGATCTTTCTTGGCTCTGCTACCAGTCTAACTTGGTCAGCCCTACCACTACAGCAGGCTAGAATGTTGCAAGTAACCCAGGTGCTTGGTTTCCACCAGTCTGGCAAGCAGCTTTCTTACCTCACCCTGTATCCAGTTTCTGATGACAGGCTTTAGGTACACCTTTTAGGAGTGAGTTATTTCCTTCTAACCAATTCAGCATTTAGTACTGTCAAACAAAAACATCCAGTACATACTTCAAACATAAATTTTAAGGAAGAACTTCCCTTACCCATTTTGCTCTCTTCAACATTTTATCATTTTAATACTTAGCTATCTTATCTCTGAGGCCTAAGAGCATTATCTCTGCTCAACATCTCTATCCATGCTTACAAAAATGCAGACAACAATTATGATATAACATATTTCCAATGCAACACAGTAAGGAAAACATTTAACTCTGATTATAACAATTCATGCAATCTGTCAGTTACAAACTAAGCAGTAAGTAAAAGTAGCTATCACAATGGCTGATGGTTCATTTTCTGTACCATATCTTGAATGATACAGCTAGGCAGGATAATATATATTCCCAAAATATTTACAAGTCCCATAACAAGTCAGTTTCTATGTGTATTCTTTCAACTGATAAATTCAGTTCTAAACAGTAAATTACAAATTCCTTTTAACAAAGGCAAAAATTAGTTAGTCGAACGAAACTAAGAACACATAGATACTCCAATCATGTTTACCTAATACACAGTAAACCTGGGAAAAATGGGACAATGGTAAAAAGCTGACAAAGATGTTGTCAAGGTAGATGTTGCAACACTCAGCATTAACATGTATGTTGCTTGAAATGGAAAATAAATCCAGAGCTAGCTACCGCTGTATCTCATTCACTGTACCAAATCACAGAAAAGTAGAAGGTTATCAAGTATATCCTATTATTCCCAAGATACAGTTCAACTTACACCACTTGGGGACATGGATAAACTGTGATCCCACTGTAACTTACCCTTACTAGAGGAAAACTTTTTCTTCATTTGTAACACAACTTCTTGCTGCAATTAAAACCATTATTGTTTCACAGCTATCAAGAATGGCAAAACCCCCTCAGTTTATCATTGTCACAATTTCTTTTTACCACAGTGGCAGAAACAGTTGTTCCTTAAACATTAGTTTTGTGCTGTTGATTATTTCTGACAAAATAACTTTTGCACTTGACCCTAAAGAATTGCATCATCTTTCTGATCATGTTATTTGGAACTCTAATATTGCCCTCAAACACAAAGTCCACTTCCTAGTCACTTGTCTACTGAAATTACCAAATCATACTGTACATTCCATAATATAAACTATAAACATATATAAACCAACTGGTCTCAGATCACTGCAAAACTCCACTAATAGTAAGCCATACAAGAGGGCTCTCCCAGCACAATTTGCAGCTTTTTGGGGCCCACCATGCAGCAGTTTTATTTAGATCCTGAATGCTTCTCCTTGCCATAGTGAGAAACTCTGCTGAGGTCAGGGCATCTGCTGTTTCTTCCTTACTCATAATATGATATCCTACTGAAGACATTGGATGCATCTAAGATCAATCTTTTCAAATCCATGTTAGCTGCTACATATCAACATGTGGGTGGGGGATCTGAAGGAGAGCTAGGTTCCCCAGAATGGCAATTAAAAACCAAAATCCACCTATTGAATAAAGCTAGCCTACAGAGAATTATAGGCACAGCTCACACCTCTTAACCTTTCCTTGTGAAGATGGGTATCAAATACAAGGGTATCCCAAAACTGACTGAATGGCCCTAGAAAAGAACTGATCTACAAAATAAGATGACCAAAAACCCCACAACTGACTGCCAAAGGAAGAAGAACTGAGCTTTGCTTCAAAAGATTACTAATTTGGTCATTTCTTTAAAAGATGGGATACCTAGACTCAGTTTCCTCTGCAACCTAAGAAGACCAAAACCTGCAATGTTTACATCTGAAGAGTATCCCAACCACAGGTTTAGGGAACAGTCTAGGTGAATCATTTTTTTAAATTTTCTTTGAAGCTCTGTACATGGGGAGAATGACAAGCAGAACACTTCGCTAGAAATGGAGTCTTCCGTTTCATCTCGCTGTCCTCAGCATTTGTACAAGTACCATTTTGTTAGGTAACATTCAACTGATGTACATTTTGTGTGCAAAATGTTGATTGTATGGCTTCTCAAGATTAATGATATACGCACCATAACTCTCTGGTTACATTATTGAGTCACCCAGCTCCTTATGGCCACAGATAACACCTAATCAGTTAATCAAAGGTAAACCTGAACAGGCAACTGCATGTCAAAATCATTAATCTTACCTGACAGGCAGATGTATGTTAAATATTCACCCTGACCTCCAGTAGCTAGGAAAGGAATCTTTTTTTTTGTTCTTCTTTTTACTTGGACAGCTCCCAGCATCCTTTCATCATGTGGGGCAAAAATTTCTTTGCTGATTGCAGATTTGGCATTCATTGTAGATCACAGATATAGCAGACTGATGCACTCTAAAAACAAAAACATATTTAAAAATATTAGAAACTTCCAAGTTATGTTAAAATCCAGTTCATTTTCATGGCCATTAACAGCTCTGAACTTCAAATAAAGATTTTTATTATTATTCAAAGAATTTAGAAGCTAACTTTATGTATTTAGAGGCAGAATTTTTTAAGTACCCAAGAGTCTTCACTGGAGTTGTTCTCCACGCTGCTTAAATTCTTTTAAACTAGCTTAGTTTATTTTGGGCAGAAGCTGTCCACACTAGCACTTCAGCGTGACGCAAAATCATCTCAGAGACACCCTATCACTTCGTGGTGCATAAAAGCTTCATTAATTCCTTCTCTGGTAACTGGAGGGAAACTCATCTGCCTGACACAGAGAAAGCACTGCAAGGGCATAGGAAAGGAACACCATGGTTATGCTGTCAGACAAGTCACATTCACAGAAGATACAAGAAGCTTCAGACTCATAAGACTGCTCCTGCAGCAACACTGCTATTGGTGACAGAACTTGATTAAGCAGCTCCTTCACCTCTCACAGCTTTACGATTCATGCTTTCAACTCCTAATTACTAACTGGGCAATTTCCCATGGAAAGGCATCAGAGAAACCAGAGGAGTTAACACAGATGAAACCACACCTCTGCTTTTCTGCTAAGGAATTTTGGCCCTGGTCAGCTCCTCAATGCATTATAAAAGAAAACACCGTCTATTTTGGTGAGACATCTGGAGAGGGAAAAAAATAAATAAATAAATGTAGAGAACAGGCAGGGAGAAGACAGAAAGCTGCTTGCTCAGGCATGTCCAGCAAAAGAAATGTCAATCTGACCACATATGAAGGAGCCTACCTAAAGGGAAGAGCTCAGTTACAGAGGAGACATTAATATTCTCTTCATATAGACAGTACCACAGTTGTATCTCCAATTAGTTCTGCAGTTAAATCTATGAATAAATAAACTACTTCACTGATACAGACTGCAAAATGTCCCTTTTAATTATTCAAATATAATGACTTCAAGCCACATACATTATATTTCCATATTATTTAGACTTTCATGCTCACAGATCTTCTTGACATCTTCAGCTTTCTTAGAATAAGATCATCTTCAGGTCTCAACTACTGAAGCCAGAAATTCAGTATTAGCCACAAAGTAGCTATCAGAAAATTGATAAATTCAAGACAAATTAGATTTTGAAGCCAAAGGAGTCATGAAGCCATCACTTTTAGTTTGCGTACTATCAGCAAAGTAATTCTTTTCAGTCTCCACGTCTTGTTGGTCCCTACTTATGATATTCCCTTTAAAAAAAAAAAAAAAAAAAGCTGCATTTGTGGAGGTGTGAGATAGCAAAATAGTCCAAATCAAAGTTGCTGAGGTGAGTAGTCAGAGACAATGCCTGTAACACCGGAGCGGAGCGGGGGGAGATCAGCGTCCAGCAGCTTCACCTCAGAGCAACAAGAGCCACCTAGGCCAGAGCCGCATGTCCTCAAGAGGACTTGCCCAAGAGCTCAGCTCCCGCGAGGAGGTGACTCACCGGGGGCGGAGCCAGGAGGAGTGGCACCAACTGTGAGTGGTTAAAAACCTACCCAGGGAGCACGGCGAACAGAGCGGGCAAACAGAGCGGGTCGAGGCAGTTCACGCGGGCAGGTGAGCGGGATGGTGAGCACTCGTCGTATGACCAGAGTCCGGTCTGGGAGTTCTGCCCTGGCTGCCCTGACAGCGGCCAGTGTAGGCACCCAGACAGAGCCGGTAAGAGGGGAGGCTGCAGTGCAGAGCTTGGAGTGTAGAGAGTGCCTGCACTGGTCTTGTGAGGGAAAGGTGCAGAATGGGCAGGGCTGTGCTCGCTGCTCCCTGATGGAGGTCCTCCTCCAGCAGGTGGCTGAGCTACAGGATGCTGTCAGTAAGCTGCAAGATGTCAGGGAAACTGAGAGGAAGCAGCTCCGGGCCCAAACAGCACAGGCGCCTCAAGTTTCCCCTCTAACTCATGGAGGAAAGAATGAGGCTGTTGACCAGGGAAGCTGGGAATTAGTAACAAAAAAAAAAAAAAAACCCAAAACAAAAAAAAAAAAAAAAAAGGAAGAAAGCAATTAAAAGCAAGGGGCTTCCTCTTAAATCTGCTGTACCCACCCAGAACCGCTTTGCTGTCCTGCAGGGGGCTGATGATGAAACACACTTGCACCAGGAACAGTCAGCTGGTGCACTGGTACAGATCTCTACTGGCACTGCCAGGAAAAAGCGGCGGGTTGTAGTAGTAGGGGACTCTGCCTTGAACGGGACAGAAACGCTCATCTGTCAGCCTGACCCAGTTGCAAGGGAGGTGTGTTGCCTACCTGGGGCACAGATCAGGGATGTTGCGGAGAGGCTGCCTGCCCTAGTAAGTCCCATGGACTATTACCCGCTTCTAGTGATACATGTGGGTGCTAGGGATATAGATAGTAGTAGCCTGAGGAGTATGAAAAAGGACTGCAGAGCTGTGGGAGAGGTGGTCAGGGGTTCTGGAGCTCAGATAGTCTTTTCAACAATTCTCCAAGACACAGGGGAGGACCTTCCAAACGCAAGGAGGATTGGACAGGTTAATAAATGGTTAAAAGGGTGGTGACATAGTCAAGGGTTTGGGTGTCTTGAACATGGGGCCCACATTTGTAGGCCAGGCCTACTGGGGTCTGGTGGAGCTGGTCTGATAAAGAAGGGGAAGAGTGGATTTGCTGGGAGGCTTGCCAGACTTGTCAAGGATGCTTTAAACTAGATGTGTTGGGAGACAGGGGCATCATTCCATCCCAACACACCCAGTCAGTTGCCAGCACCTATAATGAATGCTCGGAGTAATATAGTGATATTCTAACCGCTCCAGCCAATGAGCCGGCTTCATTTGGAGCTCAGCTCAGATGCCTCTGTACAAATGCCCGTAGCATGGGGAACAAACAAGAGGAATTACAGACGTAGGCACATCTACAGGGCTATGATATAATAAGCATAACAGAAACATGGTGGGATGGCTCCTTTGACTGGAATATTAGAATGGAAAGTTACAGGCTCTTTAGAAAAGACAGGCCCAGCAGACAGGAAGGGGGAGTTGCCCTTTATGTTAGGGATAGGCTGGACAGAGTCTGGGGACAGGTGAGCAGTCAACACAGAGTTTGTGGGTCAGGGTTAAAGGGATAACAGCAATGGGGGACATTACTGTGGGGATCTGTTACAGATCACCTAATCAAGAGGACTCTGTGGATGAAGTACTCTTTAGACAGATAGGAGCAGCCTCACGCTTTCAGGCCCTTGTTCTCATGGGGGACTTCAACCACCCTGATTATCTATTGGATGGACAGTATGCCCCAGCACAAACAATCCAGGAGGTTCCTCAACTGTGTGGAAGACAACTTCCTTCTGCAAGAAACGGAGGAGCTGACAAGGAGAGGTGTCATGCTTGATCTTGCGCTCACCAACAGAGAAGGGCTTGTTGGAAATGTGATGCTCCAGGGCAGCCTTGGTTGTAGTGATCATGTGATGGTCAAGTACTTGATCCTCAAGTTCGAAATCCACAGGACAGTGAGAAGAGTGTGCAGCAAGCTCACTGCCCTGGACTGCAAGAGAGCAGGCTTTGGACTCTTCAGGAACCTGCTTAGCAAGGTTCCATGGGATATAGCCCTAGAGGGTACGGGGACCAAGACTCTTGGTTGATATTCAAGGATCACCTGCTACAAGCTCAGGAGTGTTGCATCCCAACTAGAATGAAATGTGGCAGGAGGGCCAGGAGACCTCCTTCGGATGGATAAGGAGCTGCTGAGAAAATTTCAAAGGAAAAATGAGGGTTATAGAAGGTGGAAGCAAGGACAGGCAGCCTGGGAGGAATACAGGGATGTTGTCCGGGAACTTAGGGAACAGGTTAGGAAAGCTAAGGCAGAGTTAGAATAAAACTTGGCTAGGGATGTTAAAGATAACAGCAAGGGATTTTATAGGTATGTAGCGGCTAAAAAACAGACGAAGGACAATGTAGGCCCCCTCCGGAAGCTTTCAGGAGAACTGGCTACACAGGACATGGAGAAGGCTGAGGTTCTGAATGGCTTCTTTGCCTCGGTCTTCACTGGCAGAGGCACTGACCACACCACCCAAGTCTTGAAAGGCAGACACAGGGACTGTGAAAACCTACACCTTGGGCCCACTGTAGGAAAGGATCTGGTTCGAGACCATCTTAAGAACCTGAATATACATAAGTCCATGGGATTGATGAAATCCATCCACGGGTCCTGAAGGAGCTGGCAAATGAAGTTGCTAAGACACTGTCCATCATATTTGAAAAATCATGGCAATCAGGTGAAGTTCCCGATGACTGGAAAAATGGAAATATAACCCCCATTTTCAAGAAGGGGAAAATAGATGACCTGGGGAATTACAGACCAGTCAGTCTCACCTCTGTGCCTGGCAAAATCTTGGAGCAGATTTTCCTGGAAGGCATGCTAAGGCACATGAAAAACAACAAGGTGCTTGGTGACAGCCAGCATGGCTTCACTAGGGGGAAATCCTACCTGACCAATTTGGTGGCATTCTATGACGGGGCTACAGAAATGATGGACAAGGGTGGAGAAGTTGACATCATCTACCTGGACTTGTTCAAAGCATTCGATACTGTCCCACATGACATCCTTGTCTTTAAATTAGAGAGACATCAATTTGATAGGTGGACCACTCAGTGGATAAAGAACTGGCTGGATGGCTGCATGCAAAGAATTGCGGTCAGTGGCTCAATGTCCAGCTGGAGACCAGTAACGAGTGGTGTCCCTCAGGGATCAGTGTTGGGACAGGTCTTGTTTAACATCTTTGTCAGTGACATGGACAGTGGGTTGAGCGCACCCTCAGCAAATTTGCCGATGACACCAAAGCTGTGTGGTTTGGTTGATACGCTGGAGGGAAGAAATGCCATCCAGAAGGACCTTGACACGCTTGTGAGGTGGGCTGATGCCAACCTCATGAAGTTTAACCATGACAAGTGCAAGGTCCTACACCTGGGTCAGAGCAATCCCAGGCACAGCTACAGGTTGGGCAGAGAAGAGATTCAGAGCAGCCCTGCAGAGAAGGACTTGGGGTGTTAGTGAATGAGAAAATGAACGTGAGCCAGCAGTGTGTGCTTACAGCCCAGAAAGCCAAACATATTCTGGGCTGCATCACAAGAAGTGTGACCAGCAGGTCGAAGGAGGTGATCCTGCCCCTCTACTCTGCTCTTGTGAGACCTCACTTGGAGTATTGAGTGCAGTTCTGGTGTCCTCAACATAAAAAGGACATGGAACTGTTAGAACAAGTCCAGAGGAGGGTCCACGAGGATGATCAGGGGACTGGAGCACCTCCCATATGAAAATAGGCTGAGAAAGTTGGAGCTGTTCAGCCTGGAGAAGAGAAGGCTGCGTAGAGACCTCATAGCAGCCTTCCAGTATCTGAAGGGGTCCTACAGTGATGCTGGTGCGGGACTATTCATTGGGGACTGTAGTGATAGGACAAGGGGTAACGGGTTGAAACTTAAACAGCAGAGGTTTAGATTGGATATAAGGAAGAAATTCTTTACTGTGAGGGTGGTGAGGTACTGGGCTGCCCAGAGAGGTTGTGAATGCTCCAGTTCTGGTGGTATTCAAGGCGAGGTTGGACGAAGCCTTGGGTGATATGGTTTAGTGCGATGTGTCCCTGCCCATGGCAGGGTGGTTGGAACTAGAGGATCTTAAGGTCCTTTCCAACCCTAACTATTCTGTGATTTTATGAAATTCAACACCTACTGTTTTGCAATACAAACAGAATCTTTTGCCAAAATAATCTGTAACAGTATACCTTAGTTAACCAACCCAGAGGGATTCAAATTCTGGCAAGTTCTAGAATGAAGTAATTTTAAACACACCTTTACAAAAATCAACTGCATTTAAAAAATGTTCCCACCAAAAGAAAAACCCACACCCATTTCTAAGGAAGAAACAAGGCAGAGCTGAAAAGATGTGATTTCATAACACTTGCCATGTAAGTTACTTATCCTTTACCAAAACTACACCAACACAAAAACAGGATCAAAAGATAAGTTTACCTGCTAGTTATTTAGAAAAGGTTGTTTCCACATTCCTTATACCACACTTTATTCCTCTTCCATGTTTTGAGTGTATTTGCAGTATGGCTTATACCAGCATGTAAGCTGTCGGCACATTATAACTACTCTGGGGGTTTGGGGTGGTTTGTTTTGGGTTGGTTTTTTTTTACTTGAGAGTCGAGGCCATGGTCAATTACTATAGGTTTAAACATAAGGACCTACTTTTCAATGAAAGAGAACGATTATCTTTGCAAAAATAACTTCATTCTCAGATTTTCTCATGCTTAAGGAATTTTCAATAAATAACTTATTGGGAAAGCACATACTGTCAGGTAAAAATATACTCAGATTATATCTAACTAAAAAGTGTTCTCCAGCTTGCAACAATCTGACACTGTTAATTCTGCAACTGAGTTGTGGGATAGATGTTCTCAGATATTTTCTTGAGGTTCACACACTGCAAAATAAAGTGCAATTTCAAAGATGCACTAAGTGATATGAAGGCCTCCTGGATTAACAGAAGATGCACGTTTTCCTTACCTACAGTTGTTTGTAGCAGGAAATGGTATTGGTTTATAGCTTCAAAACTTTCATATGGTACTTCAAGATTTACTTTACAGATATTACAATCAATAGGTCTCATTGTATACAGCTGCATTTGATAAGACTGCTGAACAGGAGGAAAGCCAAACAAGAGAAAGTCTCCAAATCCTGTTTCACAGATTTCCAAAATCTTTTTGCTTCGAACGTGTGCTGCAGTTTACAGCATGAAATGAGAATGACTGCTGCATATGCAATAACCCCAAATAAATGCCAAGGCTAGGAGATTTAATTGATGTACCTATGGAGGTGCACCTCCCTATCTCTTAATGCAAATGCTTTTATGTACAATCAGTATACAGATTTAACAGGAACTAAGGCCCAGTTCAACACAGCACCCCAAAACAGATTAAAACTCCTCTTTCAGTAGAGACATGACATAGAACAATCAAATCTTGCTATTGCTGCATGCTGCTATTTGCTTTGTGATCACCTGGTTTTATAGATACCCACCAAAAGCTGTACACAGAGATGCAACACACACCAGACACTGTAGATGAAACCTCCAACTAAAGTATGCACTCATTGCCTCAGAGGCTGTGATCTGTGTGTTCCCAATACTTGGCTTACAACAGCCTCAGACACCAGAATTAAGCAATTAATCTAATGCAGTGTACTTGACATGATTGCTCAATCTAATATGGAAACTGACACTAGCACAAAACACAAAAGCCAGTTTTAAAAGAGAAAACAAATAACTGTGCCTGTGTGCAAACAGACCTCCAAGACTGAGCTGTCAATATAGTCTGGATTAAATAGTTTTTCACAGATCAAGAAGTCAGCAGCTGGATTTAAATAAGCAACCTTCTCCATATTTACTGGTGGATCTATGCAAAAGACCTTTGCTTTGTTGTAAGTAAAACATCCCAGTGTTCCTCTCTTTCAAAAGCAGACATAATGCAATCTTTTTGTTCTACTAACAAACAAACAAAAAAATGAAAAAAAAACAACCAAAAAAAACCCCACAAAAAAAACCCATATGAAAGTCTTGCTCAAAGAACATGAATAAGCCTCAATTTTCCCTGCTCTCCAATATAAAAAAACCTCTTCTCATAAGAAAGATGCTGGCTGTACATGCAAAACTTCATGTAGAACGCACAGATTTCTTTACACTGTAATATTTGTTCTTGGCACATGTTCCAGTATGCATTCAGACTCTCAGCAGTTTCCATTTATGGCCCATGTGGACACACACTGGAATGAAAACAGGTTTCCCCATGCTGAAACACTAAATGCCTTAAGGAAGAAATTTTTATTGGAGGATGTATGAGCACAGTGAGACTGTGCATTACTGTCCACAACATTTACCTCTCTGAGGCAGGAAGGAGTTAAATGTTTCAGTAAAGGTACCATCTTTAAAAAGAGCCCACATTTCCTGCCTTACATGCCTTCCTTGTTCCATGTACCTAATTCCACTCAAATTATTGTAATGATGCTTTTGGCTGAACAAAGAAAATTCCATTTTCCTCCTGTGGTTTTTCGCTACAGCCATCATAGTGTTATGGAAGAGAACATCAGCATTTACACTCTGCCTCCAAACCCAACAGAAATGCCTGAGAGGAAGATTCCCGCGTGGATTTGAACTAGTGCCTGCAATGCACTGCCCTATTTGCATCTCTTCAAACCTTTCCCTACTGCAATTCCTCTCCATGGTATTTCTATAATTAAAAAGCTCCTCCTAGGAACAGCTGACTGTTCCTCTCTAAGTGTCTCTGAAACAAATACAATTGAATAACCCAAGATACTTACGCTGCCTTCACAGATCTCACATGCTCAATAACAAAACACATGGACTGCTTCATGGTCAGCCAGAATCTCAGAGTATTTTTGGGCAGCCAGCCAGTCAGCAAGCAGCTGACTTATCTTTTACTTCCAGATGTTTTGTGGGACGATGCAAGCAGAAAAAAAGGAGATTGACAGACTCTTTGTTGAAGTGCTAGTATGCACAAGGAAGAGGGGAACCAATCTCAGCATGCAGAATTTAAGTAGCAGTAAATTAGCAAGGAGAAATGAAGTAAGAAACAAGAAAAGGAAGGGCAAGTAAAGTTAAATAAATAAATAAAATGTTCAGTATGTTCGGTCTTACTGTTTTCAAGAACCTTTAGTTTAATCACAAACAGGGATGGGCTTGCAGGACAGGTTAATCACTGAAATGGTGCCTGCAGTGGGAAATCATCTGAGCAACCAACTATTTCTGGGCTCCATTGACAGGTCTAGCAAGCACTCAACTCTGCTTTTAATAAAGCTACCATATTGACAGAGGACATCTACATTAGGAAACCATTGCAAGGCACCATTATTAAAACACCATATCACAATAGTTCCTCCTATTGTGATAACTGTCTGGTTTTTGACTTGCTGGAAGTGTTGAGGCTACATTTTTGATCATTATTGTTCATCACAATACTGTATTTGTTGTAGTCTCAAGCAAATAGCCAGTACAACTTCGGGGAAGCACAAAATCATTGCTAAACCAAGGCAAATTTATAGATCCTTGAAGAACAAATATTAGAACAATTTCTAAAGTTGGTTTAGAATAAGCTTATTAAGCTTAATGCTATCTTAAATAATAGCAAGTTTAATTAGCTCTGCAAACAAGGATTAAACCAGTAGATCAATCTTACTCTAAAACAGACAAGATAAAAATCTTTAAAAGGTTTGAAAATAACAAGATGATCGAAGTACATTTTGTCATCCTTCCCTAACTTCCCAACATGGAAAATTATTGTCTTAAGAGGTCAGCTTAACTGTTATGACCTTTTAGATATGCTTAGATACTAAGACCAGTTATTACATCTGCCCTTAGAATTTTATTTTCAGGCTGAAATATTTCAGTTTCTTCTGTCATTCCTCAGATTTCTTGCTCCAGACACGGCACCTCTCCAGACTCTTTCCCATTAGCCCATTTCCTTTTTGAAATGCAACCCTCAAATCTGGACTCACAACTCCATTTATGGCGCCAGAATCAACTGGGAGAACTACTTGACGGGTCAGCACCAAGTCTGTCAGAATTCAAGGGGCACCTAGACAATGCTTCTTAATCATGTGTCTCAGCTCCCTGACTCAGCTCAGCACACAACTGTGCAACAGCACATGGGAAAGAAAGCTGGGTAAGACTAGAGCTGCCTTGGGTAGCAGTATACCAGCAGTATCAGTTTACAAGGATCATGAAAATGTGGTTTAAAGACAGAACCCAAGATGTCAGAAGCTTTTATCAACTAGTGAGATTGGTTCATTGAAAACATGGCACAGAGCCAATTTACACACAATCCCTCAAAACCAGAAATTGCAACAAAGCAGCAAGCTGAATAAAAAGTGATAAAACAAGGGAGTTCATAGGGGTGTTCTTGGTAAGAATAAACATGTCTCAAGATAGGAGCAGATTCCTTGGTATACCGACTTCATAATTTTGGGGTTTAAACAGAAGCATAGCTAAAATGCAGGTTGGGAGTTTGCCTCTGTTAGACTGCTGTGTGATTTCTGTGCTAAATCAGAACTTGATGAATATATAAAAATATTATGCAGTGCTAATATTGCAGTATATACTACATAATTAGAACAGACCAAGTCACTGTAACTACTCCAGCAAGACATCTCACAGGAGCCTGATTTTGCCTTATAAGCAAATAAAATCACAGATGTTCTATTAAGACAAATTCTGCAAGTAGTAAGTACTGACCACTGAAAAAAGATGTTAAATAGATTTATAATTCAGTGTACAGGTTGGCAGAGAGATAGGATATTGCTACAGTATTAGGTGAAGGTATGTTAAAGAAAAAAACAAAACAAAACCACAATAACCCCTAGGTACTTCAGCTAACAGCTAGCACACAGTACTCTTGCCACTGGCTTACTTAAACTAGTATGCTTCAGTATATTCGTAAATCATGTTTTCCAAATCCTCACAACTCTATTTCCATTCCTCCTCAGTGGCACAGACTGCAAATATCTGCACATTACAGTCATCTATTAAATAGAATATTGCAAGAGAGAAGGATGGAATGAATTCAAGTCTCTCAGACTGAAGATTTTCTATTTTCTGAAATGTAACCTGCAACAACCACATCTGGGTTAAAAAGAAGAAAAAAGGGGGGGGGGTAAACTCTTTATTATGATGTTCCTTTACATTACTTTAATGCTGGGGAAGAGTACAAAAGCAGAGTAATAAAATAGGATAAGACATAATATCAAAGGATTAAAGCTTTCTATTCATTCAATTTCATCCATCCAAGGTGAATCAACTTTCTCTGGTAAGCATAAATATTTTTTACAATCACTCGAAATATATGAGCAAAATCACTTACTAGCAAAAAGCATAATTCTTATTCTAATGGAATATACCAGGTTCTGAGGATATCAGAATCTTTCTAAGGGCTGAGAGACCTCTGTAAAGTACTACAACAACATTTTACTTAAAAGAAAAACAGGAACCGTGTAGAAGCAGTAAACCATCTGTTGGCAATGTCCTGATATTTTCTAGCAGTTAACTAAATAAAGTTTTCATTCTGGCAAGTAACACAAGCTGAACACATTTGTGACATGGTGCATGCTTCTTCCCTGGAATCCTCCAACTGTTGTAAGTATCACCCATGCCAAAACAGGTGAGCTCAGTAAATCTTGAAAAAACTGCAGAGTCCTGCACATTAAACAAATTACAAAAAAAAAAACAAACCCAAAAAACAAACAAAAAAAACCCCCTAAACAACAACAACAAAAAAATCCAAATGAGTTCGCTGCAGTGTTTTGTTCAAGGGACATTATCATCTCAGGAAGTATTTTAAACACTATCCGTGGCTTTTATCTCCCACTATGCTTGAATGCTTAGCTCCACACTCCTGACAGAACCTGGGGCAGGGGAACAGACTGTGTATGTTTGAATACTTTTGTTTTTTTCTTTTTTTAAATGAATGGTTTGTTGTTTAGTCTCACAGAAATCTGGGAAAAGTTAGAAAGGGAAACTAGTGGCTTTTCCCTCTCCCTTGATGATTTCACAGTGATTTGCAATCAGTGATCAGTGGTAGAAGTATTCTAATTTAACAGCTTTAACAACTAGAAATTTTCCATTAAACATGGAGATGTTGGGGAGAAATCATCTTGTCAAGTGGTAGCCTGTTGGGAATGAGATATTCTTCTTTTACACTTAAAAAAAAGACACCACTTTTCCCTCTGCACTCCTGTCAGGGATTAAACAGTGACTTCTTGAGGATGTGAAAGCTTTCATTAGATTTATAAATCTGGACAAACCAGCAAGTTTTAGATTAAAATCCCTTTATAGATCAATATGGTATTAATCAAGGTAAAACCAATTAGCTGGTTGGTGACAGCCAACATGGCTTCACTAAGGGCAAATCCTGTCTGACCAATTTGGAGGCCTTTTATGATGGGGCTAAAGAAATAATGGATAGCAGCAGAGCAGCTGACGTCATCTACCTGGACTTGTGCAAAGTGTTCAACACTGTCCCAAAGACTATAGCACTTGGTGGATAAAAAAATTGACTGGATTGCTGCATGCAGAGAGCCAACAGCTCAATGTCCAGCTGGAGATCGGTAAACAGTGGTGCCCCTGAGGGGTTAGTGCTAGGACCAACTCTGTTCAACATCTTTGTCGATGACATGGACAGTGGGATTGAGTGTGCCCTCAGCAGGTTTGGCAATGACACCAAGCTCTGTGGTTTGTTTGATAAGCTGGAGGGAAGGAATGCCATCCAGAGGGACTTTGACAAGCTTATGAGGTGGGCCAATGCCAGTCCATGAAGTTCAACCAAGCCAAGTGCAAGGTCCTACGCCTGGGTCGGAGCAATCCCAGGCAGAGCTATAGGTTGGGCAGAGAAGAGATTCAGAGCAGCCCTGCTGAGAAGGACTTGGGGTGTTGGTTGATGAGAAATTTAACATGATCTGGCTTCAGTGTGTGCTTGCAGCCCAAAAAGCCAACCGTATCCTGGGCTGCATCAAAAGGAGTGTGACCAGCAGGTCAAAGGAGGTGATCCTGCCCCTCTACTCTGCTCTCATGAGACCTCACTTGGTGTATTGTGTGCAGTTCTGGTGTCCTTAACATAAAAAGGACATGGAACTGTTGTAGTAAGGCCAAAGTAGGGCCATGAGGATGATCAGGGAGCTGGAGTACTTCCCATATGAAGTCAGGCTGAGAAAGCTGGGGCTGTTCAGCCTGGAGAAGAGAAGGCTGCGTGGAGACTTCACAGCAGCCTTCCAGTATCTGAAAGGGGCCTACAGGGATGCTGGAGAGGGACCCTTCATCAGCAACTGCAGCAATAGGACAAGGGATAATGGGTTAAAACATAAACAGGGGAAGTTCAGGTTAGATAGGAAGAAGATGTTCTTTACTGCAAGGGTGGTGAGGCACTGGAACAGGTTGCCTGAGGAAGTGGTAAATGCTCCACCCCTTGCAGTTCAAGGCCAGGCTGGACAGAGCCTTGGATAACATGGTGTAGTGTGAGGTGTCCCTGCCAATGGCAGGGAGGTTGGAACTAGATGATCTTAAGGTCCTTTCCAATACTATCTATTCGATGATTCTGTGAAACACATAGTGACATTTCACAGCTCTACACCAAATTCTGAGATCAACAGTATAACGGCACAGTGAGGGATGAAAGAGGAGAACCTAGATAACCTAAATGAATGGAAAACATCCTTCTCTAGTTCTTTTTATTATGTGTTTTTACATTTTCTCAAAAGAGAGTGTTATTGGAATATCATTCTCTCAATCTTTTCACTTTGAATAATTACGTATGTTTGGACACCTGAATTGAGACAATACAACATAAGGCATGAGGAGGTGCAGCAAACAGTAGTAGCTGAGCTTGTGTAAGAAACATTCTATCCAAGGAGGGGGATAGGACAATAAAATACAAAAACCCAACAACATCCATTTCATAAGTTTAGGTGTGATTCTACACTGCTTGCACTCAGAACTTCCATTTATAACCCTTAAACAACTACCCTTGGACAATTTCGTGTGTCAAAGTAGAGGAGCTCTCAAAACCCCCCCAGAAATAAACAACCCAAACAAAAAACATACCATAAAGAAAAAAAAAAGCAAACAAAAAGCATGCAATACACATCTTCCATTAGACTCATCTCAGAATAAGCACGTATCCCATACAGTCTTGTAATTTTTATCTCACAAAAACTTCCTGCGAGGGCAACAGGAAGAAATAGATTGCATCTTTAACTAAAAGATCAGAACACAATGTTAAGAAGAAGAATCCATGCAGGTACATACACGTTTCTCCCAAATATAATGTTCTTTTTCCAGCATAAACAGCCTCATGAAAATCCTTCATGTGTGCAAACCCAATCTCTAGTATGCAACAGTAGTGACCCATACAACTGGACAGAAATAACCAGTTACAGGTAGTAAATGGTTTCACCATAAATCAATCTAGTCCTATCTTCAGCCAAAACAAGCTTTTCAGCACCAGCTTATACCAGTTTAACTGCAGGATGTTACCAAATAAAGTGGTCAACATCCTTCATCTTCCAGGTTTTTGACGATTCATAAGAACATTAATCCTATGCTAAAACTTGCAGCTGCATATCATTAGTATCAACAGTGCAACTGGTGTGAATATGCACTACTTTTGACAATAAACTACAGTTCACTCTGTTAATTCATTCTTGAAAACTTACTGTAATCTCTGCAGATGCCTTTAGAAACAAGCATAGAAACAACATTCTTAAAGTTGATTATTCTTGAATCCTAAACTGATGTCTTTGAGACAATGATGTGATGTGAGATTTTTGTAAGAGTCAGAGAGAAAAGCTGAAGTTCAAGGTGACTATGCTAACCCAGCTGCATACATTTCTGCCAACAAACAGTTGCCGTTCTCACCTTATAAGCTACGGCAACAAATGTAGTTATAATATAGCCTTCTTAAACAGCACTTCAAAACCTACTACATCTCCTACAAAAATTACCAAGAATGAAGTATTGAAAGTCACCTCAATTTCTTCTTGTAAATAAATCACAACTCAATAAAAACAGTTCACAAACAAAACCTCAGAAAAAGCAAGTGCAGAAGACAACATCTTCATTTTCAATAACCATCTGCTGTCCACTAGTGCCATAATACTGCCTTTTAAGTAGTTTGTGTTTAAAATCTGAGTTTCTTTGTAAAGTTTCTGTGCTACTTTTTGCCAGTCACTCAAAGCTTTTACATCAGTGATGGTATTTACCCATTTACAAATTTAGGCCAAAAGTGACTTGGTAACAACATGCCGCTCCTCGCCACTCTTTCCATATTCTTGATTCTTCTCACTGCATTTGGATTCTTGGTTTTACTAGTATAGAAAACGTAATGGGGAAGAAAAGGAAACGGCTCTCCTGGAAGAGTTCCTAGTATCATAACAGCTCGAAAGTAGAAGGCCACGTGAAAGTGTGAAAAGAAGGTGAGTTTTACTGACTTCATAAATATAATTTTTCTTTTAGGAAAGGACAATGAAAACCCTTACGGTTTTGTGATGATCTCATTGTGCTGAGACCAGCAGAGTTCCCAAACCCATGACTCATTCCTATCCCAGCAAAAATATTGCTGGGAAGATGTGTTTTGTTTGTGATGAATTAATTCCTTTAGTGTGTCTCAGTCACAAAAATACCAGGCTTCACTATGTATGATGAAAATAAAGCATGACATTCATACTCCCACCTTACTCTTTTCTAAATACTATTGTGTTAAAATTGAAACAGTGGTAGATGTTCCCAACAACTGAACAATTTGTTTAGCAAAAACACCAATAAAGGTTTGATTTCCCAGCTATGATGTGTAAATATGTCTAACTTCTAAATATTCACAGTTCAGGCTTCAAAGTTTATTTTCATAGGTCTTATGCAGCAAAAACTATTAGCATTAGTTCCTTGTGACATAAAATTATACTAAGGCCCAAGTACAGCTTATTAACAGATAATAAAATTGAAAGAAATAGCTTTCAGCATTGATCAGTTTGACATCAAACCTCAAAAGATTGCTTTCATTTAGGCAGTTTTGGTATTTAACTTATTTTTTAAGTTCTTCGTGCTACACACTTGGGTAACATAAGTGAAGTTAGGCTGGCTTAAGAGAACTAGCTGCTACATGAAGGTTTCTTCTTCCCCATGAAAATATTTTTGTCTACCCCTAAAATGCACAGAATCACAGTGTCAGGCAGTTCAACAGAGATAAATTTACTTACGTTGCAGACCTGCATTCTCCTCCTGAACTCTGTCATCACCATATCCTCCTTTGCACATGGCTCATTGTTTTCTAACATAATACTTCCTCCTTCCTATCTGGTTTCTTTTGTAACACTACACTAAGGTGTATCTAATTTGCATTCCATTGAAAAAAACCTGGCACTTCAAGACATTAATGGAAGGTAAGTACCCATACCTTCATGGAATCCTAGAAAACCATCTCCAAACACAATGTCAGAAACTCCCCCACTTCAAATACTTTTATTTATACTCAAATATATTGCATTCCATTTGCAGTTAATGGGATCTCTGGTTTTTATTCAATGTCCTAGATACTGTTCAATACCACAGAAGACCTCTCACAGCTTTCATACCAACTGTAAGGAGAGACATACATCATGCAGATGAAATGTTAACAATCTGGAAAAACCCTATGGCAGTTAACCAACAAATGTATGACTCTTCTCATCTGCCCAGACTAAGGCTATTAGATCTGAGAAACTGATTAACTTGAGCTGGTGACATAAGAGTTTAGTACCACTATATGACAGATGTAACCAGTTCCTTAGTAAACTTTATTTTGATATGAAAAGCCCCCCAAAACGCTATAATCACCACTTCCCTACTATTCCCTATTTTCTACTTTTGCAGCAAAGCAATCAACATGGGACTGTTAAATTCAGGTCTGCCAAGGGCACTGTTACCTATCTGACAGATACAAAAGGTCAGAAGATAACTGCTAGAGGTCACTTGTATCCTACCTAGTTCAATACACCAATACGTCATCAGCTGCTCACTAACAGCCAGAGAACTGCTGGGTTTAGACAAGTGATTTTGTCACATTCCCACTGCATTCTTCCCAGTAAATTTGAGATTAATCTAGTTTCAGGGCTATGAAAAGCATTATTACAATTATCCATTCTTTTTGTCTACTTTCTACCTTAAATAATATAAATTGGCAAGCAAATTTCCCCCAGCTGGAACAGGTGGCTGTGGTGTACCAGAGAAAATACTCTCACAAAATATTGTTCAATTAGGTATTTTAATTTTACAGCTAAAACCTTGCATAGGTTTTATCAGGACCCTGACAGGCCTTATCAACCCTGTCAAGTCCCCAAGGGCTCCCCGCTCCCTGCCCAGCCCAGGACCACATGTCGGGCTTCCAGGACCATCAGCCCCTGCTCCAGTGATGCTGCAGAAGGGCTGGTCTCCAGCTCCCCACATCACAGCCCAACCTCAGCCAGGCACCTGTGCAAATTTAACCAATGCAAGAAGCAAGGAAGAGTGACTCAAAACCATCAGCAACTGTTTGCAGAATGAACATGAACAACAGCTTGAGCCAACATGCTGAGCAGCAAAAGCAGGATCCAAAGCCCATACTGATATCACACAGTTACTTCAAGTCTTATTGTGACAGGGAAAGGGAAAAAAACAAATTGAGTATATAAAACTGATTTTTACTTGCTTTTAGAAAGTTTGAAGTAATTTACTGCAGATCACAAGAGAGATTAGCATGGAAGCTACTAGTAAAGGGCAGCCAACCCATTAAGAGGAGAGAAGCACAAAGAAGGAAACAGAAACAAACACCTAACCTGATTGCTTGCACATGGTACTGTCTCCAATTCAGCAGGAGTAGCCAGCCTGAGCTATTTTTCTTTTTCAGTGCAAAGGCAATTTTGTAAGAGGCTGCCCAGCAGAGTATTGGGAAGACAGACAGCACACATCTGAAAGCTATACCAACAAATCAGAGACTTTATGTTTATTTGTGGTTAGCAAGGGCAGCAGGGACTTCAGAACTGCAGATGGAGATCTTCAGAGAGAGGGCTGTGAAACTTCTGCAGAACAATAGCAGCAGCCTGATTTGACTTTGACCTAGAAAGGCTACACCATCTCCCTTAGTCACTATGCCTCCTGTGGGCAAGAGCCTCAGTGCGCAGAGCTGAAGTGACTAATGATGCTCTTTGAAATGCTCACCAGCATGTCAATAATATAGTTCTTCTGACAAAGACTGAGCTGATATTTAGTGAGAAAGAAAAATGATACAAGCAATTCAAGTCTAATAAGAGTACACTAAAAAAAAAAAACAAAACAGTTCTGTGACATTGGCAAGAAATCAAAATTAGACAGAAGGCAAAAGACCTGCTAAGTCTTACCAGGTCTTCCACTCCAAGTCAAGACAAGAAGACAACCACTAACAACAGTGTGAGAGTCCAACACATCAGACCAGTGTCAATAAAAATTCCTTCTTATTCAAACATGACAGTTCATACATAATAAAAGTAACTGCTCAGGCTACAAAATGATCCTTATCAATATTTATCAACAGGATATCCTGGGGGCATAATTCCCTTTGCCTAGGGAAACTGTTAACGCTCCATCCCTGGTGGTGTTCGAGGCAGGGCTGAACAGAGCCTTGGGTGACAGGGTTTAGTGTGAGGTGTCCCTGTCCATGGCAGGGGGGTTGGAAGATGATCTTAGGGTCCTTCCCAACCCTAACTATTCTCTGATTTTATAATCCCATTCTAGCAAGAAGAAAAACAGATCACACCAGAAAGAAAAATTAGGCACAAAATGGTTTTGCTTCACAGTTCAACATGGTTCCCTTTCCGTATGGGTCAGCAACAGGCAGTTTTCCAAATGTCAGGGAGACTCCAGTCTGCAAACTTGAATAAATTAAAAAAAAATACATCCTTTAACAGAAAGAATAGAAAGATTTCAAATAGCTAGCATTATTATTGTGTAGGTGAAATAATGAAATAGACATTTTAAAATCATATTTTTGATCAAATTCTGTAGTTGTTCAGAAAGAGTTAAAACCATCTCACAGATCACTAGTTTGTGTAACTGTTAGTAAGACATCGGCTACAAACCTTAACAGTTTAATTCTACCTCTCAAAATGTCTGCCTATATATAACAGACTGGAACTTCACCCTGTAGATCTATGAGAAATTCTGAGGTCATTTTGGTGTACTTCAAAGGTTTAATTATTTCCGACAGGTTTTCCCCATTTCTGGTTGGTGGATGTATGAAATTAACAGCATAACTTCCCACTGTAAACAAGCACCCACATAATGATAAAACAAACTGATTCTTCTTAGCCTTCTCTGGTGCACAATGCAATGTTTTGAGATTTGAGATGGAAAAGAGCAATAAAATATAAACTAACATCACTGCCAGGAAAACTACCAGTTGAGAATTACCAGTAGTAGGAGAACACCAAAAACAGCAGCTCAACTTATTTCTGAGGACAGACTTAGAGAATGGGGAAGTTCTCACCCTGAAAGAAGTTCAACCCATATTGAAGCTTGTACCTGGAAAGCACTTCAGAAGATTCAGACCCTCCTGGGGACAGCTCCAGCACACATTTACAGCTGGCATTTCTCTAAGCAGTTTTTAACTCCACCCCACGGTACCCTCCTTCTAGAGGTATCTTTTCCCCTCAGGAGATGAAATCAGTCATTCCTAAATCCGTCTAAACCAAAGGAAACTCATCATGTCATGCATATGAGACATAAAAAGGAACAAGCTATTCCTTGGCTCATTTTTATATACTTTAATCCTAATTACTAGTAATGTCATTTATACCACTCAAGCTTCAGCTGCTTCTGCATAATAGTTCAAACTCACCAACACTGCTTAAGTGCATAAATCTCTTAAAAAGTTGCAATAAAACCAATAATCTGACTTTATAAAACTGGAAACTATTGTCCGTGTGCTGATGTAAAAAAAATAGGCTAAACAGCATAAGAAGCAATAGATTTCAAACTTGTAACCCCAAACTTAAAAAAAAAAAAGGAAAAAAAAGCTTTCTATTTAGTACTTGATAATCTTGTACTCAAGCGTTTGACAGATCAAAACGCTAGATATCTGTCCATCCAAAGGGCACCCACTAATTTTTACTAGTTTCAGAACATACAGCTCATGTTTGACAAATACACGTGCTACTGCACCACACAATTACACCGCTCCACCAAGCGTTCCTCTATTACATACAATCATACAATACCAGGTTGGAAGGGACCTCAGGGATCATCTGGTCCAACCTTCCCAGGCAAAACATGACCTAGATTAGATGTCCCAGCACCTTGTCCAGGTGAATCTTAAGTGTCCAATACTGGGAAGATAATTCCAATGCTGTGACCAATTTTCCTCTTGTGTCCAGTCAGAACTTCCCCAGGATTAATACGTGCCCATTACCACTCATCTTCTCAATGTGACCCCTTCTAAAAAGGGAGTCTCCTTCCTTGTACCCATTCTTTAAATACTGCAGCATGGTGGTAAGGTTTCCCCTGAAAGCTTATGGCTTTTGCTACATGAGCATTCTGTACTGCACATCAGGTCCATGCCCATGCTTGTGACACATCAGCATGAGGTAATTACAGCGCTTATGTATAGGATAAAGGTGCTCAACAGACTCATAGGTCACATGCGTCCATGCTGGAATAGCTCAGTACTTCAGCAGCAAGCAGTAATGTTATGCTGCATGAACTGTAAATGGTGATACTCACAAGTGTTATGGAACAAACTTCTTTCCAGCTGCTAGAGATCCCACAAACCTATTAAAAGCAACCCAAGGGCATTAATGCAATCTAAAAGCAACTGGACAAAATTTGTGCCTACTTAAAAGGATCTGAAAACTCGTTTATACCAAAGTTGTCATTTTCACTTAACTAAAAATCCACAACGAGAGCCATCAAGCATCCAAAAGGAGGAGGTCAGAGAGATGGTTAGATCATATTCATAGAGAAAGGCTGGGTGAAGCATTAAATGAACTCAGTCACTCTCCAGTGACAGCTGGGATCAAGTAAAAACCTAAGATTACAATACATATTGATTTTTCCTTAAGGTTAAAAATTTCTTCAAGCATAAATTATGTGCATTCCTTCAAAGTTTCTGCCCTCTAGCAAGTAAGTTACAGACAGAAACAGCCAGTTTTCCTCCTTTTCCAAAATTAGCCTTAGACTGAACAGAATTTCTGGTATGATGAAACATGTTTACTCAGTACAAAAGAGACAGACATATAATAGCCAATGTAGCTTCCTTGCAATTTCTTGTGAATTACTGAATACAAGAACAATACAAATACAAGAATCTTGAAGCACAGCAAAGAAAAAAAAATCAATAAAAAGCATCCTTAAATTGCATGAAAATGCAACGTGCCAGTTAGCATCTAGCACAGTCACACAAAACAAAAAGGTCATCTATGAGCAGAGGACACAGCTCCTTATCTCCTCCCTTAAGACAAAGCAGCAAAAGATATTATGAACATCACTGAGAAAAAGAAAGTTTAATCTTTACATAATTAGTAGTAATTCTGTTACAAGTAAATAAACAGAAACAAACTGAAAACATACTGAAATAAAACATTAGATTTGGAAGTTCACATTCATAATTAGTATCCTTCTGTTGTCCCACACAGATTTCCCTCTTCCCATTTTTTACTTCTGAGACAGAAGAATTTTTCACATATGATGACAGAATCATAAAACAGGGCTGGAAAGGACCTTAAGATAATTAGGTCCAACCCCCCTGCCATGATGATTACAGAGGGGTTACATCTCCAGCATACACACCCTATTAAACCAATGAGGAAAAAAAAAAAAGGGGAGGGGGTGGGGGTTGGGGGTGAAAAAAAAAAGAAAACTTGTATGCAAAGGCCAAACTTCCAAACTGTTATTTTCATTCTGGCATAGTGACAGTATCCATAGCGAAAGATTCCCTTTCTCCTCCTGCTGTATTTTAAAATGCCCTTTCTTAGGTTACTTTCACAAACTTGTTTTGCCAAAATATAGAGACATTACTGTGGCCATTAGTGGAAAATGGTGGGCAAATGTTCTTCAGTTACTCTGAAACTAGAATACAGAAAATTATGCAGAAAATAGTATCCTTTCTTTTTCCAAAAGATGATGCAAAATATCTGCATTAACAATGAAGATTAACAATGAAGTCCAGAATGTAGAGCAGCTCGCAGAAATAATCTGCATTAGGCAACCAGCACTGGCATTATGCATTAAGTATGACATCGATGTTAGTCTTTTAAAACTTAATCATGAGCTCAAATCACTAAACAGGATTGATGCCTACTGACTTTCAGATTTTAAAAATGCTTGCAATGAAGCATTTGGTCACCTTAAGAGTTGCATTTTTTAGAGAACCTTCTCCTCACAGTCTTGCTGTTGCACACTTTAACAGGGTTAATTCCTCTACAAGAGGAACCACTACCCCCACCTCAGAAAGGAGGGGGGAGAAATAATGAAACTAACTTTATCAATATAGTCATAATTCTACTGTCTGCCAGGAACTGTCTCTCAGAAGTTACTGCAATTGCTCTTTTTATTATGCAGATTAAGAAAAGTTTGTCTCCATGCTAAATCAGCACCAACATCCTTTATCTTTTAACATTATTATGGTAATTCAGACACAAAGGAAAAGGGTTTTTTGCCGTCTACTTCATTCTGTTCAACACCTTCACTCCAACTCAGTCATGCTGTAACTCCTGTCCTATACTTACTGTTCGGATATACTTTTAAGGAATGTCCTGAGTAATTCAAATCCCCAGATTTCATTCCACAACCTGAACACTGAAATTATTTTAGCTGATATAGGAGATTAATTTATCAAATCCCCCAATTCATGGATCTTCAGTACGTAACTTGGGCGGGAGAGGGAGAACACTATGCAGGTAGTACAGAACAAAAGCAAATAGGAGTTAAATGTTGGATACAAATGGCATAACCTTAGAACACTACCACTCTGATCCACGTATATCTGCATGTATTGGCTTTTTGGATGTGCTCCCTGAAGGTGAAAAGGTAACAAAGAAGTGACAACTGCCACTTCTTACATAACTTAAATGCTTAAAAATGCTTAAACTAACAATGTCTTTGAGCTTATTTCTTTCGATTCAAATATATTAGTAGACTACACTTTGAATACATCAAAAACAAGAACCATAAATCCATTTTGTTTGAAGAAGAGTGTCTGGGTGATAAAGCAACCTACAACAGTTTTATTAAAATGCCCTCATTGCTATTATTCAGTAACACACTTTCAACAGGAACCATAATTACCTTATTTTCATAGAATCATAGAATAGATAGGATTGGAAAGGAACTTAAAATCATGAAGTTATAACCCCCCTGCCATGGGCAGGGACACCTCACACTGAACCACGTCACCCAAGGCTCTGTCCAACCTGGCCTTGAATGCCGCCAGGGATGGAGCATTCACAACTTCCCTGGGCAACCATTCCAGTGCCTCACCACCCTTACAGTAAAGAACTTCCTCCTTATATCCAATCTATCCAATCCAATCAATTTTCATTACTTTTATTTAAGGAGGGACACAGGAGAAAACTTACAGCACTGCAATCACACATGACTGAAATTAGTGATACAATCCCAGCATGACTTTAAAATATGAATGAATAGGGTATAGGTGAAAGGGAGAACAAAGGCCCCGTGTGAAACAAACACCACAACCTCTTCAAGCTCCGTAAGTAAACTTACGTGGTTCTACAACTTTTGAGGCCTTTAAATCCACACTGCACAGAAATCAAGAGGCTATTCTGACTACTACTGTTGTTCATTCTCCTATCTGTCAACACCTTAAACAGGTTAAGAGCAGATTTCAGGAATGTCTTTAAACTGAAAGATTTAGATATTAGAAATAAATTCTTCACTATGAAGGTGGTGAGGTGCTGGCACAGGTTGCCCAGAGAAGCTGTGGCTGCCCATCCCTAGCAGAGTTCAAGGCCAAGTTGGACAGCGCTTTGAGGAACTTGGTCTAGTGGAAGAAAGGGGTTGGAACTGAATGATCTTTAAGGTCCATTCCAACCCAAACCATTCTGTGATTGAGCCCTACTCTCTGGCTATACCATTACTCTGCCAGCAGATTACTGGAAATTTTTCATACACTGCTCTCAAATACAGCATGGACTCTCAAGCTCCCACAGGAAGGCTGCCTGATTTCTCCTCCCTTGTACTGTAAAGATGATGCTAGCCATGTTTTAGACACAGAGAGAAAGAATTAGGTCTTTCAGAAACCACTGTGTTTCTCTGCCTTCTGTTAGGACTCACCCTTCTCAGGATCTTTTCTAGTAGCCAAAAGCCAGCTTGTACAGCCGTGTTCACAGTGAGAAAGACAGTGCTTTCAGTGTGCCACCAAATTTGGTGCCTCACAACTTTACTCCGAGCATCTGCAAGCCTGCCTGAAATAAAGGACAAATGTTTCCTGAGCATTCAAATGCATGTGGTATTGCTTCAAGCTTCTAAATATATGTTAACTACTCCAAAGTGTTTCATATCTGGTAAGCCCAAGGTACAAACACCTGAGGAAGGCATAAATAGAAACTCAATTGCTACTCACCCGATCACTGCCAACAAGTTCCAGCTCTTCTATTCTCAAAGCAGGTAGCCTTGTTAAATAAACTACACAAATCAGATTCAGAATCAAACCCAAATGTTTACTGCCCTTTTGCTGTCTTTGCTGCCACACAATAGAATTATTTACTGCTTTGGTGTCTTTTCACACTGCAGTAAGAACAATTCAGATCTAGTATTTCCTCGTAAGCAGCTCTAGAGCTGCCTTCCTCAGAAACACAATTCTCTCCTCTGTCTCCTCTGTTCATTTCTGAAACAAAAGACAAACGGCCCTGTTACAATGCAGTGGGAAGGGCAGAGAGCTGTGAGAACATATGCTGGAGTAAAAAGGAGAACGGTTTTAAACCAACTAGAAACTTGTCTTAATATTGTTAAAGATTCAGATAACTGTTGCTAACATTCTTTTGCGATCAGTACTTTTCACTACAATGCACATGGCATTCCACACTTTGTTACAAACATGTTTTTTTTGCTAGTAGCTTAACACGTCTTTCTTCAAGGTCTTCTCCATTTAATATTAAACTTCCACACTAATCATGCCACAACCTGAGTGGACATCCTGCTGCAAATACAGTGGTTTTAACCATTTCTACCCATCATACCCAAGTGAAATTTAGTAAAGGGGCAGGATAGGACATAAAAGAAAATCAATCCAAGTACATGACACCAGGAGAAGGAAAACTGAGAAGAGACAAGAAGGAAAGGAAGGTAAGTCCTATTAATCTTCATATGAAGACAAGCATGCAACACTCAGGCAACTGGAAAAATCAACCATCTACAATGCAAGAGCCGTGAGCGCAGGCACACAGCACGACACAAATATTGTTCTCAGAACCTCTTACAAGGCTTTCATTTTTACAAGGGTAAAAATTTATCAAAAGATACATCATTATGAAAGCTGCATCTAAATCGACAAGAGAAAGATTTTGATATAGAGGACAGAGTTAAGTGTATTCTGTACTTTTAACTACTATGCTGAGTGCTGTTTCATTCTTTCTTCATAGAGCTATCTTTTGTATGGCCATCTGCACTGCAAGTGAAGAAAGCAAGAGATGTTTTTCACATAAGGATGATACCAGAAATGTGGGGGTATAGCCCTAATAGCCAGATGCATACTTTGAATTCTTTGCAACTCATTATTTTTAGTTGCTCACTCAGCTTGACAATTCTAGCATCATTTATATACTTGAGACTGTTCTTTCCTACAGTAAGCAAATAATTTCATAGAGACCCTGAAGAGAACTGCAAGATTTTCATCTGCAATCAAACAAGGATCTACTGTTAATAAACCTTCCAAATGTCTTCCAAGAAATGTTTTGGGTTTGTTTCCCTTCTTCCCACCCCCCCAGCTGTCAATTCAATCCAAAGACAAATAGAACTATTTATTATACCAACACAGTGGACCAGTAATTAAAATCATCTACTAGGATTCTTATTACCAATCCAAAACATAATAGCTCTCAGACCACTTCCATTCCAAGGTCTTCTGTGTACCAGTTATAAGATGAAGTTATGCAAATAGACCATTGGTTTTATTCAGCTTCATATTCTAGATAAGAGCAGATTTTTTTAAAGATAGCTGACGTTAAGACAATTCATATTCAAGTTCTACTCTTCAGAGTAATATTAAACAAAAACTGCACATTATCAATATGCAAAGTTACAAGTTCATCTCTTAAAAAGCACAGATCTCAGATATAGGTAAATGTCTAATTCATTTATAAATTACATATACTAAAATTAATCCTTAACAAATTCAAAGAAGCACAATAGAAAAATTCAGAAGTATGATAGTGATATTATCATTTAAAGCGCTCAGATTTGTAGAACAAGGAAAAATAGCAAC
Source organism: Melopsittacus undulatus (assembly GCF_012275295.1). Classification (NCBI taxonomy): domain Eukaryota; kingdom Metazoa; phylum Chordata; class Aves; order Psittaciformes; family Psittaculidae; genus Melopsittacus; species Melopsittacus undulatus. Next base: position 42,877,962 of record NC_047530.1, on the reverse strand, counting down.
CAGAAGAAGCAGCAGCCCTGCAATGTCCAGTTTGTTGTTATTCAGATAATCCTACAGTGAAATCAATTGCTCCTTGCAGTTAAAGATTAAAAGACAGCTATCAGATCTATTTCTCGTGCCTCCGAATGTATACTGCTCCAACTTTCAACTTTACTACATGCAGAATACTCTGCACAGTACATATGTATTAGACATACCAGGAGTCGACTCTTGAGACTCTCTCGTATTTATCTTTTTCTTATTTTTAGTGACCATTCAACACTGACACAGCTTCTTTTGCTTCAGTTCCATGACAGCATAAGGATAACTATTTAGTCACCCAATATAATACTATTATTTATTCAAACCACACTTTCTCCAGCTTTTCATTTTGGGATTTTCTGGAGCAAGTCATCCACTTCTAGATGGAATAAAAAGAATTTATTCCTAACAGCCATTATTTACTCAAAGTGTGTGAAATATTTCACATCCTCCTGTCACAGAGTATAATGACATATCTGGAAAGACCCAGAACATACTACAGTGGCATTTACAGAACATCTACCTTCTTCCCTTATTAGTAACCTCACCATTTCATTTAAAATATGCAACTCCCCAAAATGATGGAAGAAACTTCGTGAAAGGGAAAACAACTGGGAAGTAGAGAGAAACGGAAGCTAGAAAGGAAATGTCACACCTTACTCTCCTGAAAATATACCTTGTTTTCAAGATAAGCTGAAAAAAAAATCTGATTTAGAAAAGGAAAGAAGAAAACACAGAAAGGGGAGAACTAACCTGTCAATGAAGGAAACCAAGCATTGACCAATTTTGTTTTGTCCGAAGAAAAGGAAATACACACCTGCTAAGTCCCTTCAGAAGCTCCAGGGAACTGCTAGATAAAGTTTGAAAGAGAACAGTCTGATGATTAAAGATACATGCAAAAGATGATAATACAAGAAATGATGAAAAAATGCCAAAAAGATTGACAAAATTAAAGACACAGAAAACATAGAGTGAGATCATAATACAGAGCTGGGACCAGGTCATGGCAATAACCCTTGTTTGAGGAAGGCAGAGGAACCAGTGCTACTGGTTCATTAACCAGATGAACACCTCCAACAGCTTCCACACCTCAGTGTTAAGAAAGCTACTCATTGCACCTCTCCATGTGTGATAAACACATAAATGTATTGGCTTTCGCAAATCATAGGCGTGGTTATGTGGATATAACTATACAAGTTTATAGGAACAAAAACAAAGCTCGATAAAGACACAAGATGAGCAAAACGGAGTCATATAGTAGAAGAATCTGTAAAGGTAAAGAGAAGGGGGGGTTGCATGCTTGATATAAGAAAAGCTAGTGCCTGTAAAATATAGAGTTAAAGTACTTTTTAGCTTAACTTAGGTTGTAGAAAGAGAACAATGTTTATGCTGTTAGCCTGTGGAATTTAGTGGCCCCACTAAATGCAAGTTAATTGTTTCACACTAGTCCTCTAAAGTATCTTTAGTTTTAAAGAACAATGCTTGCATTGTAAGTCTGTGGTGAGATAACAAGATTTAGTGACCTCACAATACATGAATGAGGTATTTCACACCATCCTTGTACTTATCAGAGACAGCGCCTCCCAAACATCTGCTAGCTTGGAATACTCCTTGTCTGCCCATCCTGCTATAAATTCTGCAGGAAGGTCACACTGTTTTAAATCTTTGCTAGTTATCAGAACAATTACAGATATGGCTGCGAGTTTTGTGATTACTGGGGCGTTCAACTGTGCCAAAGGTGAAAAGTACACTGTGAGGAAGACTGCTTACTTCATCTTGAAGACCCCTACTCACATGAGGAAGACTGCTTACTTCATCCTCAAGACCCCTGCCCACAATCATTGAAGAGCAGTGAGCAGACACCAAGAGGAGGAGACTCATGATAATAAATTACTGGACTTAGTTATAATGTTCCCTGCCTATATGCAGGGATTATGAATATGTATGTGACTAATGGAATTGTGAAAGTATATAAACCTGTAGCAAATAGTAATCATTTGCGCCTCTGGCTACGGTCATGCGCCCAGCACTGTTTGCTTTTGGTTTATTGACTTTGTCCCTCAATAAAACCTTGTTATCTTGGTTAGAGGAGTGAATTTGTATTTCACACGTTTCAGTAGTATTGAAATCTCACTTCCTCCCATCAGACATGTCTATAGAGGGACTGCTGAACTTATAAGAACTCCTATCTGTTTTTCATTTTCAGAAGAGTATATTCAGAATAGCTTATTGTTAATACCTTACATCACTGTTGGGTTCCACTTTTCCTACTCTTATTACCCTGTCCCTTCTCCTCTCCTCCTTCTCTCTCCCCTCCCCACCCCAGCCCTCCCCTCCCCCCCCCCCAGTATCTCACTGAATGATTAAAAAGGATTTTTCTACTATTGCTAGCAAAATTATGTACTGACCCCCCTTTCACAAGAACAAGGCTCCCTTTCAAAGCCATAATGCATACAAGTTGTCACCTCCATCCCACCCTTTTGGAAAACAGAAGGCAAGGGGAAAAATGTTCATATGACAAGGCAAAAATGAGTATGACAATTCACGTCAAAGCTGGGCACATCCTGAAGTTCAGACAAGCCTGTGTTGTAAGAATATGAAATAAATCCACATAATGAAGGTGTAAACAATATGAGAATGATTCATGTCAAGAACTTAGGAATCATTGTTACCAATGTACCTGTGACCAGTGTACCATGTGTGGTATGTATAAAAACGACTTTGATTATAATAAATGTTGCTGTCAGTGTAATGAAGGGAAAGAAGAAGAAACAAGGGAATAGACTAGTCCCCTCTTTAATCATTTTGACTGTTAAAATAATAAGGGTGATTAATGGCTTTGTTTTACTGCTTGAGTGCTTTAAGGAAGGGATTGGGTAACCCAGAGATACATCCTGTTACAGGGGTTTATGAAACCTATGCATTGAATAAATAACCATATAAGGTATAGAACCTATGGTGGTTAAGCTTGTGATAGACATCTTCTTGAGTTATTTTTTTTGCATTACTGAGAAAGATTGATAGCCTTTTGTAAGATGTTTTTTAACCAGGAACAAGACCCCAGCAACCAAGGAAAATCAACAGAAAGGAACCACGTCGACATAAAGAAGAAATGACTGGCTGAGACCCAGGACCACAAAAGTATAAGAGACTGAATCCCAAAGACTCCGGTGTGCATCTTTGGAGGAGCAGACTCCCCTGTGCACCCAGCACTGCTTGCTTATTGCCTCTTGATATTAATCAATTATAATAAAATAATTAAATTAGGCCAAGGCTAAGATGGAATTTTTAAAACAGAGGGAACATACAGAAAGCTAACCCTGGATTTACTGCTTTATCATCAGCAGAGAGTGCACAAATGCACTCATGTAACTGGCTGCCAAACCAGGTCCCTGTGAAACTCCCAGACACTACACCTTCACATGGCTTGCACTGCTCCACCTGTGAAAATTCATTTCTTTCTGGTGCAGAGACAGGGTATACACAAAAACTAAGTTGTACTAAAGAGGAAGATACAACAGATGCACAGAGGCAGAAAATGTAATAAAATATATACATCATTGCCTATTTTACTCTAGGAAACCTAAGTAACTGTTCTTTACAAACTGGAAAGGGGAAGAAGTTGGTGTCACGCACTGGGCAAGATTCTCCATGGCATAAATCTTCAAATTCAAATACCAAGAGACTTCAAATGCACAGAGTTAATTTCACATGTTCTACTGAATTGCTTAAAAGGTTAAAATAATGTCTGCTACACTGGCAGTCTACATATAAAAACAGAAAGATGCGGTATTATCACAGTTTTACCACTGACATACAACATGACCTTAAACAACTCACTTAAGGTCATTTACTTCAAAGCAAATGAGGGTTCACCACACCCAGCTCACAGATGTATGGGAGAGCTTGGCATCTAGTGAACACTTGTGGGACCTCAGGTGTTAGGCACTGCTGAACACCAGGTCAGTTGCACCACTGCATTCCTCAGCCCCATCACTTCTGACAGGGCAGGAAGGAAGCCTCACTTCACACTCAAATTAGTACTTGGGTTACCAGCAAAAATAATCCACTCCTGCACTTTTCCCTGTAACTAAATGGAATACAAAGAACAAATCCCAAGCCATACAGTTAGCTTTTAAATTAAAAAACAAGACTTCTTTCACATACACACAAAGTCAGTATTTAAAGTTTCTCCAAGGGTTCAAATGAGTAACTTGAAGACACAAGCTATTATTGTTTCAAACAAGCACCTAATCACAAGCTATTTCAGCATCTTGAATATATGTACTGTTTCACGAGCTTCTGTAGGGGACAAGCATGAAATAAACAAGTGTCTGCACCACTGGAGAATTCCCAGTTTTATTTAACCTAACATCCAAAAAAACGAGTCAGGGCCTTAATAAACCAGGAGCAGGGAAGCAGAAGCAGAGTTGCAAAAAGGCTCTTATCACCCCCACCCAAGTGGCAATGCAGAAGCACTGTTACTGCACTGTAAGGTCAACAATATCAAGCCTTACCTCAGTCCAAACCTGCAGCACTCTCATGCATTAAGTAGCCATTTCTTTAAGAAGAATGAATTAGAAGATTTACATGCAACTAACTAGAAGTAGGATTGGATCCACAGTCATCTGGAACCATTAAAAAGGACTGCACCAGGCTCATCATAAGCACTTACTCTCCCACTCCAAAACATTACCACCTCTTTCACAAAAGAGAAGGCTGCATGGAGACCTCAGAGCAGCCTTCCAGTATCTGAAGGGGGCCTATAGGGATGCTGAGGAAGGACAAGGGGTAATTGGTTAAAACTTAAGCGGGAGGTTTAGATTGGATATAAGGAAGAAATGGGGGTGAGGTACTGGAATGGGTTGCCCAGGGAAGTTTTGAATGCTCCATCCCTGGCAGTGTTCAAGGCCAGGCTGGACGAAGCCTTGCATGGCATGGTTTAGTGTGAGGTGTCCCTGTCCATGGCAGGGGGGTTGGAACTAGACAATCTTAAGGTCCTTTCCAATCCTAACTATTCTATGATTCTATGACACCAAAAGGCTTATTTTACATAAAAGTACTAAGTCCAGTACATATGTGTGTGTACATGTTATATAAAAATATATTTAGGTACATATACTTTTTGTTTTTATGGAAAAAAAGTAAATGAAATCAAGACATTTCTTAACTGACAGCAGTTATTTTTTAAGTTTTCAGGAAATGTAAAAAGCTACAAGAGACTAAAATACTTTAACAGCATACTTCTTGTCCCCTTAATTGTCAAAAACTAAGCAGAACCTAAAACTAGCCTTCTTTCACATAATTCTTCTGAGCATCTGAAGATGCCCTATACATAGCTCATATTTTAATCAAGGTATATGCATTTTTGTTTCTTATTCCTTTAAGGGCTACTTTATTAATCATCTATCACATAACCATTTTGACTAAAATATTATATTGGCCACAGAGGTTTTACTTTTATTTCAAGATAACTGTCAAATTTGAAATTCCATCAAGGCATTAAAAGTAAGTTACAAGTCCCAGCTTCATCCTGAAAAACTTCACAGATCAATGAATTATCTTACCTTCACAAAGCTTTCTCAGGAGACACCACAAGCAACTGAGCCCCTGAGCTAGGGATAATTCAGTACTACCTTGGTAGAGTCTGGGCATGCAGGGTACAGTGGTGTGCCATGTGTAAATGGGAGATAACCCAATAGACATAGCTTGCATCATCTAACATGGTACAGTCACAGAATGGTATTGCCTTATTCCCAACTCACATAAAAGCTATTTCATGCTTTTCAATAGTGCTAATTGAAGTAATCATCATTTTGTGAAACACCAGAATGCTCCAATTCAAGCCCTCAAGGCTTCAAACTCCTTCCACTGACTACACAGGAAATGTGGACAACTCAAGTCAGGGGGTAATCAGGTGCCCGAAATTGACAGCATCAACTCAGAGCTGAGTTAATGCAAGGCCTGACATAAAAGACTAGTTTTAAGCCCAGACTGAACCACAATGCAATTTGTGTCTAACTGCATGTTAATTAACAGCTTTGTAAGATAAAACTGACACCATAAGAAAAAAACTTAATCTTAGGTTTGGGTATTTCAAGAACAGATTATGTACTGTAACTATAGCCTTAGCAACTGAAAAACGTAAGTCACCTATTCCCACAATTACATATTAAAGGAAACCTCCTTAAATACACAGCAGATGGAAAAGTAAAGCAATTCCATGGGACAACGCATGACTAACCGCTCTGTTCAAGTCCCAGTTAAGACAACTACAGGCTTTTCTTTAATTTCCATAGGAATTAAATTAGGTCAGAATCTTAACCACATGAATTTCTGTATCTGTATTTCAGGCCCTGGTAAACTGAAAGTGATCCTATACCCTACCTTAAAAAAAAAAACCTCCACCTGCTTCCATAACATAGCCAAACTAGTTTGTCACACAGAAAAAAATATTAAAAAAATGTAAATAGTCAGTCTTGGTTGCATTTTTCAAATACAGATCATACTGCATTACCAGTGATGTGGGAAGTATCCAGCACTTTGTATACCATTGAATCATTCTTTGATTCTCTGACAGTCACTTCTAAACAGCTGCACATGCATACAAGCTGCAGTAAAACAGATGTTTTCAAGATTTAAATGAACAATTGACAGAACTGTTCTCTTAAGCTGCAGTTTTACTAAACCCAGTTAAGAATAATCCTTCCCCAAAACATACTGAAAGCATGTTTATACTGAAACTGAACTTCTGTACTGATGAAGATAAAAATAGTTTGGGCATAATTTAAGATGGTTCAGCAAAGGTCCCCATTTAAGATAGCTGAGAAAACATAACTTGTGAAATTTTCAGCTCTACTAACCAGGAAATCCATTCCACCTGTGAATGCCACCCTGACCTCACTTAGCTGTCTGCCAGCTGCTTACAAAAACAAAGGGCAAAGAGCAAGACAAAACCTCCTATGTTTGATATTCCCTCGTAATTAGCGAGCATCTAAATTTACAAGCCACAATTTCCTTTCTACATTTCTCAAAACAAATAAAAAAGCTAATCTTAACACAGCTTTTCTCCTAAAGAAAAATGACCTCCAGAGGTCACATCCAACCTCCACTGTTCTGTAATTTGATGACCTTCTGGGTTTTTGTATTTTTTAGTCAGATTGCTTTGTTCAGGCAATCACTTTGGTGTATTTAGATTTTAAAATGCCAAAACTAAACTGTGAATTCTGAGTTTCAACACCCACCTTTAAGTCCGTCCTTCAGAGGCTAAAGGCAGCTAAATACAAGTTCTTTTGCTGGTCTTTCCCAGTGGAAAGACAGCAGGTATTTTTTTGTTTCTCTGCATCCCATAACTTGCATTCAGTGAAGAAAAGTAGCAAAGGCCACAGGCAGAGTCCACCTTCAGTGGCTGCCTATCAGCAAGGAACTGATGGCCACCAGGAAGCCTGTGAGAAGTTTCTTTGCACTGCCAGAATGGCAATGTGATCAACTATTGACAGACTGGTATTACTCTGTTAAGAGTGAGCTCCTGATAGTTCATTTATTTTCTTGAGCTTGTATGCCAGGCTCCTCACACTATAATAAAGTGTCCAAATGTTCTGATATGCAGAGAGATTAGTGACTAGTCTGCTAGCACCTTTGTGCCTTTATATAAACATTTTGGTTAGTTTTGTGGAGTGGGAATTTGTTTACTGTAGGTTGTCAGCTCTACCCTTTAACAGCATCCTCTTTATTATCTTGTAGGACTCTTGAGTTGGGGCCTTGGTCTTTCAAGCAGCATACACAGGAGAAGGGATGGATTCTCAGACATGTGCTCCACTTGTGCCTGGAAATGCAAAGAAAACTCTTACTGGCTTCCTGGTGGCCATATGCACTATATTCCAGAGTCAGCATTTCACAGGACTTTCTCGTATTAAACAGAAGTCATTTCAGCCTGTATACCTGCATTATTTTTAAAATTGTATTTTTAAGCTCTCTAATATGTATCTTTAACAAGAACTGTACAAACACAAGAAGTATCTATCGATAAATTTGTCTTATTTAAGAAGTGACCATCCAGTATAAGTAAGCAGCCTGCAGTAGTATAATGAAGACTAATCAACTGGGGGGGAGGGAGAGGGAGGAGTAGGGGAAAGGGAACAAGGACACCCAAACCTTCATATTAAGCTATTTATAGATAACTTATTTTTGTATTATTCTCACTGTTTAAAATCCCATATGCACACAAGAATGAAGTGATCTGAATATACAGTTGGAGAAAAATGATAAAATACTTCTCTTTGGGCCTTCTATAGCACACACTATTGTGTTCTCATCACACATCCCTAACTCTAGATGTTCAGATCCAGACCATGTCTAGAGAGACACCCAAGAGACTTGAAGATATATTAAATGGAGATGAGAAATCTTCAAGTGTGCAATTTAACAGCAAGCTCAGTCCTCACAGCAAACATTCTTACTCAAGGGTAAAACACCCCTTACTTCCCACAGCACAGTTTTTCACAGACATTCTACTTGGGAATTCCTTCACCTGGAGAAGTTGTCACAAAATGGTGATTGGACTAACTTCCAAAATGGTGCTTTCTCTCCATCACAAAAATGTCAGTCTTTATTTTCGCTGATTTATCTTACTGCATCTTTAAAAGGGCCATGGAACTTTTAATGCATATCCTTAAAGAAAATCAAGAGTATGCACAAGGGAAATTAGTGTGGCATGACTACACCATAACTGCATTCCCCCAGGCAGAAAGGCCCTGTAACATTTCAATGAAAGGGACCTTTTTCAAGTAATCTATCAAGCAGACTACCATCAGCCCCACAGGGGATCATTCTTCCCAGGGACAAGAAACTGTAAAACTGTATTTCATGAGGCGGGGGTAGAGAAGAGGAGTAGATGGGGGGGAGAGGCACATCGCAACTCGCCACCATGATTACTCACACTCAAACTATCGCAAATATTTCTTTCATGTCCATTACTTCAAAACCTACCACGTTTGGAGTTTTAAGGCATCATTAATTAAAGTATCTAACTGCACTTTCAGAACAATTCATGAGGTAAAGGGTCCTTAGAAACTACAGGTGCGATTAAGAAACCTAGAGATTGCTAACCCAATGCATCGCCCTCCTACAACTTCCCTGCCCTATGCTTGTTCCTCTCTTCTACAAGAGATGGGAGGTCAGAGACTTTTACAGTTCGATGCTGCAGCTTTGATTAGATATCATGAACAAAAGAGAATCAAAATACCATATTGACATCTTCCAGTATCACAGAATGGAAAAGGCTAAGGTTCAGCCTGCCTCAGGAACGTTAAGCACAAAGAGATACCAGATGATCCCCATCACATGAGCAACAACTCTTAAAAGTCTTTAAAGAGAGGTGTCATGGGTCTGTGGTGCCTGTTCAAGCAATGAAACGCAGTAACACTGGTTCTGACTCACGAAAGAAGAGCCAAGCTGAACACATTCTAAAAGGCAGCTTATGTTTAGAGAAAGAGGGATTCGCAAAATGATGCAATTCCTAAAATGAAAACACCCCCGTTTGACGGAGGGCAAAATAGGATGGGGAAAAAAAAAGAAGAGTAATACACTTCTCTAAATAATGGCAAATATTTCCTTCAACTTCAGAAGCACTACAGCAATACAAGAGGTTACAGACAACAGATCTTGCGAGTTTTACTTTTCCATTCCCTGATTCTGAGAGACGGCAGAGAAGACAAGCAAGGCAAAGAAAGCTGTGGTGGCCGTTTCGCTGAATTGTCAAGGTTACTCCTAAAACACAGCGCTGGAGGAATACCAGCAGATCCGCTTAACGTATGCCGACCGGTTTTGCGCTGCTCTTCACTGCACGGAGAACCTCCACAACAAGGAACGAAGGGAGAGTTACCGCTCCGGGCTGCACCAGCGGCCCCGGCACCTCGCAGGGCTCTGGGCCGGTGTCGGAACCGAGTCTCCCGCTGTGGGGTGACCACAGGGCCGGTTCCTCCCCTCCATCCCGCTCCGACAGCCTCCGACGGCGAGGCGGGGAAGGCTGCGCTGTCAGACGCCCCGTTTGCCTCAGCCCAGCTCCGCAAGCTCCGCGGGCGGCCGCCCCGCCCGGCAACAGCCACCTCCCCTCGAGAGTGCAGCCCCAGCCCGACACTCCGGGGGTGCCCAGTGCACTCCCGGCACCGGGATCGGGGCGGGGGACGCCGCTGAGAAGTTGAGCGTTAACTCCCTACCCGCTTCCTCGGGAGGCTTCTCCCGGGGGCGCCGCGGCAGCACCAACGGGGTGGGCGCGGCGCCGCCACCCAGGGAGCCAGTGCTCCACTGAGCGCAGCCCCCCTCCCGCGGCACGGCGACCACCACCCCACACCTACCTTCCTGCTGGCTGGACTCCTCTGGTAGCCGCAGCGGTGCGTGGAACCCGCGCGGAGCGCAGCACTGTGCCCTACCCCTCCGTTCCGTGCTGTGCCCCGCGGCGGCAGCCGCCGCGCTGCCAGCGCCGAGGCGTGAGGGCGGCCCCAAGTGCGCGGGCTGCGCCAATCGGGGCCGTCCGCGGGCCACCCCCCGCCCCCGCAGCTGCTGTCCCGGGTCGGCCCCGAACCGGCTGCGCGGGACAAGCGGGGTAGGAAGCGGGTTTGGGAGGCGGGGAGGAACTAAGCGCGTTGGGACGGGACTTTGGGATAGCCGGAGGGGAGGGAACGGACGAGCCCCACACGCTGCTGATGGCGGGCTGGCCGCCACTTCCGCGCCCACGGGACCCCGCGCAGCCTGCGTGCGGCAGCGGCGGTGATAGCGCAGCACCCCGAGAGCGCACCGTGGGAGCGGGCCGAGCACGCAGAGCGGCGGCGGGCGGGGGAGGCCCCGCCGGGGGCGGGTTCCGCCGGGGCGGGCGGAGCGCCCGGCTCCTGGGCTGCGAGAGTTTGGATGGGCAGAGCTCCAAAATGAACGTCTGAGGCATCCCCTCGGCGCTCCTGTGAGTTTTGCAGCGCCGAAGGTGCCGAGGACAACGGCAGCACGTTCACCCCTTGTCACAAAGAGCCCGCGGTGCGGGAGCCGGCTCTGGCTGTTCTGCATGGTCCGAAGGTAAAGCGTTGGGAGAACCCCGAGCCGGTCAGGTGCGGGAACGACTGCCCTAGCCCTAGGTCAGCTTCCTGAGGGCGTGAACTGCTGCTACAGCCTCGGGCTTCAAGTAACACCAGACGGCTACGAGGATAGGGAGGGTGCGACTGAGAACAAATTCTGCTACTGTTCTTTCTTCTTGGGCATCAGCGAGGTGCCCAGATTCAGCGCCACGCTGCCAGGACTGCTGTGTGTTCACTCTGGGAACGTAATGCTGGAAAACAATAAGCTGGTTAGTAAGAAAATAAACATTCCTAGCATAGCAAAATATTTTTGTGCTTTATTTTACAGTGTTTATAACACTGCATTTTTGTATGAGTGTCAACATGAATTGTAGTTAGTACAATTTCCGTTAATGAAAATGTAAGTTGACTCCTTGGTGTGTGTGTGTATTTTGATACCATCATTCAATCTAAAGGTTGCTAATCTTCCAGAGTGGCAGTTGCTCACTACCGCCTCAGTTTCCCAGTCCATTGCATTCAATTGTGTCGCTGCGCCTTTAGATCTCACTTAAAAATGCTCTGAAATCCATTCAATGACTCATTAATTTCAGTCAGTTTTGCATGGGTGTCGTGGAAACAGGCCAATCTACTTCAGTTGTAGGCAACAGCCTCCCACAAATGCCTTGATGCCTCGCCATCCTCTACGTGAAGAAGTTCAGCCTGTGATGGCCTTCAGTTTTCCCTCCATACTAAAAATAGATTCCCAAAACATGGATCACTTTTTTGTGTGAGTCAGGTTTCTGGTAGAGTTCAATGGCTCCAGCATCAGTGGGCTTCTGGCCAAATGCACTGCTGTGAACAGAAAACAGGGAAAACAGGACACAGCTCTGAAAGGCAAAGTTGGAAACAAGATTACATTTTTTCCTAATAAATCTGAGCCTTGGGACCTTCAAAGAGTTCATCACTGTGTTTTTCAGAAAGATAAACTTGAGAACATCCAGATATGTATCCATTCTTACCTACTAACTAAATAACCTAAATAACAAGTTTTATAAAATGTCATTTTCTAACTTCTCTGCAACATACAGACAAGTAACACTGAAGCTCAGATAGCCATTTAATTGCCTGGTTCCAGAAACCAAGCAAAAAAGAGCTGAATATGCATTCAGAAACACTAAAGATGGCACTATTCAGCCCTTCAACCTTTTATCTGTTTTTTCTTCCTTTAGTTCTAGTGTATTTTGGTGAGGTTTCATTCTTTGGTTTTGTTTGATTGATTTTTTTTCCTCTTTTGTCCCCCTTGGAAGTTCTCTGCAGTCAATATATTTCAGATGAGAGCAGAACCTGAAGTCCAGCTTTTAATTTTGCAGTTACTCAGACCTTTCAAATGTATTTCATTTTTTGCTTCCATCGTCTTTTGAACTGTTATTATTTAATTTCAGCAAGTTGGTTGTTGCTGCTAGAAATGCCAAATTATATTGATGGACTCTGGTTTATAGTTAAGCATGTAATCTTTCATTTAAAGTGGCTTGTACTTTTCCTGTAAAATGTCTAGCTCAGTGTCCTTGGGCTTCTCAGGCTGAGCAGCGTGCTTGTGCTCAGCCACAGTTCTCTTCCTACGACTGGATAAATTTATTAGTTAGACAGATTTAGCACACCAAAACTGTCCAGCAGGCTTCAGTTTTCATGCCAAATGGGTCTAGGCAAGCAAGTGGGTTTACACGCGTAAGTAACCCTAAACAACACAAAAAAGATCTATCAGTCAGCCATGTAAAATTATTTGAATGCCTAGAGGCTCAGACAAGTAATATCTGGTGGATTAAAATTAATAATTTTGAAAGATTATTGCCCACAGCAGAATGCCAGACTCCAGTTTTCTGTCTTCATAGTAGAACAGGACATGTGTTTGTGCCTCTCCTACCCCAATTCATAGACTTTTATCTCAGTACAAACTAACCAGACCTCTAATGTAAACATTCTTTGCAGCAATCCCAGGCCAGGAGGCAGAGCTTAAACCTGGAAAGCCATACTGTCTTAAACTATTTTAACTGATTCTACCAAAGCACCTCTCTGAGAGCCATAGTGTTTGCAAGGTTGAGATCTGAGAAACAAACTCTGAGCTTGCCTGTATGTTCTATAATCCTGTGGGATCAGGAGGGAGGTTCAGACTTGGAAGTTTCTTCTTCCATCAGTTCCACCAGGACAGAAGTGGAATGGAGATACTGGTGGTTGTCTGGGTCTAAGACTCAGATCTGAGTATTCAAAAGCAAAACTTGGCCTTTGGTCCAGGAGCACGTGAGACTGTGGAAGTGGCTTGTGTGCAAAGACACTTAAAATTACGTTTCAGACAATAAACTACTTCCGAGAAATACGACCTCAGAATTTAGGCTAAAGAAGTGTCATGCAGGCCTGGAGAGCAGGAAATCTATTATAGCTATGCAGCTGAACCACCGGAATGCCTAGGAGTGTCACTGATAAACAGCTTGATAAAGGACTAATGAGCAGGATGTCTGCAGTCCATCACAGCACTAACTACGTAGGATACACAAAGCATTATATATGAAGTAATGTACAAACATATTTAAAGATATGTAGCATAAACTGAATGCAAAAAGCCGCTAATGACAAGTGCTGGTGTTCATTCTTAGTGCATAGCTAAAGTATTTAACCACTTTTATTGTTTTGCAGATACAAGACAGAGATAATAACTCATAAGAAAGTGTGTGATATGGACTATACAGGGAAGGGGGCTGTATCCAGGGCTTTTGAATTTCTCAAGCTGCAGTGCTTGAGGAGCAAGAACTGTGTTCTGCAATCTGCATATGGTGCTTCTCTTGCTTACTGTTCTTGCCCTCTGATCAGAAAAACCCTCATGGCAAACCCAAATCTGTGATTAAAAGTAATGTAATTGGGTGAGTCAGGGAACTTGGATGGCAGGATCAGGCAGTAGGGCAGCTGGTGTGCCTGCTGCCCTATGGAAAGGTAGGCAGCCTCGAAGAGCTAAGAGGTGGGGTCTGTAGAGAGCGGACAGCAGCAGGGTTAGAACCTTGTGCAAGGAAGGTAAAAGCAGAAAACACTCATCTGTGACAAAGAGCAACTATATTGCAAAACTACAGCATATCCCCAGTGTGTCATTTGAAGGACCATTACCCTGTTTTTTCTTTTTGCTTCAGAATGAAATAAGCAGTATTGCTTTTTCTAGTGATGAAAGAATGCATCTATATGTAAGAAAGAAAATGGACAGAATTACGTCTGGGTTTTTTTAAAAGGCACAGATAAATTTTAAAATTAAAGTATAATTCCCATTGACCTTGCTGAGTCTTATTTTGCTCTGAAAGTGCTCAGTATTAGCAAGTGTTGCTTAACAAAAATAAATTTGGTACAATCTGGTCCACAGAATTAATTTTATTTACTAGTGTTTGCAAGAAAAACAGTGTGTATCTATATACTGCAAAATTGATAAGTCTGTATTAATAGATATGGACTACTTGGTGGTAATAAGGTAATTTAACAAATTGCTCCCACCCTTTTGTTACAGAGTGAGCACTCAGGAATTCTGCACTTCCTGTAGCAGGTAGCAAAGGACTCATTCTTTCTCTTTAATCTTTCATTCTTCCTTTCCTGCATCATAAAGAGCGCCCCCAGATACCTTCTCATATTCTTTCTATGAGGCTGAAAGAACACCCAGAAAGACTGAGGCTGGGAAGAAAGTTGGACTGAACAAACAATACTTCATAGAAAACAGCCTGGATATGGAATATTCTACAGCAGGATCTATAGGACATGTAAAGCAAAAAAAAGCATTTCGTTGAGTGACTCCCATCTGACAGAACCATGAAACAAAAGAAGTAAGTTTCAATTATTCAGAATATCAGTGAAAGTCTATGTATGTGAAGGATGCTGTTCTACAAGACTGTTTTAACTTTCTTTAAGACAGACAAAATGAAGTACCACAAAAAGTCAAGTAATATTTAATCATAATTTTCCTGTTCACTCTGTTTTTTCCCTGGTATCTTCTGATGTTTACATGAAGAGTAATATCCCTAACTGCAAACTCTAAGCCTCATCTCCAGTTGAAATTTGGAATTTTTAATTAAGTATGAGCACTGTCCAAAAGAAATAATCTTTATGTGTGTCTATGTATGGATCCAAATCACAATTTACTGGGATACATTCTAACTGTCCAGCTTCATAAAATGAAGGTTACTGGAGCTTGTTGTCACAGAATGTGCACTGACCAGTTTAAAAATAGCCATGTAAGAATGAGGTGAAGAATTGTTCCATGACCACTGACATCTCAGAAAGCTTTCAGACACACAGCAAGGCAGTGAGGAGCACAGGTGAGCCTCAGAGGTCTTGGAAATGTTTGTGACATTCCCCTCAATTTTTTTTAAGATGTTCTCTCTGAAAAGACATACAGTGAATTAGCAGTGGGAGATTTAAAGGTTATTTAATGAATATTTTTTTTAAATGTTTACATGTGTATCTATATCAAGATCAGTGCATGCTTACAGGGCTTGGAAAACCCTAGCTTTTCATTAGATCTGATTGGCTTAGTCACTAATTACAGGTTTCTCTTAAGCAGCAGATAAAATCTATGCATAATGTTTATGATTACCAGGCGCATGACATCGCATGCTGCATGGCCTAACAAAGTATGTGACTTGGCCACAGAAATTCTAGTGTGATTCGTAATACGGCATGGGGAATGCAATATAAAATTATATGTAATTTGCACAGCATGCTTTTCTGTTTATCATCACTAAATAGTCATCATAGCCATGTGAAGACTAGTGGTAAAGATCATGGGGCTGAGCATGAAATTCAGGGACTTCAGAAAGGTTACAAGCATGCTGTCACAACAATGACTTTTACAATTTTTACGGGTGAGGAGTTTTTTTGGTTTAGAGTCAAGAGTTCTTAAAAAGTTTGTAGCAATTATTTGAAAAACACCCTTCATGGTAAAGTGAAGAAGATGCAGACAGCACAAGATAATTTACTGTGATGCCTGTACAAAGCACTTCTGTAATGTTCTATTGGCTCTGTATTTTTCTTTCCTAAATCACGTCCCAGATTCGATAAAACAAATATGTGCCTTCCTTAGAAACAGGATTCTTTTTCTATTCAACTTGCAGCTGTGAATGAAAAAAAAAAAAAGAATAATACAATTGTTTTGGGAAAGTTTTGTTCTCCCAGAAAACCTTTCCATTTATTTTTATTGTTGCAGCGATTGTAGACCCTAATTTTGTTTAAGGTGTAAACCATTATGTGGGTTTATATTTGAAATATAAGTTGTACATGAAGCATAGTTTCCTCTAATTAAATAATGTATTTGAAAAGACTTGATAATAATGAGGAAGAGTACGTTTAAAGATTGTATAGACATATAACTGAAGATATCAAGCCAAAATCTATCTTTGAAGTTATCCTTGCTTTGAGTTTGGACAAAATGACCTCTAAAGATCCCAACCTAATGAAATTTTCCTGTGGTTCTGTGACTGAGTTTGATTCAAGGGTCATCCTAAAGCACTGTGAAGAGGCTCTGTCTGAGGCCAGCACAGACATTCAAAACTTTCCTAAAAATGTTTTACTCTGACATGGCACTAGGGGACATGAGGAGGTGGGCCAGGACCGTGGCAAGCTCTGCAAAGCTCTCCTCTGTCCTAATGGTGGTCAAATGTCTGGTAAGACAGAGAATGTTTCTTAATGTTTCTTGTAACTTCCCATATGGCACTCTTCAAGGAACCACTATTGTACTCTTTTCTAACTAATTTGTGTATTGCTAAATGATCTTCAAAGTGGAACAGAGAAGTAAAGAAAATTGCAAGGGGGTAGTTTTATTGTAATAAAAAAGGTAAAAAAAAGAGAAACCTCTGCTTCTAAAACAGGAAACAATAAATAATAATGCATGATTTGAAGTACAGACTGAACTATAAACGTTCTTCACTCACCAACATTGCTGATTACATCTTCTTTTTTTTTTAATAAGAATCATCAAATAAAACCATAAAAATTGGAAAATCTGTATCTGCAGAGCAGTTGATTCAGCACTGGTCATAACTGGGAAGAACATAAATCTTAGAGAAGCTTTAAGATCTTGCCAAGCATTAGTGTCTGGAACTCAGATTTGTTCTCATGGTTATGTTTACCTTTGTTTCTGCAGCCAGTCTTGACAAAGACACAAGGCAGATAGATACAAAAACCTGTCTCAGAAATAACTGTGTACCACCACTCCTTGGATTGTTTTGATTTTTTTTCCTAATATGAATTTATAACAGCATTAAAATAGATTTCCTATGGCTTTTTCTTTGTTCTTCTACCATCTGTCTACCTTTTGTGAGGGCACATCAAATTGAAAATAGTTTCAATGTTCCCTCTATCATAGACTTAATAGGTGAAGTAGTGTTAAATTCAGGGCCAAATTTGAGTCTGCTGCTGGTAAAATCATCTACAGGCTCTGTTAAGGTGTTAACACTGAAAGGGGCTCACTCATTGCCAGTGCTAGAAATTGCACTGAAATTATATTAGACACAATTTGCATGGACAGATTGCTTGGATAGGAAAATATGCATGTGGGACAATGTGCCTTTTTGGAGGATTGTTGGGAAGCAGTCCAGTTACAACCTGAAAGCTGTAAGATACATTGCTTACATCAGTGACAATAAATTAAATCTTGTCTTCAGAGGCAGAAAGAATCGAATCATTGGTCTTAAGAAAGAAATTAATAGGTTATTTAATGAATATTTTTTAAATGTTTACATGTATATCTATATCAACATCCTACATAAGGATATAGATGTGCATGTTTATCTGGAGATGGTTTTCTGTGTACTTAGAATATGTACTCTGTTGATCTCCAAGACTGTAAGGAGTAATAGGGCTCATAACCCTTACTTCAGAGAGAAGAGCCTCGGAGTTCATTCAGGTCCAGCACCATAACCATCTCAAACTTTAAAGAGGTTTCTCTGCATACAGCAAATCACAGTGGCAAGCATTAATGACTTTTGAGTTTTAGTTTGCATTTAATAAAATCAGTTTTCAACCCATACATAACACAGTGCCCAGCTTCAACCACTCATTAAAAAAATCAGTTAGGTTAAATGGCTTTGTGTATTCTGACAATGAATTAAATTCTCAGTGGGCAATTTTGCACTCATGATTAGTTGATTAATGGCATAATTTCCTCGGAGAGCTAGTCAAACTGTTTGCCAAAATAAGCAGCTATGCACATGCACATGCACACACACACATATATATACACACACA
This sequence comes from Melopsittacus undulatus, assembly GCF_012275295.1. Classification (NCBI taxonomy): domain Eukaryota; kingdom Metazoa; phylum Chordata; class Aves; order Psittaciformes; family Psittaculidae; genus Melopsittacus; species Melopsittacus undulatus. Next base: position 42,859,633 of record NC_047530.1, on the reverse strand, counting down.
TGCACATATATGTGCAGGTATATGCGCACAAAGATAAAGCAATAGATGCTCAGTTTATTTCTTTCAAAACTGGGGTCTAGCCAGTACTGTGGTTTTTGATCTGAAATCACTTACCAAATAATACAATTGACAGCACTATCAGTTTTATTTAAATGCTAAAGATGCTGATTCAGGAGCTGCAGTCAATAATACACAGACATAATAAATGTTTTGAGAGGGAATTACTGTATTTACAATACAGAACTTGAAGGGTTAAAGCATATGCAATGAAAAGGTGCTTTGAAAATTTATAGTCTCGAGGACTTAAAAAAATGAGTGATTTTTTCCTTTATATTAGAAAATTAAATTCATTACATACCTGTATATGGCCACTGATGTTAACTTCCCAAGAGGGATTATAAACTTCCCAGCTACTTGAAGTTTGTTCTTCTGAATACAAAGATTAATTTTTAAGTGAGGTTCATCTGAAAAGCTTTAATTCTCTGTATAATGGTAACTATTCAAGCTAACTTACTTTCATGTCGTTATTAATGTTCCTTATAAACATTTCTTAGGATAAATTAGGCAGACCTCCTTTGCAGTTTTGGATATTTGTTATATTTGTTTGCTTTTATGTCTAAAGGTAACTTTCCTCCCCCTCCCTTTTTTTTAGATTAGGGGAAAAAAAAGTAAGAAAGAAAATGTCTTTGCAACTGCTGTCTTCTAAGACTCAATTCCCTGTAAGGGGAAGTAGATGAAAGCAATCAGGCCAAAAATTCCTAAAAATGAAAAGCACAGTTGAGGAAGAGGAATTCAGGAAATTATATACTCTTATTAATATCCAAACCCTAGTTTTAAAAGTTAGTGTTCCAAAAATGAGAATATTACTGCAGCTAACTTGTGTTTTTTCCATTGCATGGTCAGTGTTATTGATAACTGAAGGGTGTGCTGCCCCTGCTTTGAAATATGCATTTTACTTCATTGTGTTCCTGCAGCTGCCTAATTTTAGTGAGGTTATTTCTATTTTCATCTTGCAATCTTCCCAAAATTTTGTATTAATTTTCCTTCCAGTAAAGTAAATGTTTTCTTTGTGTACAAGTGGAAAATACAACTGGAAAACCAGGTTTTTGTTTGGCCAAAGTTTTTCATACGTATACAGGATTAAAAAAAAAAAACAACAACAAAACCACAACAAAACACTTTCCTACTGCTTAAAGCCTGTAAACTAAAACCAGAAGACATTTTCTTCTTTTCAGCTGGCATCTTTTATCTGGATGTCTTTAATATTCTTCTGTGCAACACTGCAGATGCAAGTGATGGTAAAGCCTCCTACCCAAGATAACAAAGAGTACACTGCAATAATACATAGTATGATATACAGATAACCATGCTGTGTCCTTTAATGGATTAAGGCAGTTGAAATGAAGTAAATTGAAAACTTCATGGATTTCTATTTATGTTTCAGAACACATTCGATTTCAGTATACTCAGTGATCTGTGATTTTGTTCTTAGGTACTAATAATGAGAACTCTGAGACAGGGAGTTATAGCTAGAATGAGTGTTTAACATAACAAAAAGCTAAAGTAAACTAGGGAAAAGCTTTTAGGAGAGAAAGGGTTCTGTTGATACCTAAGGCCATGCATCCATGTTCATTTAAAGAGGATCCCTGTGCCCTCAGATCACTAAGTAGTGCAGATTTGAATAGGACCAGGTATGAATGCAGAGAGCACATCCTATGGCATTTTCCTCTGTGTGCCCTGTGGGCATATGGGCTGCTACTCCAGATTGTCTGGTATTTTTCCTCTGCTCATCCACATGGCACACTGAGAAGGCTTTTGGCAGCTGTTTCCTAGGCTCTCCTGTTTCTGAGCTCAACCCTGCAAAAAAAGCCCCTGATAAGGAACTACCTTACTATCAGGACACCATTACCTTTCAGCCATCATTTCCAGTGTGCCTTTTAGAAGCCTTTATGATCTGCAACCTCACAACAGCCATACATTGGTAATGGAGCTGTGCAGCCACTGAACAGCGAGCACCATTTCCTGCTCTCCAAAACCCACAGTGTGGTAGCAGGCAGCAGAGCTGGCAGTGCAGCCGGTGTGTTTGACTGCCAGATGTCTGTCTCATAAACATCCAGACACCTACACCAGACAGTGCCTGGACCCTGAGGAAGATACTGGCTGAGTGCTGTAGGGTGGCCGTCAGTTAAGGGACAGTTTGCAGATGAAAGAGTCAATGCCCACACACATAAACCTGTGCTGAGTTCACAATAGTTCAGCTTTAGCTGCTGAAGTAGACAACTGACATTTCTGACAGCTAGTCAGCCTACTGTTGACTATCATATGACAAAATAATTCAGGAGGTGGCATTCACCAATTTGAAAGCTCTTGCCCATAATCAATGTGGCAGGTACAGAAGGGATCATCTCTTATGTTTTCTCACCCCAGTAGTATCTGGGTTACATATATGATGTTGCCAGTAGTATCTGTTCCTTTTAAACCTCAGTTCTTCACCAGGCAGCACACAGAAGAGGAGGATCACTTACTCAAAAGCTAGCAACTTAGTCAGACAATAACTGGCCTAACCCAAGTGTTCTGGCATTTGTTATAGTTCTCCCATGTCTCTTGAAGAGCTACTCATCCTGGCAACCTGAAGCAAAGCAACACTAAAATCACTCAATATTTATTGGTCTTTCTAGGTTTTGCAGATGTTAATTAAGTCACTGAATTTTCCTATGGCCCTGTAATAAAAAAAGAAGTTGTTACTTAATGCTTATTCAGATTTCAGAGATAAGTAGGGAGATTTTCAATATATAAGGGTTGATTAAAAAAACCCTGAGATGTCCCTAGAGCTCTGGGACTGTAATTAGATTTTGCAAAACCCACAACTGATCAGCCTAAGTCAATTGCTGGAAATTGAAAGCAAGCTGAACAAAGAATGTGTATTGAATTGACATATTAGCTATTAATATGAGAATAAGTATGTTCTCCTAAGTTAAAATTATTGAAGTCCTTTACATAAGTGCTACTGATACTGATGCTGTTGTGCTTGCAGGTAATCAATAGAAGAAATAAAGAAAAATCTTATTTTTATGTAATTTTTTACAGGACTTTGAGGACAGAATACAGTGACAGGACAATAGGTATATTTCCTTAAAAATAGACTGTCACTTTGTAGTGTACACAAAATATTTACAAAATAGAGTAATGTCATTGCAGGGGGAGAAATACTTAAATTACAAACAAATCAGTCAAGTTTTTAACAGTTGGGAATTGACATTTTGTGTTGTGACAAGTCAGCTAGGAAGAAAAATTGTGTAGAGAGAATAGATATTATTATATAATGTGATTTTTATTTTAACAAGCATATAAAAATCATGTTTAAAATGATGGTTCTACTTACTAAGATGCCACATTACCAGCATTTGATTCCCATGTGAGCAGTTAATTTCATTAGAACGCAATTTTGCTGCCTGGGCTGAAAAAATACTTGTTGATGTTACATTGTGTATGAAAACCCCCTCTCATATGTAAAAAATATGATTTAGTTAATGAGCATGCAACAGTACTAAAGCCTGTGTTTTGCTTTGCTTCAGAAGTGTAGAAACCTACAAATAAAACACAATTGCTTTAAAAGCATACTGTGTTTGTAATAAAGAACATACACTTTCCTGAGCAGATGAAGGATGGGACAGGAACTCAGGCTCTCAATTTTTTTGTGCTAGACCAGCCTAAAAATAGAATATTTTACATGATTATAAAATCACAGAATAAAAAGCTAAAATTCCATACTTGGATAAATGAGTAGCATTTTAAATCAGAGCTGGCTTTGTAAGGTGTCTTCATAGGCTGTTGTGTGCAACACAAATTGCTTTTCAGTATGTGGCCATATTTTGAAAACATTTCATGCTTTGCCTTAAATTATGATAGGGGACTATGGGGATGTATTTTTATTTTTTCCAGTGAGAAGTCTTAGATGGCTCTGTTGTAGGTAGCAGAGCTCCACACTGCAGACTCAGGTTTCTGAAGGAGGCAGCATAGATATGCTAGGCACTCCTTTAGAGCAGGAAAGGCTAGAAAAGGGGAAAAGGAAAGATCTGCATTTTCTTCTCTTGTTTAAGACAATCTGCCAATCTATTGCATCTGTCCTAGCAAGAGCTCTGCACAAGCTCCTTGCTGACTCTCTTGCCATCTTGGGACCTCTGAAGTCAGTGTCCATACCTGCAACAGAGGTGCTTTGTGTACTTCTGTTCCTTAGGCAGACTGAGGAAGTAAGTCATGTACTTGCTACTTCGAATTTTTCAATTGTAATACATTTTTCCAGACTTCCATGCTACTAGAGTTGGCTCCACACATTAAATCCCTCTCCGTATGGCAGGAATTCCACTGTGAACTAGCAGTATGCAGAAGCCATGAGAGAGATTGCTGAAGTAGGGCTCTCAACATGTCCCCCAGTGCATTGTGCTACTTTTGCAGAAAAATATAGGTGAATTCTTCCTTAGGGATTTTGCTGCCAATTTTGAATATGTGTCTTGGCCATTCTGGAAGTGAGAAAGAGAGACAGTAGATTTGGATTTAAATGTGAAGAGGCATGTGGGATTGACAAGGGGACAGAGAAGCAAAACCAATCCCTCTAGAACACGTTCTGACACCAGGATATGTAACATCTTCATCAAACACACACTTGGATTGCATTTTGCATCTTCTGTCTCAGAAGAGAACAGATTGCTAGTGCATGTAGTTCAGGTCTTGCTGAAAGCTGGAAAGTGTGATGGTGGTCAAGACATCTGTGAGGACTGCCTAGGAAATTTTTATATGCCAAATATTCCTGTATAGGCATATGATAGAGGCATTCATAGCCTGAGTAAAAAAAAGCCTGTCTTGTCCATGTTCTTCAGTTGCTGGTTACCTGGACATAGGGTTTGCCTCAGAAAAGAGAGGGTTGGTTTTCATTCTGCCCATGTGTCTTGTTTGGTGCATGTAAGGATAGCTGGGACTGACATGAAAAAAGAGGGGAGGGTCATGAGGAGGTCATAAGGCTTGGGGGATACTTCTGCAGAAAGCAGGTGTTGCTGTCAGATGGATATATCAACATCAGGAAAACAGACTAATAAGCACATTTGAGCTTCTGATAATATGCCAAAGTAAGACACAGCTATTGAAGAAGACATCAAAATTACCGCTGATTTGACTAAAACAAATTTTCTCTTACTGCTCCAGACTAGCAACACACAGACATGTTTTTGCAGAAATCAGCTAAGTAGTCCTTTCCCCAGGCTCCCAGACTGAGTGTTTACAAAAGGGTGGAGAGCTTGTTCACAGCAATTGTCTCTGCTTCAGCAACTAGAACCAGAATTCCTCACACTGACTGTGCTATGGTGCTATAATTATCCCTCAGTACTTGATGACTAATTTGAAGCCAAGCACTCTTAGAGGCTGTCCAAGTAATATTTTAAGTATATTTTTAGAATATATATTTTCTTGGTTGGAAACAAAATTAATGGAACTCTGGTAGTTCTTACTACCTACCTCTAATACACATTCTGGATACAAATGCAGTAGCATTTAATTCCAGCTTAAATTTATGAAAAATGGTTTAGCCTGGCTATATAGGTTGCAATTTCTTTAATTGGTAAGGGCACCTTGCATTTCAGTCTTCTATTAATCTGAAGAATTCAGTTGCTAATAAATCTCTGCCTAGAGCCTCAGTGAGAATAAATATTATGGCTGTTTCCTAAAGAGCCATAGGTTAAGGCACAAAGATAAAAATTAGGAGAAGAAATTAGAATTCTTTGAGTCAACCAGTAAACAATGGTTTTCCTTTTGTGCACTTTGCAGACAGTGAGGTGTGAAATACCAGCTTAATAACCATTTTTCTTTCTAAATCCAGCTAAAGTAACAATGAGCTTGTAGCAAAACAATGAGGAATTTATGGTGTACAACACAGTATGGCAGGTCACAAATATTCCACTATTTCTAAAAGCATCAGTGTAATACTTCCCTGCAGCCAGAGGCAGGACCTTTATTTTCCCAGCATACACATATTTTCCCTAGAGGATATCTATGAGTTTGATACTGAATGCAGGCTGCAGGCATGCAGCCTTTAGCAGTTTACACTCCACTGAGAGCAAAATCATGAATCTCATATTCCTTGAAAGCACTTTCCCTTCTGTGACCCAGTAGCAGGCCTTCTGTGGTCAGAAGGGATTTATATCTGGATTTTGAAGCCCTGCCAAGAGCCCATTTTGGGCTATAGAAATAGCTTTTCTATGTATCAGTTTTTCTAGATGCTTTGACATCGTTTGATGGATTCACAGCTTCTGGGGCTGTTCTTTTAGGGAAAAGTACAGTTATCTTCATTCAGTCTCCAATATAAAGGCTTAAGGGTAAAGCACCACAAATAAAAATTAAACACTGATCTTTTTTATATGTTACAAGACAATAGAAGAAGATAATTTTTGGAAGATGGTTCCACTGATAGCTATTAAACATAAAATTTTGGTTTTAAATCTCCAACTTAACTGCTCTGCCAGAATCCAAAAGTGAAAGTATCACGTAATTCCCTGGTTCTTGTATTCTTCTGCTATGCACGTGCCATCACCACTGCAAGGATTAGACAGAACTTTACACTAATCCTGTGTCACATTCCTTATATTTTAGTTTTCAGTTACTGCACGAAAAGTGAAAAATGCAGTAAGAAAACACACAATAAAGAAATGTAAAACTAATAAATTATTTCAAGACTAATGGTATAAAAAACTAGAAAAATTATAAACAAATTAAAAAGGAAATGAGATTATTTATTTTTTTATTCCATTTTAACAATGTAATATGAAAGGGGCAATCTAAAAGAAAATAAGGATTTTTTTTTTAATATTGCAAAATAGTTTTGTAGGGGCATATATTATCTTGCAGAATTAACTTGCTTAGTTTCAAGATAATCATATTCCATTTCCTTTCAATCAAACTATTTTTGTATGCCACTTCTTATGAAGGTCAGGGTGAGGATCATAAATGATATGAAAGCATTTCTGTGAGTTACTTGTACTATGAATCTTCAAATGTCATAAAGTACTGGAAAACTCAGTGATATAAGCTGTTTATTTTACCTAGCATTTCTTTTACCTGCCTATGCTCTGGAGGAACTTATAAGCCAGCTGAAGGCTGTATCATAACACAGTATAATCTGGAAATATATATATATATGCATATAGTATATAGATTTCTATAGATGTTATATGTTTTTATAGTGTGTATATATATGTCTGTATAAATATATAGGCAAATTCAGAGATGGAAAACAGACTGCCTAGAAAATGAAACTAAAATTTAATCCAGGCATATTCAAATGAATGGAAACACTTCAACATAGTCAGGAATTTCACTCAACTGCTCCCAAATAGGACTGGAAGGAACCACATGTGCACTCTAGTTCATCCTTCCTACAATGACAGCCAGCCAGGCAGCAAAGTATTAGTTCAGACCTTCACAACTGCTTCATAAACCTGCTCCACAAATCCCTATATGCTTCCATATACCTCACCTCTACCTGCTGCTGCCAGTAGTGTTGCATGGCTGATTAGCTGGGATTTGCAGAGAGCAATCAGATATATCAACATAATTATTCATGACCTGTTAGGGGAAATTTGGGGTTCAGTCTTACATATTTCATTATCACATATTCAATTCATCTTTTCTGTGCTCTTTCCTTACCTTTTGCTTTTCAAATACATTTGGGAAATACAGAAATTGAGTGTCTTGTAGTATAAAGTTTAGCTTTTAAGCTTTCAACCTGGCTTCCTTTCCACTGTCTCCAGTATCTGCAAATGTGCAAGATGGAAAGTATGATTTATATAAACTAACTGCCACATTTATTTAAGTCTGGTTCATTTCAGATAAGAGGCACTGTCAGATGTGAAGCAAGCAAGCAGATAAGTATTGACCTAAAGCTAGACAGCTACCTAGTTAGACACCTGCGCAGTGTAGCCTAATACCCATATCTGAAAAATCACAGCCTCATGCCTGCAAACTCACAAAGGAACCCAGCGTATTAAAAGTTATGTGAAATCTTAAAGAATTATGTACAGTAAAAAGTGCATTCCGTATGGCCCTTGTACATATATTTAATGCCTGAAAACACATTAGATGATGACTGAATTTTAAAAACAAGCACGAAAGCTGTATCTTGAAGATTTGTATTTCTGCAGCAGAGAAACTTTTCATCCATGGAGAATGCATGAAAATGAGGTTCAAATGAAACACCTAATAGTGCAAGTTTTTATGCAAAGTAATTTATTCATGGACAAGAATCTCAGCTGGTATTCATCTGAGACATGTCCAGTTGCAGATTATCTGGGTGTTAGTTTCAAGTATTAACCACTCAAATGGCATACTCAGAAAAGGTATAATATACAACCTTGGTTTGTCGAATATTCATTTTCTCAAGACTTTCTGGACAGATTTTTGTCATTTCACAAGTATGAAAATTTTTCTTTCCCACTCATTTCTCTTCCCCACCTGTCAGATTTACAAACTCCATCTGGAATCTGAAAAAAGCAAGCTGTTCATTCCCTCCACTCCCTTTCTAATGAGGACTCTGCAGACTGAGCTAAGCTGACAATTTCGATGATGTAGAAGGAAAGCTGCAGTCCAGATCATTCTTCCATAGCTGTATTGATATTATAACACAGAAGTAAAAAAAAAAAAAAAAATTATTTGGCATTAAAGTAAGTAGATGTGACTCTACAGTATGCAAGGGTGTAGATTCAGAGTAATAGAATGTCACGCTTTACAATGATATTTTTCCTGACCATAACCTCTGCAGGCTGGTTTATTAGTGTATCACATTTTACCACATTCTCAAGATGCCTACAGGTATTGAATCAGCAGGTACCTTTATCTGCAACAGAAAGAAAATGTCTCTGTACAGCTTCAGCAATACAGGAGTGATTTAGGAAACTGGAATGCCTTTTTCCCAGGGAAAATATATCCTTCTTAATTTGTGCATATAGCATTGTTGAAACATTTTTCTGACTGTTGAGCTCTACTGTGAGCATAAATACTGCATTCAGTATTTAATTGTGAAAAGATTTCTGCTTTATGAAATCACAAAATGAATAGGAAAGAAAAGATGGCTGTCATCTTAAATGACAAGCTCATAGCAGCTAGGCTCTTTTGGAAAACTGCCAAACATCAGTTACCTCCCACATACGTCACTGCTGTTCTAACATTAAAAAACAGACATTAAAATTATGTAAATATAACCAATTTTCTGAGATACAACAAGTATTAACAGTTTCACATTCATTCATTTAAAAGCATATTGGAAAAATAAATCCAATCTGTACTGGCATCTGTTATTTTATGGTTTTTCTGTTAAAACATTACATCTATAAAGTGGATTTTCCTTTATGAAAACTACTGAAAATTGTAAATGTTCTTTTATTTATTAAAGGAAACAATAGCAAAATAGTTTACACAGGTGAGATAAGAGGTAATTAAGAGATACTCTCTTTACTGTGTTTGGTGTATATTTGTGGGCAGAATGAACATAAAGGACAATATCACAAATGTCTGACCATGACAAAACCAATAAAAAAGAATATATTAATAATGAAATTCTATAGTCTGTGTTTCCACCATGTGAACAAAGGTGATTTTACATACCATAAGCACAGAGGGGCAGATAAGAGACATAGCTGGGATTGTAATAGTTATTACTTGACTCATACCAATAAGTAATAAGTAAAGCATTAACATACATTTTATTTTTCAGTTTCCTTGTCATATGCATTAATGGATGTGGAAGGAATTCATACAGCTTCGTTAAATGAAAGCCGTGCCCTGTCCCTTTACAGCACACTAGTATTTAAACTCAACAGGGGGAGCAGTGCCACCTTCTGAACCACCATGTTCACTTTCAACACCTGTCCCTCATACTGGGTGTTTTCTTTAAAAATTAAAAAAGGGGAAATGTCATTCTTTTTCATGGTCTGTCAAGATTCCTAGACTTGGCTGTAAAATGGAAGCTTTTTACACTTTGAATTGTTAAAGATAAAAATTTCTATTAAAAATTATTCATGTAGGAAATGAAGTTTTTCCACCTTAGGAAAACTGAGAAATAAATAAAAAAAAAAGAAAATCCAAAACTAAAGACCAAACCAAAACCCCTCAAAAACTTCACCCAAACAAAATCTCCAGGAAAGAAAAAAATTCCCAGGAAATTTTTGATTTTTTTTTTCCCCAGCACTCGAGAATTTTTTTATTATCTATTTTTGTTTATTTTTCTGTTTCTTCTGGGGTAAAATGTATATATGTTTATGGAAATTTTCATTTGGAAGCCTGTTTATTCAATCTATGTTGTATAAAGGAGAGTCCTGAAACAGTGTTTGGAAGCTTTGGCTACTGCCTAAAATTGGTGCTTTATATTTTTAACTTTGTCAGTAATATATAAAGTATGCACCACAGAAAGACTCCTGACAAAATTGCATTTTCTTCTCTGATATCATATCAGCTCCCTGTATTAGTGAATTTAAAATCCTTTCAGTTATACGTATTTCAATATTACCTTCCACAAACACAGATTAATATATTTTGAACTAACTTCACTAATCATTAAGTAGCAATTTAGTAATCAATGAGATGTAAATTGCTGATACTTGCAGTTAGTTCTCTAAAGATTTCTTCCATAGCATATAGCCTATTACACAGGCACAAATAATTCATAAAAAGGACATTTTAAGAAATTATTTGCCTGTTTGATACTAGTTTCAGTGTAAGTGCCATTCCACACTTAGGCCCCATGGCAATTAACACTTATGAAAGGCAGCAATAGACTAATGGACTAAATCAGGTTCTAATGATTTTTTGTTGTTGTTTTATTGAATGCGTAAAAAGCCATCCCCCTTGGGATTTGTTCAGGCAAAAAATATTCTAATATTCCACATAGTTTATGGGCTTAGTTCATCAGTGGAACAGCTTTGCCATACTACAAATTACCTTTTCCAACTCACATCTTATTAGGATAGGACAGCAAAAGACACAAAAATACTCCTCACTCACAGACCTACATATCATGCAGGCTCAGTTGTAGGCATTACAGACACAAGAGTGTGAAAACATGACAGAAAGAGCAGATACTATTCTCTCTCCTAGCTTTATACATTGTCAGAGAACAAGCTGTACAGGCAGAAGCACATCACTCTTCTTCAGGGACTATGTTGCATTATTGAGCGTGTTTTCCTCTTAAGATATGCATGACCATTGTTTTATATGGGCAGGCCTTGTGCTTAGATCAGTTAGAAGATACCTTGGTTTTTAGCCTAAGCTTGAAAGATGTTGCAGTATGAAAGTGGTTATACATTTTGAAGTATTTTGAAAAATAGTTTAATTTCTGTTAAAACACACTCGTAAATCACAGCTTTTATAAGAAGTTGCATGGTTTGTCCTGTGTGACTTCTTAAGAACCAGTAGTAAATGCAGGAAGGCCCACAGAAAATGTCAGTGTTCTTCATATGACAGAATGAACTACAATGTGCTTAGCCTGAACAGACCAATGTCTCATTATAGGAGGCCTAGGATAACACCTCATTTACTCTTTCATTACATCCTAACCTGGGACCACTGAGGTCCCACAAGATCAAACTGTCCTATACGGTGCATGGCAGAGGTCAGAAGAATACAGAGGAGACCTGTCATGCTCCTTTGCATATTTTGCCCACTTTTCAAAAAATAAACTTTATGATATTTGGAGAACTCTGATGTGAACCAATTTTTCATATGCCATTTTCTGGCCTATGAAGTTCTGCACTGTACCTTGTTTTCCAGCACACACAGAAGTAGGGATCTCAAATCAGTTTTAGTGTGGAACTAGGTAGCTGGTTACCAAGTTTGTTCTCATGTACAAAAGATGAGATCCAGTTATGGCAAAGTTCATCAGTATCTGTTTCTTTAATGGTACAGGAAATCTGAGCAGGTATCTGTAATAGGTTATATACTATTGTGATTGGTTACTGGCATATAAGAATTAAAATATACTTGTTTTCATTTCTTTATACAAGGTTTTAGTCAATAAAGGAGATGATCAACAGTATGAACTTGCTGTCTGAAGAGAAAATATTTCCCTTCCTAAAGGAAGTTTTATGCCATGCTGAAGTAGCAGGTAAATGAAGGTTTCAGTTAAATACTTTTATAAATTGTGCATTTGGTTATAGGAATTGTATTTTGCTGTTGGAGCTGTCACTTCTATAAAGAAGAGTCTCCTACAGAAAATATTATCATGAAATAAGAGAGGAAAAGGCAATCTATATCTCCCTAGTTAGAAACAGCAACCTGTATGAGGCAGCTACACAGTGTTAACTGGCCTCATAATGCATTCTTCTAGCTTCTGCAACTGCCAGAAATGTCAAGTCAAAAAAATTAACATAAGATTCTTTCCTGCTCAGCAGTCCATTAGGAGCTACTAGAAAGCAAACATTATCTTTCATTTGATATATATCTGTTGAAGAAGTTTAACTGTAGCTCATTACTCACATCATTGGACTCTGAACTGATGTATAAGAGGTAAATAAATGTCATGACCAACAGGATGCCTGGGTTCATTAGCCAACCAGGCTGGGTAATCTTCATAGAGCTGAGAAGGTTAAAAGATGATCTTCAATCCTGAAGTGTCACTGAATAGATGAAAATTGTGCAATTCGGGCTTAAAAGCAAGAAAAGAAATGTAATATAGCAGAGAAATCTAATGGTAAGACAGAAGTAAGTTTATTGCAGCTTATCCTTTCTGATCCTTGCTGGTTGTTTGTCTGGTTTGTTTGCTTAGATAATCCTGATGAAAGTAAATACTGGTAATAAAAGGTCAACCTGTCAATTATTTTGGAAAATACTCAAACCAGCAGAGCAAGCTGCTACCACTGTCTGAATCTGGTGTTTCTCAGCAGCCATTTCAGCAGTTACGGGTCACCACTCCTGCTCACTCCTTACCTGTGTGCTCCCTGCTCTCAAGGCTCAGTTGTGTCAGAAAATTGTTTGCATGTCAAAGTAATGAACCAGATGCAGGATCTGATCTGAGAGAAAATGATTCCTCCCTCTCTCTTCCTCCCATTTTTATCCACTCAGCTGTCTGACCCAGTTCACTGTATGAACACACACAAACATTTGTGCTGGTGTACAGGATGGGAGGAATGAGGATAGAAGCATGTTTTTAGTGCTTACCAGGAATGCTTTTTCCAGTATCTGTTCCAGTTTATTCTTACTGAAAGTGCTTGTTGGACAATCTAGCTGACTCTGTGCTCTGACTGTACTTATATACATTTTCAGGGGTATTTTTTGTCAAAAGACAAGTTATAAAAGTCACCAAATTGATTAAATATTATTGATATATTTTAACTACAGGTATAGCATATGTTTTAATATACTTCATGAATGACTTCAGAAAAATCATACGAACCATAATTTGCCCTGTTTTACAATAGCAACCGGTTTCTTCCCCCTTCTAGGATTTTTATTCTCTTCTTTGAAAAAATCTCCCTTTTCTGACATTACCTGCTTAACCTCCTCAGAGAATAACTGTTCCAGAGATACCTCTCTTAATCCTCTTTTCAAGCATTTGCCCTTCACAGTTTTCAGCTCTGTCAGCAACATTATTTCACTTAAAAGTCTTGAATGTCTATTCAAGTTTCAGAAGTGCTCTTTTCTATGTAACACATCTTAATTCAGGCAAAGTCATTAACTCCTCCCCCAAACAAACAAAAACAAGCAAACCAATAGCTGTACTGTGGAAGCTTGAATCCAGCATTGCCAATTACTGCTTTCTAAAGCTACTAACTGGGCTTACAAATTTGGGGTTCCAGATGGGGTTTTGTCTTTTTTCTTTTTTAAATTTGCCTTTTATGGGGTCACAGTCTGCAGTTTTTCACTGAAGTAACGTGAACAGGATCCTACTTTTTATGCCACAAACCTGAGATTCCAATGTAACATAGATGCTAAGTGCTAGAGTTAAAAAAAACAAAAGCATGCTAGATAATGTAGATGTCAAGGTGAATCACAAAACTATAATTTTGCTAATATATTGCTATTACTATATTTGGGAAAACATCCTGAAATTGCTGGTAACTAGCACAATGAATACAAAATTTCAGATACCATCTGGTCTGTAGCCTAATAGCTCTGCTTGTTCTGCTTTTCATTAACGCTATTTACAGTGCTGCAAACAGTGCCCATTTGCTGTAGTTACAGTTATGCACTTTAATTTCAAAGTTCAGTTTGATTTATGAAACTCCTTAAAAATTGATCAAGTCTGGAAAAGTACCATCCTGGAATGGGGGAAAAATTAAAGTATTCTTAAAATGAAAGGCATGTGATAGAGAATAAATTACCGGAAGATATGTTATAAACATGAGTTATTAGCATTACAGAAGAAGGATTTTGTCTTTGAACTGGGTTGCTTTATATTTTCCACAGCTCATACTCAGAGTGAACAAGTAAAGCTGACCATGGGAAAGGGGGAAAGAACGGTATTTTAATATTTGTCTTTGTTTCTCACTGCCTGAATCTATGTTAAAGGGCAATGAATTAATTTTCCCCAAGCCAGTCATTGGTAAGTGATGTCTCTGTCTTTATCTCAAATCACAATCTTTCTTATCTAGTCTTCTTCCCCTCTTGTATTGTGTAGGATTGAGCAAGCAACCAGTTAAACAGTTTTCAACTTTTGTACAGTTCTGCCTGTGGAGGACATCTGACTCATCACAGTTCCTTACAAAACTTTTGAACAAATGTATCAGTGTTAGAAATAAATCTCCAGGTTGTTGCAGGGCTTCATCACACTTTTCCCCAGAGTATTTGCTGGCATACTAAAGATGTTGATAAATAAACTGCAATTAGAGCTAGAAATAAAGACTCAAAGATTGATATCCTGATTTTTTCATCACTGTAGCCTGCCTTAGAGAATTTGTGCTGTAAAGACAATGGAAAGCTAGTTTTGTGTGTTGAGCCTAATGCATATTGCATATAGTATGGTTAGAATTAACACGTGGTATATTACACGTACTTTTAATGCAATATTTTGGTTTAAAGAAGTATGTCCAGTGCTGTGCAGAAACTGCTTGAAGAGGAGGCAAGTGAAAGAAGGGTTTCTGACCACAGACAGTTCTTGAGAAATAATTTTTCTGTAGGCATTGCATATTGAAGCTGATTTGAGATACCAGAAGAAAATTATTTTTTATTTGGTGCTTGATCACATAGGTTGGAAGTGTGGTTTGTGCGTGTAAGCAAAATAAGACTATACTTGGAATCAGTTATTGAAATCTGGGTACTGCTTTAAAAAAAAGCAATTGTTATGTGTTATATGTTATCTATGACCATCAAGGGAAGAACTGACTTTTGTTTTAGAATGAGAAGTGAAAAAGAGAAACAGTACTTACATTTCTAGTGAAAATTTATTTATCTATAAATAGAAGTTGCTGTATTTCTCTTTCTTCTGCGCTTGGCATAGGAAAGCATGTTACGTAAGATAGCATTGGGCATATCTGTTGTATGACACTGACCAAGTCATCTTGTCTTTCAGTGATCCACTACATAGTGGGATTAAAAAGTGTTTTGGCATTTATTTCTAAAAAGACGCATATGAATTAGTTGCTATTATTAAAAACTTACCTTTTATGTGAAAATTGAACTGTGTAAAAATGAGAGAATACAAATCTGCAAGTAGGTGATAATGAAAGTAAAGCTCTATCTTGTTCGTGAACAGAATTTCTGTTTATTTGCATTATTTAAACAAGGCAAGAGACATACCTACAAAAAGCAATACATCAAGTAAAACATTTCTTTAGCATGTTGGGAAGTATACTGCACAATCAATTCTCCTTATCCAAATATCAAACTTAGGGATGGACATTTAATTGCATAGTGCAATTGTCTAACCATGAACCAATAAACTAGCTGGTGTGTAAATGATCATAAGAAAACTAGACATAGCACTTAGAAATTTGCAACAGCAGCTCCAGGCACTGGGTTACGTTATGCACACATTACAGCAGAGTCTTCGAGCTATTGATTAGGGGCTCTGGGGACAGCTCCATTCTGCCCATCACCTTTACAGCTACTGCTCCATACTGAAACTGTATATGGGGGGAATTAGTAATTACTGACAGGACACAAGGCTAAAAGCTGTTGATCACATTTTACACACATAATTACACCTAAAGAATAATCACAAGCTATTACAGATGTGAAGAAATTGCTACATGAAAATCTGGTTAAGTGACACAGCTGACCCACTACTTCAATAATCCTAATAATACTATTAATACTATTGCTTCTTGGGCCTTATGTAAATGAGAGACTGAATACAGAATTATGTATGAACTGTGCAAGTATACAAGCATCCTTCTCTGTGGCCCAGCTCTAGCACTTTGTTTTTAATTTCTAAAATATTGCTGTATTCTTGTCTGTTAAAAGTAGATGCTAATGCCAAACTGGGTGGTTCCCTGATGTGAATTGTGACTGTAGTTTCAGTAACTCATTAGGAAACAGCTCAAGGAAGCTAGAGTAATTTGAATTGCAATTTAAATTATTTTTTTCCACAGGGTAGGTCTCTAAAAGAAACAATTTAATCTGTACCAGTTAGTCCTGCTTATTTACTTAGAGGAGACTTATGCTTCATTTCCTGTAAGTTTGGTTCAGTAATGCACTGAAAAATCTACTAGGAGAAACACCACTCCTTTGGTGATGACTTTTGAAGAGTCTTATTGTGGAAAATCTATTCTGTCAAATAAAAATATTTCCACTCTGGGTCACTTTTGTTGGTAGCAGAGACATGCTATTATCCAACTAAATTATTTTTAATACTTAGAAATATACTGAAAGCAATGCATAGAAAAGTCATTAAGTTCCACACTTTTAAAGGCTCATTGAAACAAGAGACTCATGTTCTGAATCTCTAATATTAACAGCTTCTGCAATCAAGTCAAGAAAATCCATTTGTGGTTATTAATTTCACTAATCACTGTTAAAATTCAGGGAATGCTGAATGTGTTTAAAATATTAGATGTGTATTGAAGTAATTGATACTATTTTTCAGATGGAAATTAGGAAACCTGTATAATTGTGCTCCTGGGCAATGTCCAAAAGTGGCTCTTAGATAAATCTCTGCTTAAAGAAATGTCCAGGGAATGGAGAGAAAATCTATTGCTCAAATTACTACTTGAAATTACTGCTGCTGAACATGGGATTTTTGCTAACGCTGCAGCTTCTCCATGCAAGATCCTCAGAAAGAGATGAAGTCTATATTTTTCTGTCAAAGAATAGTGAAAGGATATGTCCTGTGTCTCCAACTGATTGCCTCTTTCCTTTTTCCAAAATGTAATATTCAAAGATGCCCTTCAAATCCCTGAGAAACTCCATTGCAAGGAAATCTGCAGCTGTAACCACATTTGCTATTCCTTACATTTGACTCTTTCCTCACGTACTTCTCTAGTTCCCTTTACCCACAGAAGTCCTCTCTTCTAATATCAATGACAATAACATATTTATTTCTGAAGCATTTCTGAGGCGGGGACTGTCACTGTGGCAGGTTTACACATGCTGCCAGCAAAATAGGACTGTGATGTCTCTCTGGGATTCTAAGGAATAACAACTAAACCCCAGTGCTCAGAAGGTATCTAGAATGACATTTCAAGGTTTAACTGTTTAAACATCCAGGCTCCCAACATGCTTGTGATTGCCCACAGCTACTGAGGATAAATTTTTCAGTTTCTAATGTCAGTCCTACCCAGCTACAGAAGTTTGTGTGCACATCTCAACTACTCATGCTGTCTCATGTACATGAAATCAGTCCTTCAGGGTATGATTCTGATTATCGGACTTTAGCCATGTAGAAAATATCTTCCGGGCTAATCTAGCTATCAAAACTGTCCATAATTAATGAAGAGAGTCAGGTAACACCAAATAATAGTTTATTTCACCTGTCCTAGTCATTGTCAGTCTGAGATAACCAACTGCTGGAAATGCTCTCCCTCCACTGATACAGATTAACTATAGAAAATAAAAAAAAACTTTCAAAGAAAATAAGCCATGCTATTGACTTCTGACACTAGATGAGATATTGAGTAGACAAGTAAATGTGTTTGAGCCTGATTTCATAAAATCACAGAGCGTCTGAAGTTGGGAGGGACCACCGGAAGTCATGTAGTCCTGCCCCTGCCTTGCGCAAGCAGGGTCACCTATAGCAGGTTGCCCTCGACTATGTCCAAATGGCTTTTGAATATTCCCAAGGATGGAAAGGATGGATCTATCTAAGAGTGGATTTCAAAAGGTATATTACCTGTACCAGTTTAATTTTAAAATACTAGATTTATTTGCTTTTTGAAGAATGTATTTCTATCAAAAATATTGACATGTTTTCTGTAAGATGGACACATGTAATTTGAATTGCTCTTAGGAGCAAACATGTTGCCTTTGCTAGAAAATCCTGTCAAATAATGATGGTGACTTGTTACATTGATAAGACTAAACTAAAAAAAGAGATGAAAGAAAAGAAAAAAGAAAGAAAAGGAAAAAGAAAATGAAGGGAAAAGGAAAAGGAAGAGAAGAGAAAAAAATGAAAAGGGGATAATGAGCTTGACACTCTTTTCTTGCATTTCTTGTCTGAAGAAATCACTATGAATCGTCTTTTATACTTTCCTTTTCCTATATATTTCTGGTATTTTTTTTTAAATTATACCATTGTGACTACTTCTCAATATAAGAATGTTTTTTAAAAAAAATTCAGAGGTTTTAAAACATAAGATGTAAAAATGCTGAAAGAATGTTAATGCTGTGGTGCTGAAAAAGCTATGTAACAGCCTTTTTAAACAGATGCTGTCAGAGATTAGAAGTGCTGCAGTTATTAACTAGTTAGGATTGAAGATTTCTGTGAATAAAGTTTCTTTAGACTCCAGTGCTACTTCTTTCTATGTGAATTAACTCAAACTTTTTACATAATAAAATAAATTAATATAATTTACATAGCAAAATGCAATATTAGGGTAATGTTTACAATTATTTTTTTTGACAAATTCATCTTTTCTTTAGCCTAAACTTTCCCCCCTTTAAGTAGGTTGAAAACATATTCTTTTACTTCAGTGAAAATAAATAATTGTAATTACTATTTAATAGTTAGGCAGCAGTTTGAATCCATTAGGCCTTAATAGATGGGCAATCACTTTCCTGATTCAAATTCTTCCTTATAAATAAAAGATTTGGCAAGCAAATTACGTAACATTCTGAAGTGGCAAAGTCTTATTCACGGATCAGAACAGTAGCTTGAACACTGGTCTGTATTTTGCATATGAAAAGATATACGTTAGATGTGGGATACAGAGTTTGTCCTAGACTGCTGCTTCTTCATTATTTGAATGAAGATTGAGAAAATACTTCATTTTGTACTGCACTGTTGATCAGTTAGAATAATTAGTTCTTTCAGAAGCTATTAAATTCTTGCAAATATAGGGAGACAGTGTCAGTTCACAGTCAATTTGTGACTAAGTCTTATTACATGAAAGCCCAGCAGTACTTTCCCAGCGGGTTAAGATACAGCTTGATGTCTTTTGAAGACGACCAAAGTGCAAGAAACAAAGCAGTAGAAAGTAATAAAACAGAGTAAGTGTATACTTTTGCAGTAGCCCACAGCACAGACTACAATTAGTTTCCACTGAACTGCTCCACAAAATTATTAGCACACGAATAGCAAAACTCAGTCTGAGCATAGCTTCTTAATGTCAATGGAAATTTTGTGTTCCTGGAAAAAAAAAAAACAACAGTGCAAGAGGAACATGCACAGATGTGGAATAATACAACCAGATGTAAAAAAATCTCTTCTAAATATTTTGCCCTTGACTTTGGCTTTTTCATGACCTACCCTTCTGCCAGCACATCAGTTTTCAGCCCTGTTACTGTCACCTGTTTCATGTGAAGTTTCCAATAGAGTTGAGCAAACAGAATAATTTCAAGCTCGTTAATACAATATCGGTTTACCTAGGAGAAGCATTAGACTGCTATGTGATTCTGATTGTTCTGTCTGTTTCTCATGCTGTTAGTTCAAGTGTTGCTCCAGTCCTCACATAGGTTCACACAGAAGGGCTCTCTCTATATGGCTGTGCATTTCAGACTAGCCTGGAAATGTATGCATTTGACCTCAGTGTTCTTGTTCACTCACATTAATAGATCATCATCCTATTGACAGTGAAGACTCAGGTTTTGTCACTTATTTGTTGGTAATCATCCAGTGTCCTCCCACCTTGTGACTAGAAAATGATACCACTTTTACCCATCTTACCCTAATGCTCTGGCAATCTGTATCAAAATTTCCATTAGACAGCTTTCTGATCACATCTACAGAAAGGCAAGCAAGATACTTGAGAAAATTAACAACTGGTATAGATAGATTCCAGAATTTTCAGACCAGTTAGAAGAGATTGTTTTAATCAGAATGGCTGAATTCTGAACAGTATAGCAGTCTACTTACTTCTAAGTTTTTATAGAGAGGCAAACTTGAGCAGCTTGTTATTACTTGAGGTTTAGGCAAGCCTAAGGCTGAGAGATACAGATTATAGCCATAGGCAGCAGTTGTCCTTGCTGTCTTACAGAGCACATTCAAATGTATTCTACTATTGCAATGTAGCTATGTATTTTGTTTTAGCAACAGCGTCTAATATGAAGCTAAGAGAATTTAAAGATGGGTGGGTATGGTTCTGAACCCTTTTCCCCATTTTGAGCTTACAAACCAATGGCATTTTTACTATAGATGTTCTAAAGTCCCCACATAGGTCAATATCACATCTTAAATGGAGACATACTTATGAAAAGTTAAATGTCAAAAGGCTTTAAGGCTTTAGAAAGAGAATTATATTCAATACTGTGTGGTTAATATATAGCATTACATTTTTTCCCCTCTATAAAAATCAGCTGAAACAGGAAATTAAAGAGTCATGTCTTGGTAGTTATTGGTTTGTGAAGAATTAATTATGTAGCTGGGGTGCACTGTGATTCTCAATTCATTCTTCCATCCTGCTGGACCCTAAAAAGTAAATTATAGGGATCTATCCAGTTTTAGAAGCCTCCTCTTTCAAACCTAGCTAGGACCAATGCTTGTGTTGGTTATAGAGAATACATACTTTAAATGCATGATCTTTGATTTCTTCCTATCTGACAGGAATAGTTACTGAAAATACAACTGCCAAGAAAGTATGTTTTGTAGATGCTCTGGTCGGAATGAGTGACATATGCTCATAAAAGAAATTTCTTGGCTACAATTGCATCTTTTTCCACTCAAATATCTTCAAATCTGTTTAAAAGCATCCATAAGCTTTTGCTTTGATCAGTTATCTTTACTCCAAGGTTGAGAAGATTAAAATGCTAATTATCACTCAGCACAGATATCACTATTATCAGCTGGAAAAAGAACAGAGCATGAAACTGGTCAACAAAAGACAGCTAAGTTAATGAAAACAGAATTGTTGTCAATACTTGTTCTCCTGAGAAACTGCAAGCTCAGGCCAATAAAGCAGAATATAGCCTGACATTACAGAATTTAATCATGTGGACTGTAATACTACTGAGATATTATATAGGACACAGAAGCTTGTGGAAAACTGACAGTTTTTGCCCTTAGAGACAAAAGATGTTTTTTCCCTTAAAGGGAATGACCTCAGCTGCATAGCATGAGAATAGTCAAGGTGGCCACAGAACAGGCAATCTGAGCATGTGGGACTAAGGCTTGCTCAGGGGCTCAACAACCCGCCCCCCCCCCCCCCCCCAACTTTGGTGTTAAAACACCTTCTTCTAGAAAACGAATTAACATTCTCCAGACGACAGAAAAGACAACACGACAAATATCAATTCAATTCTGTTGCAAAGACCAGGATGTTGTTTCTGGTAGTTTTGGAGTGGGAATCAAGACTGGAATGTCAATAATTATATATTTCTCAAGAAAGCCTATCATATTGCTACAACAGCCATCCCTGCATAAATGCATTGCACAGTCTTGTTGAGCAGGAAAATGCATTTTGGCTCTCTGTGATCAATATGAACTATTTAATTGATATTTATAAAGGAAGAGAGAAAAAAAAAAGGTTAAAAATAAAACTGATTTTTAAATATAGGTTCACAAGTTCCACAGGATAAGTGACCAAACTAGAAGTTAGAAGCCTTCTTTGTAGGCTTGTTCCTGTTGCTGTGGAATTAGGCTGAGCTCACGCCTCCCTGTAGCCAGGGTGCAGGTCCAGCAAGCTTTCTGGGCAGCTGACATCTTGCTTGGGGTGATCCCACTGCATATGGGGCTGAAAGTGCCATCTTTTCCCTCTGGGACCAGGGCTGCCCTGTAACTTGGGGCCTGGCTGGCATGGCATGGATGGAGCCCCTTTGTTCATAGCTTTCCATGCCCAGTCAAATGTGCCCAGAGTGCCAGCTCTGGTACCCCCCGTACTGCTGCATCCCCAGCTTCAGTCAAGCAGCCTGGCCCCACTGCACCCTGAAGGCAAGTGAAGGGGCAGTAGTTTCTGGTGTGTTTAGCAAGGGGGTTCCCTGGGCTGGGATGCTATTTGCATGTGTAGTCACAAGGAAGAGGTTTTTTTTTTTTTGCGTAGTGGCTTTGGATTTGAGGATAATGAGTTTTCTAGACCAGCTTATTGGCCTGTGCCTCCTTTTTCAGGAGGCTGCACTTTCTTCCTTGGATTATTCTCCCAGTAGGTATCCCTTGTATGCCAGATTATAGTCTGTGGTAACCTTTTATGTCCAGCTTCCAAAGTCTGGAAATCTGCAGGAGGAACTGGAAGCTCCTTCTCCATTTGCAGAAGGCAACAAGAAATGCTGTGGTGATGGAAAAGAATGGACAGTTGACAGAAAATGTCTGTGGCCACTGGTTTTGTGCCATGGTAATTTTTTCCTGTTTTGTGTCACAATAACCCATGTCATTCTCTTCCCAGAGAAGCATTAGTTCTGTCTATATTAATTTTAATACTAAGGAGAAAGACATTTTAGTAAATCACATCAATTTCTAAAGTGGGAAGAAGATAGGTAGTGGAGGACAATGCTTGCTGCATAAGACGTGTGTGCTAACATGTAGACTTAATCATGCATTAAATTCAGAAAGAGAATTCAAACAGATCAAAAATGAAGTAAAAGAAATGTGAACATGTCATTAAATACTCAACACCTCTATTTCCTG
Organism: Melopsittacus undulatus; assembly: GCF_012275295.1. Classification (NCBI taxonomy): domain Eukaryota; kingdom Metazoa; phylum Chordata; class Aves; order Psittaciformes; family Psittaculidae; genus Melopsittacus; species Melopsittacus undulatus. The sequence goes on along the minus strand of NC_047530.1, from coordinate 42,836,454 downwards.
TTGGTTTTAACTTCTTTCATTTGGATTATTTTGAAATAGGATCCTCATTTTCTTATGTAACTTCAGTGTCAATGCACTGAGTCCTTCTATCATCCTGACAGACTTGTTATAGAATCAGGTCTTGATGTTAGAACTGCTAGTGGGAAAGCCAGTTGAGTATTTTTTTCTGACCGTGTATAATAGCTAGTGTTACACAAAGAGCAAGTAATGACTGGGGGAGGAAGTAATTTAGCAGTGAAAACTGTGATGAAGCTGGTAACTAAATAAAAAGGTGGGTTGGATGGCTGTCCTGGTTTAGGCTGGGATAGGGCTCATATTTTTCCTGTAGCTGGTGCAGTGCTGTGTTTTGGCTTCAATCTGAGAACAATGCTGGTAACACACCCATGTTTTACTTGTTGCTCAGTAACACCCTAATCAAGGACTTTTCACTCTCTCATGCTCTGCCAGTGGGAAGGGGCACAAGAAGCTGGGAGGGACCAGACAGAGGACACCTGACCCAAACTAGCCAAAGGGTATTCCATACCACAGCACATCCTGCCCACTATATTATCTAGGGGGAGTTACCCCAAAGGGACTGATCACTGCCCAATTCTGGCTGGGTATTGGTCAGCAGATAGTGAACAACTGTATTGTGCATCACTGTTGTTTTTTGGGTGTTTTTTTTTCTTTTTGTTATTTCCCTTTTCAATATTACTATTAGTAGTAATAGTACTATTATATTTTACTTTAATTATTAAACTGTTTTTAACTGTAGCATCTCCAACACTTCTGTAAGTATAGCTGAAAGTATACAAGGAACAGCAGGCAAGATATTTATTTTATTCAGTATTACATAAATAGCCTGTGAATGAGAAAGAATGTGTGGTATTCTGGAACAGGAGACTGATTGGTCTTTCCAGCCTCAAGACAGTGAAATTTAACATTCCCTCCCTTGCTTTTGTACTAGCAATGACACTTCATTAGAAACTATTTTAGTCCAAAAATCATAGGGATAATTTCAAGAGAAGCAGGAATAAACTCAAGGCTGAAATTCCCAAACCTTCATGTGAAATTACAAGATCAGTGTGGGTATGGAGAAGTGACTAAGATTTTTTTTTTTAAAAAGGAAACCAAGTGGTCTATTTTTATACTGCTGGTTCAGTTGTATTGACTTTATTTTCTTTGTAAATCAAATAGGGAATAGCATCACCGTATAACAAATCAGTTCCAGAAAAGAGTCAAGAAAACAATAGACAAGAAAGCTTCCCTCACAGCAGGGACTGCATTTGCTGTTGCTGTATTTTAGCTCCTTTGACTAAAGGGTTAGCTGGCTTGTTTTTTTTTCTGCTGCTGTTGCTCTTTCTCAAATTAGGCTGACAACTTGGTTTCCACAGACTACATCTTCTCATGCTGAGAAGCTCAGTAAAATGGTCAAAAATGTGTACTGCCCACACAATGGGTCAAAAGTTATCTGTAAGTATTTGATCTTAAAAACATGAAAAAAGTGGAATGTCAGCAGTATTTCCACACCCGAGAAAAATCACTGAAGTAAACAGAAAGACAACCACAGAAAAGTCTAAGTTCTGTGGAAAATAGTTTTAGGAACTTAATGGGCCTCAATAACAAATCAAGACTACTGGCAGGAACCAAGGAAACAACCTTAAAACACTTTAACAAACTGTTCTTTGCTTTCCCTTTTGAATCCCTGCTGTGTGGCTTGGAGAACCTTACCAGAAGGGAAAGGTACATGATTCTGTACAATTTCTATTATCCAGTGTCTGAAATAATTATCCTGAGAATCAGCCTTGATCTACCATTCTCATTTTCAAAGACTGACTCTCGTTCATTGATAGTTCCATAGTAGGTGCTCAGAATACCACATAAATTGGTAGTCTGTAAATAGCTTATAGACACTTTTCAAACCTTGACATCTATTAGGCAGCCTAATGTAATGCCCATCATGCTGACATGGTGATTGTCACTCTCACCCTTGCTGTTCCCATCTTCCTCTTATGTTATACTTAAGATTGAAAACATGATCAGGAAGGAGCAAAAATTGATTATGTAGTTATGGCATACTCTGTATTGCATGACTGTGACAGATGATGACACCACGTGATTTGTTCTCCACATTAATTATAAGGTGGTGAACTCTCAAATGTGGCCTTTCATAAAACACTTTCATTAAAGGTGCCATCTTAAGACCTCCATCATGTTCTAGACAATATGTATCCTAGGTGCTACGTTAATGCTTGCTGAATGCCTTATGGCTTCTTGATGGCAACCACGACATTGCTTTAAATAAGCGATCATTCTTGACTGTTCTCTCAGATATCTGATGGACAAGCAGGGGAGGCTGTTATGGCCTTTTAAAACATTTGTTCTATTCTCTTCTGTCACCTAGCTAATTCAAATTAACTTCAGTCTTGCTTGGGCAACCTTTGCTGCATGGAAACCAACATTAATTTCCGGATATTTTGAATCATTAGTGCAAGCTGAAAATAACCCTGATGATGCCTAATATTTGAAGCTCTGCCGACATTGGCCCTCTACCTCCCTCTTCCGTTTAAGCGTAGGAATCTCAGTTTGTTGAATTTCACACAGATTTGTTTTTCCATGTTTCCAGTAAGTTTACTTTTACAATGAACAAGTTCATTCCCTGAATGCTGTGTAAACGTCTTATTTCTCATCAAAGGTGACATGGAATAAAACATAGTGCATAATATATTTCAGGCAGACATATTGCATTACAGTATTACTTTTCAATGGGACAAGAATTTCAAGATCAGACAATTAAATAGGATATAAAAGGACTCTGGTAACTTGAGAAGCTATCATTTTGTTTTGCTCTGCACTGCTGAAAAAAAAGCATAAAAAATATGGGCTCACATTTCCAATACTGTGTAAGATTCTCCTTAGTTCTATGTTATTTATTTAGGCCTGCATTTCAACTGAAGCTTGTATCTTCTCATGTCCATGGTAATCATGGAAGGACAGAAACTTGGGCTTGACTCCAGAATAAGGCAGCTGGCTCTTCAGTTTTTCAGAGCTGCAGCTGATTTCCTGATTTACGGAATCAATGAAACCTCTGAGCCCTCTGTTTCTTTCTGATTTTTTTTCTCCAATAATTGTTCTTCTCCACATGAAGTCCATTTTTATTTATGGTGGTAAAAAATACATAATACAAGTAAAACAGTGTCGTTGAAATACCTTTCAAACTTGCTAAACTGAGTAATTTTGAGAAATGTACTAGAAATGTTCACAAAATCAGTTATTTCCACCTGAAAGATTTAGATTTTGTCAAATCAACAGGTTACAATGTAAAAAATGAAAAATCTTTCATGAAGTACTTTTAATCAGCTGCATTATAGAACTTGTACCAAAGCCTATAAACTGATTCCCTGTAAAATTTAGTCCATCTTAGTGGTCAAAACAAGTTATAATTGTCTTCCAGTTTTGCTGCTGATTACCAGCTGATCTTCAGTACTATTAAGAATGTTTGGCCCTTTCTGTCATTTTTGGGATTAATTAGTTGTCAGGACTGGTAACAGTGGTTTCATTGATTATTTGCTTAAGCACGTAGCCTGCAGAGCATGGAGAAAGGGTAAGAATATAGCAATTGCAAGTGACACCTCCCCGGAAAATTCTCCTGCATTTCTCCAGTTTTTTACAGATCAGCCACTCCAAAGCCAGAAGCATATTACAGAATCATAGCATCACAGAATGGTGTGGGTTAGATCTTTCAGACCTTAAAGCTCATCTAGTTCCAACCCCCCTGCCATGGGCAGGGACACCATCCACCAGACCAGATTGCCTAAGGCTCTGTCCAGCCTGGCCTTGAACACCGCCAGGGATGGGGTATCCACAATTTCACTGAGCAACCTGTTCCAATGCCTTACCACCTGATCATGGTCCTTTCAATGCAGCGCAGGATATGTTTGCTTTCTGAGCTGCAAGTGCACACTGCTGACTTGGCACACAGAACTTTGTGTCAACCAACACACCCATGTCCTTTTCCTCAAGGCTACTCCCAATCCATTCTAATCCATTCTCTGCCTGGCCTGTAGCTGTGTTTGGGATTACCCAACCCATGTGCAGGACCTTGTACCTGGCTTTGTTGAACTTAATGAGTCTGGCATGGGTGCACTCCTCAAGCCTGTCAAGGTCCCTCTAGATGGCACATCTTCCCTCCAATGTGTTGACAGCAGCACATAGCTTGGTGTTGTTGGCACACTTGCTGAGGATGCACTCAATCCCACTGTCCATGTTGCTGAGAAAGATGTTGAACAGTGCTGGTCCTAACCCCTCTACTCTGCTCTCGTAAGACCTCACTTGGAGTACTGTGTGCAGTTCTGGTGTGCTCAACATAGAAAGGACATGGTACTGTTAGAACAAGTCCAGAGGAGGGCCACGAGGATGATCAGGGCACTGGAGCACCTCCCATATGAAGACAGGCTGAGAAAGTTTGAGCTGTTCAGCCTGCAGAAGAGAAGGCTGCGTGGAGACCTCATAGCAGCCTTCCAGTATCTGAAGGGGGCCTACAGGGATGCTGGTGAGGGACTATTCATTAGGGACTGTAGTGACAGGACAAGGGGTAACGGGTTGAAACTTAAACAGCAGAGGTTTAGACTGGATATAAGGAAGAAATTCTTTACTGTTAGGGGGGTGAGGTACTGGAATGGGTTGCCCAGGGAGGTTGTGAATGCTCCATCCCTGGCAGTGTTCAAGACCAGGTTGGATGAAGCCTTGGGTGATATGGCTTAGTGTGAGGTGTCCCTGCCCATGGCAGGGGGGTTGGAACTAGATGATCTTAAGGTCCTTTCCAATCCTAACTATTCTATGATTCTATGATTCTAACACTAACTCCTGAGGAACTCCAGCGATCCCTGAGGATCCTCTATATTTACTAGTCTTTTTTTTTTTTTTTTCCTTCCATCAATGCAATCTTTGGCTTTTTTGACTCTTGTGAACTTTTAGCATCTATAAGTGCTTGTGACAATCTAGTTACATACTGTGTGAAGAATCACCTCCTTTTATTTGGACTGTCCTTGCAGTTTTCCTCAAAGCCCTCTAGTGCACCCTTTTTGTTAATGTCATATAACTTAACAAATTGGCAGTGACTAATACTGAGGAATTTTCCCTGGTTATATATGAAACCAAAACTAACCCAGGTTATCAAAGTAAGTGACTCCCAGGCTATGAGTTGGGAATTGTAAAATCAACTTAATCCTTATATCTTGACCAAAAAATTCTGCTTCAGACCCCACTAAGTGGACTTGAATTTCACTTTGATAATCAATGGCATGATACCTCTGAAAAATCTTATCAGTGAAGACAAACACTAAATGGATAGAGACTAACAAGAAGTGTCCAAATAAGACTATGGCACCAGCATCTTTTGATGTTGCAGACCAGCACTACCAGAATGTGCTAGTCCTGGCTCAACAAATGTGAAAACCTCTTCCTGCTTCAGAAAACTTAACGGAAATGCAAAGTTCATATGGAGCACCAGGAATTTATGGAGCAGGGAAAAGATGAACCTGTTTCTTTAGAGGAACAAAGAGCAAGCTATGACAAAACAATGTAAGAAGATAAATTCCTCACAAATAATTTTGGCCATTTTTCTCTAATAAATAGGTAACCCAAGAAACTAGCAGCAATATTAGATTTAAGGGACTGAGACAATATATTTCCTAGGCTTCTTACATCAGTCATGCCTGATAAGTAAATGCAATAAACTAATTTAGAAATTCTATTTTTTTAATCTCTTACCCTGTTTTAGACTCTTGTGTATTTCTTTTGTCTCCCATGATTTCTGTGCTATATATGGTTCATTACATTTTTATCTCATTCTTTCCTTTTCATTTTCCCTTCTTCATACCTTTTCCCTTGTCCTTTTCAGCATTCATCTTTGACTCATATGTAAAATTTCTTCAGTACCTTTTGCTCTCTTTTTCCTCCCTTTTTCCCCAACTAGTTGCCATTTTCAGTTTCATATCTCTCTCTAATAATTAACATATATAGTGATTTATAACAGTGAAAATACCCATCCTCTTGCCTGGAAGACTGAAAAAATTCAAACCATCCATAAAAAATAAGAGGGGTCAGAACAGCAGGCACTGGAGATTCATGCTCCCAATCCAGTCATTACCGACTTTTTTTTTTCATGTCTGCAGAGATATCCATTTTTGTAGTAAAAGATATTACCAGCTTGAGAACAGGAGATTGCCGATATATAAACAGCTATCTAAGAGTGGAGAGGAAGATTGTCCTGAGTCCTGTTAATGGCAACTGAGTCATCCAGTACAATTGTCCTAGATTTTCCTTGCATTTTGGAGAAATCAGCTATGACACCCAGCCTATGGGTGACTATGAAAAATCTCTTGAGTTTGGAAAAAAATTCATGATGATTAGTGGGTTAGACCTGCAGCCAGTGTTCATTAGCAAGGGCTTTGCATGGGTACAGAACACTCACCGGGCAGTTAAAAAAAAAAAAGAAAATTATACTTAGAATCCGTGGTTCTCTTCTGTATTCCTTTCCCAAAGAAACACTTTACTGATCTACAGCAACACGTGAATTCAGATAAACTTCTTTAATACTTTAAGTAATGCTTTCCCTACCAATACTTAGCACTGTAATGCGGAAAGTATTCAGGCAAATACAATCCATTTTATTAAAACTGAAGATGAAAATATTCACTAAAAGGCATTTTTAAGGCATTATGAGTTTAAAGTATTTACAGTGTAATATGTTTGTACTGCTGTGAATATATAGAGATCAGTAACCTCCAGTATCTCTGGTCAAGGGTGATGCTAGAAAATTTTGTTAATGCAGTTTTCTGTGTTCTGAAGAAATTTTGGGTTTCCGACTGTGATCCTAATTTCTTTTGGTATTCAACAGAGAAAAATTTTGAGTTTTCAGTAACTGCTTTAGGACAATGTGGGTAACACCTTTTATGGGAATGGGAAACTTGATCAAATGAGTCTCACACAAAATGTCTGCACAACAGAGAAGCAGCGGCCCTTCCTTTGTATTTTTCATTGTGTTATGAGTGCAACACTTCACTGTCAACTTAAAATTGATTAGTGTGAATAATTGTATATCATGAGTAACAATTATCACTTTCTTATTCCCAGGTATTTTTGAATATGTTGAACTAGGCAGAAGTCCTTGTTTCTTTGAAGTACCAGGGCAATTCTTCGGATTATGAGAACTTAAACATAATTTCCATAGCTGACAGAACTGGAATCATTAAGGCATCTTTCTGTCTAATGGCTTTGATCCCAAGTACAGTCTTTCAATTTTGAAGGATGTATATTACCTGTACCATAAGGGTAATAATAATAGGCATCTGCTATGTACTGCGTCTGTCTTCCATGTGGGCCATGTCATGGAAAGGGAAGAAGCTCATCAGAGCTTGATAGCCCATGCTGATTCCTTACTTGGTATGGCCCCCGAGGAATCCAGAAACAGAATGTCCCCTTAAACTTGCACTAACCAAACCTCAGATCCAGTTATTAGAATCATAGAATAGTCAGCGTTGGAAAGGACCTAAAATCATCTAGTTCCAACCCCTCTGCCATGGGCAGGGACACCTCACACTACACCATGTCACCCAAGGCTCTGTTCAGCCTGGCCTTAAACATCATCAGGGATGGAGCATTCACAACTTCCATGGGCAACCCATTCCAGTGGTTCACCACCCTTACAGTAAAGAACTTCCTTCTTAAATGCCATCTAAACTTCTCGTTTTTAAGTTTTAACCCGTTACCCCTTGTCCTGTCACTACAGTCCCTAATAAGGAGTCCCTCCCCCGCACCCCTGCAGGCCCCCTTCAGATACTGGAAGGCTGCTATGAGGTCTCCATGCAGCCTTCTCTTCTCCAGCCTAAACAGTCCCAACTTTCTCAGCCTGTCTATGGGAAGTGCTCCAGTCCCCTGATCATCCTCGTGGCCCTCCTCTGGACTTGTTTGAACAATTCCATGTCCTTTTTATGTTGAGGACACCAGAACTGCACACAATACTCCAAGTGATGTCTCACAAGAGCAGAGTAGAGGGGCAGGGTCACCTCCTTTGACCTGATGGTCACGCTCCTTTTGATGCAGCCTGGGATACGGTTGGCTTTCTGGGCTGTAAGTGCACACTGAAGACAGCTCATGTTCATTTTCTCATCAACCAACACCCCAAAGTCCTTCTCTGCAGGGCTACTCTGAATCTCTTCTCTGCCCAACCTGGAGCTATGCCTGGGATTGCTCTGACCCAGATGTAGGACCTTGCACTTGGCATGGTTAAACTTTGTGAGGCTGGCATCAGCCTATCTCACAAGCATGTCAAGGTCCCTCTGGATGACATTCCTTCCCTCTAGCGTATCAACCGAACCACACAGCTTGGTGTCATCAGCAAACTTGCTGAGAGTGCACTCAAGCCCACTGTCCATGTCACCAACAAAAGCACCGATCCCTGAAGGACACCACTCGTTACTGGTCTCCAGCTGGACACTGAGCCATTGCCACAACTCTTTGCATGTGGCCATCCAGCCAGTTCTTTAACCACAGAGTGGTCTACCTATCAAACTGATGTCTTCAATTTAGAGACAAGGATGTCATGCGGTACAGTGTCAAACACTTTGCACAAGTCCAGGTAGATGACGTCAACTGCTCTGCCCCTGTCCATCAGTTCCATAGCCCCATCATAGAAGGCCACCAAATTGGTTAGGCAGGATTAGTGCAGCCATGTGAAGCTGTCATTAGTGAAGCCCTAAGTGAAGCCATGCTGGCTGTCACCAAGCACCTTGTTGTTTTTCATGTGCCTTAGCATGCCTTCCAGGAGAATCTGCTCCAAGTTTTTGCCAGGCATAGAGGTGAGACTGACTGGTCTGTAATTCCCTGGGTCATCCATTTTCCCCTTCTTGAAAATGGGGGTTATATTTCCATTTTTCCAGTCATTGGGAACTTCACCTGACTGACATGATTTTTCAAACATGATGGCCAGTGTCTTTGCAACTTCATTTGCCAGCTCCTTCAGGACCCGCGGATGGATTTCATCAGGTCCTATGGACCTGTGCACGTTCAGGTTCTTAAGATGGTCTCGAACCAGATCCCCTCCTACAGTGGGCCTAAGGTCTTCATTCTCACAGTCCCTGTGTCTGCCTTTCAAGAGTTGGGTGGTGTGGTCAGAGCCTTTGCCAGTGAAGACTGAGGCAAAGAAGTCATTAAGAATCTCAGCCTTCTTTCACCAATCACTTGTTTTTTTATGTAGCTAACAGCAGTTGCAAAATTAACATTTTAACTGAAATTTCAGAAAATATGCATGCAAACCAGTTGATAAGTCACTATTATGTCTTTATGTCTTATGTATTTCCCTTTCCTGAAGTCTCAGAATACTACTAAGTTTCTTGTGAGATTGTATTTTTTTCATATAATTTGTAGTGCATTAAACTTGAGAAAGATGACTGCTTAAGGGAAGTAGTTGCTATGAATTATTGATGTAAGGAATTAATACAGAGCTGAATATTAATTTCCTGACTTCATAAATTGTCTTCAATAGGACTACTCAGAAGGCAAAATATTCAGTATCAGGAAGGCTGTCACAATGAACTCCTACGTGTTCTGCTTGTACAGTATGGTACATATCGCATATGAGTTGTAATATTTATTTTCTGCCATGTGCTATAGACAAGAAATTAAAAATATAGGTAATTCAGAATGTTCTCTGCAGACTTAAGCAATTTAACTCTGAGCAAATAGATCATATTGTGCAACCCTGAAGAAACTACCCTTCTGCATTGAATGGCACTATAAACGCAACAGTTTCTTTAAGAGAAATTACTTAAAACTGATGGGTTTTCTGACCAAATTCTCAGAGTAGAATGAAATTTGAATTAGCCTTTTGCTAGATTATATGAATGTTTTTGCTTTCCCAGTTGTAGAACTTTTTAAAACTGATCTGACTTTTAAAAAAATCATATACACACTTTGGACACACACTGGAGTATCGTAATGAAATATTGATGTAATTTATTTTTGAATGAAATTTTGATGGCATTGTTTATTTCTCCAGACAACTAGAGTAACTCTTTGCCATTCTGCTCACAAGGGCAAGAGAATCAATCTGTACCCCTGAATCCTGTAACTTTAATAACCTGAAAAAGATTGAAACTATTGCAGTTTAGTAGATTATCTGTTCTTATAGTGTCCTTCTGTAGCTGCAGAAATAGTCTCACTTCTGAATTACTGAAATTTTGAAAGCTGACCAATATCTTTTATTACTTGTTCTTTTTGACAGGCATAGTCCTTTCAAGCTCCCCTTGGACTGAACCGTTTCTTCACCCTTATTCTATGTATACTGCAAAATAGTGTATAGTATTTTGTAAAAATCTTCAGAAACAATAGTAATTGCAGATCATTTAAACCAGTATAGGTACAGTAATAAGAGGATAAGCTCTGACTGGTGAATTGTAAGACAAGGTAATAATAAATATAAACTCATGTTTAGCATATGTAGAGAAGTTGCATGCATTTAGAATGGACTTACAGAGAAGCTAAACACAGTGTAGGGCTGCTCAGCTGGGACTACTCTTCTGTCTTTTATAATTGACCTTCTTGAATTTGAAATCATTAACTTCACTTGTTCCTTGAAATGTCAGTTTGACTTAGCTGTAAGCATCAGGTGAAATAAATGCAGAAAGCCAGCAGTGGAAATGTTTAATAGATTATTTGGCCTGTATTTAAAGGAAGACACATGCTTACATTTTTGTTGAAGTGAACCTGATTATTATATAAACCTTAAAGAAAATCAAATGTAGATTGCTCCATCTGAAATAACTTATTTTTTTAATAAGCAGTTTCAATTCAATAGTCTGGACATAAACTGAAAAGCCCACAACTCAAGAAAGCTGTGCAAATTGAAAGAAGTTTACAAAAGACTGTCTGTAAAAGTTATATTTTGAAAATTAACTATCCACTGTTCCCCTGGATAGACTCGAAAAACATTTCTTTTTCCCATTTTAGATATTTAGATATTTTCTCTCTCTATCCCTGGTGTTGGCTTTTCAACAGATGGTTTACCTTCCCCTGTGCATTGATCCTGGCTGGAAAATCAGTATATACTAAGGAGCGAGTGAGTCACATAAAAGTTACTTGAGTATGTCCAGGCTTGTGCTGTGCTTCATGGCCTTCAGGACTGCACGGTGCAGTACAAATCCCTTGGCCACAGGATTACCTCAGGCAGCTCCCACTTGATGCTGGTGCTTACACAACCTGCATGGCTTTGCCTTTATCTAAAAGTGCACAAAAATGTTCTCATGTGAACATCACTTCTGTTTTGACTGTTGAAATGATAGCTCAAGTTATTTCCTTTTAAACGAATCAAATAATAAGTTACTTAAATATGTAACATGTATTTCCACAAATACAAGGAGAAAGCTGTGGATAAGACCTGTCAGTATTTCATGTCTTCCTGTCTAAGTACTGTGAAATCCTGAATTTCAAGGATTTGGGTTGTTTTTTAAGAAGCTAACTCAGTCAACTGAGATTGTAAAAGCCTACTTTTAACTTTTCTAGTAGAGGAAACTGTGTCAAATGCCCCATGAAAGGAAGATATGGGCTTCCACACTTGTACCAATTACATGAAGGACTAGAAATCAGTTCTCTCTCAGGCCAGCAGTAAAGTCCATGCCATGTCTATTGCCTATGGAATTCTGCTGTGAACTTGCAGTTCCATGCAGAGGCCACAACTTGTCCTTCCCTGTGCCCAACTAATTTCCAAAAGTCTTTCCTCACTAACAGGTTGTCTAAGGGTTCTGCTTGCTTATTGTTTGCAAAGTCACTTGGTGACTTCGAGGCTAAAAAATGAGAACATCTTTAAATCAAATGTGGCGATGTGCATATCTGGCAACCTTTTAATAACATGCAAAGTGGATTTTCCATCCATATTTACACTCTTGTAGTGTCAAAAAAGGACAAAACAGGCACAGCTGTTGTTATTTTTAGATCTGGAACAGGCGTTGTAGAGTCTACTGTAGAGCCGAGACTGACAAAAACTGGGGAATAATTACAATCAAGCTCATGAAATTTTAACACAGAAGTGGCTGTATTATTTAGAACATTAATGTGGTTTCAGGAAAAACGTAATTACTGGTTATCTATTGCTAGAGACATCATTTGCTGTCTAACTCCAGGGGTGCTGTTTATGTATGAATTAATGCAAATGGTTTCAAATATTTTAAGTAAGTCTACAGTAAATATTTTTTTGTGTGCTTCAACTGCCTTTGGTTGAAGAAACTGGACTGGTATCAAACAGAATACATGTAATTTCTCTCTAATTATGGTGAATCATAGTTCTTTCAATTTTCTACAGTGATTTACGTTGCAGAATTTTCCCCATTATAACAAATTGCTCCACAAATCTGTTACCATGCCAAGCTTAGAAAAATCTTGGGCTGCTCAATACTTGAGGCTGTATCAGCAATGAGAAAGAAATTAATTGATAGCTACTCTCACTTGCAAATTTTGGCCACTAAAAAGATGAAGAAAAGTCTTTTCTCATATTTTTTGTGTGTCACGGCAACATCCAAAGCATAGCAAGAGATTTAAAAGTCTGGAATACATGGAGTTAGTCCACATGCTCTGCACTGGTTGGGGTGAGAGAGAGACATGGTGCAGGGTTCCTTCTTTATGTCAAAAAGAAAGGTCCAACAACAAATGGTGTAATAAAATAGCTGCTTTAATAAGACAAACCCCAAATCTAGATAGTGAGTAAATCTTACCTCATCTCAGATACTGGGAACCCCATGTTCATGTAGCATCTGATGGACCCACGATGGCTTTCCCACAGCCTGCTGCACAAACCCTCTCTATGGAGAGATGCTCCTCCTTTTTGGTCATTCATACTATTATGTAATTTTCACACACATATTCATAAAGGATGTTTGCCTTTGGAACTCTTACTGCATTTTTAAATAAAAACAAGGCCATGAAGTTTCAGGTTTCCATGCTTATATTCAAACTGTTTCAAGAACTTAACAGTTAAATGGGACAAATATGAACCACCGTTTTACTTATCGCCTTGTTTGAAGTGGCAGCTATGACTATAAGGGAACCCTGCGAGGTGTGTGGCAGTGAGCACACTTCCCAGGGTACTACTCCCAGCACCCACAAATAGGCTTTTGCAGTGTGAAACTCTAAGCCATTGCATGACTACTAGCTTCAGCTTAAGCACCACAAAATTAACTTCTGTATTTTTAGTATATATGTATCTAAATGTGTTTCTGACCCAACTAGAAGTACTGTAATGCAGTTTCTGTTCTATGTACTACAAAGCTGACAGATTGTGATCTAAACCTATCTTTTTTTTTTTACAATTTCTTTTTTTTTTCATTAACTCTATCCCAGCCAAAACCAGTACATCCATATTTGTAATACAATGGAAAGAGTGAGGAATTATGATGTTAAAATAAACAAAACACCTACAATGCTGGTTAGAGTTGTTTGAAAACATTACATTGGAAAGGTTTCACTTAGAAATTGCTGATTTATTAAACAAAAACATTCCAAGGGACATGTCAATTCAGATGAAGTCAGAAGTAAATTAAGATGACTGCTGGAAACACATTTTGATTCTTGATTAGTTCTAATGTTAATAACATCCTGGCTTTCTTAAATTATGCACTACTTTATTTTTATAGCGGCCTAACTGAGCCCATTTTATTACTGCAGGTGGCTTTTATTAACATCAGATAGCAATGTGGGTAGTGAAGCAGTTCATAGAGGATATCTATTTTTCCACCCCTTATTCTAGAAGTGTCCTAACATATATTTTTTTTATTTCCCATGGAAAGGAATACTTTTTTTTTTGTAACACTGCTTCAACTGTATTGGTCTCCATTAAACAGATCTGTAATCTTACAACAGCAAAATTGTGAAAAATCCCTGAATTTCAGTAGAGCAAATTTTTAATTTTTTTTTTCATCTATTTGTCTTCTCGAAATTTGATAGGCAGAAGTTTTTGACTAAAAAATGATTTTCCACTCTGGCCTCTGATGCTGAATTTTAGAGATCTGAACAAGAATGGTTAACACTGAACATTCTCTGTGCAGCCAGAAACCAGTGCTAGTCCTCTTATTTTAAAACAAGATTACTGCTGGCAGGTAACACATACATTAAAGATGATATGAAGTTGTAGAAAATATAAACAATAAAGGAGAAAAAGTAGAGCAAAAAGATGAGAAGCCTGATGTGTTATTCAGCTTCATTTAATTTATGCCCTGTAAAATTATCCGCATTATGTAAAGCTGCTATACACTTTAACAGATGGTGGTTCCACAGAGTTCCTCAATGAGTTTAAATGTGCAGTTACTTATTGAAAGGTATAAATGATGAGACCAAAGTTCATCAGATTACAGCATTAAAAAGTCACATAAGTAATAGACCCATTAAAATTTAAACTGGCCTGTAATGATTTAGGCTAGCTACAGATTCACCACCAGAACTGATGAAGCCCCTGCCAAACATTACTTGTATCCCCCATCTTATTGTGCTAATATACCAGTTTTTACATCTGCATTGTAAGGAGTCAGGGAATTTTTCTATTTGAAAAATAACCTTGTGAGAAAAAAAGAATAATTTCCCTGATGTTCACCATGAGGTCTTACCCTCACACATCTGCAATGTTAGAGCAGAAATATTGCGTCATAGTATTTGATTGGAACCAATTCTTCTTCACTTCTGACCTTGCATTGTTAACTCTGACATTCTTATCACCTGTTTTGTGAGTCTTAAAGCATCCCTTGGATTCATTTAATATTCTCATCTTTCTTTTATTGAAAAGATATTTGTTAGTCCTCATGGCTTTAGACAAATTAAGCTCAAGTGAACAATACTGAATCCCAAGAGCAACACTTAGAAGACTATTAAAAAAATCCTTGAAAATTGACTTGTTTTTTCTGGACATTTAGACCTTGCAATATTGCTGACGCTCATATTTGGGTAAACTGTTAGATCAGAGCTATTTTATGGACTGGCTACTATGACAGCTTTATACCACCTGGATAGTTTCTTTCTGCCAACTGCCCGTTGACAGCAGAACTTGATAACTTGACTAAGCAGAACTTGACTAAAGTCTCATTCCTCATTTTGGACAATTTAACCAATAAACTGACACATCATCTTCACTGAATGGAAAACTCTTTTATGACACTTTTCTGTGACAATTTTGGGTTTTTTTTGTTTTTTTTTTTTTTTTTTTTTAAGCAGAACGTGAATGAAATACAATGCCATTTGCAATCTGCTGAACCTTTCCTGATTTTATGTTGTATTAAAAAAGGAAAAGGTAACTCAAATATTTTGGAATTTGAGTCTTCTGTGAACTCTGAAGAAATGACTACATCTATGCTAATTCCAATAACCAGACTGAAAGACTTCATGTGAACTACTAATGTATTTAACCAAAGTGAAACTTCAGACATTTACTGCTCTTTAATTATATTACTGTATATACACAGCAGTATTATGAAGATTGTGATTGCAATTTTGTAGCAAACTGTAGTATCATTTTTATCCTTGTATAATTTAGTCCTAAATAACCTTTCTAAACTGTAAATGGTGAAATCTAGTATCTGTTTTAAAGTTAAGATTTCCAGAACCTGAATATATGGTTCTCTAACAGACCAGAAGTAGACCATTATCTTAGAAACATTTTCCCTGAAGCCATTTGTCCTGGTTTCAGCTGGGATAGAGTTAATTTTTTTCCTAGTAGCTGGTGCAGTGCTGTGTTTAGGCTTCAGTCTGAGAACAATGCTGGTAACACACTTTTTTAGTTGTTTAGTTTTAGTTTTTGCTTAGTCCTGATCAAGGACTTTTCAGTCTCTCTTCTGCTAGGGAGGAGGGGCGCAGGAAGCTGGGAGGAAGCAGAGACAGGACACCTGACCCAAACTAGCCAAACGGGTATTCACTGCACATCATGCCCAGTATATAAATTGGGGGGAGTCACCCAGAAGGGACTGATTGCTGCTTGGATCAGGCTAGGTATCAGTCAGCAGGTGGTGCACAACTGTATTGTGTGTCACTTTTTGTTGTTTTGTTTTGGGGTTTTTCTGTGACAGGGGAAGGGGTTTATTTGTTCCTCTCCCTCTCCCCCCTTGCCTTTTATTATTCTTCTAGTATTATTTTTTTATTATTATGTTTTATTTCATTTATTAAACTGTTCCTATCTCAACACACGGGTTTTTACATTTTTTCAGATTCTTCTCTCCATCCCATGTTGGGGAGGGGAGTGAGTGAGCACCTCAGTGGTACTTCATTTCCAGCTGGGCTTAAACCATGAAGCCATTGAAGATATCACAATCCCTTTGAACAAAGAAGGTTAGACAAATGAACCTTGACATAGGGAAGAATGAAAAAATAAAGGGTTTTGAAGAAGAAATTATTTTGATATCTTAGATGAGACTGAGGGTTGAGATCTGTAGAAGAGATCCTCCCTTTACCTCATGTTATATGGTCTTTTGTTGAGCTGACAATCAGATGTTCTATAGTCATGGAAGACTGACAGTTCTTCAGAAAATTATCAAGAACTATGAAAAATTATACAGGTATTGTTATTGTTGGTTTTGTCTACATCTGCATAGCATACTTGTAAGAAAGAACACTCCATCAGTGCTTTCATATTGTGATTTTGGTTGCCATACACAGAAATTTAAAGTAATATCTGGACTAGCACACAATTAAGCAAATCCACAGATAGTCTAATGTACAGACATGAAGTTGGCTGGATGAGTCTTATCTGCAAACCAAAGACCCTGTACCCACTTAACAAGGACAGCTCATAACTATCACAATGTTAAAAAGGAATTTCTGACATCATGTGCCAAGAAACTCAGGGCATGGCGGAGGCTGGACTTTGTGAAAGACAGGAAAGCTGAAAGCAGATGGAGTCCATTGGATGGAACTCAAATGCTACAGATGATTGACTACTAAAAATGAGTCTTTGGCCAGGGCTTTGACAAATTTGCAGACAACTTTTCACTGAATAGCTTATTTTGATCCCTGTCATTTTATCTTCCTTCAAGTTTTTTTGGCTACAGTTAATCTTAGCAACATTAACATTTTATCTTCTTTTGTAACATCCTGGAAGCATAGACTAAAAATTGTTTGCATGGAAAAGAATATATTCTTCTATTAAAATAAAAAACAAGTTTACATGTGTTTTGACTTCTAATGAAAAATGTTCCAGAATATAAAAAAACTGTTTATGAAATTGTCATATGCTAATGTAGTAGACATTTTCAAAGCTGTAATATTCTCCTCTGTCAAAGAAAGAACATTTTTCAGTGAGAAGATAATATTTTATGTGAAGTTCATATTTACAGAAGAAAAAAAGCTGAAAGTTTATTCATCCAAGTTGCTCTATAAAGGATTTATTCTGTTCACACCTCATGACCTTTTGGGATCTTTGGAGGATTTTCCTTTCTAGGCAGTTGAAAATGAGACATTTGTTGTAAAAGGAATGGCAAAATCAAGCAGGAAGGGGTTCTGTGACATGTTATCTCAAATGGATGCTTTCAGGAGATACTGACTAAAGAAACCTACCCATATGCTGTATTCACATTTCTGAACAAAGTAGTAGAGGATACACCGGTTTTCTACAGACTAATTCTATTTTACACTTACAGCATGCTATTCCATAAATGATTTTCCCTGGTAGCATTGCTGGTTAGTATATTATTGTCACCCTTGATTCCACTGGAATGATTTTAGAGTGTAGAGACACCACTGTGCTATTCAACTAATAATAAAATATCTGAAAAAAAAAGAGAAAGTGTCATCTTTCTCATTAAAGGTTTATGAATAAAAGAGTGCTGAATGACAGAGATATATTAAGCACATTATAAAAAATTGCAGCAGATTATAAAACATTTATAAGTATAAAAGTAGGTTTTAGAAATATTAAAAGCCATAGGTGTTGACCAAATATGTACTAAGAATTTCAAACGTTACATAAAATGGCTCATTCAGTAGTATTTGCAGGATCTCTAGTTGACACTGCACTCCACTAAGTTAGTGTATATTTAAACCTTCTCAGGCTCAGAGATGTGTATATGTGTATTGAACATTTCATTTAGGGTGTTAGACAGTGCTTTAACTCCACAGTGTACAAGTATTACAAGGAGTTAGTCTGCAATATATATCAAGTTTCAGCTTGTTTTAAACCTCAGCAATAGTCTCAAAAAGGCTTGACACCCTCCGACTATGCTCCTTTTGCTAGCAGCTGGAGCAAAAGTATGGCTAAATATGCTTCAGCTATAGACTTGGAAAGTAAATATATTTGAATAGTCATCATTACTGTAGTTAGAAATGCAAACAGAGATACCCTAATTATGGTTACCACATGACACAGCTTTCCATTACTGATAATTTTGGGGGGTTGTTTTTATTGAATTAATATTAATAAACTGTGACTTATTCTTGCATAGAGCAATAAGTACCAAACTGTTACTTTTGGTGTCATTGTTCTGCTACGATTTACAATTAGAAAGCAAAATGTCCCACCTGCCTGTCTCCCAATATCTATGTATAACTAGATGAAAGGGAGTTAACCTTAGCAATGGCACTTAAATAAAGCTGTGCTTTCCAGACTCGTTATGGTGCTGTGTCTTGTGGCACTCCTTACTTGACAGCATTAACTCTACATTGCACACTGATGTTCATAGGCATACTCAAAATGACTTGGGTGATGATAGATGAAGGAAGAGTGCCAGGAAGACTCAGATTTGTAAGATACCCGATTCCTTCTTTCTGCTTTTAATGCAGTTGATTAGACTGACAGACTAATTTTACAGAGGATCTAGCATATTGACAGTAAGTCATTTCAATGAAGAAGCAGTCTTTTTATTTCATAATGAAATTATGTTATAACTTCCATGATTACAATTTTGTAGCACTGCAGGTTAATACCAGAAATAGTTTTGGCCTGGTTGTTTTCTTCTCCTTTCTTTTCTTTTTTCTTTTTTTCTTTCTTTTTTCTTCTTTCTTCTTTCTTCTTCTTTCTTTTCTTTTCTTTTCTTTTCTTTTCTTTTCTTTTCTTTTCTTTTCTTTTCTTTTCTTTTCTTTTCTTTTCTTTTCTTTTCTTTTCTTTTCTTTTCTTTTCTTTTCTTTTCTTTTCTTTTCTTTTCTTTTCTTTTCTTTTCTTTTCTTTTCTTTTCTTTTCTTTTCTTTTCTCTTTTCTCTTTTGTTTTTCTCAGGTTGGGTTTTGTTACTATTGTTGCTTGGGGTTTTTTTGTGTTTTTTTTTTTTAACGATGCCATTAATTGAGCAATCACTAAGTAGAAATGTAATTTAAACAGAAGGGTGCTGTGGAATGGACTCAGTCAGAGATCAATATGATCAGACAAAAAGCCATTTATTGCAAAGCATTAACTCCTTATATACTATTGCTTACACACACCTACAGCAATTTGGCATATCATGACTGGATACTTGTCTTGAAGACCCTTAGTGACTAACATATAATTGGTTAACCACAGGTGTGAGAACTTGACCTCGAAAGCTTGCCAACAGTCCACAGTTCTCATAAATCAGTGAATTCCAGCTTCTTCTTATCTTGCTTGCTTAAGCTTACTCAGGCCTCTCACGGCCTTGCTCTATCTTTCAGAGTTATTCAGAGTTCATGTAACAAATATCCATTCTCCTGTGAGAACACTGTCTCCACAGAAGAGTAACACATAAGCAGGTTCTTGAGTGTGATGTTAAAAACTGGCTCTCAAAGACTAGCTTAATAACTGTCACAGGGTGGTTTCATTATTTTCTAGCTACTTGTCTATAGCTGTCTATACTAGCTGGCTTGCTGTAGTCAATGGAATGAAGGACCCAAACCAGCTCTGCATAGCTCATTTCAACCCACATCACTGTTTATTAGAAAGGAAACAAAACCTGAAGAACCTCTGAGAAAACAAAACAAAACAGGTTATATTTTTATTTTTTTTTTTTTAGCTGTGCATGTATAAAGATCTTCGTGGGAGCTATAAAATGCATTTGGCTGCTTTTTCATGGTAAAACTTTTCTAATCCACTTACATTATCTCTTTATAAAAAAAGGTATTTTCTTTAATTAATAAAATTTCTAAATATTTGATCTGGAATCTTAGTTGAAGTAACTAGGGAATTCATATAATCTTTCTGAATATATGAGATCAGGCTGAGCAACACCAAGGAAAGAAAATAAGGCGTTTTAAAATCATGTTTTTCTAAGTAATTTGAAGCTTGTCTTCATGAATAAATTGTAAACTATGTAGATGACTGTAAACTTAATAATATCTCTCAAAATGCAAGGTTTTTAATCTCTAAGGAAGTGTCACAACTTGGACACAGTTGCCTGTAGAGTATTTTTTGATATATAGAAAAAGCAGTTAATCAGAAAGCTCATTGTAGAATTGTTACATGAGTATCTTCTTCCATGACAAAAAGAAGACAGAAACATGATTAATCAAGTCAGTCCTTTTGCCTGACTGTTCTTAGGCTTGTTATGAATTTTGACTAAAAAGAGGAATATAGATAGCAAGTAAATCTTACGTCCTTTCAGAGGCTGGGAATTCTGCATTTGTGAAGCATCGGACAGATGCCAGATGATTTTCCCATGGCACACTGTGGAGATCCCATCTGTGGAGAGGTTCCTCCTCCCTCCTATATTGTGGTACCTTTTATTTTGTATAACAAACAAAATTATCAGTCTTCTGACATGCTGGAATGCCGTCTCTGCTGTAACAGCCACCAGTACACAGCACAGGCCAGCATAGAGAGTTCCAGCAGTCTCCCTTAGAGCAGCTGCTCATGTTAACAGGCTTCTCAAGCCTTAAGCAGAAGGCCCAATAGGGTAGGCATGGTTTACTTAGAATCACTAAGCCCTTAAATGCAGTGTACTCCGCAAAGCTCTAATTACAAAATTGGCACATAGGTTAATTTATAAGAAATAAGTTTGTTCAACTTTTGTTTTTTCTTTTTTTTTCCCTATGATGGTAGCAAAGGGTATTCAATAGCCTTTTTCTTTTGAGTACCCAGACAATTAATTGAGCTAGCACTGAATAAAACTATTAAAGGCATAAGACAATTTATATGCTTGCTTCTATTAGAAAATTCTTCTGTTGGGCTAACTTTGGCTATATTCATTTTGAATTTTTCATTTCATTGTTATCTTCACTGTATGGATACATGTTAGATTTATACATGTTTCTATAAATTTTAATGGTCCAAACAATATTCATAAAGGAAACAGGAGAAAATCTTCTGGGACAAGAGCTCATTAATTTCCTTTCTTCCTCCCAGAAATCGCTTTAAGGAAGTTGTATGCTCCTAAGTAAAGCAGGAGCCCTCAGTGGATTTAAGTATTCTGGGCTACTTAATTAGTTTTTAAGTGTGAGAGTTGTATATTCAATTTAAATGAGTCACATTGGCAGGCTGATAAATTCCTTTAAAAATGGGAAATGAACTCTGAAACAAAAGAACTTATATATATGAAAATGAGGATGTGAAAATTATGTGTGTTTCTTTAACTTTTTATAGACACCAGAGAGGATTTCAGAGTAAATCAATGGAAAAGAATGTAAAGGGAGAAGAGGGGCCTTCAGCAATGAGACTAGTGCTTTAAAATGTGGAAGGATAAAAAGAAAGCATGAATGCAAAGTATCTTGCTGAGTTCTAAGGTTTTGGTTGGTTGGTTGCCGGAGTTTTTGGTTTGTTTTGTTTTTTGGTTTTTGTTTGTTTGGTTTTTTTTTTAAGTATAGCACAAGCTGCTAGTTTAAAATAATCTGAAAATTATGTTTATGATACATATAAAAGCTCATCTAAGACTAAAAACTATCTTATAGTAGTTATTCAGAAGAACTTTTACAGAAATTCAATGGAGGTAGCTGGAGAATGGACTACATTAAAGTCAAGGTTTCATAAAGCATAAGTCCATGGAAGCAATATAAGGCACAGAAGACAACAGAATAAATTAGGTTGTAATGAGATGGTTACTTCTGGGAAGCATTATACAACATTCACTAATCTCAGTGGTAGAAATCCTGGGAGCTTATCAGTTAGAAATGACAGATAATCTAATCATCCTAAATGTGCCAGTAGTTACAGCAGAGATAGTGGTAAAGAAAAAGGTTTACTGTGGGGAACTTGTGAGGAAAGTATATAAATTTGAATGCTATATGAACAAAGCATCAAAGGATGCATTTATCTTTAGGCAAAGAAATAGGTCCTATCTGAAGTTAAATCTTTAATTAACTAGTTTGTTAAATATCACTAATGAGACAGAAGTAGGAAGGAACTGACAGAGATGTGCACATTCATAAAAGGTTTGAAAATCTGTATCAGCTCCAGAAACATTCTGAGAGAATGGACTGAGTTCCTTGTACGGACAAAGAGGCTCAACCATCCTACTGACAATGTAAGTAGTCCTTTTCAAATACAACAAGCACAGTTTGAAGCCCTCTCCCTCTTAACTTTCCCTGTCTGTTCATACTCTATACCCTTTGTATGCAAAATATATTTTGAATTCTGAATGTACTTATTTGTTGTCAGCACAGATTTTCTGTATCCTCATCAGATTTATCAAAAACTATATTTTAAAACAAGACTTGGAAAACGTAACTGGATGACAAACTGACTTCTAAAAAAATATACCTGATACCTGATTCAAAATGGCAATTAATAGCCTGGACCTGAATTTTAACTGCTTTTCAGGGAACTTATTTTTTTTTTTTAGTTTGGCTTATCACATAGAGATGACACTCATTATTTATTAATTGAATTATATTCAATTAGCCCGTATTTAATTGCTGTGTATTTCAGTTCAGAGATCTCTGGAGATGGGGATTTTAATTCAGTGTATATTAGACATGACAGGCACTTCATAGAGAATTGGCTTATCAGGAGAACTGACTACCATGCATTTGGAGAAGGCTGAGATTCTTAATGACTTCTTTGCCTCGATCTTCACTGGCAAATGCTCTGACCACACCACCCAAGTCTTGGAAGGCAGACACAGGGACTGTGAGAATGAAGACTCTAGGCCCACAGTAGGAGGGGCTCTGGTTCGAGACCATCTTAACCTGAACATGCACAAGTCCATGGGACCTGATGAAATATCCCAATATCTTGCCCTACCTCCTCCCACCATAGGAGCCATCAGCCATCCAAGGCACACCTCCACAAGCCCAGAGGAGCACATTTACACTCGACCTCAGGGCACTTTCATACATTAAGGAATATATGTATATCCTAGTTTAATATGTCAGAAGCCAGACTATTAAACCATAGACATACCTCAAAGGTTCTCAGTAATGTGAAAAATCAGTTTTGCAGTGTCAGAAGCAGAACCCATCCTCAACAAGCATTATAGAAGGCTAGGACACAAGGCCTGAAGAGCAACTTGGCCTTAATATAAGTCTGACAAAGTTCTACTGCCAGCATTCAAGTCCCACTTTTCACCTGTGCTCCTGGATAGGTGTACCAGAGTATCTGTGTCTTATTCCTGTTTTCTGGAGTTTGTGATTTTACTTGCTATTAACTACTCTACTCAGCTGCCCACTTGCCTGTACCTAAGACCAGTCCTATTATAACTGACACATAAGAAATATAAATAAATCAGATGATTCAAATATATACAGTGTCCCAAAGCTGGGGGTGAAACAGATGATCATGTAAATCTCAGTCCAGTGCTTCAACCACATCATTGTATACCTAAATGTTTTCAAACCAGAACTTAACATCATATTAATTATACCCTTGGAGTCCATTATATAATTTCACTGATATCAGAAACAAAGCTGAACTCTGAGTTTGCTTTCTGTGGTTTAGAACAACCTATTAGTTTGATATTGCAAGTTTGCTTAGAAAATAAGTAAGTTTATTGAATGCATAAAACCCCAATACTGGCTTACTTCATCAAAATATCTTACAGCAGAGTAAACAAGTCTGCTCTTTTAATGTAAAAGCTTTCAAAATTCCATCTCAGCATATGCTTTTAAGCTTCTGAATAGTGGAAATATAATAAATAGACAGGATGAAAAGAATAACCTGGGAAGAATTTTTCAGAAGAGTAAAACTGTGTAAATTAAAAAGGCACTGGTAAATAATGGCATTTTGTAGACAGGAATTATGATATGAGAAAAGAAAGAGGATGTTATTTTAATAAAATATTGAAAAAAAGAAAAATATTGCCACCAATGACATTTCATCTAAAAGCCATCCTGAGGAGCGATAGTACATTGTTTACATTGTACCAGTAGCTGTTCATAACAATATGCAGTCCAAATATGACCTGTAAAAAGGACTACATGCTTCATAAAATACCAATGTGATTGTTGTATCCAGGCACGGAGCAAATGCCGAACATATTCCTCAAAACTCGTTACTAGCACATTACTGACACCCATTGAACACTTGGAAGACACATGAGTTGCATCAAATGGCAGAAAGGATCAAAAATCATCCCTGACTACTGCAGGATCAATCATTATAATTTTATTTTTTTGTTTATTATGGACAGCATTCAAACTATGTCAGCATTTGCCAGGATATTTGCCCTAATTTCAGTTACCATCAGAATTCCTAAATCAGATGGCGGTTGTAATGGATCCTGATGCAAACAAAACAAATAAACCAGTCATAAAGTAGTAGCAGAAAAGGAAGAAGCTGTTGCTGGAAAATTGTCTTTAGGCATCTGTCCTTTGAGAACCAAAACTTACTCTGCAAGGATTGGAAACAGGCAGATTTTTATTCTTCCTGCTGAAGGTGACCTCAGTAGAAGAGTGTGACAACCACTATAACTTGATTAGAAGTCACATGATAGGGTGAAAATGAACAATATATTGCTACTTAAGAGCCTTAAGACCATTTCTTTATTGTTAGCTCTCTAGAAGATATATAAATTCACCGACATGGCTATTTTAGGATTGAGTGTCCGTGGTCTTAGTGCTAGTTATGTTCTGGAAGATGCAACGCTTTATTCTGGATACACTGACAAATCATAGAATCGTGGAATCACAAAACCATAGAATGGTTAGGGTTGGAAAGGACCTTAAGATCATTCAGTTCCACCCCCCCTGAAATGAGCAGGGATGCCTCACACTAGACCATAGTAAGACCATAATAAGTAAGTGCCTATAGTAAGGAAAAACTGGATACATCCACACTGCATCTTGGAGACTTCATTAAACCAGTCCTCAAGATCAGGATCATGTGCCATATAGGTGATAAGCCTATAACCATAGTCCCAGGCATGGAGAGAGGATACTTTTTAAATTGAATACGACTCCATGTACATGAAAGGTTAATACTCTAAAAGGCAGCAAATAGGTGGGTTTCAAAATATATTCTGCATGTAACTCCTTCTTTATACCTGTCAAATGCTTTATAGGTAAACATATGAATTCCTAATTTTTCCATCCAGGACACTGGCATAATTTATCTTCAGCAATTAATGTTATATTAAGAACAAGTCAGTTTTCAATTAATCCCTCCACCCCCCCCCCCCCCCCCCGCCAGCCTTCCCCAGCCGATAGGATGTATTTTAGCACTGCAGACACCATTATATTAAGTAATTTACAATTTTAAACTATTTCTTTTCTGAATTGGTACTATGTGTAAAACAGTGAGGGTCCTTAGTCACTGGCACAGTCATGTTCTTCATTATCTGGTGACTTTAAAACTGGATTTCCTCCCAGACGTAATGAAGTTTTGAACATACAACACTTAGACACTGGATTTCCACTTTTGAAACTCTTGTGCACTCTAGTGGGGGGAATATAAAATGTCTTGGCAACACCACAGACAGACTGATTGACTGGTGCCAATCAGAAAAAAGCATCAGGCTGCTTCAAGTGATTGCTGCTACTGTCAGCTGAACAGTGAAACAGACTGTAACACCAATGTAATACCACCCTTACAGTATTTTTTTCTTATGTTTAAATGGAATTTCCTGTGTTACAGTTTGTATTCATTGCCTCTTGTCCTTTCACTGTGTATCACTAAGAATATGTCTACATCATTTTTCATAGTCCTTTCAGGTACTCATACACATTGGTAAGTGCCTCTGCCTCTTCAGAGAGATCTTCTCTCCAAATTAAAAAATCCCAGCTCTTTCAGCCATCCTTAAATGATAGTTGCTCCAAACCCCTAATATCTTAGTGTCCCTGTATGTATGTACTTTCTTCTGCAATGCCTCTGCCCCTATTCCTCTCAGTAGCTGTTAATTTATTACCAGAACTTTTGAAGAGAAAAAAGTGTTCTCAGTCAGTAAATCAGTTGTGTGGACAAAAATGGTTCAAGGCATTGGCTTCACACAACCTGCATATCTATTAATTTTGGGCCATTTTTACAAAGGACCAACCCTTAAGTAAAAAGCCTCTATGAATTATTTCTGTACTTTCAGAGAAAGCTGAGATGGAATATTGGCATGTTGTAAATAATGGAGAAATGCATCTAAGTATAGAATTAATGTAATTTCTTTTGTAGGACTTAAAAAATGCACTAGAAGTTTAAGATGTGTAACTTGTGAAATTTAATTACACCAAAAATAACTCCTAATTTGAAAGTAATTTTTTTTAATCTTTAGCCTCCTGCAGCAAGGATATGTCTTTCATATATTTACTTGTATGCAGAATCACAGTCATCACTTATGCTTGAGAAGTGCATCGCAACAGAAAGAAACTTCTGATTCAAAACTATAGAGATAATTAGAACTGTGTCATTGTATCTTCCAAGGACTTGTTTGCCTTTCAGCCGTGCCTTGTGTTATTTTCTTTCTATTTAAATGAAGGTGGTAAGCTTGTTTTAAAAATATTTGGTTTTTTTTAATATCTCACAAGCAACTGAATTCTAAAGTATTCATACTGAAACCATTTCTTCCTCAGTTGTATTTCCAATAGCTTTTATAGACAGTGTTGCATCAGAAAATTATATTTTTGCAAGGACAACTGTCATTGTACATTTTGAAAGATACTTTCTAAACAAATTGCTGTTACCAAGGGACCTGTCATTACCTGACAGACTTTTCCCCTGTATCATAAAGCCTTCATTATAAATTGTTTTAATCAAAAATAAAACCCCCACCAAAGTGCTCTGAAAACAAATTCTTACTAGTATATGGTTTTGAAGTTCAAATGATTTCATTAAAAACGCTTAAGTTTATGTACTTAATTTGTGATAAAGATATATTATTATATAATTATGAAATAAGTTTTATAGTCATTCCATTATATTTACTTTCTTTTTCAAGTATTTTAATTCTACTTTGTGTGGAAATGTTTGAATACCACAATTGTATTCTTCTGTAATTGATATTTGCACTCTTCAGGGTTCTTTCTTCCCCTAAATTCCAGTTATCTTTACATTGATTAACTCTTTTTTTCTTAATCACTATCAAGAAACTTATTATAGTGAACTTCCTTGGAAACAAAGCATGGCTCTTTGTCTTGTAGGCAAACACCAGTAGCTGTTACAAAATTGTATTATTAAATATAATTTTTGAAAGGAAAAGATCTAACCAGATTATATTCTGAAAAGGGCAGCTGAATGGAAACATCTCAGGTGCTTTTAGTGCAAACACTAATCACTGTAAACAGTGGTATGTTCTACGTCATGTTTGACCAGCAAGTCCGCAGGTGGCAGTGAACAAAACAGCATATAGAAAAACACAGTGCCAGATTTGGAAATGAAGAGCTGAATCTGCTAAGGAGTGATCCTGCTGCCCTGTGTGTTGCTCTGAAAGCTTAAGCATACCAAGGAGACACAGAAAAATGAACTGTTGAAGGGACAGTGTTCAAAGGAAGATGAACATGAAGGATTCCAGAGCCAAAGGATGTTCTCTGTAGCTGTACTGAGTTCCTGCATCTACGTGCATCTTGGTGCAGCTTTTGTTGAAGACAGTGAGAGCCTACGAGACATCAAATCCATCTATGTGAAATGCCAGGCTGTCTGATCTTCTGCAAGCCCAAAGATCGTGGTGTAAGAATTGAAATGGACCCTTTTTCACCTTCCTGTGCTCACCTCATTGTCTCTCCTCTTCATAACCTACTTCATAAGCTACTTCAAACAGTGGGCCTCATCAGGCTTTTATTGCAGTCAGTTATATACCATTGCTGGCAAGGCTGTAAATTTGGCTAGTTCTCTGCTGTGGGACAGGAAGGCTTTATCCATGCAGGAGAACTACCACCACAGAGAATGGTGTCTTTGAGGGACATGACAGTTATAGTATTCATTCCCTTTTCTCAAACATTTAGTTCAGACTGAAAACCATTCAGAACAAGGAGGATAAAAACTCTGCTCCAGACTTTTCATTTATAGGAGCTTAATCCATTCCCCTTCATCCTATTTTATCTTCTTAGCTATAATGAAGCGCCATCCTCAGTAAGGAGAAAAGAGCTGTCACTAATAATACAATTTAAAAAAGGGAAAGGAAAAAAAAATTAGAAACTGAAGCAGCAACTCCAGCAATAGCAGATGATCTGCTGCCTATGTATCCTCTACCTAGATTAGATTTAGAAATGAAAAACCATGGAAACTGGTAATCTTTTAATCTAAGGGTTCTAAGGATCACTAAGAGTGAGACTTTTAATTCTTTGACTCACTGGCAAACATATAAGATCTACTGAATAAGCACTATTTTATGTAGATACTGTAGTAAGTTGTAGTGATGTAGATTTGTTACTGATAGGAAAGGTAAAACGGTTTCTGCTGGAAATGATTATAATAATAATCTACACTTATCTGAAAAGTTTTTTTAGCTCCTGTGCATGAAGACCAGATGCTATTTCCCTATAGATCCTTTTTTTTTCCTTTTATTTTTGTTAAGGCTGTTAAGGCTCATGAAGTCAGACCCTGAGTCTCTGGGAATACTATACAGTGTAAGAGAGAAATTAGAACAGGTACTGATTTGACTCTGATATGACATGTTTACTTGGAATCACAATGAATAGACACTAACCACTGTGGTATGTCTTTCACCTGTTACAGCTGAACCCAGCAGTCCTTTTGTCTTCTCCATCTTCCAGTTCCATATATTTGGCTTTTCCCCTAAGAGGATCTTATCAATGCGTTGTAAAATTCTGTACCGAAGATATTTTTTTTCAGCAAGAAACTATACCTGCACTTCTTCTGCTATATACCATTCAACTTGTGTAAAAGAACAGCAACATGACCAAGAATCAGCTCTTAAGTCATTTGATGTAGATAAGTATGTGAGTAGGTACAGATAAAATAAATATTGGTGCTGACTTGCACTTTGGATATGGTTCAGATCAGACCCTTGAGATTCAATGAAGACTGCTGCACTTAAGTAACCAAGATTACCATTCCTTTGAACTCATTTTTGGCTGAGATCAGAACATTAAATTTTAAGGGCTTCTGAGCCATATTCCCAACTTGATCTAAAGCCAGTATGTACTAAAGCATCTGTAAAATCCCTCTCTTTCTGGGATTATAAACTTATTTTTAAATGTAAGTACACCAGATCTATTTCCAAAACTGCTGAGTTTCATCTATGAGTTCTTGTACTCAGAATTAAAAAAAAAAAAACAACCAAAGAAAAACCCCAAAAAAACAAAACCCAAAAAACCAAGACCCTCTTCTTGTTCTATGTGAGAAAAATACTGATGATAATATGCCAGACTATAAAGCAGAACGGGATAAAGAAAGCCTTTTGCCTAGTTTTACAGTTGAACTAAAAGTTCATTACCATATGCTCTGAATTAACAGTGTTATTAACAAGGTTTATTTTGGTCAAATAAAGGATAGTTGTAACTTCAAACTGTAGGGAAAATACTACGAATATGAGTTGTTACATTTTATTCAGGTTAATTACTTTGATCTTGCTTGAATCCATCTGAAATATATAGATACTTATAACAGTTGACACCAAAAAGAAAATTCTTGAGGAATGCAGAAGTACAGGAAGTATACACAAGATTTTTTGACCAGCATGATAAAACTATTTTCTGCAAAGGTAGGTCTTTGAGTAGAAAAACCTCCATTCATGCTTCTGGTTATCAGCTCATGCTTTACTATATACTGTTTTTGTTTTGATTTGTAATTTGAAGCGGGGACTGGCTACTTCCAGAAAAGAGGCGTTAGACATTATGGACTATATTAGATACTATGGACTACGGCTTAAGCTAACCAGAACACTGCTCCAAAAAGCATGTGCACATGGTTGAAGTACTTCCTCTTACAAGTAAAACTTACATGTTTGGAGTGATTCACTTTCCTGTGAAAAGGACTGTTGCTCTCCAAACTCGATGAAATGCTTTTGTCTAAGTTTTCAATCATTTGACTATTTCTCAATACCTGATTTTCATGAGCAACATTCTACATTTGTTTCAACTTCCTGAAGACTTGTGACTGTTAGCTGATCTACTTTCCATCATAAGCCTTAATCAATGCATCTCATCAACTGGAGAAAGGAAAAAAGGATTTCTCAAGATGAATTAAGGATCTCAAAATTGCAGTATCCGATTGAGTTCATAATTTCACACAATGTAAAGCTCCCCTGAGAAATTTTAGCTCACTATGACAAGGTATCTTTTTGATCTATTCAGCTACTATTAAAACAACACAGAAATAATTTGTGTTCTGGAAATTGACTCTTTTGCAATCAATGATGCAAGTGATGGACTGTATGAAGGAGCTGTAACTGCATAGAGTCATCAAGTAATCACTGATTGCAATTGGAAGATGGAGAAGAAATCCAATTAGCTTCAGATAAGTTCAACATTAAAGTTTGTATTAACAGCTTCTTTAACCAAATGTATAGCAGCACTCTTGGGCAGTACCTTAAGAGATTCTTCTGTCAGAACTTATAAATAGAAATTATTATAAAAATAAGTGAGATTTTATCATGGAAAAAAATCCATCTGAACCCTCACTGTTGGCCTGGCTGACAGTAATAGCAAGGGTTTCAAAGCAGAAAGCTTTTTAATCTGTTAAATTGAGAGAACATGTTGTAGGAACACAATAGTGACAGTTGTGACTCCATCCTGGCAGATCCACTATAGATGTATAACATTTCAGTCAGAGCATACATCAGAAAATGTGTATAAGATTTCTGTTCATCCTATCTCAAATTCACATTGCAGGGACCACAGTGGGGAGAGATGTACTTCATGCTTCACTACAGCCATAAGTAAGTGGCATCATTTTTTGCCAAAGATGACTCTAGAAGCTGGGGAAGGTTCTTAGCAGGAGCTGGGCAATGGTGAAAAGAAGTGATGTAGTGTTAGGAATAAAATTGCTCTGGTACTGCTCATCTGAAGCACTCAAGAGTCATGACTGAGGCTGTGTAGAAATCATGAGAAGGCATAAAATAATCAGATACAAACAAACAAGTAAGCAGTTTGCAGAAATTACCCTCTGCCTGGGAATTTTTCAGGCTCACTGACGTGATGTATTCTAGCTTATCTCGGCAGCTGCAGGAAATAGAAACACTTTTAAAATGAACGCTTATGTATTCATATAGGCAGCAACTGCCCTTGAGGGGTTCAGCCTTAAGTAATACATAAGCACTAAAAAACCTTGCAAGGAATACTAACACATTTTTCTTATTCTAGTGTTTCCTTTGTTCATTATTGAAGGAAAATACTATTTTTTCTTTCATCACAGATGACATTGCAAAGATTGTCCTTGCATCATTTAAAAAGGAATGGCAATTTCCTTTAAATGAGCTTTCTGAATAACTGGTCATTTTCTGCCTGACTCTGTTCTCCACAGGCAGATTCCTCCAGGTATCTATCTCCTGTGTGTGAAAGAAGAAGCACTTGCCTTCATCCTTTTAAACACTGCATTGCAGTATTTAAAGTAAATACAGCTGCTGAAGTATATGTTACTGGAAATGTTTCACCTTATGTTAGTTTAAAATGAGTAATGAGAAAATAATCTCTGTTTTGTTTGTTTAAAGTATTCTTGTACTCCAATTAAAAATTCATGTACCATAACTACTGTGTTTCTGTAGTGTATAATTCTTTATGTACTTCTCAGTGACACTGTACTGGTATTTATTTATCATACATTAGACAAACAGATCCTTCAACTTTCAAGATGCAGTACTTCTGCTAAGCCACAGCTACCTTCACAAAATGGAGAAATCTGTTTCTATTGGCCTCTATGGCACAGTACAGTGTTTTCTAAAAGAAAACTCAAACCAACTAAACAAACAAATCCACCACAAAACCACTGGAAAAATGAAAATCATTTTTCCTAACACTGCAAATAAATGACGATTTTAACAAACTGGAAGAACTATACAAAAAAGTACTAAAATATTAAAATCTCTATTATCCCTTCCTCCCTTTACTGAAGTATATTACAAATAGAGTCCTGTTGCAATGTATTAATGCTTATGCAAGTGGATTTCTGCCTTCTTTATAGTCTACATTTCAGCTCTATAAATGATACTTACTTTTTTTGAGGGTGCATAGATTAACCAAGTCTGAGTACTCTACCACCAATTTTAGATGAAACTGTGATTAAAAAACAACTTGCTGGCCCTGAAAGCCACAAAGGTGTAAAATAGATCGGTTTTTTTTTTATGCCATCAGCTCTTCTTTATTCTTTGTTCCTAATAATTGTTTTGGCTAGTTACTCTCTCATTTCAGAGTGCAACTCTAATTTCAGTTCCTTGGCAGAAAATTCACATGGACCACATCCATATAATCCTTGCTTTAAGAAGGGCTCCCTGCCAATAAAAGTTTTTTGCTCATGCACTGACTAGAACCTCTCCAAGGTTAAAATGACACTCTGTGGCTGTGACAGATGGGCTGACCAGGCATTTCATAATAGAAAAATAGCTCAAATTCCCTCAAATTTACTCCTTCCTTTCATCTTTTTCAGGTAATTAAGAGTATTTAGGACTAATATTTTGATGCAAGTTTATGCTGTATGGAAATGATGTACACACAATTCTTATAAGAGTTTATCAATAATAGCCAATGTTTGAATAAAGTCAGTTTTAAAGTTCTATGGCTCTAGATTTCTTTGCAATGAATGTCATCTTTTCAGTAGTAGCTTCCTTAACAATAAATATCATGAACAGTAATAAAAGCACCACTAAAATAATAATGGAAGGAACTTCCCATGACTATAACCATTTCTAACTCAGTGTCACAGCCAAGAGAATATGGGTCTCCAGTCACCTTTTTAGACAGATTATCTCTAAAACAGTTTTAAGTGGTTTTCTGTATTTTTTTACATTGATAAAACATTGTTTATATTAATTTTTACTTTGATGAAACATTACAACCAAAATGGAAATTCTGTAGAAAATTTTTATTTTTTTTATTAATTAGGATCAGAAGTTCTGAAGGGAGATTTGAATTTTCTTCATTTATTTAAGGAATAAAGCTGCTTTCAGAAACTGCTGTTTTTTTCTACTCCCTGCCAAGCGCTCAGCAGCTGTATAAGCTCAGAGGAGTTAAGTAAGGTTTTCTTTGCAGATTTTTGGTACTGAGTGTTTTAAAAATATCTAATGATTACATGAGGATAGGCCCAGAGGGAATATGTTTCATTGGGAAAAGCTCTCAGTCACAATGATCTTGTGTTCTGCTGCTGCTGTCACCTAGGGTGAAGCTGGCCACTTCTTTAACTTCCTGTTTCTGTTGTATGTCATGAAAGGACCAGCAAAATGAGAAAATATGGAATGAGAAAGTTTAACTTGGAATGCCCAGGTTTCAGACTTCTGAAGAAAATGTGCTATTCAGGACCCAGTAAGGAGTATTAGCCCCCTCTTGTGGAAAAAATGCCTTTGTTTCTCCTACATTCACCTATATCGTGAATGTCATTGAAAACATATACAACATTATATCAAACAACATGGATGTCAGTGGAATACCTACACAAATTTAAGCATAGTATAGTTTGACAAGACTACCTCTGCGATCATTATATGTATCCAACTAACACTAATTTAGTGCTTGTCTATCTACATGCATGTATGAGCAGGAATGCATTTCTGTCATGTTCTTTCCTTAAAAAGATCCTGCTGTGCTGCTGACTGCCTAGAGCTGGTGGGACCAGTGGTGGTAATTATTCATTTGAGTTCTTCTGAAAAGAATTCTGGTTTTAAAATAGATGGTTTAAAAAAATTTAAAGGGAGTAGAAATCATGTTTTTTAAAAATAATTAGGATGTTGATTTTCTGTTATTCTAAAATCTACTAAGTGGAAATAAAGTTGAATTTTAAGCCATTTTTTGTCACTAATACCACTAAAGAAAAAAAGTTTTTTAATAAGAAGACTCCATTGCATTATAATACACAGTAAATACAATTTACTGTAAAGGCATTTACTCTAATAGTCAGAGGAGTTAAACTAAATATATACTGCAGTTTGATTGGCCCAAATCAGCAAAACAGAAAAATACTGTTGCCAGCTCATTCCAACAGGGACATCACAATTTAAGGGAGTGTTAACAACCTTTTCAAAGTTCATTTTTTGATTGGTATCTGGAAATCCAGCTTGTGGTGCTCTGCCTGACAGTCATCTGATATAATGAAGTAGTAAGGATTTCAGACACTGAAAAGCAGTCTCTGGACCTCATATTTTACAATTAAAGAATGTAAACTGCAAGCATCATGTTAACAGTTTACTTTGGGAGGAGCCCAATTTTTATTGACTGCATTGCATAATTAGCCATATTTCTCCAAGACGTAATCTTGCAAAATGCAACTGAACTGCAGTGAGTATTTCATTAAAAAGCACACTGTAAAATACAGTCCAAGAGACAGTTCTATACAAAATATATGAACTTGAATGGCTCCTACTCTGAATGTTTTCTCTTTGAGTATTTACAGAAATACACCCCTACCAGTAATGTGTGAGCTGAACAACTCTTTTGGCCTCTTTTTTGTATGATAAGGTTATAATTTTGTTAATAATTACAGAGGTCCCTTTTCCACATTTCTTTTACATCAATTCAATCTATTCTAAATATCAGCAATTAGAATTATGCATTGTATGCTAAATATAGTTTCACTGGAGCCTTATACAATGCATTACTATTCTTTTGTAAATAATATGACTGAAATGATTGGCAAGTTATATTTGCCTTTGTAATGCCCATTTCATTTTGACAGCTCACAGCCATTCTGAGATCAGCTAGCGTGGTCAGATTTTAATCCTGTACAGTGCTTCTACTAAATTTCAAGGTTATAGAAGTTTTTTTGTTGTTAATCCCCAAGTAGACAGGCTTGGATTTCAGTTCACACTGTAAATATTTGTCCTCTTGTGTCCAGCTCTAAATTGTCACAAACCAAGCTCATACTTTACTCAAATTTAGAAAGGTGTTAAGATCTATTTCAAAACAAATAACCTTCTTGTGATTAATGCTTTCTTTTATAGTATCATCTATTACAATTTCTCTTGGCTGAGTTTCTTATGAAACTTAGCATTTACCTACTAATCTCTATTTTCCACAATTTATAATATCTTACCAGACTAATTATATTACTAACATTACACCTATAAAATCTTACTTCAATAAACTATACATCGCACAATGAGCAAAGTTCCTTTGAGACATACCCCATTTAACTGAAGGAGATATTTCATAAGCAGAGCATGAAAGAAAATGTAGCCCGATTAAGACTACGAAACAGGAGTGGTAAGGATTAAGTGACAGGGAGAGAGAATAACATGATGAAGATTTTGTTTTATTTTCTGTTTGCAAACATACTTTATGTCAAATAACATCTTTGCTTATAGTAAAACATGGCTAATTTGATATGTTTACACACATGAATACATTTCCCCTTCATAAACATGGATTCCAATCAAGTTAGCAATGCCCCACACACTCTGTTGCATATAGAAGATTTCCAAAATATCACATCTCTTACCTGTTGACTTTCAGCTCTTTTTATTTAATTTTTTTCCATCCCCAACACTTAGAAAAAAAATAATTAGGCAAATATTTAGCATTATTCAGTGGGATAAATGAAATTGCAGGCTTAAGTGGTGTCTATAAATGTGCAAAAGCCTGGGTACTTCATTTGATTTGAAAAGACTAGCATTTAATGTTTGGGAGGTTTTTTTTTTTATTTATTTTTATCCACCTACTTATGCATTTCTATACTTTTAAATTTAATTTCCATCGCTACGACCTGGAAAAACACATCCAGAAGAATGTATCAGGTACTGCCTATATCATTGCCACTCCCACTGGTGTCCCTGCCCATGGCAAGGGGATTGGAACTAGATGATCTTAAGGTCCTTTCCAACCCAAACCATTCTGTGATTCTATGATTCTATACTGCAGAAAGGCTCCCGTGAACTCCCTCTAGTGAGCAAAGCATAAAGCTGCTAAACCATTGAGATTTGTCCTAAGAAATGACACTAAAAATAACTAAACCTGCCACAATCCCCTAAACCCACAAAACCAGGTAATAGGGCATATTTTTTTGAATTTAAAACATTAAAACCTAACTTTTAAGAATTACTCCTCATCTAAATATTGATTTTTTTTTTAATAAGCAAACATTTTAGGATTAAGAAATAATTGTGACACTATAAAAAATCCCTTACTCTGAGAAAGACATATTCTGGTTAAGCATATAAGAAATACTTTTGCTTAATCTGCTTTAATCCCACATAGTAATATTTTACTGAAGAAAACTTAAAGAACAAATACAAATATATATTGAGGGTTTTTTTTTTTTCATTCACTGAATCATCAGGAAGCTGACTAGTGTGTTTGGGTTGCCTGAATGACACCATCATCAATACGCGCTTCGGAAGTTATGAATCTAGCCATGAAAGCCAACTGTTTATGCACATCTAGCAGCATAACCAAAAATTACAAGTGTAAACCAACTGTTTCAAGTACTTGTCACAGAAACAACAAACATATTTTATTGTTCAAACTCCACCAATCAGTGCATCATCTATATAGTGATGTAGGGGACGCCTGCTGGGACATCCACAGTATAGAGGAGCTGGGCTCAAGCAATGTGGGCAATAGTGGGGGAGTGTTTATACCCTTGTGGGAGTTGGTTAAAGGTGTTTCTTGTCCCCTCCCAGGTGAAAGCAAACTGAGGTTTGTCTTCCTCCCTTAGGGGAACCATAAAAGATGTATTCTTAACAGCTGGGGTGGCCATCCAGGGATGGGCAGCAGGTTGTATACTATGGAGGCTATGCTTGGGACAGTAGCAGTCAGTGGTGGTACTACTATTCAGTTTCCTGCAATCAACTTTTAAACACCACTGGCCACCAAGCTTACACAGTGGCCAGACTGGAGAGTTATAAGGGGAGTGAGCATGACTTGTGTCTCTTTTCTAGATCTTTAATTTCTCCAATGATGCCCCATTTGGCAGTGGCCAGAGTGGAGCATTATAAGGGGAGTGAGCATGACTTGTAATGTGTCTCTTTTCTAGATCTTTAATTTCTCCAAC
Source organism: Melopsittacus undulatus (assembly GCF_012275295.1). Taxonomy (NCBI): domain Eukaryota; kingdom Metazoa; phylum Chordata; class Aves; order Psittaciformes; family Psittaculidae; genus Melopsittacus; species Melopsittacus undulatus. Next base: position 42,799,063 of record NC_047530.1, on the reverse strand, counting down.
GATGCCCCATTTGGCAGTGGATACTGAGACAAATGGGTTATTACAGATTGTGGTAGTGCTGGTGCAGTCTGCAAAAGCCTCACGAGCGACTTCTGCCTCTCTGCATCCAGAACTCCACAACCTGCTATTGGGTGGATACCCCTGCTTGCCCGCTGGTATGTCAAATTTTAATGCATTTTCCTTGTGAGGACATAGAGCCACTTCCACAGCTATTTTCCTTTTCTCCCCTAGTAGCCAGAGTTAAGTTCAAGCTAAGGAGATTTTTTCTGCTACACCAGTTATCTCCACTATATTTATAGCTTTCCTTGACAGTTTAATTCCTAAATTCTTTGCCTGCTGTTTATTTGGGTCTTCCTGCACTAATTTGGGTCCCGTATCAATTAACAATCCCAGACTTACCGGCTTTGGCCCCACTGTGTATGTCCACAGGTGGCCTCATCAGCACTGCATCGGCTGGTGTTAACCAAACGGAGAGGGCGGCCCGAGGCCCAAACAGGCAACTAGGTTTTTTAACCCCTTCAGGTCCGTCCGCTAAGGTGCGAAAAGGCTCAAGTCATCGTCGCTGGATATGCAGTCGCCTGTCTGTTTGGGCACCTGACAGTTCCTCCCACCAATTCCACCACTTTCCGGACGTGATCGCTGCGTTGACAGTGCAACCTCGCTTGGGATACCCCTAATACTGATGCCTTTCACCCAGTGTAATTTCTTTCTGAAACCCAAGTCCCTCCCGGTCCGCCTCAGGACGATTCGGGATCCCGGCGGGCAGACCGGAGACGGCCGCGGTTTGTCACCGACCGGCCGGACTCTCCTGCGCTCGCCAGCGCCACCCTCCGGATCGGCCCAGACCATCTCCTGCCTGGGGGTGACTATATTGTGTAATGTCTCCGCCCGAGCAAAAAGGTGCATGGGGAGGTTCTGAGGGGCTTGCCGATTGTGTTTGAATTCTCTCCCTAAGAGACTGAACGAACATCTTCAGGGTGTCTGGTACTCTCTTAGGGACGGGTTTGAGGTGGCTGGGATCTGCCAGAGTGGCCATCAGTACTCGGTGCAGCCCTCTCAGACATCACTTGGGTGCAAGCAGCCCTTTGTACTCCCTCCGGCAGGTCCGACAGCCGATTCACGACCTTCTCCCCTCGCTCCTGGGCGCTACTCCCCCAGCCCAAACACTTCTGGACCCCCAAACCTGCTTGCCACTTGATGGCTTAACAGTGTCCGATCTCTCCCACCCCACCCGTCAGAGGGGCTCTCCACGAAATACGCAGTTTCTGTTTCGTCCGGCAAAACTCCCATTTGCAATTTTCCTCAGCTCTTGTCCCGATCAGGAGCTGCGCGGACCCGTGTTTCTTCCGTGTTTAATGAGAGGTCGCACAGTCTTTTCTTCCAGAATCTCTCCAGACATCCCCGTCCCAATCCTCGGCGTGTGTACCCGCAATCAACTTCCGATTTTGGACAACACTGCGTTTTGGGTTGGGGTTTTTGTTTTTTGTTTGGGTTTTCTGTATTTTTTGTCTGTATTTTTTTGTGTTTTTTTTCGTGTCAGCATATTTTCACTTCTTTGTTCCAGTAAATGCGTTATCTCTCTTTTCAGTTCCTCTTTTAAACAGTCTATCTCCAATTGCCCCTCCAAAATATCCCTTGCTAAACAAACCGCCCTGTGCCAATACCAAGCATGTGCCCAAGATGGCGCAAGCGCTCTCTTCACCACCTCCCCCGCAGCTACAGCTCTGTTCCATTATCTCTTGGGACCGCTACTGCCTCGAACCGCTTCTCCCATTGTACACCTGGGGGAGAAGGGTCGCATCCGTGCCTCCACAATTCCCCTCCGGAAGCCCGTCCACTGTGCCAATTTAAATGTAATAGAACCAATAAATTGAGGCCAAACGAAAATTATTAATAAAGCTCCATTAAAACTCCATCAACATTAACTACAGATTCAGAATGTCATATGGATTCATCACTACACTGCTGATTCTTAAACTTTGTGGCCAGTGATCCAAAATGTGCAATCACTCACCTGAAAGGGAGGGCTTTCAACCTTGAGTTGTTCCTTGGATGGTGTCCTTACCAAGGGGAGAATCCGTTACTGCAGGCCCACTGCTCCAGGGAGAAAGAACCAAATGGCTGCTGGCAGAGCTCGTTTTATACCCTGGTTGAATCCGAGCTGTGGTCAGATATGGTCATGTAGCTTTCATGGGCTTAGGGCCCAAATTCCTGCCCCTGCACCTGCTGACCAACACCATGTGCATGGGACAAACAATGTGCAGGAGGAAGCCTTCATAGGCTTTTGTCTGTGGGGGAAGCTTTTGTCAGGGCTTTTGGCGTGGTGGGTGGACCTGCCACAGTACTCCTGCACAGCAGTATTGTTTGGAGTTACCTTATATGACAGTAATGTTACAGAACTACTCCAAAATCTTCCACACAGATGGATAGTTTATGTGTATATGAAGGTATGATGTTTCCTTTCATTGTATACTGACAGCAACCCATATGATTATGCATTATGATTATTCAGTACCTCAAAGCTGTTATCAGCCATTGCAGTTTACCCCAAATCGTTGCTTTCTGGTCTCTTGCCTGTAATTTTGTTTTCTCCAAACAGTAAATGCAGCCGAACTAATCTGTGGTGGATTTTTTATTTTTCGGCAGAGGTACTGAGTTATTTAAAACAATAAATAAAGCCCTGAATCATAAAATTAAATAGAATGCAAAATGAAAAAAAAAAAAGAAGGCTAAAAGTTTAATTTACAAACAAGGTGAATTTGAAAGTTTTAGGGCAATATTTCTGTTTACAGTCTTCAGATATATGCATTTTCCTCTCTTGGTGAGCATTTTGAAGGACATCCAAGGAAATGCTACTTTAGCATTCTCTATGCTAGAATCCTGAGCAATTGAGCTGTGAACCCATCACTTCTCAGTGGACTGGTTTCCAAATGGGAAAATTGCTTTGAATCACAATCCAGCCAATGTCAGGGATGGGGATGTGAATTGCCTCCTATCCTACTGCTATTAAACAATCTATAATGTAGGTTATATTGTTTGCAGGAACTGCGTATTTGCACATGTAAACTTCCTTGTCACTTGTTCACACTGTTGAAATATAAATCTCATTGCTAGTGGATAAACTTTTGCTGAGTTAGAAAATGGACTTCTTTCCTATTTTAAAATGGAATCAGTACTCTAGCAGTGTCTATGAAACAAGATGGTGCAAATTCAGTCTCCAGGTTAGGGAACATCTACAGTGCTATGTGAAGAGGCTTGTATGGTATAGCAGAGAAATGGAAGATCTATATAATCGTTGGTTCCTATATGTTTTTTCCCTAAGCATCTGTTACTGGAAACTACTGAAAAATAATTCAGGACAAGAAGAACCTTTGGTTTGACCCTGTTCTTGTCTTCATATCTTATCTGCTGTATGCTGTTAAATAACCATCTTAGTAAGGAGTGTTTGGAACAGCAGAGCTCATTTATTTTGTCCCACTACAGGAGTGCTGACAAAATGGCTGTCTTGTCCTCATAAATTAGATACAGAGACCAAAGTACTCTTCGAGAGAAGAAAAATACTGCAGCAGATTGACTGTGTCTCAAAAAGTTACTGTAAAGGACCTAGACTGCTATGTGTACAAAAGCATGTTGTTGGTGTCCAGTACTGCTAGTGTAATATATATCACTGGGAATCAGAGAAAATAAAATTATTAATCTTCTTGAAATATAAGTTATTAAAATACTTCTTTCCTTGCCAATTAACCTTTAGACATTTCTGATGCTGAAAGTGAAAATAAAGATTTCTGAGAATATTCATTCTAGTATGCAGTATAACAGATCTATGAATGTTAGGTGTGGGAATTGTATGAGGTTTTGAATTAACTTAAAAGCATGGTCTGATGTAGCCTGAATTAATGAAAATGAAAGAGGAAGCTTTTTCATACACAAAAGCTTGTATACTTTTCACTTGAGGAACTAATTACTTTCCAGCTTCCAAAACCATCTCTCTTGCACATATTTCTACCTACAGGATTAAGGAATGAGTCAACACTTTACTTCAGCCACTTTCAGATACTGTAGAATTTCTATAGATAGATATTTTTTTTCTCACATGTATTCTAGATAAAATTACTAAGAAAGCATCTAAACCTTCAAAATCTGGACCTGATGTGCATATAAGGTCACTGGATATTTTGAGTAGGAAAACATTAATCCACTAAAAATAATGGTCATTTATTAAAATTTGCCTTCAGTGAGCACTCACAAAGTTGCTGTGGTTAGGGCAGCTACATGGGAAGAGTGCTCATCTTCACTTTGATCAGTGCTACTCTCCCTTAGTCATACCCTCCCTGGATTTCCAAAAGGACCTTGCTCATGGGAAGCAACCTTAGGACTAGCAGTGTGTGTTTTCATGTCAACTATGTAAGCTTTTCCATCCCTCTTATAATCTTCTATTCTCCTGTTACTCAGCAAAGTATTGTAAGGTTCAGGTTACTCTTGCAGAGACTCAGGAACTCATGACCTCTTTTACATTCTGATGTTCAGAATCTTCCTTCCTATTATTTAATCTCAGTAGTAGCATTCAGCAGTTGTCACAGGCTTGCCTCTTTCGCTGGTGTTTGCACCCATACACTACCCTAGTGTATCTTTAAAAAACAAATTCTAGAAGCTGCTTTTCAGACTCATTAGGTTTTTAACTTCTCCAGAATTTTTATCCATTTGAAACTCACATTCTGAGTTTCAGACTCACAGAGTCCTAATCTTAATCCTGTCTACTAAGCTTTCAGTTCATTGAAATGGTCCTGTTCTCAATAAATACACAAACAAGCAATTCTTATTTACTTAAAAAAATCAAGCTTCTTTTAGTACTTGTTCTATCCCTTCTCAGAGCTCTTTGACTTCATTCTACTGATTCTTCTTCTAAATTCTTTATATAATTTAAACAAGAAAAATCAATATCTTGCATCGTATTTATCTGGCAAATTCTTTGCTTTCATTGCATACCTGCTATAACATATCAGTACTTACCTACAATTAAACTATGCTTTAAATGAAAAAAGTATTCTTTGGAATTGAAACTGGGGATCAACTGTACTTGTTAAACTTGAAAGAATTTGTGCATGCTATAGTAGTAAAGCAAACCATCATTAATAAAATTGTTCCTGAAGAATATCAGATTTGTATTTCATTTCTTTGTATTAATGAGCAAGTCTCCATTTACAGTTGCATTTAAGTAATTAAAGGACATTTAAATCTTTGCTTTATATTGTAATGCATACTTGTTTGATTGTAGTAAATTCGGTAAGTTGCACTGATTTTTACTAACCAAGCTTTCTTAGGAGTTTTATCAGCTGATCAATTCATTTGCCATGTTTCTGAGAAGTACAGTGGGCTCACTGTTCTCACTTCCTTATTTATTTTATTTTAAGTTGAGATACTTGAATTGAAGATACGTTCTCCTTTCTCCATATGAGGTGAAAGTTTTGGAACAGATCAAGAAGGAAGCAATGTCCCTATTGGGAAACTAAAAATACACATTTTTAAGCATTAAAAATGTAGTTTATCTTGCATTAAGCATTTCAGTGAGCTTTTACCCAATATTAGGTAGTAATAAAAAAAAGGACAGAGCCCAGACTGTGACATACATAGCACAGACTTATTTTATAGTCCCTTTTTTCCCAGCTTTCTGATTATTGAGTGATTTTTGTATCTGTGTATTATTGTTTGGTTGGTTGGGGTTTTTTTTTGTTTTCCAGGTGAGTGTTGTTCCCCTTCATTTATCCCAGCCTTGATACTTACCTGCTTAGTACCAGATGTTCTCATCCAACTTTAGTGTTTGGAGGCCAACAAATAACGCTTTGACTACTATGATGTGTTGGGGATCTTTTTAGCATAGTTGTTCATAGGTCAGATGAAGAAAGCAACAGAGAATGTATGGAGTGTGGCTAACTTAGAGCTTTACAGCACAGAAAGGTTGACTGTGAATAGTGGGTAAAGGTCTTGGAACTGATATGTTTTGTAGGAGAATCAAGTGGAGGGAGACAAATAGGGAAAAAAGCTGAGCTTTGCTCTGAAGTTTTTCAGCAAGCAGAAATCTGTTTTCTGTGAAACAAGGGGGTTATTTTCTACAGGAAGAGAGAAATCAAAGACATGTCCTTTCTAACTCTTCAATGGAAGAGGGGTATCATGTTGTGCGTTTTCCTCCTGGAGAGATTCCTCCAGAGAGACAGTGTTCAAGGACTGTAGATCCTCTCACTGGCTCCATATCCAGGTGTGTACACACATACATGCACCCACTGTCAGTAAGATTTGTAGCTTGCCAGTCTGAGGTACATTTTGCTTATTCTCTGTTTCTTATCTTCATCTCCTCTCTTCTCAAAAAGACTGTGGAATAAGTATTCGAGTACCTAAAGGTGGCCTACAAGAAAGCTGGAGAAGGACTTTTTACAAGTGCATGTAGTGACAGTTCAAACAGGAATGGCTTCAAGCTCAAAGAGAGTAAATTTAGATTAGATACTAGGAGGCAATTCTTCACTGTGAGAGTGGTGAGGCCCTGGGACAGGTTGCCAAGAGAAGCTGTGGCTTGCCCCATCCCTGGCAGTGGTCAAGGCCAGGTTGGATGGAGCTTGGAGCAACCTGCTGTAGTGGAAGGTGGCCCTGCCTGTGGCAGGGGCGTTGGAACTAGATGATTTTTAAAGTCCCTTCCAACTCTAACCTAATGATTTTCAAAACTTGACTTGACAAAGCTCTGAGAAACTCAGATCGGTATCAGTTAGTCCTGATTTCAACAGAGTTGGACTTGATGACCTCCAGAGAACCCTTCCAACTTAAATTATTCTACATTTCTATCTCTGAGATGTGTTTCTTTTGTCTGAAATGAAACACGTCACTCTAGTGTATGATTCTGCATGATATAGCAGGATCAGCTGCTACCTTCTCCTGCAGTATTCTTTTGTGAGAACTGATTTTTATTTTTGATCATGAGGACAAGCAGGAATAGTTGTCTTGCAACAAAGACAAGTAATTAAGTGTCTTTGGTGCAAGAGATCAGCTTCAACTACTGTTCACTGCCTGTTCAAAATAAAAGGAGCACTGAGCAATACAGAAAGAATCTGACCAGACACATAACTCATCCTTAGATCATTTCAATTTCACCTATTCATCTTTGTGTATTACTGTTCCCTGTTCTTGGGGCACTTGGTTCATTGTGACATTGGTTTTCATTCATTTAGCAATAAAAGGCTTTTGCGTACATTTTTAAGATACAAGTTCATTATATACAAGAGATAGTAATTGAACAACCTTTCATCAGCAGTCACAGAAGGAAAAGGGTGCCTGTGTCGTTTTAAGGATGGCAATAGTATTATAAGTGCAGTTGTCTTAGTGAGGAGTGGGACTGATACTCAGAGTTGGAACTTGTCTTCCTGTATAAAGACAGTGAGAGTTTTAAAACTAAGTTTAATGGATATGGAGTTAATCCACGATGAAGATTTTTGCTTCTCAGGTGAAATCTTCGCTGAAAACTTGCAGCCGTTCTGTTCTAACATAGTGCGTGCCTAATATAGTGCAGTGCTGACCCATGCTGCCATCTAGTGCCTATGGGGGACAGCAGAGGGCTACTCGGGGTGATTTTTTGTGGATGCTGAAAGAATAGTAATTCTTGCTCTACACTAGTATGAGGGCTTTCTTATTGCCTCAGTTTTAACCTTGCAATTTACCTTATGGAAACTTGCCTTTTATTAGGACAGAAACCTGTCAGGAATGAGTACAAATGTGCATGGGAGGGTGTCGGGGAAAAGGGACAGGTGTTGGGGGGAGAGGAAAACAAGTGATAAACAAGCCTGCAGGCAGTAACCAGACAAAAAAAAAGGAAAAGAAAAAAGCCTTGATTACAGTTGCAGCTATCTTGCTGCTCAGAGAATCAGAACAAGTGCAGTGGAGTGGCTGTGTGGACCAGAATAAATACAGCAACGGATGTAAGTGGAGAGCATTATGACCTTGAGGGGAACAGGAAAAACATGTAGACAAGAGAGTAGTGTTTATGTGCTCACAGAAGGGTTTGTGATTTAGATGGCAGGTTAATATTGGCTAAATAATACAAACAATGAATATTTTCCAATTAGTGCTTTAATAAATACGTATGCAATGTATGTATACATTGATACAACTAAAATTAACCAAGACTAGCTTCACATCAACTAGCCTCCTATATGCAAAATGACTAGATTTCCCAAGACAGTCAAAGATCTCAACCACAGCAAAAACTTACACACATGACAGACCATTCAAAATAACTGCATAGTGCATAGTAAAAGTCTCCCAAAGCATGCTGCATATGGAATCATAGAATCATAGAATAGTTAGTTAGGGTTCAAAAGGACCTTAAGATCATCTAGTTCCATCCCCCCTGCAATGGGCAGGGACATCAATGTAAACGTATTGTGACTTATTATACTTAATTACAATAAATATAAGAAAAAGACTTTGAATTCTGATGACAAAATACAAACATGATTTATGATTACTTTTCCCTTCCTCAAAAAAACAACCAGAACAGCCCACAGCAAAAAGAACATTCAAAAGAAAATCCCTGTGCATTTACATATAAGTTATCTTCTGAAATATAAAAGGACTTTTATTCTTCCCCATAATTAAGAGTATAGTTTTGATAAAGTAATCTTTCAACATCCACACACCTGTAAAATCCCTCTTGGCAATTTATTGTTAATTAAAAGTACTACTTACACATGAGCAGTGGTTTCTATGAGCTGTCCTTACTTATAAAAGTGAAGAACAATATTGATTTTTAATTGTTTTTTTCTTCTAAAGTTGCAGAATTAAAACTATGCCTTTATATTTAGCCACTTAGAAATATACTTGTAATTGCTTCTTTTACTGAAACTAAAATAATATGCAGACAAAGAAACATATGGCACCCTACACAGTTTCAGAATATTCAAACATTTGTTATTTCCCTCCACTGACAGGCAACAGACAGGCACATGCACACCATAAGTAGATTTGTCTAAAGTGAAAATTAAAGTTCTCAGGCAATGTGGAAAAGACCTATATTAGAAAAGCCAGTATTTTTCTCAGACTATAATTACACAGTGCCAAAAAAATGTATAACTGTCAATCATTCCATTAGATAAGACTTTAAAATACCAGTTTGAGGTTATAAATTTAGAACATATTCCTTCAAATAAGCAAAAGACTATGCTTCAATTTTGCCTTAGTGATGTAAAATATTTGGGTCTACCAAACTCAAATGGATTTCAGATGGACAAAAAAATGTACCTACTGAGCTATAAACATTGTACAAAGTTTAGCAGCATTCACAGAGAAATTAAAGAACCACTGTGATGGTGGTTGAGAAACTTCCTTCTTCACATGTCCTGGGAATATATCAACAAATAACTGCATATTTAATATAATTTTCTTACTTAAGGAGGATGCCATGTATTGTGTATCTGCTTTTTGTGTTGTAGAAATGCAATGTTGTAGAAAAGCTGTTAGCATGCAAGGATTCGACTTTCCTTTTTTGTCTTCTGAGGCTGTGTTGGTGTTAATAGCCTTGATATAGCTGATCAGATGCATAACAGCCTGGAAAAAACAGGCTGCAAAATAGCACATATTCAGGACTGCTCTTTGTGTGAAAGGTGTTGGTTACAGAGACAGTTACAGTTTCTGAGACCACCTGAGATTCGTTATTGTTCTTCCTTTTATCCTTGTTCCACAGAAGAGAACCTCTGTCGGTTGTGAGCTAACCAGAATTATCAGGGAATAACACAACTGTTTTGAGAACTACCTGAATGCCAAGCCATGTCTAGCTCTGACAAATTTTATTTGTTTTGGAAACAATTCCGATTACCTTCTGCATTTATCTTACCAGAAAATAACAATCCAAACAAAATCTCCTAACTGCTGCGCCAGTATTACTTAAGTTACTTTTCAGGGAGGTGTTGGCACCAGTCACTTCTTAAAAGCCAGGGTAGCAATCAAATCTCCTTGACTTTGCTCCTACCAACTGTTAGCATTCAAAATAATCAGCTGAACCATACATATCTTTAGCTTTTCATGTTGAACAATATTGTCATTAGAGTCTTGGCAATGAATTTGTAATTAGCAAAGAGTTTTAACAGAAATAAGGAAAGGTCATGTGAATAATTTGCTCATAATCTGTGTTAGAACAATCAAAAGGTAAAGATGGCATCACAATGATGACAAATTAGCTATGTAGCATGCATTTTAGATGGGAATGTGATTCTCAATAGCACAAGTAGTTACAAAAAAAAAAAAAAAGGAACATAAAATGAAGATGCAGTTTTAGTGAAGTTTTAAAAATTGACTGCTACTACTCAACGGGAATGAAGGTGCCAGAATCTGCCTGGAGCTAGTATCCTAAACAGCTGTATTTTATTTTTTTTTTTTTTTATTATTAATTAAATGCTTCTGTGCCTTTCTGTTCACATTAATTGCAGTTCTATGGACTGCTGAAGATACTATACAAAACAGAGTGAATAAAGCTTGAAAACTTATATTCCTCAGAGACACGTTCTCTCTAGATCCAATACTGAGGTCACTGCAATGGCATTTGGAATTTGGCCACAGTTTTGAGAAGTTGTTTTGCTCTCATTTTGAGGGTTTGTGTAGCTCAGGCAGAGTGCAGACAGTCTTCAGGTTCCTGATCCAAGGTTACAGAGTTCACTGGAACTTGTCTCATTTGTGGGAGCTAGTGCTTGTGCTTCTCTTTAGACTTTTATATTACTGTCATAAGAGAGCAAGTAATAGAGTCCAAGTAGTCTACCTTGGATGATGACTGCCAGAGAACTTCTCCTGCCTCCAAGATACTGTGTAAGACATTGTTGCCCTGACTCTCTTGATACTGGGTACCCATGTTTCTCCATTCTGTCATGTCTCACGTTTTCTGACAGGATTCTCAGGTAGCATTGTGCAGTCCCATTTGACATACTGTTGCTTTCAAAGATGCCAAGGTAATGCTGAACAGATCAGGTTTGCATATATCACTCATAATATAGATATTCTTGAAGCTCGTGGTATCCCCATTCTTGGTCATTATTCCAGGTACTCCAGAAATTCACTGTTGAAGGCATGGAATAGACAATTTTATATAGTTTTCCATGCTGTGTGGTTTCTTGATTCATTTTTAATCAATCTGAAAAGACCACTGTTGATGTGTACACCTCTAGCTTATTTCTTTTAGTCTCACTGGGCAGCAGATACTGAATGTTTTGGACTAAGCTTGGACAAACACTGAGAAGAAATAGTAATTTTATTCTTCAGAACAGTTGTGGGTTTTTTTTGGGGGGGATTGGCTTTTTGGTTGTTTTGGGTTTTTTTTCCATGCATTTACATCTCCATCTGTTCTGCTTGTTTTGTTGTGTGTTTTTTTTTTCTGTCCAGAAATCATTCTACTAGCAAGAATATATTGAAGCAGCAAATTTTACTTGTATTGCAAAAAGCTTACAGCCTTTCAAACTGCACTTGTATGCATGCCTAGACTCTCAGGAGTCAAATGTATGTCTTCTGCTGTATGTCTTGCAGTACAACTGGTCTGGGGCCTATTTGGGATTCTCGTGGCACTACTTGAATTTTAGCAGTTGTTCTAACCCACATAGGGAGCAGATACATCTTTAACCAAGGAATTTAAATGTATAATTCTTCCAACTAATTGCTCATGAATGAGTTACAGATCAAGAATAATTCACAAACCTTATTCCACAGATAATGATAAATTCTAGAAAATTGCAGTCAGATCACATATAATTTCTGAATGGAAAAAAGAACTGAAAGAAATCAGTGAAGCAATTTGTTATGATTACCTTTTCCAGTTTCTAACACATCTGAAATCTGTTATTGCATGTTATAGTCAACATTCAGATACATCTACAGTAAAGACTGCATCCAGTATTCAAAAGATGTCTTTAGTAATGGTTGCATTTAATATCCATATCTTATACTGCTGGAGCACTTCATACAGCACAGAAAACTGGTCCTTGCCTAGTGAATATAACTGCTTAATTTTTCTGCTTCTTAAAGTACCTGCACTGGCAAAGAAGCAAGATAATGATCTGGTCTCTATGATGGAAAGCCCACTGTCTCATCTCACTGCAGCATTGTTTCTAAATAAAATGGCTTTCAGGAAAACTAGCAAAAAGTTTACAGACCAATTTCAAACACCGCACTAAGCTGAAGTAAGACTCCTTTTCTTTCTGAAAGTTCCCAATGAACAGATACCTTTTGAAATCCACGGTCATCTCACAGACCTTTGCATAGTAAGACATTTTTCACACAAGACGTCTGGCTATTTGGATACAATTCAAAAAGAAGCTTATGCTTCAAAGAGCAGGAAAGCTGACTTAAGCTTTAGAGTAAATACCAGAATCTCTTATCTTTCCATATTTGTCATATGTTCTAATCCTTGCAAGAGTGGCCTCTGCAATAGTAGGAAAAAATTCTTAAGATTGGCTTGACAGACTAACAAAGGCATTATACATAAATGCTGGTTAGGGAACAATTATGGGGGTTTTAAGCTTTAGAAATTATAAATGCTCATTTATATTAAAATGTTCATGAATTTCCAGTGGGAATGTTTTATGACACATAAAAGACCCACTTCTGAGGACTGATTTATTCTCTAGCATGCATGAAGAAGAAAGTCCCCCCTGGGTACTACCAGCACAAGGACAGAGAATTCCTGAGTCCAAAAAAGAAATGTAGTGGGATTTTTTTGTATTAGATAGGTTTTTTTGGAAAAACCTTTACATAATGGATGAATAACTCTATAAACAGACTGATCCTCCTTCTAAATTTTGTCTTGCCAAAGAAATGGGCCAGTGGCAATTCTCTGAATGCAGTACTAGGGAGATATTTCATATTAATTCTTAAGTTTGGCTGTAGGTGTGATGGCTTATACCCTGTGATTAAACTCTAGCATTTTTTTTTATTTCTTATTACCTGAATTACTTTAGTTTCCACATGAAATGAGTATTACTTTAAAACAGGCTTGTGTTTTCCTTATATAATATATAATTTATTTTAAAGGAAACATTTGAAAGTGATCAGTTTAGGAAATTCCTCCCTTGAAAAAACACATCTTAAAATATCAGTTGTACAAGCTCCATCTGATGCCTATGCTAATTCCATATCAGAACACTTTCCATACATGTTGCTGGTTCATAAATAACTGCTGCTTTTATACAGCATAACTAAATATAACTCCTTGAGGTATCCTCCAGACAGACATCTCTAACTTAACATCTTCCCTCTAAATCATAGAATTGTGCTGCCTTGAAGCTGACCTGCCGAGTCAGCTGAGAAGCTCTGGGAAATTCATGAACCCTGTGAAAAGGCAAGGTGTCTATTCCCTGTTCCCATCATTATCCCGACTTGCTTTTGCCTTTCTCTATGAGTAAAGAGTATGCAGACAATTTAGACAGTGAAGAACTGAGTCAGACGTAGAAATTAATTGAAGTAAACGTACCTTCTGTGTTACCATACTTATGTATTTAGTTACGTTTAGGGAAGTTTTACTAATGCAAGAATATTTAGATAAATTTCATCCTGGTCATAGCAGATGTAATAGCGTACTAACAACTTATATTAAATATATGTTGTACATACTTTTTTTATGTGTGAGGATATACAGAGTGGCAACAGAAACTACTGAAAAGAAATACAGGAAGGATGGTAGAGCTGTCCTCTTTTTCTGCACATTAATAATCATCAGTCATTTAACAATTACTACTAATATTTTTCTAGCAATTTTTTCTTTTTTTTGTTTTTCTTTCCTTTTTTTTTCTAGGTTTCTACTTGCAGTTGTGTAGAAATACATCTTATAATGTTTTCATAAGTAACATCTCACTAATATACCACAAAGAGGTGCTCTATACCCACAGCAGCTATTGAGAGCAGCTCTACCAAGAACAGCTCAGACTGCTGTAAGCTCACCTCAGGGTAGTCAGGGTAGGGGATTCTGATTTTAGTAAGTAATATCTTTTTTATAAAAAACCCAAAAAAACAAAAATACCACCCCCAAACCCACCAACCCTTATTTCTCATGGCGGTCACTGTGATAAAACTTGCGTCCAGCAGTCAGAACTTAAAATAATGAGATTCATAGCTGTCCCCACATTAACAAATCAGGTGAGATTTATTCCATGGAGTAGATTCAGGCAGAATACCTGGCTATCCATCATCTCATTTTTCATAAATAATCTATTCAGTTGAATATAATGTCTTTTTCCCTGCAGTAATAACTATGTAACAAGTGAATTGTTTGGCACTATTTTACAGAGGTCTCTGACCTGACAACTGTGGTGCATGTGTTTAAAATTCCATTTTTGTGAATTATTCTGTTGACTACATCTGGTTTATTTGCACAAGTAAAGATGAGCATATGTACAAGTCTTCACACAATCAGACTGAAGAAATCAATTTCCCTTGAGAACTAATTTTTAAATCTTCCTTTAATCCAATTGAAATTAGTTTTGTTATCCCAGATTAGTTTTAACAATTTTTCCGAATCCCAGCATTGTTCTGATTGTCAGAGAGGACAAGTGTGACTGAGGCACAGAACTCTGAACTCCTCATTATTCCTCGTCTACATTACTTCATACTAAAACAGACAGGAATGAAACTTGATTGCAGTCTCTGCAAGAAGTATATGGCTTTGACCTATTCAATCAAAAGAAGATTAACCTGCTGTAATGGCATCATCTGGAGGGTCTTCATGTAGGTCTACAATTACATGGAAGGACAGTGGAGGTGAAAAAATCTGAAATTATGATACTTCTTGAAACCTGTACCTATACATACCACCAAAGAAGGATTTTTTCCTTTCTGAGTTTAGGAAATCTGGATCTGAAGAGAGATGAAAGTTTTTAGTTCAGTAAGAAACACTACTTGAACAGTCCAATTTTCAGTCTTCATTTATTTCTGAATATAATTTAGAAAGCAGTGTACATAATACATTGTATGTCACATTCTAAGCCTAGTTCATTTTGTCTTATATAGTCTAAACTCTATTTCTTTATTGGCTTGATAACAGTTCTCCCTAAAAACTTCATTACTTATGAAGAGATATGTTTCATTTTGAAGATGCCTGAATTTGAGCTTCAGAATTTGGCCCTGCACTTGTATTCCAATGTGAAAATATTGTATGTTTTGGAGCATTTCAATTTGAAAGATTTTGGTGGTGATTTGCATTATGGTTCCATATTATTTATAGTGTAAAGAATCAGTTCTGTATTTTGAAAGTGTACTGTCTGCAGTAATCAATATTTATAAATGTTTAAGAAAGAAAAAAGAAAAAACTTCCAAAATGGTGTTCCTGCCAATATGATCTATATTTAATAAATGACTTTTCAAGAAGTTTTGATTTTTTACTTCAGCAGGCTCTGCCCATCTATAATTGAAACATCACTTGTGCTTATCAAGGACTGCATGGTGCTATAATTGTTTTTAGAGCTATACAGCACTGAAACACACAATTTGCTTTGGGACTGCTAGATAAGTAGGTAATTCAATTTGAATTCTTGAATCTAAAATATACAGTTACTGTACAGGTTTCCAACTAAACACAGGATTGATGTAGCACAAATTTTTAAAGAGAAAGAACTGGAAGATTAACGATATTGAAACAAATTTTGTAATTGAAATGAAGATACACATTAACCTTAGACATAGTTTTCAGACTGCACATACGCCTCAAATATGTGCATGATTATGCTGTGCTAGTGTTTTTGCCTTGTTACCCTCATCAGGTCTTGTTTTAAGTGCTTATTAAGTATTTTTTTCCATTATCTTTTATGTCTAGATGCTCACTAATTGGAGGTTCTTTAAAAGCTGTGCTGAATGCTGTCTGACTATAGAAAGCTTCGGCTGCTGTCAGGAATACTGCATTGCCTGAAGTTGCGTTAAGCATAGCCTCATCAGCATTCAGCACCACCACCATAGCGTAAAGTCTAGAAGTAGTGGGAAAAATACCTACTGAAACATAAGTAGAGGAGATGAAAAGAGGCCAGTGAGCAGAAAGAAAAGCTCCTTATGTCTGTTCTGATGCTTCTTTTTTTAATGGATCCCCCTCCCAAGCAATATTGCGAGTGGCAGGTGATGTGTTCTGCAAATAGATCAGCAATGTCACTTGTAAAATTGCACTTTTTAGCATTCAGGTGTTATAGCCAGCCAGCTGGTAGCCAGGCTTTACCCAAGGCTGTATTATAGAAAGAGAGTATATGTTAGATCATCTAGCAGCAATTACACTAAAACACCTCTGGCTTGAGCCAGAATCACTGTTACTGTTGCTTCCTGCAGTGAATTCTGTCACTATCATATTTGCTTTATTTTTCACTCCCAGGTGTCAGATATATTTGGCTAGAATTATTTTGCTGGGTTGAGTTTGTTCTACAGTTTATCCAGAACTGATCGTTAGCTCTCCAGCAGTTCTCAAGCACTGACATCTCAGTGAAAAATTGGAAAGATATATATCTCAGATTATATTTTGAAAGGTATTGCAAAATGCATTAAATAAATGATAAGATATCCATTGTTAGACCTGCTCTAGTCATGGTTGTAATATTTTTCTTCTTTCCATTTTACCTTTCGCCATAATAATCACTGCATCACATTGTACATGCAGTGAACCCCCCTGCGATGTATGATGAAGAGAACACATAAATTGATTTATGATACTGTACTGTGGAAAGCTCAGGTGCAGTCATAAAACCTTGCTAGTTTCAGAAGTCTCTAGAAAGAAAGAAAGGAAGAAAGGAAGGAATAAAAAAAAACAAAGAAAGAATAGAAAGGAAGAAAAACAGAATATTCCCCTTCTGACATGTAAAAAGTATAACAAAAATTTGTATGCACAGACAGTGCAATGGAAAATTCAGTTTTAATGTGCAGTGTGTATAATTCTTGCTCATCACATTAATTACCTAAGGCATTTGCATGCCACTGCTACTGCCAGTTTTTGTTATTACCAGTATAATTCTGTGTGTTTTAGGTATTAATGCTCTGTTGTAGCTTACAGTTTGTAGGGCATAATGAATTATTTTTCACTGGCTTTCTGAAGAACTGAGAGATGCTGGGAGGAAAACCTACTCTTCTTCCATGAGGACTTTCCCATGGTGTCTTTAAAGGCCTTCAAGAGCTGGGGAACAGAGCTGTTGTCTTGTGGTGCAATGGCTGAAGCACAGACGACATTGTTACAGGTTGACTATGTGCACAGGTTAGATGGTGGTGTGAAGGCTTTCAGCTGCAGCAGAGAGACTAAAGAAAAGCAGGATGAAAGATCTTTGTTAAGAAAAGTGGGGAAAAGGGACAATACCAAAATTCATATAAAATGGAGAAAGAAATTCAGAGTCATGTAGGCCTTTTGCTCTCTAGCCTCTCCCTTGTCCTTTAGGCCAAATCCCTGTCTTGTTTTCCTAGCTATAATGGTATCTCTGCTCTTGCTGGCAGAGTGCTGAAAGCTCCTTTGCTCCTACCCACGTCTTCATTCCATCAGGGGCTGACACTGCTTAGAAAGCAGAGATCAACCTCATTGATCCAGACAAACTGCCTTTCATATCTGTAAAAAAAGCATATTAGTATTCTCTGATTCTCTTTCTGTCAGCAGGTGTAAAATGCTATAAGGATCTACAGGTCAGCTCCTCATTAGGGAAAGCGTGATTGCCTACAGTCTTCTAAAAAAGAAAACAAAGGAAGTACCCACAGTATTCCAGGAGAATGAATTAAAAGATTTTTCTGGTAGTTCACTGAAGTCTTTGAAGAGTTGATTCAGCTCTAGCAACAGTGATAAAGCCTTATTCCCAGGGAAAGATCAAGGCTTATGCTGGAGCTCAGTGATTTTTGTGAATTTCTACTCTCATTTAAATAACTAATGCAAATAGACATAGTTTTTCTATTTTGAATTCTTCCCTATCCTTTCACTATCAAAGTATAAATTTTAGTCTTGGCTCAGGCTCTAGCCATTTGCACTTCGAAGAATTAAATGACCAGTCATCATGCTGTGAAACTTTCTATTGGAAACATCCAGAAAACTTTTCCTTCCCCTTTCACCTTCAGTAATGATTTTTCGCATCTGTATCAGAACCAGGAACTGGTTTTTTTAATAAGCAATGGTCAATACTAGAAACAAGTTTCTTTCTGGTCTGTGCTTATTTCACCCATCTCAATGGCTCTTTATTGGTAGGATAGAAGAGTACACATACTGAAGTGTTAACAAAGCCAAGATTAAAAAATGTTTGGGGGTTGGGGGGGGAAATTCAGTTTTACTTTAAACTGCAAAAATGTAAACAATTTAGTGACTATTGAAAAATGAATGTCCTTTGCTCATGTTTCATGTGTCATGTTTTATTATTTTTTTTAATCAAGTAAAATACACCAACCAACCAACTAACTAGCAGAACATGGTTGCCCCAGGTCGATATTTCAATACCTAGCTTACATTGAAATATTTACCTTTTCGCTTTCTGCAGAAATTTACACATAATTATTTTAAAAATAGTTTAGGTATGGAATAGAAAAGAATAGGACTAAAGACTGTAAATTCATAAAGCTTTAGAGCTGATATTTTGAGTTTAGCATAGTTTTAATGACAGATGGATTGAACATGACTTTTGTTATGTAGAGTCTTATATGGAGGGGACAACTACACATGTGAAGTATCTACAAGTCAGTTGGAATCTATGAGGCGCTGATGTAAGAATGCAATTTCAGTATAGGAGCCATGTGCAATGAGAGCTCTTCTGATTAAAAGCAGATAAAAATCAAATCTAAATCAGATTCACACAGAAACTGGGTTTTACTTACTGATAACAGTAATTCTTTGATCAGCAATGACATATTCTTTCTTATGAGGTTATTCACTGATTGGTTGAATGATACAAGAAGATTGTTCCCTTAACCAAACCAAGTGCTGCTTTTTAACTCTATTACATTAAGCAATTCATTTCTACTGAACCAAGATCCATTAGAGAAAATTATTAAATCTACATGCATCATTTGATACAACAGAAATGAAATTCCAGCAGTAAATCACTTTCTTAGGAGCACTGTTTCTCCAGTGCGCCTCAGTGTTTGCTTTCATTAAGTGTTTGGCTTCTCTCTGCCTATATGCTTTTTTAACAGTAAACTACAATCATCCTATGACAATGTCTTAAACTCGTGTAGCTTTTCCTGTGAATTTAAAAATATGCTTATTATTAAATTTAGCAAGATGTGGCCTGCTAAATAACTGAAGATGGTGAACACATTTTTCCTTTCACCAGTGTGTGAATCTAACTAGATATTGATATCACTTACGAAAAATTCCTTTAACAATTCTGAGCAAACAGAGGGGATGGGATTGATAATATGTCCTTTATGATGCCTTTCCAGTTTGAGTCAGTACACTTGAAATGGGATTGGTCTCTTTACAGCAGTTTTCAGAGAGTTTTCATCTAGCTCAAATAGACAAGTGTCATTCAGTCTGATTTCAAGTTATTGATATCAATATTAGAGCTGACTACTACCACTCTTTGGATCCTCCAGGACTACAATGAACTTAAGACTATTCCTTCCTGAATATATTAACCAGCAATGCTGGTAGGAAAGGAAAACTGACGCTGGAGTCCAATCCGTTATGATGAAACTTTATTACAGTGTGAAAGATGGGCCTAAAAAATACTTTCTTTACAGGCCAACAAAGTATGAGTTTCTACATGAATTTTCTATTCTGTTTTTGTTTTATTTTGTTTTGTTTTTTACACTTATCAATAATGCACTTTAGTATCTTCCAGGAAAGTACTAAACAATAGGATTAACATCTGTTACTTGGTAAAAATAATATTCCTACCTTTTGCTTCTGAGTTTGTTTTTTTTCAAACAAAATTGTACAATAGATTCAGTATCTCTTTAAAAATGGCAATTTTAATTTTTTTTTGTGTATTAGTAGTTATTTTTTTCTTGTGTATTAGTAACTTCACCCACTTCAACTTGCAGTCCTAAGCAAAAGAAAAAAAGAAATCACATAGTCGTGTGCCAGCTGCTAGGACCTGAAACACCATTTCAGCATTCAGCATAAAATACCATCTATTTGCAGTTAATTTGAACTTAGAATGTGATATGAGTGAATCAGCAACACCTTTATAAATCAAAGTAGTGAGGCAACCAGTTTTTGAATGTTGCTAAGCATTCAAAGAATTACAATGAGTTCTAAAATTAATAAAAAAATCCCAACTTTTTTCAATTATTGCAAATGAATGGAGGTGAAAGGAAGGAGAAAGAGTCTAAATTCCAGAAAATATTTACTTTAAACTCTGGAGGGCTTGGGTTTTTTTTTATGTCAGTGCAGCCTATGTGGTTTTTAAGGCTTCCTTCTGTTTTACATTCTTTTTCCTTTCCCCAACAAGGGAATTCTGTGGAATACCTAAAACACCTAAGGCAGATTATTTCTCATTCTTACATATTCTTACCATTTATGAGTATACTGGGAAGTATCAGAGAGTAGATATTCAGGATGCCTGGAACCAGTGTAAATAGGGGCAGAGTGTGCCTCTGCTGAATGCAGAGATCCAGAGGAGAAATCTCTAAACTGATAGTGAATGACTGGCAGTAAGTGCCAGGAACAGTATAACTGCAGTGGGGTAAAGCTTCAGATGAGTCAGTTTGCTTTTTGGAAGGGTCACTTAAATGCTGTGGAGTGTACAGCAACTAAACTGTTCTGACACACAAGCTGGCCCATTTTCAATACAGTGGTATCTACCTCTGCACTGCACTGCAGTAAAGAATGTAAACTTTAACTTGAAATATGATTAAAGGTGCCATTATCTAGTTGAGAGTTGCCTGAACAAAGAGAATTTCTCTTCATTTCCCTAGTTGCATTAGTTAATGCTATCCCCATGATGTTAATTGGCTAGCATAGGGACTACCCTGATTGTCAACTAGTTTACCTTTGTTGGGAAAAATAGAGCATGACTGGATTCATTGTCAAACTCAGATAGTGGAGGCAGAATGTGGATCCTTCATCTACTTGCCAAATGATGCTGTCATTCAGTATTGTACATTACCCAATGTTTACTTTCTGGGTGACTTAATTTTTCTTTTCTCAAGAGAGTTCCTATGTCAAAAATTATGGTGGGAAATTTGCAGAGCTACTCTCAGCTCATACCTTTCTTCTAATATAGTTCATTATCAACCTCAAAAAACATTTTGTGTCATAAATCAATAATCTGCAGCAAATCAGTGTGGGGAAGAATATATTTATTTTTACTGAGCACAATATTACAACAAATTCCAACTTCAGGGAGATTTACTCTAGTTTCTTCAGGCAGATGTTAAATAGTCAATTTGATTTAGGTAGAATTAGCTGGCTTTTCCTTTTGTACTCAAAATTGTACAACTACTTTTACCACCAAGAGTATCCAGTCTGGCTTTTTTCAATTTAAAGATTATTTTCTTTTTTTTTTCCCCAAGGAGTTATATGTGGAAAAAGGTACAAAATAGCTGTGTGTAAAAGATCAATAATGGCATGTAACTAAAAACCCATTTTGCCCATCACCCCCACCTAAGATAAAAAACTGTGTTTGGTTCATCTCTTCTTAATTTAGTGTTCAGCCTGTATACATGACTATACAATCTAAGTGGCTGCATCCCAAGAACTTTTATCACTAGTGAGGTTCTAGAGAAACTTCCTTTTACTCTGCTGCCTAGTTTAAGAAACAGACTTTTCAATATGAAAGAACTTCAATTAGCAGTCAAAGGGAAAAAACAACAAACCAAAACCACAGTACTCAAGCTCAAAGCTATCTGCTGGTTGATGGATGTAACATTATAAATGAAATGTCAGCAGATCCTGATTTAGGATGAAGCAGAACATGTACCAGAGAAATAAATATTTTTTAATCAATCACACATACTTCTCTGATAGTTAAAATGGAGTTATGATCTAGGGATTGCAGAAACAAAAGAACTATGAAAGGATACTTTGAAAATGCCTCAATAGCGTTGTTGGGCTCTACCCAACTGGGACTTTACTGTGACATTGGATTGGTTTTAGCTGTGAAATGTGTTTATAAATAAAGGAAGAAAACAATGTTTATGTTTTTGTTGGTAATACGGACCTGTAGACTGAAGAGGGTATTAGGAAATGGGAAAGAATGAGGATTACTCATTCTTCAAAAAGAGGAATTTAAAACTTCTCTTTGATTGGTTTTGGTGTCTTGGTCAAAAAAATGTATCTATTCAAGATTCTTCCATTTGTTATTTTTCCTAGTTCCTGAGAGCAGATGTTAGAATCATAGAATAGTTAGGGTTGGAAAGGACCTTAAGATCGCCTAGTTCCAGCCATCTAGTTCTATCTAGTTCTACACTAATTGTTATCTTTTCTTTTATCCAGGATAATGAATGAGCCCAGGTTAAGAGAAAAGAACAACAGCAAAAAGGCATATAGTGAATACAGGTGCTCTTTATTTCCTGATCAGAGCAGTAGAAAGTTCTCTCTCTTTTTTTTTCTTTTTTTCAAATAGGTAATGTCACCAGTTTCTTGATACTCCCACCCCTGCTTAAAACTGAAAATTAATTTAAGAAATTGACCAAAGCTTCATTACAGGGAAAAGAACAATTCCTTTAAAAATGTGGAGAAGTTTCATTAATTATTTCAATTCAGTTCAGTCCTCCTGGAATTTTCAAACTGACTGCTGAAGGAAAAATCTTTTATTTGTAGTGGTTTTGCTTTTTTCAAGTTATTATTTCTGCAGGGAACTATGTAGACAATGATTTTTCATGTAGATATATTCAGACACAAGAAATATTTTTTTTTCTGTAACAGTGGCTGCATAATGAGATTTTTTCCTCCTTTGTTGTGCAACTTCATACTGAGATCTACCAATTTGTCATTTGTTAGAATTTTGCTTCGAGATAATTTATTGCATTTATTTTTCTCCTTTGAAATAACATTGTAAGATTGATACATGTGAAATATTTATATGCTGGCAATTACTAAGAGTTTTTTTTATTTTTGTTATTATTGCTGAACATTATTAGGTACAATGCTTAGTTCTTTTTTTACACTGAATTCTGAGCATAACCCATCAAATGCAGCAGTTTGTATCTGTGAAAAATTAGACTCATGAAAACACATGAAACTTTCTGAACATTGTCATAACAAGATTTCTTTGGAATTATTTCTAATTTGTATTAGTATAAATGATATTTGAAATGACCTTAATTTTCCTTGCACAATTCAACAGGAACAGTATAGAAATTAACTCTAAATATTGATCTGAGATTTGTTACATTCAGTCTTCTTATTTTTCAATTCTGTTGCTTTACAGATATTTGAAAATTATAAACTAGTATTTTTTTTAAAAAATAGAAAACCAGAGTTCTTCACATGTTCCCATCACTGTTCATTCTGGAACAGATTCCTGTGCTAACTGTTCTCATGGAGCTGGATTCTGCCGGACACTTGTGCTCTTAAATAGAAGTATCAATTACTTTTCTTTTCACTTGGCCTTTTTTTTAATCAGTAGAAAAATTTTCTGAAGAATTTAGTTTAACAAGTTCTGGCTCCACTTCTGTGTGGAAGTGCAACAAAACCAAATTACATTTGTAGCTTTCATGGTCACATAACATCTTTTGAAGAAGCAACATGAACAGAAGAGCATGTAACAGTTGAGAGCAGAGTTTATGGAACATCCTCAGCATGGGCTAGTGCATCAATAATCCACAATATGATTTGCTCACAAAAAACTCACATGCAGTATTTAGAAGAGGAATGAAACATCTTTTTGGATTAAAGTTTATTTAATTCATCAATATTTGGAGTGTCAGCAAGTTACACTCATTAAGTTTGCAAGTGACAGCAAATGGGTGGGGATGATGACCAGGGCTGCTGTTCAGAGGGACCTCAAGAGGCTGGAGGAATGCGCTGACAGGAACTTTCTGAAATCTAGCAGTGGGAGATGCAGAGTCCTGCTTCTGGGAAGGAAGAGAACCTTGAAACAATGCAAGCAGGGGACTGACTGGCTGGGGTGCAGCTCTGTGGCAAACATGTTGGGGCCCTCAGGAAAGCAGTGACCTGAACATGAGCCAACAGCGTTTCCTGACAGCAGAGAAGGTAATCAGCATCTGAGGCTGTATTTACTAGAGCAGAACCAGTACGCTGTGAAAAGTAATTATCCCCCTATACAGGGCAGTCCTTAAGCCACATGTAGGTACTCTGTGCAGTTTGGGTCTCAGTTTACAAGAAAACTTGGTTACTGTTTACAGGAAAACCCCTGGTAATTTAGGGAAGCACCAAGAGGATTGGGGTATGGAGCACTTGCCCCAAGTGGAGAGGCTGAGAGATCGAGGCTCACTTAGCTGTAGAAGACGTGGCTTGGAAGTGACCTGATAGCAGCCTGTCAATACATCTGGGAAGAAGACTGAGCAGCAGGCTGGATTCATGCAGAATTTAATTCCAGTAGGAGAACCATAATACGAAACCAATGAAATTGCACAGCATGGTTTGTCTAACATAATGCATAGAAAATTGTTCACAAAACTATTGTACTGTAAATCTTTGCTGACTTTTAGGTAGTTTTACTGTCTGGGGAGTACTCAGTTTGTTGATAATTTGGAACATCTAATTTTCATTTCAAAGATGTCAATAGCGATCCAGAATAAAGTAAGTCTGAAAGAAGCCTTAGCAAAACATTCACACAGATGTAAAATAGTTTCTTGTCTCTTTTTTTCTGGAAGCTTTGAGCACCAAACCATTTTCTGGTGTAGCTAGGAACACTTCTGAATAATTGAAAAAAAAATTTAAACAAAAAAAAAAGTTTCCCATGCTCACTGTGTCTTCATTTAATATTTTTGATGTTAATAAATTATTGCAATAGAATGTAATAATAGTAGATTTCTGTGTGACAGGAGCAAATTTTCATTTAAAATAAGACCATCCATTATAATCAGAGACAGGGTACTTGAACTGAAGATCACCACTCAGTTAAAATAAAAAATAATGGAAGTGGCATCTCTAATAGAAAATGTCAAATGGATACATGACAAGTGTTGCATATTTAAAATGTTTTCTATAAGTCATGTATGCCATTTTAGATTTTAGAATTTAAAAAACACTTTACTGCTTTTTAGTTGGCACAGAACACTACATCTATAATCTTATTTGAGACATCAGAGTCCACAGAGTTACTTAACTATATGCTCTGTATGACAACAGACAACTGAAACAAACAAGCACTAAACCCACAAACTAATTATAAATGCAAGTAGGCAAACAGAACATAAAGCTGTAATTGACTCTAGGGATTCCTGAAACATATGAAATTAAGAAAGGGCTTTAGGTTGTGTGTGAGTATCAGCATGACCCCTGGAACAAATATCAAAACCTTATTGGACAACAATAAATGAAAAAATACACATTTTTGCCTCCATTATTTATTACAGATTACAGAAACGTCACTGTCTCAAGCTGATGATTTTCAGAAGCTGGCATAGAATTCTGCAACTGTGTTCAGGATTATAGAAATGGTGTGGTTTAGATCATAAAGTTTATGAAGAAATGAAAAAAAAGTACAAATACTTAGTCATCACAAGCTTGTAGTGAAGCAAAACCACCACATTTCATACTGAAGCGAAAAAGGGTAGGAGTTACTTTTTTAGGTTTGTTGGGGGTTATTTGTCTCTAGATGTTCTACTATGTTCTACTTATTCACTTCTTGTTATTAGGAAAGACATGAATCACCAAGAATCATAACTGCTTTTTTTTTTTTTTAATCTGGTTCTTTTCCTGCTGCATACAAAAGCGTTTTGTTCTTAACGGTGCCTGGCCTTGTTAAACCTACTGCTGTGATTTTTCTCAAATACAATTTACAAAATTGTCACCTCACTTTAAAACAAACATAAACTGTAGATGATTAATAATTAATTATTAATTTGGTCTCCATGGAGCAAGTCTGTTCACCATACACTCCACTACCTGTTGGTTTACCAGTGCGTAAAAGAGAACTAATGGTAATACCAGAGATGCTTAAGGAATGTATTGCCTCTCTATTCCAATTCTTGTGGTTATGAGGACATTTCAGAAGGGGAGAGAGAGATATAGCACCAGGACACGACAGTATACATTAAAGCTTTCTAAATAAATGAAACAATGAAACTGATTATCAGCTTGCAAAATGTCTCATTAGAATCTACACTGAAAAACTGGAGGGTGGTAAATGCATAATCTGAATAAGGAAAATGCTAGATCCTAGGCAGAACAGTTCAGTAAACCTTCGAGTACAACAGAATTACTTAAAATTGTATTTGAGGAGGATTGTAGAACAAGTTGAGTAGGTACATATAACATGATAGAGAAAATCAATGCAAAAAAACAGGAAGTGCTCCCACTTGCTGCTGGACCATCTCAGTTTGAAAGTTGCATTCCTAATCTCATCTAACCAAGTTTTTTCCAAATACTGTACACAGTATTACAAATACTTTGTATATTTGCACTACTTCTCTGTACTGATACTAAATGTTATATGGATATGACATAAAAGCTACAGCTGTTAGATTTTTCCAATATCTCTTGTTTAGCAAGAAAATTGTAAATCATATTTTGGGTTAAAATAAGAGCAAAGAAGAACATAGCCAGAATTACATGCTGGCACGATTCAGACACAAAAACACATCTCTGAATTGCTTCAAAATCTAACCCAACTTCAGGAAGACCCTGAACAGGATGAGGGCAAATTTCATGTAAATCATGAGACAATAAAAATTTTTAAAAGGAGAGAATGGATGATTACAACTCCACAATGATAATTTGTATAATCAGGTCCAGATAGAGTAGTTCTAAGCTTTCACTCTATTATGTTTGCAGAATTAGAAGAGCTATATAATTCCATCCATTCAACATGACACTGCTCCATGGAAATGTGTAACTGCATACTGATAATAGTTATGCTATTTATTTACAGACATTAATTTCTGATTAAAATAATTTTTATTGAAATCATCATAGATAAATGTATACAATATATGAAGTATAGAATAGAGATAGTCTGATATTTAACCTTACAAAAACGTGTTAGAAAAGGACTTTTAGTACTTGTACTAAGTATGACAAAAATATTTTATTTCTATTGTGTGAATTAAGGTCAAAAGCTATGCCAAACCTGGATATCACGGAAGGGAATGCCACATTGGAAACATAAACACCACTGCCAAACTTCTCAATTTCTCATTCCTCTATCCTAATGTTCCTGAAAAACAGGCTTCTTTCTTTTGACACTGCTGTTGGTGGGCATACTGTTGATTCTGTACCCCCCAGGCTGTGGGCTTCTCTGAAAAACCTGGGAAGAATCCAGGAGAACACAAATTCCACTGCAGCCAAGAAGGGAGAAAATGATTTCTTGACGTAAGCATATTCACTCCTACCTTGTTTTATACAGGATGTTGTTGTGTTTGCTAACCTTCACTCTCAACCAGCAGTTCCACTGCCTAATGCAGATTTGGATAACACTTCCAAAGTTTGGGTCAGGTTATTTAGGAACATATTGACAATCCTGCTGCCCTACATCAAGGTCTAATCAAGGTGAGATTCACAACAAATGTTATACTCAGGGCCATCCTGGACAGGAGAGGCAAGGGGCAGGCAAGTAAATTAATGTTGCTGTATCCTCAGGCACCTCAAACAGTTGGCTTGTACTTAATGAATATTTGAGCAACGGGATTAGAAAAACTGAAATCTGTCTGTCAGATTCTTAAAAAAGTTTCCCATCTTAAATGCTTGCTGTCCTGAGGCATTTCAATGTTTTAACATGCATGTCTTTAATCTTGGCGTATTTTCCTGTTTCAAAAACTGTTAGTGTGTGATGTCACATTTACAGCCAAAATCAAGTAAAAATGCATTAACAATAACATATCATTGCACTAGCCTAATGTGTTGCACAATCACCATGGAGCCAGAAATAAAATGGTTTTGTACATGTTCTGTAGGATCATATCATCATTATTGTTAGCTGGTATAAACAGAGTAAGCTGCTAATAGAAGTAAATATTTAATACAAAATTCTTTTAGTTTTATATTGTTCTGGTTTTGATTTATAGTTTTGAACTGTGATTTAGATCTGTTGCCAATCATCTCACCAGAATTTTCCTTTAGACATTTGCTATAGATATAGCTCCCTCTGCTCCCAAATCTGGCTCTCTAGAAAGTTTTATCTTTTTGTTCATGTGAATAAGGTATTGCTTATTCATGCCTGGCAGAAATCTTATCAATGTGTATAAGAGCCTGGCTCTGTGGTGCCTAAGGAAAGAACAAGTGGCAGTGGACACAAACTGAAATACAGTATATTCCATTCCGACATAAGAAAACCTTTCTTTATGGTCTGCATAGCCAAGCACTGGAACAGGCTGTCAGAATAGGGGGGTGGATAAGCAATCTAGAAGTTCCTTCCAACTGACCAGTGACTCTGTAACTCTGTGAGTGGTGCCAGAATTTACTGTGTGAGACTATGAAAGATACTGATTTGTGTCACACCTTTTGGGATTCATCTATAGCTGCATCAATAAGATATACTTCATTAGCACCTTATACTGAAAATGACTGTATTTTGTAAGTCATCGCCTTTTTATTTTTCTGAATCCACAGTTCAATACGTTAGAAGACCTTGTTAGAACTGCTAAATGTTAGCACATGGCTTTTAGTTTCTATGAGAGATTATAAATGAGTAAAGCTTTCCTTACCTAAGGACTAACCCATAATATTTGTATTAGGCCAACAGATTAAAAAAAAA
Source organism: Melopsittacus undulatus (assembly GCF_012275295.1). Taxonomy (NCBI): domain Eukaryota; kingdom Metazoa; phylum Chordata; class Aves; order Psittaciformes; family Psittaculidae; genus Melopsittacus; species Melopsittacus undulatus. The sequence continues at coordinate 42,770,294 of NC_047530.1, read as the reverse complement.
CACTTCTAATTAAAGAGCATCAACTGTCATGTCTTAAACACAGCAGCTCATCCATTTTAATCTGTGTATACAGTAATGGATTACCACAAATGAATTTATTCCAGCCATGTTCTTCTCTCTGATAAAAGTAATATCACAAATTTCAGCTGGTCATGGTAGTTCAGAACTGCCAGATATGATTTGCATTGTAATTTTGGTATGTTCAGATACAATTAAAATGGTTTAATCAGTACATTTTCATTCTACTGAAACAATATTTTTAGAAAATATAATGTGTCCTATGTTCAGCAGTAGCAGTCATTTTTCTCCTTCTTGGTAGCAGGTGCAGTGCCGTGTTTTTGACTTTCAGCCTGGGAACAGCACTGATAACACCGATGTTTTTGGTTGTTGCTCAGTAATGTTTACTCTGACCAAGGACTTTTCGAGTCTCATGCACTGCCAGGGTGGAGGGAAAGCCAAGAGGAAGCTGAAACAGGACGCCTGACTCAAACTAGCCAAAAAGATATTCCATACCATAGCACATCATGCCAAGTATATAAACTGGGGGCAGTTGCCCGGAAAGGCTAGTTCACTGTTTGGGTTGGGCTGGGTATCAGCCAGTGGGTGGTGAGCGGTTGTATTCTCTTTCATTGTTATTTCCCTTATCATTATTATTATTGGTGGCAGCAGCAGTGGTTTGTGTTATAACTTAGTTACTGGAGTGTTCTTATCTCAACCCATGGGAGTTACATTCTTTCCATTCTCTTCCCCATCCCTCCGGGAGTGGGGGAAGGACGGGGGGGGGGGGGGAGGGGAGTGAGCAAATGGCTGCGTGGTTCTGGGTTACTGGCTGGGCTTAAACCACAACACACTGTAAAATAAATATTGGTTTGATTTGAAACTTTTATTCTGCACTTTTTAATGTCCACTTTCATTAATGGACAGGAGAGTGTTACAGAGAACAATTTAAATCACCTGTTTCACAAATATGTTAATTACAGTCCTCTGTAGATAGGTTACATCCCTCTAGGTTTGGCTTCCAAGTCTAAATCCAAAGTCTAGCTGAGTGACTGCAAAAGTCTGACTCCAAAATCTAACTGAACTTCTTTTCCAAGATTTATTTAGGAATGCAAAACATTTCCAAAGGAGATATTAAAGACTGTATAGCTTGTGATCTCCAGATTAAGTTGTCTCCAAGCAGGTCTGCTCATGTCATAACAACCTTTACAGATCAGAACAGAATGCTACATTACAAATGTCTGTATTTGAAGAATTGACAAGGCTCTGGACATATATTTGATTTACAAAACTTTTCTGTGAATGTAGAAGTACTGTGAATTTTAACAATTTTTTATCCATATGTGTAATTTATTTTTGTAGTGGTGGAGTTTTGCAAAGAGGAGTTTTATTATTTTTCTACACAATTCTTCTCCAAAGCTATAATTCTCAGTGTCATTGCAATAGTTTGTCAAATAAACTATTGAAATAAAGCAGTATTTAATTATGTCACAGGGCTAAGAAAGAAAGTACAACTTAGCTGTATAGTCTCACTTGTATAACACAAGCAGCTTCATTTCAGCTATTTTGCCTTGAATAGACCTCCCTCAGTTGGATTTTGTTCAGACAGTGCTTCCTAAAATTCTCCAAATCTATTATGAGACTGAGACTGTCACTTCATACCTAGCTCCATAATATCCTGTTAAGTTTTCCTCCTCCCACCTCCGAGTTGCTTCCATCTAATTTGTACTCAGCTAGATTCCACTTTCAGTTACAGCTCCTGCTTATATGTTTAAGGAAGACCTATTAATCAGTTGCACATATTTTTCCTTGTATACACTGTAATTAAGTTACCTCTCAGCTTTTCTGATGGATGAAATCTCGTTTGTACTTTGGAAAACTTTTATCTAGAAATGTAGTAAATGTCTTCAGTTTCTGAACAATTCAGTTTTTAAATATACACTTAAAATCTTTAAGACAGATATCTTAATATTGTACCTAAATCTTTAGACACAACATTCAAGGTAAGGTTAGTGATCAATCAGGGAACAAGTAGCTAAATACAAAAAGTGAAAGGCTAAAGCTTTTTAAGACCATTATTCTTAAAATAAAATAAAAATTCTTAACCACAGCACTTATTTTTCTATAAAGTAATATTTCCACTTCTGAAGATTTTCTATATGCATCTTTGATGTAATTCCTGGAGGATATAGCTAGAAAGTTTCACAATAACTTTTAGAATTCCAAAATGTCTTTGATCTCACTGTATGCTCTTTAATTTCCTCTGCTGCAAAATTTAGATGTTTTTCACATGCATTTCAATGAATTTTCATCACTCAAGTATCTGGAAGAAGAAAATTTAGTGTCATATATGTATTATTTTGTAATAGAATTAATGAAGTCGACTTAAATACTGGTCCATCAGCTTTAAAACGAGCCAATAGAAATAATTTAGAAGTCCAACAGAAGACACATGTGACCTATTACCTCAGAAATTCTCCCTGCAATACTTAGCACATCCTCTCCTTTTTTAATAAACTGAAAAAGGGAGAAGAAAGGGTAGAAGTCACTATGTATGAGTCCATGTTCATCACAAGGAAATTTCTTTGGAGCATTTTTGACTCAGAACATAGGCCTAGGCTGTTTTGCCTAGGCAGGTCTTAAAAGGCTTCTAAAGGCAGTTCTCTACTTTCACAGACCAAAGAGGGAAATGGGAATTTAGTCCTACCGGGCTGAGGTTAAATCTGTGAACTATGGTATAGTGTTCCTTTAAATCATGTGAGGAAAAGCCATTTATGACTGTGCATTATGGGTTTTCTGGGCTTAGAAAATAAAATGGGTTCCGGAAGGAAAAAGGAAAACAAAACGTCAAGCAATTGTTTCCTACCCAGTGTTCTCTTCCTGTGATTTTTGTGTCAGGGGACACGATACAGTGAGATTTAAATGGCTTATCACTGGAGCAATAACTGATTTGAATAATTCCAACAGAAATTTTAGAATTTAACCTATCGGAAATTATATGTTAGTAATCAAAAATAAACTCTTTGAAGAATTTGGACTTAGTGAAAGTTGTGCTTGGTAGAAACATAAGTTATGTAATACTAGGAAAGAGAGACAACATTTGTTAGAATCATCATAGAATAGGGTTGGAAAGGACCTTAAGATCATCTAGTTCCACCCCCCCTGCCATGGGCAGGGACATCTCATATTCACCTTATATTCTATAATATAAGAAGGAGCTGCCTTTTAGTGATGAGATTTCAGGGATTTATACGAGCAGTTGCATATCTTCCGAGGGTGGAAAAATGTAGATAAATTGTTACTGCATAGACCATAGAATCACAGAATAGTTAGGGTTGGAAATGACTTTAAGATCATCTAGTTCCAGCTCCTCTGCAATGGGCAGGGACTCCTCACACTAGACCATGTCACCCAAGGCTCTGTCGAACCTGGCCTTGAACACTGCCAGGGATGGAGCATTCACAGCTTCCTGGGGCAACACATTCCAGCACCTCACCACCCTTACAGTAAAGAATTTCTTCCTCATATCCAATCTAAACCTCCCCTGTTTAAGTTTGAAGCCATTGCCCCTTGTCCTGTCACTACATTTCCTGATGAAGAGTACCTCCCCAGCATCCTTATAGGCCCCTTCAGATACTGGAAGGCTACTATGAGGCCTCCATGCAGCCTTCTCCAGGCTGAACAGCTCCAACTTACTCAACCTGTCTTCATATGGGAGGTGCTGCAGGCCCCTGTCATCCTCATGGCCCTCCTCTGGACTTGGTCTAACAGTTCCATGCTCTTTTTATGTTGAGGACATCAGAACTGCACGCAACACTGCAGATGAGGTCTCACGAGAGCAGAGTAGAGGGACAAGATCACCTCCTTCAACCTGCTGGTCATGCTCCTTTTGATGCAGCCCCGGATATGGTTGGCTTTCTGGGCTGTGAGCACACATTGAAGCTGGCTCATGTTCATTTTCTCATCAGCCAACACCCCCAAGTCCTTCTCCGCAGGGCTGCTCTGAATCTCTTCTCTGCCCAGCCTGTAGCTGTGCCTGGGATTGCTCTGACCCAGGTGTAGGACCCTGCACTTGGCTTGGTTGAACTTCATGAGTTGGCATCAGCCCACCTCACAAGTGTGTCAAGGTCCCTCTGGATGCCATTCCTTCCCTCCAGCTTATCAATCGAACCACACAGCTTGGTGTCATTGGCAAACTTGCTGAGGGCTCATTCAATCCCACTGTCCATGTCACCGAGAAAGATGTTAAACATGACTGGTCCCAACACTGATCCCTGAGGGGCACCACTCATTCCTGGTCTCCAGCCGGACATTGAACCATTAACCACAATACTTTGTGTACAGCCATCCAGCCAGTTCTTTATCCACAGAGTGGTTTACCTATCAAATTGATCTCTCTCCAGTTTAGAGACAAGGATGTCATGCGGGGCAATGTCGAATGCTTTGCACAAGTCCAGGTAGATGACATCAACTGCTTTGCCCCTGTCCATCAGTTCCATAGTCCCATCATCGAAGGCCACCAAATTGGTCACGTAGGATTTCCCCTTAGTGAAGCCATGCTGGCTGTCACCAAGCACCTTGTTGTTTTTCATGTGCCCTAGCATGCCTTCCAGGAGAATCTGCTCCAAGTTTTTGCCAGGCATAGAGGTGAGACTGACTGGTCTGTAATTCCCTGAGTCATCCATTTTCCCCTTCTTGAAAATGGGGGTTATATTTCCATTTTTCCAGTCATTGGGAACTTCACCTGACTGCCATGATTTTTCAAATATGATGGACAGTGGCTTAGCAACTTCATTTGCCAGCTCCTTCAGGGCCCACAGACAGATTTCATCAGGTCCCATGGACTTGTGTACATTCAAGTTCTTAAGATGAATTCAAACCTGATCCTCTCCTACAGTGGACCTAAGGTCTTCATTCTCACAGTCCCTTCCAAGATCTGGGCATTATGGTTGAAGCATTTGCCAGTGAATACTGAAGCAAAGAAGTCATTGGGATCCTCAGTGTTCTCCAAATCCAGGGTAGCCAGTTCTCCTGATAGCATTCAGAGAGAGCCTGTATCCTCCCTAGTCTGTCTTTTTTTTGTCACATACCTGTAGTATCCCTTCCTGTTATCTTTCACATCCCTTGTCATATTTAATTCTAACTGTGCCTTAGCTTTCCTGACCTGTTAACATGGCCAGCAAACCCTACATTTAGCCTTAGGGATCTGTATGTTAAAATATTAATAGAGTAAAATGTTAATATAGTAAAATGCACTATGAAGGAAGACGTCATTTCTGTAAGAAGCACAAATGTCAGCTTGAGTATCAAAACATTGAATATATTTCTAATAATTCAGACGTATTATATTTTCTGTATGTGAAGTATAACCTTATTTTATTGAGGGAACACAGTCTCTCTTGATTGTTACTACTATACAACATACGTATTTAACAGGTACTTGACAAAAAAGGAGTTGGACTTGAGTAACTAGTGGTTTTGAGTTTAGTCGACAATGGATTAAAACTATATACAGAAAATCGTTAGGAGTAAAAAGTTACAAAAAAAGTTTTCAATTTTTTTTGTTAGATTTAGCAAGACTGTATGTGAACAGAACTTACAGCAACTTATTCAGGATCAAAATTCATTGTCTTCACTTGAGTACAGGATGGTGCTCCTGTATTTTTGCATGTGCAGTGAGTACAGATAAAGGAGCTTCGACTTCTTGCCTTCTGCATCAGGAGCTCCTATTGATTTCAGTGACTTTGGATCATACTTTAATTTTGTTGTGACTGGATTGAAAACCAATATATATCTCTCTTTAGTATTCTGTTTTCCCAGTGTTGTTATCTTTAATTCTTTTCCTGATGCACTTAGGAAATAATTCAAATAATTCAACTTACTTCCTAATTAACATATTTTGTTATCAGCTCCCAAGATAATTAAATACTTAATATAAATTTGGACACTTAAAATGACAAAAATATTGCTGATAAAAATAATGAAGGGAACAGAAAATCAGAAAAAAAATTGCGAGGATAATTCAAACCACTTCATCTGTAAATAATGAGAATTTAATGAGGCTGATATTCAAAAAGGCTCTCACTTCTTAGTATATAAAATATTCATTTTTCACATTAATTAACTTTTCAGTAACATTTTTAAGACACTACTTGAAGAGAAAAGGTTATGTGAAGTAATTGTCATCGAGCTCTTTTTCCCTACTCCTAGAAAAATCAGTTCACCTGTAGATTTCAGCATGTGGTGTGGTGCTGAAAGTAACATTTTATCAAATGTCTGATCTGTTTGAAAAAAATAATTTTCAAAGCTCAGGAAACTCATACCATAGAAACGATAGGCTGTCTGGCTCTTTTTATTACAAATCTGAATTCTCTGAGGTCTTGTGATATACAACATGCCCTTAGAATAAGTTTTGTAAAATACCAAGATCCACAGCCAGCAAAGAAAAACAAATAAGATGGTGACATTATGGCATTGGTCCATACTATTTGAATATTATTCTTTCAGATCAAAACGGGAAAAATTTCAAGCTCATTATTGTAGTGATTCAAGCACACAGGAAGTGCTGCCAGTGAAAGAATTTTTCCATCTGCCCTAAACATTTACATTTATTGAGATGAATTGTTCCCTGGAGGTACTGGACTCTCTCCATTTACTACAGGAAACTCTCAATGGGTAGATTAAATAGAATGATCAGCTCTTAGAAAGAGAAAATTAAGTAAATTGAGACCCACTCTGGAAATTGGTTCAACTGTGTGGAGTACCTCCTAATAATTTATTAAGCTGCAATAGAACAATTGTATATACTTTTGCATGAGAACCTAGAGCAGTATGTACCTGTTTGTGAAATATGATAATATATATATCAGGAGTTTATTAATTACTTTCAGCTTTGAAAGTATTTCTGTAGTGTATAGTAATTATACAATATTTCTTGTCGGCAAATTTTGGTATCATAATGAAGTTTAGGGGGTGGTGAAGATGGAAAAAAACCAAAAACCAAACCTGAAAGAAAGAAAAATCCCAGGAATTATAATCAAGACAAAATTACATGCTCTAAGATTAATAGCAAAATTAAGGGAGAAAGAAAATAGTGTGTAAAACTGAAAAATGGATGGCAGGGTACTGGTGCATAGTTCTGAACATCTATCTCAGTTACCTGCCCCTTATGAAGAGGGTTTAGTGCACTGAAAGCTGCAGTTGAGATTCTCCAAATAGAATTTGGTGTTCAAGGAAGAGAGAGAGATTTATTGAAAGGGTTAAGGTAAATTAGGCAAGTGAGACTGAAACAAATGCAGACTTCATATAATAAAATCTTTAAACATCATGGAAGTATTTTGGGTCTAGAGTGGGGAAAAAGACATAACAACAAAAAAAGTTTTTCAGTCATTTTAAGAAACAACCAAAATGATCTGGACATTACCATAAAAACATAAAGATCATTTTAATCAATATTTTTGTTATGTCATCCAGAGGTGTTCAAAGTTAATGAAAAATATCAATAAAGTTTATGATGACATATGGACTTATGTCCTGAAAACAAAATTAAGTCTGGCAAACTATGTTGTCAAACTATGTCAGCCAACAATAATGATTTCTGGAAGTGTTAAAGTGCTAAGTAGACCTGTCAAAAGTAAGAGGCTTTTACAGGAGGTGAAGAAGACAAATTTACTGTTGTGCTGCTACAAGAAACACATTTACAGATCACCAATGGAAATTTTTGAGAACAACATGGACATAAAACCACACTATTGCCCAAGACAGCTTAACAGGGAAGGAAGTGGAAATTTTATTACCTGAACATAACCTGTGTCCTCAAAGGTGTATTTTGACCAGATAAAATTCGCAAAATAGAAAAGCCTTCTTTAAAATACTCATAACTAAAGACAATCAGGATTTAATCTGTTATTTGATAGGGTTTTTAATGAATTACAGATGAAGATGTTATATTGCTAGACAGAAAAAAAATAGTGAATTCATAACCTTGACTGGTCAAGAGAGTTGAGAGTTATGCAAAAGACAATTTCTAAAAAAAAAAAAAAAAGCTAGTCATCTTTTCTGAGAGAACAAGTTATGAATGACTCTTGAAAGGTCATAATAGGACTATAACTTTTTACATTATTTAAAACAAGGTATGCCACATTCTAAATGAACTCTGCCATCTGACCCAGTATATATGCATATAAGCAGTCTCCAGTATTAAACAGAATAGAATACATAATCTCTGCAGGCAATTACAGAAACACATTCACAAAGCAAAATGTGTCAAAACCAGTTTGACACAGACATATTTCCCCATCTGTCAGAGCAAACACTCATAAATATGGAGTAATTAACACAAACAAAAATTGGAGCAATTTTGTTTCAGGAAACCCCAGCCTGCCAGCTATATGTAGCTGCTTCTTACTTTGTGCTTGTGAAAACTTACTCACGTCTTTTCCTTTTTTGCGTGAGATCTTCACCTCATGATATAAATTAGTTGCTGAAGCTACAGAGCTGAGACAAACAACCAAACACTGGTGCAGTTGATGTCAGATGTGATTAAGTCCAGGATTCGTTCCACTGTCCTTAATAGCTGAAGAAAATCATAGTAGCTTAGAGATTTATGGAAAGCAAACTATTCTGCTAGTGCATAAGACAGACCATGAATGCATTAGAGAACCATCAGGGAATCTGCATCTATGAAAAATATCAACAAAGACAACAGCTAAGTCAAAGCATACTTTTAGGTCAAAACAGGGTTTTTAACTGCCTTTTTTCTTTACAGCTTTCATAGCACAAGCCATTTTAATCCTGAATTTGGCTTCAGAAAGCAGATTCGTTGGTATGTGGTGTGTGTGGACTTATTTTATGTATAAAATCTTACCTGCTACATAAAAGGAAATATCAACTACCTATGGCTAGGTGTGGGTGAACCCAGTATCACCAGTACTGACTGGTTTGGTATTTTTATATTATGCAATAATTTTATTTAAGTTAAGAAGACGTGACTACTTTTTTCCACTGCCTTCTTTTCAAAACTAGCAGAAAACTTTAGCAATGCATGATGAATGAACTAGGAACATGATTCACCTCTTTCTCCTCTGAGCCCATAGTGCCTCAATAGACGTACATTTATATTCTGAAATGGCTGAGGTTATATAAAATCTGTTTTCCTACTATTTAGAATCATAGAATCATAGAATAGTTAGGGTGGGAAAGGATCTTAAGATCATCAAGTTCCAACCCCCCTGCCATAGGCAGGGACATCTCACCCAAGTCACCCATGTCACCCAAGGCTTTGTCCAACTTGGCCTTGAACACCGCCAGGGATGGAGCATTCACAGCTTCCCTGGGCAACCAGTTCCAGTGCCTTACCAAATCCAGGGTAGCCAGTTCTCCTGACAGCTTCCAGAGAGGGTCCATGTTGTCCTTAGTCTGTTTTTATTTGCAATGTAACTATAGAATCCCTTCCTGTTACCTTTCACATCCCTAGCCAAGCTTCATTCTAGGAAAGCTTAATTTCTAGGAGTTTGAAGAGTATTGACCACAATCAGATAGTAAATGTCAAAACTGTCAACACTGATTACACTTTTAAAAATATATTCCACATTTCTGAGATGTACATCTGCACAGTTTTGTCTGGTTTTCTTGCTTTTCTTTTGCCAGTCCATGTCCAATAAGTGGAAACAATTAACCTACATTCCACTCTGTCATAGACACAATGGAAATGTCTCTATAGAAGGTGATCTCACCTTCCTCCCCTCATTTCTAGGGACCCATTTCCCAGTTTACATTGGATCACATTGTTTCCTGAGTACCTATTCAGTTTAAGCCTTTCCTAAGTTCTTTCTTCTAAACCAGTGTTAGCTTCTTTATGTGATGTCTCTACTTCCATTTTGAGAAGTGTTAATGTGCTATGTAAAAAGAGACAGAAGGACAGCAGACTGAAGAATAAAAAAAAAAATTAAAGCTACTATTTGATCTTTACAAAAGATGGCAGATTTATTTTTGCTTTTATTTGTCACTGATTTAAATCCAGATTTTATACTATATTGGATTACTTGCACTGCAATATGAGATCTTCTAACTTCAGATTCATTGGTTCTGTGTGTTCTAGAATAGCAACTGCTATATGCGTCATCACCTACAATAATTCCTAGAACTGTAGCTTTCATATTCAGAAGTGACCTTTACAATCAGTCAGTCTAATAACCTACATAATAAGGGACATATAAAGTCAAATAGCAAGGCATATATCTATCTCAATAGCTTGGATTCCAACCAAAATAATAGCTAATGGTCTATGTTAGCATGAACAGAAAATCTGGGTTAGCTGGAACTCACTATGTGGCTCATTAGTGGTTGTGTTTTCTTTGATTCATGGTTCCTTCATGAACTGCTTCACATCACAAAACTTACAGCTCTAACCTGTATATTGTTGATGTAAGCAACTGGTGCATTTACTAGTAGGTTCAACTGGGAGATCAAGGAATAAGTAAGCATGGAAAAATGAAGTGCTTTCTCTATCCTTAACCTTTGGAAGTTAAATTCTGCCTGCCCCACAGGTTAGCAAAAACTAATACCTCAATGATAACATTGGTTGAAATTGTGCCAGCTCTTTAGTTGAGACTCGAGGAGTAGGTAGAGATTTTAGATGATCTTAAGGTTCTTTCGAACCCTAACTATTCTATGTTTCTATGATTCTATGATTTGAAGTCTAAATGTTTGAATTAAACAACAGCATACATAGGAGTGGGACTATTGGATGACAAAACTGTGAAAGCTACACTCAGCAATGATAGAGAAGCAAAATTACTGTTTTGTGTTTCTACTGCTGAAGATAACTGGAAAAATGTTATGTTGTGTCATGTGTGGAAATGTATGTGTCATGTATGTTATGTTATATGTGGAAAAATGTTGTCAGGTGCCATTTTTTAAGCCCAGCCAGTAACCCAGAACCATGCAGCCACTTGCTCACTCATCCCTTTCTTCCTCCTCCCCTCTCCCAGAGGGATGGGGAGGACAATCAAAAGAATGTAACTCCCACCGATCGAGATAAGAACAGTCCAGTAACTAAGGTATAACACAAATCACTGCTGCTAGCAGCAATAATAACAATGATAAGGGAAATAACAAGGGGAGAAAATATAAAAATTAAGGGGGGAAAGGAGAACAATAAACACAATGAATGCACAATGCAATTACTCACCACTCAGCAACTCATATCCAGCCTCATCCAAGCACCGATCTGGGCCTTTGGGGTAACTCCCTCCAGTTTATATACTGGGCATGATGTGCCGTGGTATGGAATACCCCTTTGGCTAGTTTGAGCGTGGTGTCCTGTCTCTGCTTCCTCCTGGCTTCCTGTGCCCCTTCTCACTGGCAGAGCATGAGAGACTGAAAATTGCTTGATCAGAATAAACATTACTTCATAACAACTTGAAACATCAGTGTGTTAACAGCACTGTTCTCAGGCTAATGTCTAAAACACAGCACTGCATTGGCTACTAAGAAGGAGAAAAATGACTGCTACTGCTGAACGCAGGAGAGTCAAGTAAGTCAGAAGTACTAGAAAAATTTGATGCAAATATATAGCAAGTTTTAGACTAACTGATTTAGATGCCAGTAAGTCACCATAACTAGATGACATTTGCTGAAAGTCTTGCCAATATGTGAGTAGGATTAGATGCAACCTGCTGAAAGGCTGGAAAACTTCAGTTTAGAGAGGAGAAGGTTGAGGTAGGATATTACTGAGGTTCACAAAATGCATGAAGAAGGTGTTCACCAGATCACATAAAACAAGACCCATGACTCACTCAAAGAAAGTATCAGGAAATGAAAAAGGTAAAGAGAAACACTTCTCTGGAAAGCAGGCAATTACATGTGAATTTCTGAAACTTGCGTTACAGGAGGTTGTAGAAGCAAACATTATCTGCAGATTCAAAAGGGGATGAAGCAAATTCATAATATTTTAAATAAATCATAAGATTTAATAGCTAATTTTGAAGAAAATCCCCAACTTCTCTTCAGAGGTTATCCACAAAGGCAGCTGGTGCTTTTATCAAAGAAACCAATATGCCATCCACAACAAAGCACTGTATTATTTTCAGTACCTAGACTTTATCATGGAAGATGTAGCAAAACCAGTTACCAACAATTCCATTTAGTAATAGTCCACCAGGAACCAGAAATGGTTTGCATTGGACAGCTGAGCCCCTGTTATATGTGGCTCCTCTTTTCTCTCACCCAACTGTGCAAACAGATGTTGTGTTCTTTGCAGCACTTAAGCATCTCAATGGGAAAGAAACATGAGACAGTTCAATCTAATACTTGGGTCTTTTGAATCAGTGGTAGATAAAAATGACTTTATTTATGAAAACTGGGGTTAATGTTTAGATCCAGATTAAGATTTTACTAAATAAAAATCAGTTTGACTTAAGTAAGCTGTTTCTTCTTTCATTTTAGATAAGGAAGAGGGATCAGAAAACACTCAGACATATGGGAAATACTGCACTGTTTAAAGTTGGGAGAGTCTCTTCTATACTATGGCTTAGGTACGTCTTTTCTATCAGTCTTCCTGCACAATACCTACTATGACTTTGAGATAGAATCTAGCTCTAGTCTTTTGCTAATATAAGGGTGCTTTACTAATACAAGTGATCAGGATCTTTCTTTTTCTCCAGCAGATAGAACTAGAAACAAACTTGGGTTACAAAGCCCAGGCCCATGCTAACATAGGCAACCACATAATCTAATCTTTTCACTTTAACTTATCTAGCTCCATTTTAGCTAGTGTCTTGCCCCATTAATACTACTAGAAAGATGCTCCAGAACCTGGTTCTTATGCTTAAAACTATTAGTTCTTTGAAATTATATGAATTTATTAATTATATGAATTTATAACAGCATATTACTGAATGTGGATAAGGCTAGGGAATTGAGCTAAGTCTAAGACCTTTATGACTTTCTGCATGGTAAAGAATGACATACATGCAATATGCAGCACAGTATCTTAAAAGCTCACAACATTATAATAACTTCATTGAGATATTATGATTAAGATCAACTTTACAATCCCATTTTGAAAATCCATTTACTCTAGGCTTCTTCTAGGATATATTAGTCAGGGATTTTATTGGTTTATGTTCCATATACAATATGCAGTGATGTGTGAACTACTGGAGCTTCTTTTCAGGTATAGGAGCAGCTTCAGTAAGAAGGCTCATTTCAAGGTTCATTAGGAATATACTTTTGTTGTTGCAAATTACTCAATAGCATCTCCATTTTAAACATGAGCTGAGGCTTTGGATCAGCCAGTAATATGTAACTTTTGCAGCTTGAAAGTCAAAAGAAATTTTTATTACAATCACTGCTGCAGAGACATATTACCAAAGAGCTACCTTAGGCCTATTCCCTTCCCCCCAAGCTTTAGAGCTATTTGTTTTTAATGATATCTAATGTTGCTTTCAGCCTGCAGAATGGATGAAAAAAGAAGAATCTGAGTACATCATGGCCGGGTGAAAAAGCTCATTTTAGTCAAGGGATGATGGCACAAGCCTGTGAAAGACTGAGAGTTACTCTGACTCTGAAGCATGGACAGGGTCTATGCTGAAATGCATCGCCAGTCATTTTGCAGTGCTGCAGCACAGAAACCTTTTTTGATAATCCCAGTCAAGTTTTCCTGAATAGAAAAGGCTATCACATCCAGAAAGGAGTTATATAAATGATAACCAAAGCAGGACTCTGTACTTCTCAGTCAAACTGTAATTTGTACTTATGTCAAGAAACCATGCTTTTAAATGTATCCACGAGGAAAGGGAAGGGAGCACTTCAGAAATGCTGTACATTATTTTATTTTGCTCTAAAGCTCATTAAAGACAACATTTAAAACAACAAAACAACATGATGAGCATTTTCAAAAAAAAAAAAAACCACTCAACGTGCCTTTCAGAACAAAGGAATAACAAAAGCCCGTTGGTACAATGCTTCATTTGCTGTGGTCATATGCTCAAGAGGCTGAGACTCCATAAAGCTCAAACACTTAGAAAAATCTCACAGGCCAATCAACTTTTGGACAAGATATGTTGTCTGTTAATTCTACTTTGCATCATTTTCATTCAGTTATATTTGGAAGCTAAACAGGAGCTTTTCCTACAGTATGCATTTGGGGGAAAAGGGCTCTCCTGTGCCCATAGTTTTTGTAAATAACTTTGATTTAGTCAGGTGTAGGCTACATGTAGCATAATGAGGTTCCACATACAAAAAAAAGTTTATTTTTTTAAATATTTGGTTTCATTAAAAACCTGCCTCCTTCAAAATTAACTACCAGCAGTTCTAAGCAGCATTTTATGGACAGATATGGGTGAAGAAAGATTATTTAGTCAGGGTAATGTTGTCAAGGATAGTGTAGTTTTCAGTTGCTAAGGCACAGCACTAAGTCCTGAGATGTTTAAAGGATGGTACTAATGACACCTCTAAAAGATTACTGTGTGGCTGTGCACAGGGCAGGCTCAACCTGCTCCTTAACCATTAAATTATACGAATAAAGTCTGAATAATTTACTGGAAAACCCCTAGGTTGAAATAAGTGTACTTTAAAATGAAATCAGTAATTCTGTGTAATAAAAGAACCAGGCTCTACTAGTAAAACAGTTCATGCAGTAATCATTAGAGCAATCTTTCCTCCTCTTTCTTACAGAAATTAGCATCTGTTTTCAGTGTTACTGAATACACAGTCCCTATGTTCAGGAATCCTACTGCTTTACCTATACTGGCTTGATATCTCTGACATTTTAAAATTTTACTTATGAACTCTCTCTCTCTCCTGCATTGTTTTGTGTTCCTTTGTTAGAACTTTGCTTATAAAGAGTCATGTACTGCAGAAATTTTTTATTTCAGCCAGCTAGAATGCTGATGAAAATCAGAATATGTAACTATAATTAAGATAGGACACATACAATATATCTTATGATTTTCACATTACATTACTGCTTCAGGCAAATAAATACTGCATTCATTTTAACAAACACCAACATTTTCATTTTCTAAACCGATTTGTATCCCCACCTCTCACGTATGCTTATCTTGAAGCTTCTCATCTTAGGGATCTGATAAAAAATAAGTAAATGAGTATTTGTTAACTTATGAAACTTCAGACATTCCACTAACACTTGATGGTTACAGACAACACCAATTCAGCTGTCTTTGAATAACAGGTCGATTATTTAAAATTCAAAGTGAGATCCTTTTCTGAAATCATCATATTATCAGGATGAAACTCTTTTGAACAAGAGTCATTGATTGGCTCCTGTTAGGATAATGTCCATCACAGACTACAAGTTTGAATGCATGTGTGCTTGCAGTGGTAAAATGCATGATCAAAAAGAATCTGTGATTCCCTCAGTAGTGTTATAACCTATATAAGAAATTTGATGCATGGTAAGAACAAAGGAAATGGAAGAGGGCAGAAAGAAGCACAAGCAAGCAGTAAGTAACGTGAAGACTGCCCTAATCCTATGTTCTCTCTTGAAATGTTAATAAATAATGTTGAAATTAATTTCTTGTGTGAGTTTTACAAATTGCCATTGTATTATTTTCATTCACATGTGGGGCTTAGTCTTACATTGCTTATGTGGTAATCATATAACCCACAATCAGTTGTTCGTCATCCTTATTGCACCACTGTGGCCTATTAGAGCTGTGTCACCAAACATTGGGCAGTATTAGGATGTTATTCAGTCACTAAGAAAAAGTTCTTGCTGCTTATTTAATTGACATCTTAAAGCATAAATTTTGTATAGCTGGCTGCTACACATAAAAGGGCAAACTTATATTTCATTTCACACCATTGCCTTTGAATTTATTGGCACTCTTTGCTGTCCTTGGGGAACCACTTTGAATGCAAGCAACTACAGTTATAATAGTTAGAAAGAAATCAGTGGTTACAGGGGAGGTGATCAAACAGTAAATAAAATAACCATTTATGGCTGTTTTAACAGTATGCCTTTATGTATGCTTGGAATTGCATCTCAGTAAAGCCCAAGCTAAGATTTAAAACCACACAATTTCAAAGGTAGTATGCAAAACAACTTGATGTTTTTGCCAGACTCCACCCTGAGGGTAATGGCATGTTTCAAAATACTGCTGGGCAAAAAATGATATTCCACCAAATTGTTCTGTTCTGCAGCATAGCAGCACTAATTTATAACCTGTGCTTCAGTAGTAAGAGGCTTTCCGTCTTTCCCTCTCCCATTTAACATTTACATTTACTTTATTCCCTCCCCTCTTTTACTCCAGTTACTGTCTCAACTGTCTTTTTTGAAACAATTTTAAGCAAAAATTGGAGCTTAAGCAAACTACTGCAAAAGAATCAGTCAAAGAAAAGTTTTTCTGTGTGTCTGCTGACAACATATATAGGTTATAATACAGTGCTGAGCTCACATACTATATTTTCTATTTGGAGAGCTCTTGGCAGTTTGCACAGAGAGGAATGTGACTCATCTGATTTCATAGATGGGAAGAAAGATGTGAAGCAGAAATGGAAAAAAAATATATACAATATGTTCTCAGTCACCACAACCAGAAAGGAGGTCTCTTCAAGCATTTTAATATGCTCCAGACAAAAGTGCCTTTGTATGTTATCACTGCAATTTTCCTTGAAATGCATCAGTTACACACTTTAAATATAGCTCAGAGAGAATCTCCAACAGAACAATAGTAATCCATTAGCAAGAGCAAAAGATATGATATGGGTAATCTGTCCACAAGGAATTGGAATGAAAACACTAATTCAGTACATGCAGACTACTGAGCATCTTAATTTGGCAACTGTTTTTTGTCCTTGTCAGGCTGGCAGGATTAAAAGCAGGAATGGAGCAGCTGATGACTTCCCCACATAAAGCCAATGTGTCATTCATCTCTTGAGTGTGCCTTTACTCCCCAACAGCTGCATTGTCATATGCAGTATTATCATCTATGACTTTTTTATCAGGGTATTGTCATGAAAAATACTGCACATCCCCAAGACCAAAGAAGTGATTGTGTGTAAAGTGTACATTACCTGATCTGTGGCAAGGAGGAATCCAGGGTCATGTAGGCACTTGCCTCTTCAAGGAAGCAATAGAAGCAATTTATGCTCCTGAGCAGCATTTTCTTTCTTATCAGCATAGCACTTGCTGTTCCCCTTGCTCTTATAAGCTTTTTTTTCCACCCTTGTTACAGTTTATTTTAGTGCTAGTATATTGCTTGAAAGGGAAATGGTGCACAATTTACACCCAAAGGGGTAAAATGCAATAGTAATTTGAATTGTTTCAGTAGATTAATTATTTTTCAGAATCCACTTTATCTAACTAATCACAACTTATGACTTATGGATTAGAAAATATTACAAATCCACTCATTCAATATTATGATCAGATTCAGATTTTCTCAGTGCTGCTTCTGTGATTCCTGATCTGATTCCTGATCAGATTCCTGATGGAAATAAACAAGCTTCCTGGATATGTTCCATTACTGACATAATTGTGTTTTCTTACATGACTTGACACTTTTTTTCAAATCCAGGATATACCTTCTTCTTTATGTCATTTTATTGGCATTATGCATAAAATACACTTCATTACTGCAAGCAGTGAAGAGTTATCTTCATACACAAGCTGTCACTTGGGAATTTTAGAATCATCTAATTTAGAGATTCTGGGAAGCAGCTCACTCAATTCCTACCTTCTGCTGGTTTTGTCATTGGTAGTACATCTGCAAAGAAAAAACTGCTTCTGTCCTTTACTCTTGGATGCTTCTGGGCTCTAGAATGCTAAAGACTCCTGTTTACGAGTCAGTGAGAATATGAGCGCAAACCCATTTTGATAGATGATCTGGGTTATTCTCCATACTTCCCTGTTGTTTTATTGATTTAATCTACAGAAAGACTAATTCAAGTTTATATTATGTATATATATTTGCTCTTGTATCCCCAGAACTTTCCACCCTCCCCCAAGATTAAACAAGATTGTTTTGTCTTGTATCTATCAGCCACAGTGACAGTGATGCACCCATCAACTAATCAATTTTATTGCAAAATGAGTTTTTATGCTAAACAAACATCACCATATTTTGTTGACACAATTAAATGGTTTCAGTGTTATGACGTATATCTAACATACACCCTAGGGACCCAGTAGAAGCTACCACAGAAATCATGACACATGTGCTTCTGCATCAAATTAAATATTTTCCCCTTAATCCTAACACCAGCAGCTGTTAGGCACCACGGCTTACTTCATATGGCCTATATAATGAGACAGATTCAGGCAGTTCAAGTTTCTCTGCTGAATGCTGAATAAGGCCCTTCTCTCCAAGGACACTAAGACTTATTGCTGTTGAAACAGTCCTCCTCATGCAAATGAACAGATTTGGTATTCGGGTTTTATAAAGAAGACAAACAGCAGAGTTTTTTGTTACCAGGGAGACAAAAAATAAAGAGGGTTGGTACATGAAAATGCAGAAAACATCCATTGAATTCTGTGCAAAAATCCCTTTTTTCTGTCAAAACTGTTCAAAAAGGTGTCAAATTAATCCTTTGCAATAACTACAAAAAATTCTTAGTAAGCCTTGAATTGGAGGTGGCTATTCCTAACAGTCAACACAGTGTCCTGGAAAAAGTCATTTACTGATTGTGCAACAGAACAGAACTGTCTGCAGGTGGATGATACAGCTAATTGACCCTTGGCATTAAGAGCAGAAGTAATCTGGTTCAAGCTCCATTTTATTTATCTTCCATTCCATTGCTTAGCAGGCTGCAAGGTTAAGGGCAGTTCTTTCACACTGCATGACAACATGAAGACAGCTTTTCCATACCTGAACAATCAAATCCCGTTAAGAGGAATAATACAGGAACACCAATTAAAACACTCCAATAAAAGTAACCTGAAAATACGATCTATAAGTGAGAACAGGAAAAAACAAAGAAGATTACTGCCTGAAGCAACATGCTGACTGCTTGCAGGTCTAAACTTTACTGTGTTTAACTCAACACCCCTTTACCTTCTGTCAGGGTACAGTTTAGTGAGCTAGTGATGGATGTTGATTTGTTCAGCATTTTCGTCCTCTACAGCTACATGTAAATTTGGATTAGTGAGCCTGTGCTTTGGTGAAGCACATTTTTACTGAAGATACCATGATCTATACTGAATTTCTGGACCTTAAGTTAGCAATGTTATTACTGAGCTGAGTACCTGGAACTAGATGTTTGAGGAACCTCAAAGAACTTAAAGCTTCTGTTTCTTTCTGACTTTAGCAAGAATCCACAAAACCCAAGACAGCATGAGTGTTGTACAGTTTGGACCTATCTAAGTTTAATGCTTGAAAATAACAATGCTTTTAAAATACTTCCTTAGAGCATTTTTAAAAGTCAACTGGATTTCTTAACTGTATTTCATATGGTGCTCTATGAGTTATGACCACAGCAAGAATGTGTTCATTTGTCTAGTATGCTTCCCGCAATGATCCTTACCAAAAAAGCAGATTAATCTTTTGCCGTTTTCTGGTTTTGTCATATAAGTAAGGCAGTAGAATGTTAACACCACATACTGTCTCTGAAAGATTATAGTATTCTCCATTGCTTTGACCTTTTCACTGTTCTGTTTCAATTTGATCTGGAAGTTGGTGATTAATAATGATTATAATTACAATGAGAAGCCTGAAATATAAATTGTTAAGTGAACTAGTAAATGTATCAAGTGTTTTGTGCTACTGTACTTTACAAGTTTTCTCCTTCACTTATTTGAGGTTTTTCTTGACATCAAATAAATACCTACAGATAAACAGACAGGCTAAGTCCAAACCAATAGATATAAACATAACTGATTTGGGGAAACAGACCCAAATCTGTTAAACCTTTACTCTTATCATAAAAAAACACTGGCTGGAAAGCAGCAAACAAAAAAAAATCCAACAAAAGCTTGTGAAATGTGAGTCAACCTCTATATATGCCAAAAGAAAAAAAAAAAAAGGGAAAAAAATCAATTTTGAAATCAATAGTCTGCTCTTTTGCCCAAACAGCTTTGCTTAACAAAGAGTGAGCATTCCATAAAACAAGGCTGGGGTTTGGATTCAGATCATTAGCTATGATTCCCATTATGCTCTAGGTGCTACAGGGAAAAGGATACATACTTGTCTTTTCTGCTTTGCTTTACTGGTTTTACATTTAGGAGCCTAAACTTCCTACCATGTTGTCTGGCCAGTTAAAAGGTGTGTTTATTCATCTGAGATGAAATGGTAGTCACATAATAAATAGATCATATTTGTGAACATGTTTTAGAATCTATTTTTAAAATTATTACTATAACAATGCAGAATTTTTGTTTTCTTTTCATATAAAATTGTACAGGCTTAGGCCAGGATGGAGTTAATATTCTTCATAGTGTCATGGTTTGAGCATGTTTTGAGGGTGTTTTTGTTCAAGGTTTTTTCCAGCCAGGTGGAGGAGGGGAAGCCGGGAGGAAGGAGAGACAGGACACCTGACCCAGGCTAGTCAATGAGGTATTCCATACCATAGCACGTGATGCCCAGGATGCATACTGGGAAAGAGAGGGCTGGAGGGGTGAAGCTGGAGAGGAAAATGGAGGAGGGAGCACGCGGTGCTCAGCCGGGCAGGGTGGAGTGAGTTATGGGTTGGTGGCTGGTGGGGTGTTGTATTCTTTTCACTTGCTGTTTGCTGTATCATTATCATTTGTAGTAGTAAATGGCAGTAGGGGTTTTGTGTTATGCCTTAGCAATTAAACTGTTCTTATCTCAATCCGTGGGGGCTACATTCTTTGGATTCTCCTTCCTAACTCTCCGGGAGTTGGGGGACTTGGTTTAAACCACGACACATAGCAACTAGTATGGTGCTGTGTTTGGGATTTGTGGTTAAAGGTGTTCATAACACATAAATGTTTTAGCTATTGCTGAGCAGTGCTTGTACACCACCAAGGTCTTCTCTGTTTTTCACACTGCTCTGCCAGCAAGCAGTCTGGGAGTGCACAAGAAGTGAGGAGGGGACACAGCTGGGGTTGCTAACCCGCAGCTGACCAGATATCCCATATCATTTGATGTTGTGCTCATCAGTGCTGAAGCTGGGGGAAAAAGGAGGAAGGAGAGGCATTATGAGTTATGGAATTTGTCTTCCTAAGGACCCATTTCATGTGCTGAAGCCCTGCTTTTCTGGCAGTGACTAAACACCTGCCTGCTGATGGGAAGCAGTGAATAAATCCTTTATTTTGATTTGTTTCCATGTGCAGTTTTTGCTTTACCTGTTAAATTGTATTAACCTCAATCCACAAGTTTTCTTACTTCTACTCCTCCAATTCTCTCCCATATCCTATTGTGAGGGAGTGAATGAGTAGCTGTTTGGGGCTGAGCTGCTAGATGGGATTAACGCACAAGAAAAAGTCAATGTACATATGCTAGATGCAGAACCCATACTTGGACTTTTCTGTTGAACAAGACAAATTCTGATAAAGACTAGGATATATAAGAGAACCATAGCTCTACAGAAGTGGAATGCTTCTAATCCTTATCTGTTTGAAGGAATACCAGACTGTGTTTGCCATTGTTTAAAACTTACTCTTCCTTCAAGAGTGTACTTGACCAAGCTTTTTCATGTAGATGGCTGTATTTCTGTAACTAGACATAGTAGACTGGTTGGTTGGCTGGCTGCTGTGTATTAATTTAGCTCCGTAAAGCAGACTTCATTTAATTTCAGTATTTATTACTTCTGGAAAGAGAAAGGATAGATCCCAATTTGTCACTTTTGTATCCTCTGTATTACATTTTGCCTGCCTTTTTTTTCGGGGGGTGGGGGGGTAACAACTCAGTCCTGGCCAGGCTGAGACTCAATAATTATTTTTCAAACTATTATAATAAACACAAGAATCCCACCACCTGCATACACATGAAACAAATCACAGAATCATAGAATGGTTTGGCTTGGAAGGGACCTTAAGGATCACCTAGTTTCAACCCCTGCCACAGTCAGGGACACCTTCCAATAGATCAGGTTGCTCAAAGCCCCATCCAACCTGGCCTTGATCACTGACAGCGATGGGGCAGCCACTTCTCTAGGTAACCTATTCCAGTGCCTTACCACTCTCACAGTGAAGAATTTCTCCCTAAAGTCTAATCCAAATCTACTCTCTTTCATTTTAAAGCTATTCACCCTTTTCCTATCACTACATGGTCTTGTGAAAAGCCCCTCTCCAGATTTCTGTTACTAAGAGGGAGAGATTAGACTCTGCTTTGAGAAGAGCCCTGACCCACAATACTCCCCAGAAGATAGTTCTAAATGTAACATGCAGCAGCAGAAAGGCCTGTTTGGACTCTTCCTTTTTTTTTTTTTTTTTTTTTTTTTTTCCCTAGTGGTGTGTAATTTAGCATTTTTTACTAGTTTTCAGTATTACACTAGTTAATATGCTTAATGTTGATGCTTTAAGAAGCATGTTGAACCTGATATCCTGAGGTCCATCCCAATCTGTATGGTTGGAAGTGTAGAGACAGTGCAGAACAATTGTGAAATCAGGATCAGAAAGGTCTTATATTTTCTATTTGCAAACATTCAGAACTATTGAAGCATGCTAGACACAGTTCCAATGCTGCTTACATTTTAATTATTTCTAACTAATACATAATGTGATGCTCCTTGAATAATTCATGCTTGTTAAAGAGCAAAGGCAGGCACACATTAATGTCAATCTGTCTCTGTGTTTCACTGCTGCTCAAAAAAACAAACATGTAATTCCCGATTTTATTTCCTATCCTGATTTTTCCTTTGATTATAAAGGAAAAGTTTTCACTTATGTTGCTGAAAAAGACATCAGAATAAAGATAATTACTATTTGTATACCTTAGTAATATATGAGAAATGTAAATCCATAGGCTTGAAGCCACTGATTTTTTTTTTTTTTTTACTTTTTTTTTAAGTGAAAATCTCACAGGAGCCTTTGGATAGCCTGTTACGTTTGGCACAAAATAACCATGGATTCTTAACAAGCATATCAATGCAGGTAACTTCTCAGGACATTATGTTCAAACCACCCACATGCAGTAAAACTGTTATTAACAAGGAAGAAAACAGTATTACTGCCTTTCAAGGGCACAGTTTTTGCAAGACTGGGAGGATGGAACATACTATGTATTCTCAAGGACTAATAAACAGGCCAGATCACTGTTAACTGAAATCCCACTGCTGTCCCTCCCCAGACAAACAACAGAATTGGAATTGGTATGAGATGAAGATGACAGCTTAATGCAAGAGTTCAAAGTGATGTAGTCCTATCTACTGGTGTTGGAAAGAGGTAGACAGCTCATTGCCTCTGTCTCATTTCAGATGTTATGTTCTGGTTCACATAAGCGATTATCCTCAGGAGGGAGGACACCATTTCTTGTTCTCTCATTGGCACATCAGTTAGAAAAAGACATAAAATAAATACCACCTGTACAGCACGAATTTCCCTTTCCAGGAGCTCCCAAAAACTGAGCATATGCATGTGATGGGAAGAGAGGGTAGACAAAAAATTCTTTACAAGCCTTCTGCAGAGCCTCACATTTCCAGGGAATGATTATCATCCCAGAGAATTTCCTCTCATTAGACACAACTTCCTGTAGTGAAGACTATTTTTCAAACCTCAGAGTAGGGACAATTTTTCTCATTCCCTCCCTCAGGGAATTTACTGCTCATGAAAGTGCTGGCTCAACAGTACTGAGGTTGAAGTTGTTATCCACAACATTAATGAATAATGCAACATAGCCTTTAAAACTGTTTCTGTGAAATGAATGGGGTTATCTGGGTCATACCAGAACTGCTAAGCAAATTATATTTTTTATAGGAAAAAAACCTTTCTATAATGAATGCTACTAGGTAGCAGAATAGAAGAAAAATATGTTAATTTGGGGTTTTTTTATACATATATCCCCAAGAACAACTTTGCCTTTGTATGCTTCAGAAAATATATCGTGACATAGATGCTGCATTTCTGACTATTTGTGAAAGGCAGATTGTTATTAACAGTATCAGATACAGAGAGGTAGAGAGTACATTTTTTTTTATGTGAATGCTATCTATCTAGAGTGGAACAACACAAATGCCTTCTGCTGCAAAGCAAACAGGTTTTGTGCATACACAACCCCTACCCTGCCCCACCCCCCCAGAAAAAAATACATCTCACAGAAACCTGTATTTGTTTTTAGGCCACAAGTGGTTCTTCCTCTGGGAGGTTTCAGTAAGTATCTTTCAAGAATCCAGTTCAGCATTTTTATGGCAAGATTATATAAATACATACTTACATGATAAATAAATAAATGGAAAAATAGTAACTTTAGTGATGCAGAAAAAAAAATTGCCTTTTTGTCCAATGTCAATAATACTGATTGTAAAAACTTGTATTTTTTGCTTTTCAAATATCCTAAAACCAAATTTCAAATCTCACCTTTAGCAAAATTGGCCTGTATTAACTGTGCTCTTTGTCTCTCACACAATTCAAGGTATGTGCCTTATTCTTTATAGTTATGCTGTTTCACCCAATCAATTTTGGCAAAATTAGAAGATCCTTATGGTACCTTTCTGGTAAAAAAGCATGCATGAAGGAGGTAAGAATGTAATTTATTTAAAACAAAACAAATTTACATAATAACAAAATAATTTTAGATAAAAGGATGTCAAAACCAACTAATATTCAATTCTCAGCTCCTATAGAGAAATCCATGTTTATTGAGTTGAAAAATATCATAGACAACAAAAATCTTAAGGTTAATGGATAAAGGGAGGTGTGGGGGGAGAGATACAATACTCTGATTTCAAGTGAAGAAAAAATGGTTTTTGCTTTAGATATCAGAGAAAAGAGAAGAAATTATGAAAAAATGATATAATGACAAAATAAGGGCTTAAAAAAAATCATTTGTTCTGTGCAATTCACTGGAAAACTCTATTCAGAAATGGTTTGTCTCCTATGCTTCTTTCAAGAAGAAAGGCAAGAGAAACCCACACAGCATTCTCTTCTCCCTCTATAATGACATTTTCTAGCCAACAGTCTTATAGAATCATAGATAAGTTTGAGGGTAAGTTGCAACTTTAAGCTATTGGTAATCAGTTCAAACACAGATCAGGGTAGCTGTGACCTCCCATTCTTCAATTTGTATTTTTTAACCAGCACGTGGCCTTTGAAATTTGTCGATGGTATGTATCTTGTAGGCACATGACATCATCTTAGAGCTCCACATACTGATTAGTATTTTAAGATACTAAAGATGCTGTCTGGAAAAACAGCATACTCCAACTCCAAAAATTACAGTTCTGCAAGATAAACATAGTGGGATTTCAATCTGTGTTCAATAGTTCTGTAAAGCTCCAATGTTAAAATTCATCTCCACTGACTTAACTGGACAAAGAACATAAACTGATTTCCTTAAATTTAGCCGTATTTGAGTTCTGCCCAGCTAAGCCTTTTGACACTCAGAGGGCAGTTCTTTAGCAAGCTAGTGCCTCAGCTGTAAAGACAATCTACTTTTTCCCTTTGCATTGCTGAGGGGACTTCAGACAGAGCAACACCTCAGACCACCTCATCTTTTTTTTTAATGTTTTACCACAAAACTTCATTGGTCATTATAAGCATTGCACTCCCTTTTAACAATACATTGAATGAAGAACTGCTCTCCATCCATTCACCTTTCTGAATACGAAGGACTACCTGGGAAACAATACTACAGGCAGTATAGACTAGCTATACCGACCTGCAGTGTAAGTTAAGGCTTCTGGACTCCCTAGTAAAAAGTGTGGCTGTTTGCCAGACATTGTATTTATTCCAAGCACTCTCTCCATCTGAAGCAGAGGAACAAACAAAATAATCTGCTTAGTTCTTTCCAGAGTAGCAGGACTGTTACAATGTCAAATGACAAACATCATACTGACGTTTTCATGGAGGTGAAACAATAGACATGTAGGCAGAAGTTCTCTGGAGCTAGAGGGCTGCAAAGGCCAGGGTCAGTGAGCTTCAATGGGTAAGGTGTGTCCATGGAATAGAACTGTATTTTAAGGTGGACAGTTGCCAGGGTGAGTGCCCTACCTGTCATTGGACAGCAGCCACCTCACAGTGCCTATCTCACTTCTCTAGAGCTAATTGGCAAGCCTCAAATAGGAGAGAATAGACAGTTCAGACTCAAACCCAGATATCCTCTGTAGTGTGAAAAGAAAGCTAGAAGACTGTTTAGCTATTATTTATAGGGTTTGTACACTTTCCTATCTCACATCTTAAGTAAAATACAGTCCTAATACATGAGCACCTTACCCATTGAGACCAACAGATCCAAGCTTTTTACTGAAGTCCCTTCCTAGTAACAAAAGTAGAACAGGGGCAGAAACCTTCTGATGAGGAAGGATTTATTTTACTCAGAATTGCAAATTGCAGAAGAAAGTCAGCGGAGCCAAGGATGCAGTACACCTCTGGGGATCTGACAGCCTGGCCTCAGGGACAACTTAAGAGTAGGTATGTCACCTTGAAAATACCTGTTTTAGAAAGCGCTGCTCATTAGCCTCAGTAGAGGTTCCTCACAAACAGATCTGCTAAAGAAGCCTCATGCACATGCTAAACTTTGTAACAGGAGGCATGGCTCTGCAAATAAAACATGTATTGAGCCAAACAGTAAGTCACTATAGGGAAGAGCAGGATATACAGGCTCTCTTCATCTGGGATAGCTGTTGAAGGATGCTAGGAAATTAATGAAGTGCAACAAAACATACTCCTCTAGCCAAACCTGTAGCAAACTACTTTGTACTGATGTCAAGAGACTGTCCTTTGTCATCTGTTAATGAGGTCTATTGCCAAGAAAAGTTTGTAAACTGCCTGCTCTTAGAGAGTTAACTGCCAACCATGACTGTAATTATGAGTTTTCCAGACAGCTGGGATGGGATTTAGATGCTGGCATGATGAAATCAACTGAAATGGGGCATGGATAGAGAATAAACTGGCATAATATTATCCCACACATGTCAACATCTTAACTACATAAAAATTTGCATGGCTACTGAATTTGGTCACATGATAGAGTCTCATGTTTGATGAAGACTGCAAAACAAATCAATAGATCAAAACTATGCTGAAATATATCCTGGACATTCAAATACGTCTTGTCAATTCTGATTTAAGTTGAGGACATAATTTGAGTTTAAAAACCTGAAATGGGAAGCTCACTAAAGATCTGATCTAGTAACACCTGGGCAGTTGCTGAAGGTCACTACAGACTAAATATTCCTAACTAGCAAAAGCAATGGTCATACCTGCTAGCAATAAGTTTTTACCCTAGACCCACTCAGTTCAGTAACAAAACCACTGAAATATTGCATTATTTCAGTGTCACTTGGATCCCAAATCCAGATCTGCATAGAACAACCAGAGAGCAAATAATACCCTTACTCTTCTAAATTTAAGTCAGTGTGGCAAAAAATTTGATTGATTACCAATGAGAGAGGTATGTCTCTCCTTACAGAAGGATGAAGATCTAGGGAAAGTTAGCCAAATACTCATAATATGCTTAACAGGAAATGTATCTTTTTCTATATCCCCAAAAACTAAAACCCGGAATACAGAAATATCTGCATATCTCTTGCTTTAAGAGAATAAGTTTTAAATTACTATGGTTTAGATAAGACAGACCAGTAAGGTCTATCCAATAGAGAAAAAACAAGTGAAAGTGCTGCTGAAAAGTTAGTGAACTTGAAAACAGAAGTATGCAAAAGTTTACCACATTGCTGCTTCTTCTGTTGAAACAATGTATAATTTGACATTATTTCAATTTATTATCTATTTGACATATCTGCTGTGTCTACTTGGAGCAATAGCTGCCTCTTTGACATCTAATGACATTTCAAAGGCTGAAGAATAATTATTGAAATAAAAGCTTCATAATGGCCATCTAATACCTTCCCACATAGAATATTTTCTTGTACAGGGAATGCCTACCACTGTTTATGGGTTGTTTTTTTAGTTTTTGCAAGTTTGGGATTTTTCCCTTTTCATGTCTGGACGTGATAATCAAATGCACTGCCATGAGCTGTGTAACTATCATGTGATATAAATACAAGTAGGTAAAAGTTGCATCAAACTCAATTATATTTTTATGATCAAACAGGCAAATGCTCGTCAGTGAAAACTACCAAGAAAAGTTGGAGGAAAAAAGAGTACTCTTCATACACCATTCTTTAATTGCATACATTTGTGTGTAACAAAAACAATGCCTACTAAATCTGAACTGAATTGCACTTACCAGAGTTCCAACTAGTAACAATTCAATAATCAAGAGAAAGGCTTTACTTTAGTAAATTTCAAGAAATTATGCGAAGTTATAGAGAAGCTAGATGAGAAGACCCCAGGATATAAACATTTTCTTTATAAAATATGTGAAATACAATATAGAACATAATCTGTATTTTGAAATTGATAGCAATTACTCTTCTGTACTATTATGTTTCTTACTAAAATAATTCGGCACTCCCCTCGCCTTTCTTTCAGGGCTTGAGATCATATTCCACATATATGAGTTGATACCATACCTGCTGTTTCTCTGATTTTATAGGTAAGTTTCTAGGTCCTCATCTTCTAATCTTCAAATCTTTTTGCCTTAAATATAAGAAATATTTAGGTATAGTTCTCATGAAAGAAAAAGTAAAAAAGGTGACTCCATGTGCACCTTAAAAGTTCAACTATCCCAATTAACATATAAGTTTAGAAAAATAGCTTTTAAAAAGTTTTTTTTTTTCCTTTGGATATTTGACTACTTGGATATTTGACAAGACTGCAAAACTGTGATACCTGTATGCATATGCTTAAATATTCTTGTTGGTTCTTCTGGATTTGAGCAAATTATGAGGGAGCTTTAAAGGAATACATTTTTAATCATTAACCTAATATTAACTCAAACCCAACCCTTTCATAGAGCAACATCACAAAATTAGTTATTGATTCATTTCAGGTATCTTCTGAGTTATTTGGAAGTTGACTGCTTACAAATCTCACCTATAAAGCTAACCAAGAAGGGAAGAGTACCTGCATGTCCATGTCTCTGTATGCTAAAATAGAAACATCAGCGTGCCTGTGAAGAGATCATCAAAAAAGGCAAAGGGAAATAAACTACTCCTACATGCGTTATACAGTATTTTTTTTAAATTATGCAGGAAGTTACATGTTTGCCAAATTCATGTAGTATGCAGAGAATAAGAATATACTGCTCTTGTCTTTTTAAACAAAAAAGTTTCAAAAAAAATCTATCCTGGTGAAGTCAAAGCTATGCAGAGGGAAACAAGGAGAAGCATGGCAGTATGAGAAATTCTTATTGGACCTACATAAAATTACTCATAATAAAAGTGGTTATAGACTTCTACAGGTTACCCAGAATGTCATGGTTTGAGCATGTTTTGAGGTTGTTTTTGTGCAAGGTTTTTTCCAGCCGGGTGGAGGAGGGGAAGCCGGGAGGAAGGAGAGACAGGACACCTGACCCAGGCTAGTCAATGAGGTATTCCATACCATAGCACGTGATGCCCAGGATGCATACTGGGAAAGAGAAAGCTGTAGAGGAAAATGGAGGAAGGAGCATGCGGTGCTCAGCCGGGCAGGGTGGAGTGAGTTATGGGTCGGTGGCTGGTGGGGTGTTGTATTCTTTTCACTTGCTGTTTGCTGTATCATTATTATTTGTAGTAGTAAATGGCAGTAGGGGTTTTGTGTTATGCCTTAGCAATTAAACCGTTCTTATCTCAATCCGTGGGGGCTACATTCTTTGGATTTTCCTTCCTAACTCTCCGGGAGTTGGGGGACTTGGTTTAAACCACGACACCAGAAGTACTGCGGTAATCTCACATACAAAGCTCTTCAAAATTCTCTTGAAGGCAGCAACCTGAACAAACTTAATCCTTCTTTGAGCATGAGATCAGATAAAAAGACCATCAAAGGTCTCTTCCAAACCAAATTTCTTTATGATTGTCTGATGGACTTGAAAAGCACTTCAACCCACTATGGAAACTGCCACAAATACGTAGTTTCCCATTTACGCTCTGGAACATTAAAAACAACACAGCTCTTGATCTGAGCTAACTACTTTACCAGGAAAGTACATTTACACAGTGGTGAAGTAAAGCTAAAATGTCCTACTGAATGACACTATCTGTAGTACCTCTGGAATCAAGGCACCAGCATTAATGTGGAAACACAGACCAAGGAGATTATATTGATAACCTCTTAGAAAATGATCCATCTTTTGTAGATCAGTAACTTTTTTCATTTCTCAGCAACAATATCTTCATTAGTGACGGAAAACTCATACTTGAAGATTTTATTGCTGGATTTTATTGATTAAAGTCAACTATAGTATCACAGTTCTTTACATTTCTTAGAGATGATATATTTGCTTTTTGCTAGTGTCTACCATGGCTAAAGCATGTTTTTATTGTGTCCTTCCACAGCTGTAAACAACCTACTAAACCACAGTAAAATGAAAGACTATTGCTTTCTGTGTGGCTGGGGATTAGAATTAGATAGCTAGCTGCTCCTGTCAGAACACATCTGTCTGAGGAAACACTGGGTGAAAATAGGATTGTTATGTGATGGAAGCTGCAGGGGGGTTGAAAATGTCACCATAAAAATGGGTATGAAATATACGGTTTGGAGGTACAACTAACCCTGCTGATCTGGTTGATAATTTATCCTTAGTATCACCCACATATTTAAAAACATCTGCAACAATTCGGAGTTTTTGTGCCAAGTTCCTTCAATTTTTGTTATCTAAATAAAATATTGTCTGGTTCTGAGATAAAAGATACAATTTATTTTTTAATTAGCCTATAATTTTTTTTGGTTGCTTTCAATTTCAAACAGCTTTCATGGTATCTAACTTAGACTTTTTGGTGATGAACTTCTTTAACATATTTCCCTTTGGACAAGCCTAAGCAATTTATCACCTTCCAGCTGACTCACATACCTTTTAATTCCATATGCAACAGGGCATTCTATGAGCTAAGGGGAGCACAGCCTCTCTCACCTGCCCTCAAGCATCATAAACTAATCACACTGGTATCTACATGTACAGTTCTAATGTTAAAAAGACTCAAAATCATGCATTATGGAGTTCCAAAAATCTATTTAATGAAAATTAAACAAGGAATACAGGTCATGTCATGAGCGTCCTGCATATTTCTGTGTAGAATGAAAAAAATAAAGGGATGCGTATAGTTCCATACTGACTGTGTAACAGAAAGTACTTAACTGCTTGAGGAAATGGTCCTCGAGTTTCCTCTTTGGATTCAGGAGTGACAATCACTGTTAGAGTGGTATTTTTCAGCTCAATGGATCCTTTATTCTCTGAAGTTAAGCTTTTATCATCATACAGAAACTGTCGTATCTCATGGAAATTCCTTCTTTGTCATCAAATCCAGTTTAAGGATCCAGTACATGTTAAGCACAATACTTAGGTATTTGAACCATATTAAAAAGCTGTATAACCATTTGGAATCAAAAGCAGTTGAAAAATGTACATCTACTTGCTGCACATTAGACTCTAACAGTAAATAAAAAATGTGAAAAGAAAAAAAAAATCTTTCAATTTTAGTGGAAATTACTGCTTTCTGACATAAATTCCACAATACTTTGTGGATCCTTCATCATCATAGCTTCTGATCAGCAACTTGACAGCAAGTTTGAATGAGTTTCTATTTCTAATGAAATAATAACTTGAGATTAAGCTCATTTTTGCAGGTCAGAATTATTTTTTCTTCTTAACAGAATATTATGGATCTGGTTAACTTTTGCATTAACAGGTATCATTATGTTAGCTGAGTCCTACAGAAATGTCTACTGCTAGATTGATCTGCAAACAGACCAGGTGCAATACCAGTGCAGAATGAAAAAGTCTCCAATTCATTTTTGTTCTGAAATAAATTTTATAAGAGATGAGCACCTTGAAGACAGCTGAAAATCACAGCAAATAACTTTGTTTTTTTTTCTTTTTCCTCCATTTGAATGTGTTAACCTCCACCCCCAAACCATATTTGTTACATTAATGCATTGACATTTTGTACTATTTGGTTGTACTGACACACTTTTACATTGTTGGTTTCATTGGCATGAGCACTTGATGTGGCAAGTTTTTGAAGGTTTGCCAGATAAGAAATTGCTCAGAGGGTAATGGAAAAACAGTCATGGTCTGTATCATGGTCTAATCCAGTGCCTGACCTTAGCAGAGAAAAGTAAAATAATACTTTGAAAAGGCAAGTGTTAAAAACTGCAACACTGAAGCAGCATTCTACATATTTTAAAGTCTAGTTAGATGAAGCGAGATGAGCAGCACAAGAAATGAGTTTATTACAGTGAGAAAGAACAAAATATATACTGGGTAAAGTGCATTTTTCCTGTTATAAAATGAATGTAGTTTTGAAAAGGAAACATTTTTGCACATACATTTACAAGCATGCATACACCATGTTTATATACCCTACCATAAAAGTAATGCAGAATAACCATTTGTACACAAAACCACTTCAGTATCTGCAGGAAACACATACATGCACAATCTTGATAGATGTACAAATTGAATAACTGCTTTTAGAAATGAAATGATCACGTCAACTATACATCTAAGCACAGTCTTTCTCATTCAAAAATTGACCAAATATATCTGCCACTGTAATGCTTTTGTTAATTGTATGAATCCAGATTTCTAAAGCTGAAAAAAGACATCAATGTAAAGTTGAAAAGAGGAGTCAACTTTAACAGTAAATTTGCTTTCAGAAAGGAATGAGACTAACCGAACAAAGTCATATCTAGATACCCAAGATGCAGTTAGTTTCTTATATAGATTTGGAAAAAAAGGGTGGGGACCAACTACAAAAGGAACTGGTTACTAATTCTACTCTACATTAAGAGACCCTGAATGTTTCAGTGCCTTATCTAACTTACATTGTTGACTAATTACATGCCACATTCTCTGTACCTTAAGTATTACTACATTTCATCTGCACCTTTCCTACTCATATCATTGGAGATGGCTACTGAAATCCCTCGAAACAGAAAAACTGCTTTCCACTCCATCCTGATGTCTGATATGCCTTTCCTGTTAACCTACATATTTTCCTTCATAACTTTTCAGTGGAATTTCAACATAGCCATTCAGATGTACTTTTTTTGTTTCCAAAGAACTTTGTACAAATTATATATATACACATGAAATAAGTTCTACAGATTAATTGCAATGGATTTGCAGTTATCACCTCAGTCTCAGATTCAGAGTTCTGTCATACATACGATGCTCAAAGCATTGCATAAAAGTAAAAAGTGGTTGAGACACAGCTATTAGTTGATATTTACTTCAGCTCACCTATTTCTTTTTCAGCAAACCTGGACAAATATTCAAACTGATTTCTACAGAGGCTAAGGCCAAAGAAAATGTTCAAGCCTCTGCACATAAAAGCCACAGATTTTGCAGCTATTGAAATCAAATTACCACAGTATATTATATAAAGAGATAAACAAAAAAGTAAACAAGCATCATACTAGGTGGTCAACAGACTAGCCTATACCATATTATCAGTTATTATACATTAAATATTTTGGACAGTAATGTATTTATTTCTTTAATGTTCCTTTGTTTTAGACAAAAATGTTAACCAGAACACTACACATGCACACACTGAGGTAAGAAACTTAGTGATTAAAAAAAAAATATACTGTAACCCCTATAATTTTCAGAAATACTAAAGGGCAATATCTGTCTTGAGCTAGCTTAGATGCAGGTTGAATACCTCTTTGCAGAATAGGGAGTTCTAACTATTGCTCCTTTTCCGGTAGTGTACAATTAGAGTAAACACAAAGAAAATATAACCAAGAATCCAGCTTCCAGAATACTTCTTACATTTAACTGGATCCCATAATATCAGAAGATGAGAAAATATGCCTGAGTCTTGTTAATATACTTCTGACAGGTAGGACAGTATCACCTGCTTGACTAATACTGCTTCAAAACACCTGCCAGGAAAGCCATTAGTAACATTGATTACACTGAGTGCAAAAAAGCCCTTGTATGTCTCTTCCAAACCCATTTTTCTTCACCATAACATGCATTCATGCCTCCTCTGATCTTTTGTGCTAAAGCTGAGAAAATAACCTAAGGAGTTATTATCTTTCCTATTATGATTTCTACAGTGCTATTGTGGTCTCTCCAATTTTCTTCCTTTTGCTGTGGAAAAACAATTTTTTGACCCATCTTAAAACTTTTTCTTTTTTTCCTGAAAAGTACAATGCAGGACTGAAATATTATTAATGATATTATAATTGTTTGATTTATCTTAAGTTCACATCTTCACTTAGCAATAAACCTCAAAACCATGGAAGTGTTCATTTCAATGCAATCTAACACACTTTACCCAAAAAATCATCCTGTTTTATTCATTTTTCAATGCAATACATCTATGATTTGGTCAAAATTCACTAT
Source organism: Melopsittacus undulatus (assembly GCF_012275295.1). NCBI lineage: Eukaryota > Metazoa > Chordata > Aves > Psittaciformes > Psittaculidae > Melopsittacus > Melopsittacus undulatus. The sequence continues at coordinate 42,735,822 of NC_047530.1, read as the reverse complement.
CCTCTCCTGGAACAGGTGAGCAGTTTGGGGGAAGGGGAGGGGGAGAAGTTCCCTTTTCTCAAGCATGGCAGTAGCAAACAATATACAGTGAATACCGAAAGGCTCATTTTCCTCATCTACTGGTGTCATCTCTTTCCTCAACTACATTTGAACTTCAAAATGGTAGAATCAACCAAAACTGTCTTTTCACCCAATTCATAATTAGCTCCTATGTCATAAAAAGCTAAAAACCTTTTGCACCCAAGAGAAAACACTGGTTTTCAGGAAGCAAGTTGTCTGATAGAATTTGGCTGGAGCCACTTTGCTCTCTGCTCTCTGGCTGGTCCCAGAACCAGAAGTTTAAACAATAGGACCATTTCGTCATTGACTTCCTTCACGAGGCTGTCTTCTGGGACATGCTTCTTTGCTTGGAATTGTCACCAGCCTGTTTATTGTTATTGACAAACACTATTATATAATTTGAAGTTACTTTCTTTCATGAAGCCTATTAAACACCCGGTCTCCTGTACTGCCCTGACAAGCACAAAAATGAGATGAAATATATTCAAGGAACCTTAGTGGGCTTTCACAGGTACAGACTTAGCTGGAGATCAGTCAGGGCTTAAACCACCATTTCCCAAATCCCATTAGCTTTACCAGCACTTCCAGAACATGACACCCCAGGCTGACAAGACATCTCAGCAAAATCAGTGTATTTACCCATGCTTTTACACAGCGGTTCTAAAGCGTATTTCATATCTTCTTCCCTAAGGACTGCCAAAGACTGCCTCATCTGTTAGAATTATGATATTTTCTGAAAGGTCACTCTCCCTTAAGCAAGATGATAAATTATTTTTATTTTATTCACCTTTCGCTCTCCCCCTCCTTAGAAAACCACCTAAACCTTTAGGTCAGTATGGAGAAATACAGCAATTCCTCCAGCCATTGGCAGTGCTATATGTAGAAGTGAAGCTCAAATTGGGTTCCTCAGAATGTGTCTTAGAACTATTTTTCTTTGCTTTCCAAGTTTCTTAGAGAAGAAGCATGCCAACTTCAATTAAATCTTTGTCAGAAAAGAACTGCCAAGAATGTGGTCAAGATTAATTAACACAAGTGAAGTAAAGCAAAAGTTACCCTCACAATACCATATGGTGAAAAGCCAGTGATCAAGCCCTTGCAGCTGATTTCCCTGTCCTGTAGAAAAGGCTTGCAGAATTTAACTATTGCTTACATGGCCCACTTGTCTAAATCCTTGATTATCCCTGTCACACATACATTTGATACTAAAAGATAGAAACAAATAATGTTTAGAGTTCCCTTGGTAGCTAGTGACGTAACACTCATTTGTATATACATTTACGTATGTATTGACTATGTATATGTATCCCAGCAAAAGCTAGTGAGAGACAGTAGCTTTAGAACTGTTTATACCTGAAAAAAAAAAAATCTTAGTAGTGGTGCAATCTACTTAATATCATCAGCAGTAATATATGGCCTTTAAGATTGGCAGCTTTTCTTACACCCTTGTAAGAGAAGCACTTACAGGTAGTGATTCTACAAGCTTTCTAAACTTCTCTCTCTTCATTTGTGTATTTTTCCATCTCCTTCCTATTTTTCAGAATTAAACTTTTCCAGAAATGTTATAAAGGGAAGACATTATCTAAGTAATGAGAAATATTTAATAGAATTTTGTTCAGCCAGACACAAAACCAAAGATCCTACAAGGAAAACAAGGATAATATCTAATAATTATTCCCCATTAAACTATAATAAGGAAATGAGCAAATGCCTCATCTTATGGCTTTAACAGCAACATACAGAATTTAGTATAGATACAAAATATTTTTTTAATAAGATGCAGGACTCTGATTTTGCCATCACAGCCAATTTTACCCTGAACTTGAAACAGAGAAAAGTAACATTATCAAGCTGGAGTCAATTCAGTAAGTTGAAACATATCAGCAAAGTTAAGACCAATTGGTAGCTCTTTAAACAGACTGTGTTTTTACTGCTTACATACATACCTACTTATAGACACTATTTTGATAAGACAAGGGAAAAAAAGGGAAGTTAAACTGACAGTTTAAAAGTAGTAGAAACTCGCAATACATAAAAACTCTTAAGTATAACACAGCTTTGTCATCAACAATATACACAAGCTAAAGGATCATAAGAGTACTCCAGAGAAGCAAGGTCAGATAAACAAATAGAGGTGACAGAAGCATGAGTCCTACTGCATATTTCTGACATTTTGTAATAAGAAAAATAACTGACATACAGTAGCTCTCACTTACCATCAAGATCAAGGTACCATATTGCTCTACATGATCATACTGTCTAAGGGAAAAAGCAACCTAAACCACAGCATGGGAAATACTGTAAGATTAGTAGTTATGTAAAAGTTATTTTAAAGAGCCATGCTTTCTCCTCTCTGCCTTATTATGCTTTCCTAAATGGGTTTCAGAGTTTACAAAGAGTTTGGCGTGGATGATATGGAAAGCTATTTTAAGATCAGTATCACATTTAATTTACCCATTACCATTACAACTCTGCAGATTTATAGTAGCATTTTGTAACGTGGGAACATTAACAAAGCGCATTGCAGAACTGTAAGAGCAGGCAAGACACAATTTCAGATTTCTCTTAAAGCTTTTCTTAAAAATAAAAAGCATTCTTAACACTGACAAGCAAACACAACGAAACAAAACCACAAGGCCCTGCTAAGCAAAGAAGGCTTCAGTACTGTGAGCTTGCACAAGCCATTTCAATGCTGTGAAATGATACTTTAATTATGTTCTCCCCAGGAACAAGCATTTCTCACCTTTTTCACATTAGCCTCTAAAACAAACAAGCTTGAAAGTTAGGTTTTTATCCTGAACAGAATCAGGCATGGCCTCATGATCACCTGCTATCTGGCTCTTGATTAGCTACACATTGGTTTTAATTATCCACCTGCTTTCAATTAAGTACCAGGAAATCCATCCTATTAACAGTACAAGCTAATCACCCTTGCACATAAACAGAAGTCCTTTTTCTCTCAGGGTGCATCTGAAGGATAAAAATACTTAGAATAGGGTTTTTTTTAAGCTTACAGCTTTCTTGCCAACAGTTGTAACAAAACATCTGTTTTAAAATATACAGATAAATGAGTATTATTCAGTAACAATTCATCTTATTGTGAGGGTATATTCAAATAAATTGGATTCAGGAATCAAGAAGCAAGAGTCCATTTTAAAAGCAATATGCAGCTGATTTGTCATCCTAAAAATCAAAATCATGACCCCACCCTTCTCAAGATATAGATGTCTTTGTTCATTATGCTGCTTTGAAAATGTGCCCTGTTATGACCATAAGATTAGCTGCTATAGCCAGCTGCATGAGCAGCCCTGATATTCTCCAGATGTGGAAAATGATACTGCACATCTGCATGCAACATCTTATAATTTCAAAATAAAATATTAGAGAATGGTTTTAAAAAATCATATAGAAGCATAAGATGCGCTAGATCACAGTGGTTCTGTGATTCGCAGTTTAGTGTTTTTACTAATCTTGAAGCATTGTGCAGAGAAAAAAAGAGTGCAGACAGTTTGAAACAATAAAGAGGAAATAAAGAAAATTTAAAGTGGCATTATATAGATAAGTGTATCTTTAATAAACTGTATGTAAAGAATAGCTGTGGTGCATTAGAACAGATACAATGAAGTAAATTCTTAAAAATATGTTATACATTTGTATTTAAATAGGAAGTACAGCCTTTTGTTTTCAACATAAAATAAAAACGAGATGAAAGATCCAACACCAATAAACGAAACAACATACAATAAAGAGACACTGAACAGTGGAAAAGAAGACTTTTTTGTTTACTGTAATGCTGGTCAAAATGCAAATTGGTATCAGATCATATGTAAAATAGTTACTAGGATTCCTGTGAAGCCATGTTTCGAATTTTATCTCTTCTGGAAAATAACTTCAGAGAAAAAAGATGTATGTTATTCATTTTCTACATTCTAAGAATGTTTACAGGACAGAGGATAAGATGACGTATAGTGGTAAGGTATTATACCTGATGGTTCTTATATACCGGATGTAAGAAAGCCTGCCATAAGATCTAATTATCAAGAATTGCCTTTTCTGCCCCAAAGCAATCATTTTGATGACAGCCTTCTATGCACTGTAAAACAAAATGGGAAGCCTGTGCTATATAAACTGGCTCAGCGCTTCCTTTTACTTCTTCTGATATCAGTCTCCCCATCTCATTTATTTTCCACACATTAATGGTAGCAGTCACCTTGAGCTGGTGATGCAGAGTAATTTTCACAGAAACCTTGATCAGAAACCATAAATCAGTCTGATGTGCTTTTATGGTCTAATAACATTCTGCCTGCTCCTACAGGCCCTTATGTAAAACTGCATTGCGGAGAATCCCTTGGACTGTTTTTTTCACATGCACTCCTGTATCTGTAAAACATAAAAACCCCTGCAATGTAATAAGATTAAAATACTTTGTTTCAACCTGTAGACATTAAAGCATTCAGGTATCAGCCTGTAAGCATGAAAACATTCAATTATCAAACTGAAATTTTCTCTGCATATTTTTCTGTGCTTGGCTCTTCCTTCCTATATTAGGTCAGAGAAACTAAGCATTCTCACCCTGCTCTCCCAGACGCAGTGCATCAACAGGCAGAGCACACTAAAGCTGAATGCTTTGTCTAGATTAAAAAATGCTAACCTGTATAGCTGTATCAGCAAACCCAGCTAGCATGGGAGCCTCCTGAAGGTGAATCTTGTCTGCAAGATTCCATCCTTATTTGTAGATAAGTGTAAGTTTTATTTTAAGTCAAGAACTTAGAAAACAGGGATTGATTTCATTGTTAAGGTGGCCATTTTCTTCCCTTGTAAACCAGATTTATTACTTATTTTTAGCAATGATTTCCCATACAATATATTCACAATATGTAAACCATAAGGTTTTTACTGTATACCCCACAGGTTTTTCAGTTCTTTGTTTCAGAAAGTATAATCTGATTTGAAGAAATGCTTAGCATTTCCAGTGTTTCAAATTGGATTTTAAACATATTTATTCTTTTATTTATTTTTAGTTTTTTAAATTTTTTTTATTTTTTTTAGATGAATCTCTACACACCTCTGTTCCTGTGTCTAAGGGGAATAATTCTTCTCCCTGACCTCACAAAGATGATGTGGAAACACAAACACACACACACATCCTATAGAAATCCTTAGTACTTCTCTGTAACATACGTTTGTGTACGTAACAAATATAAAAGATCGGACATACACAGTTAATATCATAACTGCACAGATTTTTAAGAAGTGGAATGTTCACCATTTTTGGTTCCTCATCACATTTTTTTGACAGAGTTACCTTTTTTCTATTACTGACTGCAGTGTATTTTTTACTTTTATGACTCATCTTCTACAGATTTTATGAAGCCCCCCAGTCAAGAAGCATATGCAGCTGGTAGCTGTAATCAGTGCACCACCAAATGTCCATGATTCACAGCATCTTTCTTGTTAGCGCTCACAGATAAATCCCTAGCACTCAGTAGAAAATGCCGGCTTGTAAAAGGCAGATTCATCAAGACCTGGGATATTAGTATCTGAAGAGAAAACAGGTTGTGAGATGGGTAACTTCTCATCTTTCTCAGATTCCTCTCACAGTACGAACATAATGAGATTGGTTGCCTGTTTGCAGGAGGTTTTTGCAGACTATACGATTTGTGAACAGAGTATAGAAGGTAGCAAGGAAAGAGCAATGGAGGGAAATGAAGTAAAGAAATATTCCTTTCAGATTTGCTGATTCATAGCTGTGAATAATGCAGTGACAGCACCAAGCCAGACATACAAAATTCAGCCTTAGAATTTAGTCACTGAGAATGTTCTTTCCCTATCCAGAATAGCTTCATTTTCCTGCAACACCACTTCTACAAAGTTAAAATTAAGGAGGGAATTACCAAATTAAAATGAACTGCATGTCAGTTAAAATTAGAGTAGGAATGGTTATAAGACATGGACTTTCTATAGTAAGCTTCCACTACTTCAAAGAAAATTAGTACTTTAAAATGTAGCTGATGCTACCCATCTTACCTTGAAGACTCATCCTGCTTAGTTTGGTACATGACACATCAGTGTGAAAACCAGGAATTATCAAAAAAGAGGGATATGCCTACTCTGTATATATTCCTTTATTGTCTACTGATAATTTTATGAGAATGATTCTGAGGTTTTCTATGGTAAACTTTACAATTCCATAGGTTAAATCTAGCTTTTCAAATGTGCCCTCATTCTGTTTACCACATGACATTTTTTTCTGAAGTCAAAAGGTATTGGGTTTCTGAGAGGCCTTTCTGGTAGAAAAATGGAAGTGACAGCATGAACAATCTGTCTTACACACTTAAGAAGGCATTTCCTTTTTTGTTGATGGGTACAAGGCAGGCAAACTTTAGGGTCTGCTAATTTATTGGACTGAAATGTTCTTAGGCTGGACACCAAGCATATTTTGATGAAATATCTGTGAGGCTGGGCTCTTTCAGGGCGAAGGGATCTGTTATTGTAAGGCATTTGTGACCCTTGTGATGATATAGATACACAAATGATGTAGGTACAATTTAATCCATGGATAAGGTACCCCCAAAAGTATCATAGGATATAATTAGATATACAAAAGACAGGGTACAAGGTAAAATTATTTTTCCCAAGGCAGTATCTTTTATATCTGTTGGACACAGCTTTTTTCTAAACAAAAGAAATTTCTAAATACCTGTCCTGGATTCAGCAGTAGCAGAAATTTTTTCTCCTTCTTGGTAGCTGGTGCAGCACTGTGTTTTGATTTTCAGCCTGGGAATGATGCTGATAGCACCAGTGTTTTTAGTTACTGCTCAAACGTTTGGTCTGGCCAAGGACTTCCTGAGCCTCATGCTCTGCCAGGGAGGGGGGGAAGCTGGGAGGAAGCAGAGACAGGGCACCTGACCCAAACTAGCGAAAGAGGTGTTCCATACCACAGCACATCATGCCCATGATGTTACGGAGAGTTACCCAGAAGGGCTAGTTCTCTGGGGTGGGGTTGGAAGAGGTATCGGGTGGTGCTCGGTCAGGCAGGGTGGGATGAGTTATCGGTCGGCGGGTGGTGAGGTGTTGTATTCTCTTCACTTGTTATTTCCTTTATCATTATTACTATTATTGGTAGTAGCAGTAGTGATTTGTGCTATACCTTAGTTATCAAACTGGTCTTATCTCAACCTGTGGGAGCTACATTCTTTTGATTCTCCTCCCCAACTCTCCCAGAGTTGGGGGAGGAAGGGGGGAGTGAGTGAACGAGCTGCGTGGCTTAGTTTAAACCACAACAATACCACAAGCAACACTTACCAAAGTCTGGGATTTTTTTTAACAGTGTTTTCAATGCTTTTTGATTTCTGCTGGAAGAAATGCATATCTGTTTTGTATAACTACCACAAGTTACCCAGCATGGAACCTTCCAAAAGCAGAAAGAATTGATAGTATTTATCTCATTTTAATTTTACCTAATTTATAACTGTCCTTATGAGAGGGTAATTATTTTTTTTCAACATCACTGTAACAGAAGGTATTTTATGCCCTGGCAACTACTGAGCTCGGTGCCTCTGTGTGCACACACGTTTGGATATATCTATTCTACAAATATACCTCTATTGAATATATTACTGAAAAAAAAGATTAAAACCAATGGAAAATGACAAATACTTTTACTTATTTTGTGTTATAATCCTTAGTGAGTCTGTAGTGGCTAGCTTCCTCCGCAAATGTAATCTTGCTTGTAGTGATTGCTGCATTAGTCAGCACAGCTTTTGGTTTTGTTTTTACATTTAGCCTCCTGTAACATGTAATGCCTGGTGTTCTGCAGCTGTGGAAATTCTTTCCTTGGTGATGGTCAGTGCTTCACAGATGATTTAACTTGTCAGGATTCCACACATGGAATGAAATGAGATCTGAACAACAATGCTTGCCAGAGTTTTGTCTATTAAATGATTTGGACAAAATATCCTCTTTTTTTCTTTGTTTATGTACAGACTAAGGCCTGCCTTTACAGAATGTTGTATTTTACCCTACTGATATTTCCTGTTGTTCATGCCTGAAAATAACTATTCTGATCAATTTGTAGAAGTTCAAAAAAACTGTAGTAATTTCAAGGTCCACATTTATTCTATTGTTTATGTATTCAGTAACCACTGTTGAGAATGAAGGCTGTGGTATACATCTAGTTGCAGTGACATACATCAAGTTCCCCATGCACCTGGCCTGCTGAAAGGATGTTTACTGGTCTTACTGAAAGCTCCCCTTAATTTGATTGAAATTATAAATGCTGCTGTGTTTTGCTTGACAAATTTTTGCCGCAAATTTAGTCCAATTTTTCCTTACAGATCAACAACTGATCTGCAATTAGCTGTTAAGATTACCTTCCCTATCTCTTCTACAGATGAGTCCCATGTAAATAATTCTCTTTGTTATTTTGCTATTAGAAAAACAAGAATCATACAGCAGTGAGAACTTAAACATACGAGTGGCCAGAACAGATTTATTGAACTCCTGTGGATGGCACCAAAAGCACATGTGTTAAAAAGGGGCTATTAAGGCTGCAAACAAGTTGTATAATGCACACTTTAAAGTTTTTGTGATAGGAATGTGAATAAAAGCCTTTCTAACAAACAAAATGACAGTCTATCTAGCAAGTAGAATCTTGGCTGTCTTGTTGATGATGTGTAGCATAAAAAGCATTTGAGTTTGTTTTCTGGTTTTAGTTAATTTGTCTTCATGTACTGGAAAATATAGGTGCATGGGTGTATCTTAAATACAGGTTTTGATCCTAATTTCTCCAGCATAAAACCCAGGCTGCTTATTTGGCTTTCTGGGGAGCTTATACCTGCTGGTTTGTTTCTGAGTTTTGCTTTCTGTCTTGCCTTTATTTTCCTAACTGACTACAATTTCCCCTTTCTCATGTATATTTTAAGTATATTTATTTTAGTCGCTAGTCCTAGTCTAGCTAGCAGTTTCCATAGTCCCTAAACAGGGGGAAAAAAACCCCCACAAGTTGGTTCAAAAGAAATAGTCAATGCTTAATTGTTGCTGACTTCTTCAAAACTCCAGAAGAATTTTTCTCTTTAAGAATTTTACCTTAAGGGTGAGTCCATGGTATGTAAGCTTCCATTCAGCCACAGATCTACAAACAAGCCTAGCAAAAAATGCAGGGAATTATAGAAGAAAGCATAAAGAACTGATATGCTACTTTTCTACAAGGTATTGCTTATATCTAGAGATCTGCTATTCTGGCAGGTATTCACTGCCATAGTCATCTTATTTCTAGCCATCATTACAGACTTCTGTTCACAGAGATGGCTATAATCCAATGTAGCATTTCCCTGCTGGGGGCCTAGTGACTTTTGAAAGAAAGAAGATAACTGAATGTCATATTGTAGGGCATAGACTTCAGTGCATGCTATAATTTACAATGACGTTATAATTTTCATAGCACTGTTCAATCTAGGGAGGGATTTACAGAGTTGTGGTTGGCTCATGGGACTTTTCCTCATTGTTTTATTTTGAGATACTCTAGACTCCAGAAGAAAGTTGTTATTTCAGAACATCAACTTCAAAACCATGAAAAACAAAAGAGGTGCAATAGCTATGCAAAAATAATCAAGGGAGGTAGTTTTCTACAGCATTATGTGAATAAATAAAAAAAAAAAGACAAGATAGATATTGCCAAGACTTTTGAAAGAATTTCTGAGAGCAAGAAGGGAACCGAAGGAAAATTAGGCTGCAAGTTCAAAAGGCTGCAATGCCACTTGTGTGGATATTTTTTACTGAAGAACTGAAATTAATCTGAACTCTAAACCTTTTTAAGTTCTCTTATCACTAATGCAGATGCAGCTCTATTGTAGGCGGATAGCACTTTGGTTTCAGCTAATTGAATTCAAAAGTGTTGAACAAAACTGAGACACATTTGGGTATTCTACATATCTATAATGGCTTGAACTGAATTCAAATGCCTTGGGGGGGGGCTGTGAATTGCGGAGCTCATAGAATCCTATATCACATAAAATCTTTTATTTCTTTGAAGTGTCATCATTTATTTGTAAAGTTTTGTCTCTTCCCTATTGTGCAGGTCATGCTCTAATTAATCCAAGCACTTTAAAGGTGGAGAATAGTCGCATTTCAGAAAGCTCAAGAGAGCCTTATTCAGTATGTTTGGGTTTTTTTTTCAAATAAAAATAAACCCCTTCAGTTAAGGAATATTGCTTTTCAAAAACAAGAAAGCAAATTAATTGTAAGAATAGTGCTACTGTCTTTCTTCTTGTGTTCCAAACAATTTTATTTATGAAAAAATTACATTTCTTCCTTCTTTTTTTGAACTAATTATTTTTTTTTAATTCTTACTTGTCTTCATTATGTCTTTATGAAACTGCAGAAGGAAGACTTAAGAAAGGCCTTGAAACTTTCCACATCTTTCACATCTCACCCTCTGAATCAATATATTATGAGATATATAATCCCAAAATCTGAAGGGACAACTAAATCAGATTTCACCCTTGTTGGTAGTAGGACTCTTATTTTGTTTATTCTGACTTCCTCCATTTTTGAAGCAAGATCTACATCCTTTCTAAATGAGCTAAAAAGGGAAAAAATCTAGGAAGGCCTTTTGCCTAAGAAACAGTTTTTAAATGTTTGATATATTTAAGAGATTTCAAAGAGATTTTAGGTGATTTTCAAGTGTGTAGATCACTTCAAGTTGCTTAAAACTCCTGTCTTAGTGTTCATCTTATTTAATAACTGAACAAGATAGGAAGAATACTTTGAGCTTCTCAGCTAACAGAAATTAAGAGAACTTGGTCACTGCAGAGGAAGTGGAAAAGTGATTTTGTGTTCCGCAAATATATACATAGATAATAATAGCCATTATGCACAGATACACTTCAACTAGATGTTCATATACTTAGCCTTCAAAGAAGTTTTAATGTATTCTTTCCTGTAAAGTAATTTTAGCACCCTCTTCTTTCGAAAGGCAGGATAAAGTATTGCTATTTGAGAGGAAAACTGATACAAGGCAATGTGGAAGAACAGACAAAAGGGAATAAGCCACATCCTTTTTACACATGGAATGTTCTTGAATAAATTTCCAAGGGCTAGAAATCCCTTAGACCTCATAGCTGTCACATACTGTAGTGTTCTTTGAAGCGTCTAGGCCAGGCCTATCAAAATTAGAAAAATCTTTGATAGATGAGTTTTAGTAATAGAGCCAATGGCTCATACATGACTAAAGGATACAGTATTTATGCTTGCTACATATCTATTTGCTTCTAATGTTCTTTCCTTATTCTGTTCCTGAGGTGACCATGCAATCTCTAGTTATATATGTCTTTAGTTCAAGAATAACTTAGGATAATCAAATTAGGTAACAGTGATTAGATGTTACTACTTGTGGGAGAGAGATCGATAGTACGCCTAAATATGCCTTTCTTTATCATTTAATTCTGCCACTGTACAGAACAGGACAATTTTTAAAATACTGCTAAAGTAATGCTAATTATGAGAACAACATAAAGACTTGAGATTAAATTCAGAGGTCTATCTAAAATAATAAAAAAAAAAATTGTATTTGCATATATCTTAAATCTTTCTCCTGGGCTGTCCAAACGTAAGCCTAAGGGGTCTTCAGAATTTATGCAAGAAATATATCAGAAACTTTAGTAAAACGCTGCAATATTGTAACTTCAGAAATACATGCCAGTGTATGCAGGGATATCTCGTTAATGTGCCGCTTTGTGAGCAATTGCTTTTGAAATTAACAAAATCAGTGAGGTTTAACTGTTGCAGGTTAAGTCTTTACAGGTAACAGTAGACAGTGTTTTGCAATTATCTGTGTTAGTTTTTTTGCTTAGTTTACTGTATTCACACCATGATTTTCGATGACAGGAAAGAAGGCACTTTAGCCAGCAGCAGAAACATTTCTGGTCTGTGATTGCAAGCACTGCACATAGGCATATTTATGTGATAATTAAAATGTTGGGGAAATAAAACCCGAAGACATGTTGTTAGGCTCACATCTTTTAAAATGCAAAACACAGCAGCATTATTCTTCTGCATAAGTACATGAAAGCAAAATTGACTAACACTCCTAATTGTCACTGAAGTGACTGACCAGAGACAAAACAAAACTTAATATTTAATTCTTATTGACGTTGCAAAAGGTATAAGGAATCTCATTATGAAACCCATTTTAATTTCTTTGTACATTTTTAGTGCCTTTGGAAATAGAAAGAAAGATTTAAAAAGTTAACCCTTCCCTTAACAGTTGTCCTTTAGTCTGTATGTGTCACTTCATTGATAATTGTGTATACCAAAAAATTATGTTTGGATTTGTTTCAACATGACTGAGTATTGATTTAATTATCCATGGGAACAGAAATGATATCTAAGGCAATTTACCATACTTATGTAAGATTCACTATATGACTTAATAAACAAAAAAATTAATCAAGACTCTGAGTCTTGATCTGAACTAATGAAGCTGTTCATGACTTTCCGGCAATGAGACTGCACTGCACTTTGATACTTCTGCTTCTCTGCTAACTTATTTCACATGTTAATTACAAATGTCTAAAAACTACTTCAGAATAAACAGCAGTGCAATATGCAAAAATGTTATTCTCTTTAATATTCTAGGCTTCGAATGCAAAACTCCTAGATACCACAGCTATTCATGAATGCTTGTTTATTTAAAAAAGAAGAAAGGCCAAAATACGTGCACTGTCACTTCTATGGATGTGTGTGAACAGGTAGGGTGGCAGGCATCCTACCCCTTCCAAGCAGTCATTATGACCAAGATCTCCTTCTTTCTTTGCCTCCACTGTTCAGCTTTTTCATTCCACACTTTTACGGGGGCACATCATGGACAAGGAATGTCCCAGATTTTACAGGGATACTATGCTGGGGGGTTTTTTATACCTCTATGGGTAATGAAACCAAATGAAACCAGGGCTTAAGCTTTTAGGTTGAGAATTTTTTAAGCTGTTAATAAGAGTAAGATCAATACCAGGGCTATGCTTTTCTGCATTTAAGACCTAGAGAAAAATGCTTCTGAATGCTGGGTATTATTTACTTTACCGAATGGCAACAAAATGCTTCATGTGTAATCTGTGTGGGAATGAATGTTTTGTGTTTGAATCACAGAATCATAGAATGGTTAGGGTTGGAAAGCACTTTAAGATCATGTAGTTCCAACCCCCCTGCCATGGGCAGGGACACCTCACACTAAACCATATCAACCAAGGCTTCGTCAAACCTGGCCTTGAGCACTGCCAGGGATGGAGCATTCACAACTTCCCTGGGCAACCCATTCCAGTGCCTCACCATCCTCACAGAAAGAATTTCTTCCTTATATACAACCTAAACTTCCCCTATTTAAGTTTTAACCTGTTACCCCTTGTCCTGTCACTACAGTCCCTAACGAAGAGTCCCTCCCCAGCATCCCTATAGGCCCCTTCAGATACTGGAAGGCTGCTATGAGGTCTCCACGCAGCCTTCTCTTCTCCAGCCTAAACAGCCTCAACTTTCTCAGCCTGTCTTTTTACTGGAGGTGCTCCAGTCCCCTGATCATCCTCGTGGCCCTCCTCTGGACTTGTTCCAACAGTTCCATGTCCTTCTTATGTTGAGGACACCAGAACTGCACACAATACTCCAAGTGAGGTCTCACGAGAGCAGAGTAGAGGGGCAGGATCACCTCCTTTGACCTGCTGGTCATGCTCCTTTTGATACAGCCCAGGATACGGTTGGCTTTCTGTGCTGTGAGCGCACACTGCTGGCTCATGTTCATTTTCTCATCAACCAACACCCCCAAGTCTTTCTCCACAGGGATACTCTGAATCTCTTTGCCCAACCTGGAGCTGTGCCTGGGATTGCTCCGATGCAGGTGTAGGACCTTGCACTTGTCATGGTTAAACTTCATGAGGTTGGCATCAGCCCACCTCACAAGTGTGTCAAGGTCCCTCTGGATGGCATTCCTTCCCTCCAGCGTATCAACCAAACCACATAGCTGGGTGTCATCGGCAAACTTGATGAGGGCACACTCATCACTACTGTCCATGTCACGAACAAAGATGTTAAACAAGATCAGTCTGTTTAACTGATCCCTGAGGGACACCACTCATGTGTGAATGAATGAGGTGAGGAGATTTTTGCCAGACAAATACTGTAGATCTGGCTTAAAAACCCAAGATACTAGCTCTGATGAATTGTTGATAATTTTGGGAGGTGTCTGGTTTCAGAGATATTAACAGAGATATTATTGCAACAACTCTCACACATTCTTTGCACACCTGAGGGAACACCTTGGCTGAGATAAAAAACGTTATTAATAACAGGTTGTTTATTCTGTGTAAACGGAAATAAACAAATCCAAAGAGAAGTTAAAACTTTCTCATGTATTTTGGCATAAACATAATTACTTGTGTTTCTTTCATGACTGTTTGTAAATTCTGAGTCCTAGTCATGGATGGTGAAAAATTTTCATGTCATTTATGCAAACAGTCTTTCCCATATTTGTTTACTTAGAGGCTGCTATGTTATCCTTTCCTACTTTTATTTATCCCTCCTATCTCGGTCATCCCCTCTTGTCGATTATCACAATCTCTATTTTCTTTCTGCTGCTGTTGTTTCATCAAACCACTATTTGCACGATGACACTGCCTCTTGTCCTGTTTATGTCTTGTGAATAGTACTAGTACATAATATTCCCGGCATTTGTGCAACTTGTTTACCCTTTTTGATATTTTTTGTGTGTCTGAACCAGCAGAAATTTAAATATTAACTTCAAAACAAAAAAAAAATTATAAAACTCTTGTAAATACACCAAAACAGAGATATTATAGCTAGAAATTAACGTAGATCCTAGAAACTAAAATGATAGAGTCAATTGAATCACTGTTTTGTCATTTTCTGGACTGTACAGGAATATTGAGATACTTTGATGTCTTGGCAGGGATCTTCTAGGTCAAAACCTATCTTTGCAGATTCAGTCTTGATTTGACTCAAATCTCTGCAATTTTACATCAGGAGCCAGAATCTATACCTGGCACTGCTGGAGTGCTTTGTAAGGCTGGCCTCTGCAGTTGAATTATCCAGTCTTTTTATTTCTTTCTTATGAAATTGATGATCATGCTTTCTTTATCCATGGCAGTTATGCCAGGGAGTACTACTGGGAGAGGCTGAAACAGTAATAATGGCAATCTAAGCAGAACATTCCTTTTAATAGTAGTAATTTTCTCTGCCTACAGGATTGCATATTTGTTCCAGAAGTCTTAAACTTTTGCAATTTCCTGCATCAGTGGGTCAAAATTGAAGTCATATGCTTTTTTCCAAGACCTATGAGATCTATACAGCTTAGTAAGAGTGCACGTTGCCCACATAAAGTGAGACTTTATTTACATGCCCATTGTTATTCAACTAGATTTAATAGCATTCTTTCAAATTTATTATCCTTCATGCTTAGGAATTTTTATTGATTTTTACTTTTCTTGATTACTGGTTACCAGCAGAACCTATATCTACATGTAAGTCCTACTCCCATGTCCCGGTTTGAGCAGTAGCAATCATTTTTCTCCTTCTTGGTAGCTGGTGCAGTGCTGTGTTTTGACTTTCGGGCTGAGAATGATTGGTGATAGCAAGTGTGTTTTGAGTTACTGCTCGGGTGTTTGGTTTGTTCAAGGCCTTTTCTGAGCTCATGCTCTGCCAGGGAGGAGGAGAGGCCGGGAGGAGGGAGAGATAGGGCACCTGGCCTGGGCTAGTCGGGGAGGTATTCCATACCACAGCACATCATGCTCGGGGAGGTAACTGGAAGTTGGCCGGAAGGGGGGGGTTAGCTCTCTTCCAGGTTGGGCTTGTTTCGGTGGGTGGTATCGTATTGTCTCTCCTTGCTTTATTTCCTCTAGCATTGATTTATTAGTGGTAGCAGTAGTGATTTGTGTTATACCTTAATTGCCAGATTGGTTTTCTCTCAATCTGTGGGAGTTGTATTCCTCTGGTTCTCCTCCCCATCCCTCCAGGAGTGGGGAGGTGGGGGGGGGGGGGGGGGGGGGAAAGGGGTGTGCAGTACTGCGGGAGACTGAGGTGCGGTTTTAAACCACGATATCCCCTTGTGTAGCATGCACTTTTTTCAAAAAGTATGTATCTCCATAATTTGGAAGACAAGAGTAACAGAGGAAAGTAAATGCAATAGTTTGATTTCAGTTTTCTTAGATTTTGATATGGGATCTGTGTAAACTGCCTGTGCCCTTGGATGTGCAAGCATCTATTAGCATTCATTAGCATATCCCACTCTTTTCAGGCATTTTTTGATGTGTAACAAGAACAACAAAAATGTCTTGGGTTATTTCTTGAATGCAAATGGCACAGATTCAAGAACCATAGAATCATAGAATAGTTAGGGGTGGAAAGGACCTTAAGATCATAAAGTTCCAAACCCCTGCCATGGGCAGGGACACCTCACACTAAACCGTATCACAGAAGGCTTCATCCAACCTGGTCTTGAACACTGCCAGGGATGGAGCATTCACTACCTCTCTGGGCAACACATTCCAGTACCTCACCATCCTCACAGAAAGAATTTCTTCCTTATATACAACCTAAACTTCCCCTATTTAATTTTTAACGTGTTACCCTTGTCCGATCACTACAGTCCCTAATGAAGAGTCCCTCCCCAGCATCCTTATAGCCCCCCTTCAGATACTGGAAGGCTGCTATGAGGTCTCCACGCAGCCTTCTCTTCTCCAGCCTAAACAGCCTCAACTTTCTCAGCCTGTCTTCATACAGGAGGTGCTCCAGTCCCCTGATCATCCTCGTGGCCCTCCTCTGGACTTGTTCCAACAGTTCTATATTCTTTTCATGTTGAGGACACAAGAACTGTACACAATAATCCAAGTGAGGTCTCATGAGAGCAGAGTAGAGGGACAGGATCACCTCCTTTGACCTGCTGGTCATGCTCCTTTTGATGCAGCCCAGGATACGGTTGGCTTTCTGGGCTGTGAGCTCACACTACTTTGCGAGACTTGGGTGGTGTGGTCAGAGCATTTGCCAGTGAAGACTGCGGCAAAGAAGACATTAAGAACCTCAGCCTTCTCCAAATGCAGGGTAGCTAGTTCTCCTGACAGCTTCCAGAGAGGGCCCACGTTGTCCTTTGTCTTCTATTTGCATTGTACCTGTAGAATCCCTTGCTGTTATCTTTCGCATCCTTAACCAAATTTAATTCTAACTGGCCCTTAGCTTTCCTAACCTGGTCCCCACCTTCCTGGAAAACATCCCTGTATACTTCCCAGGCTGCCTGTCCTTGCTTCCACCTTTTATAAGCCTCTTTTTTTTCCTTCAGAGTTTCCTCAGCAGCTCCTTATCCATCCATGGAGGTCTCCTGGCCTTCCTGATGCACTGCCTTCTAGCCGGGATGCAACACTCCTGAGCTTGTAGCAGGTGATCCTTGAATATCAACCAATAGTCTTGGGCGCCCTGCCCTCTAGGGCTATATCCCATGGAACCTTACTAAGCAGGTTCCTGAAGAAGCCAAAGTCTGCTCTCTTGAAGTATAGGGCAGTGAGCTTGCTGCATGCTCTTTTCACTGTCCTGAGGATCTCAAACTCAACCATCTCATGATCGCAAAGAATCTTTCCAATATCCTTGGACTTATGTCATTTATTAATAAGACTTGAATGCTTTACATACATGTAAGAAAACTGTGATTTTTACAGTCCTGTTAATATTTTGGCACTTTGCGGTTCATTAGGAAAACTGCATGTAAGAGAGACAGTATTTTCTTTCACAGGAAGTATAACTTTTTATGTATCATGTTTGCCTGGAATACATAAAATTCATGCAGTGAGTAGCAACCTAGCACTGCAAGTATTAGGCAAGAGCTGACTTAGAGCATTGCTTGAATATTTCATGCCACTTATGTACATGCAGTCTTCCTACTTCTCATACTGACTTGTGATGCCAGAACTATGCATTGATTGAGTGAATTCCTATGTGCAAGTCAGATTATTATCTTGATGGAGTAAAGGCAGTCTTGAGTGTAACTAGAAGCTTGAATGTGCAGCTGGTACTTTAGAAATTTTACCTGGTTTGGTTAAATACCTGTTGTTTAATGCCTAAGGTGACTGTTCCATATTCTATTCTAATTTTCACAATACTATTTTTTATTAAGTGTTTGTTTTTTTGAATGCAGATCTTTTTTCCAATCAGCAAACTGCCATAAAAGGTTTTGTTTGGTTATATTTCTACAATATTCTAGTCAATTAAGAAGACTTTTTTCTGAATTATAGGAGCTGTAATTGTAAATGTGGAGGCAGAAGACAGGGAAAGACTAAGTTTAATTTATCCTTACTCTTCTATTTATCTTTTTTTCAAATGTGTTCAGCTGTTTCTTAATTTGCAGGGATTCTCAAAATATACTGCTTTCACTGTTTTTTTTCATAATTCATTTAGAAGTGCTATTAAGTGATGTTCTAAAAAATGGTTCTCTCTACTTAGAATCCTGTAAAAAATATCATAAATTAATTGCATTTTTTTACCTCTTCATTTCACAGATCAAGATCAGACTGTGTATTTTATATTCTCAGATGTCTACTGAAATTCATGTGGGAAAATACATGTAGTAGACCATCATGTGTATTGGAATCAGAAGTATAGCACATACATTTGGGTTTAAGTCTAGAGATTTGATTCAGACCCCAATCCAGAAGCCTGTGGTTCTTTGTACCAGACCAATCTCAGCAAAGTACAGGTTTACAATTACAAATAGCTACAAAGTGATATTTCACTTTATCCTTCAATTTACTGGAAAAAGGTTGCTACCAACCCATCTTTAACTTCAGTTAGAAGTATATTTGAGTCTAGGTGTAAGCATCCTCCTTCCTTTTGCAAACAAGTATAGTTGGAATTACATTTACATTTACTTGTGAAAAACAGTAAATTTGTATCAGTTGATACTAATATAAGGAAAAATCACAGGCATTTTAGAAATTACATAAGAATACTTTACAATGTTTAGACAAACAATTAATTGTTTTATCATATATGCTGTAATTCTAAAAATAAAGGTTTCCAGGGCATAACACTAATGAGTAGACTCCAGGAGGACTTTATGCTGCTATGCAGCCTTTGAATCTGGCAGTTCAGCCAATTTTCCACCCCTCTCAGTGCACATTTATCTAGCCTGTACTTCACCAGTGTCCTTATGGTTGTGGAAGATAGTGTCAAAAGCCTCTGTAATACTAGGCTCTCCATTCATCCATCAAGTCATCTCACCTCAGAAGGCTGGTCAGGCATGATTTCTCCTTCATAAATCCATGCTGCTTATTGCCAGTCACCTTCTTGTCATTTGTATATTTGGAAATGGCTTTCATTAATTTGTGCCATCACAGTGCTGTTTGTTTTGTTGTCTTCTTTCAAGATACTGAACTCCACCATCTCATGGTCACTGTAGGCAAGACTGTCCCCAGCCATGACATCCCTGACCAGTTTAACCTTGTTTGCAAGTGTTAGGTCCAGTAGAGAGTCTCTCTTGATCACTTGTGTCATAAGGTCATCACCAATGCACTCCAGAAAAGTTATAGATTGTGTCCTGCCATGTTGCCTCTCTGGCAAATACCAAGGTGATTAAAGCCCCCAATGAGGATGAGGGTCTTTGAATATGAGACTTCTTTCAGTTGTCTGAAGAAGGCCTCATCTATTTCTTCCTGATCAGGCAGTCTCTTGCAGACACCCACAATGACATGCCCATCTTGATCTGCCCACTAAGCCTAATCCGTAAACTCTCAGGTTGTTCATTATCCATCCCAAAGCAAAGATCCACGCATTCTGTCTACACTCTCACATGAACTGAACTTTCCATTCTCTCCACCTCAGTTTGCTCTTCCTAAAGAGCCTGTAATCCACCGCAAATACTCCAGTCACATAAGGTATCCTACAATACACCCATGATCCCAATGAGATTGCAACTCCGCAACTGTATGTACATCTTTAATTCCTCCTGTTTCCTCCCCATGCTGCATACACTTCAGAAAGGCTTTCTGCTGTGCTTATTACCAAGAAAAGCCATGAAGTCTTTCCCATAATGTTGTCATGTAGCCATTTCCTTATTTCTGTGTATGCACTTAAAGTGGGATCTTTAAAGTAATTTCCTTTTTTTTGCAATGTCTCACCTGTCCACATCACCCTGAATGCTTTGCTTACCAACTTGATCCACCACTACTTGATTATTGGCTGTCATTTCTGTTCCACAACATTCCTAGTGTAGAACTTCTGCCTTTTATTATTAGCACAAGTATTGGTACTTGTACTCTACACAAAAGTAGAGGGACAAAGATCCCTACACTTTACTTCGTAGCTAAGGCACAACACAGATCACTACTGCCATTACTACAACAAACAATAATGATAAAGCCTATCACAAGTGAAGAGAATACAACACCTCACCAGCCACTGACCCGTAACTCACCCCACCCTGCCTGACCGAACACCGACCAATACCTCCTCCATCCCCCCAGAGCTCCAGCCCTTCCGGGTTTCTCCCAGTTACATCCTGGGCATGACGTGCTATGGTATGGGATACCTCTTTGGCTAGCCTGGGTCAGGTGTCCTGTCTCTCCTTCCTTCCGGCCTCCCCTCCTCCCTGGCAGAGCATGAGCTCAGAAAAGGCCTTGGACAAACCAAACATTTGAGCAGTAACTCAAAACATACTTGCTATCAGCAACTGTTCCCAGCCCGAAAGTCAAAACACAGCACTGCACCAGCTACCAAGAAGGAGAAAAATGACTGCTACTGCTCAAACCAGGACACAGGGATACAAGAATTTTTTCCCTTTCACAGTTCCAGAAATACAGCCTTGTCAAATGAGAAGGGCTTAAAGGGAAAGCCCACTGTAGTAACTGAAGTTTAAGAGCCTAGAGAATTCCCTTCTCAAACAAAATACATTAGGCAAAGAGTGCAGAGAAGGACTTCATGCATAGAACTGCTTCTTTAAGAGGAGATCTACACAAAGCTGGGATACTTAATCCGCCTGTACAGTTGCCATGATATGAACTAACTCACTTAAAATGTTTACATTTAAAACGTAAGCAAACTCTGAGGTTATCAGAGCTTCTGTGGGCTTTTTTTCCTCTTAAATATTACAAAAATATGTTAAATAAATCCAGGGACAAGATGGTGGTTTTCTTTAGTTCTGCAAGATTGAGGCTGACATTCCAATGTTGTTTTCTTCAAATGGTTAGTACTCACACACAGAATATGCTTAGTTTCTATGTATTCTGCAGCCCAAGGATATGAAATCGTGAAGTCTTCAGCATCTCCTCTAAAGATTGAACTAGTTCTGTCTCCTTAATATTCTGCTTCAGTGCTTCTATAGTCTGTGGCTATAACCAGTGCTAAGTGTTTGTAATAAAAAGGAGCCAAATGAAAAGGAATTTCAGGTTGGTGCTTATAAATGATGAAGTAATTCTCACCTGTAATATTTCCTGGCTACACTGAAAAGAAGGATATTTTGTCATTGGCTTCAATAGAGAGCTTCAATCATATTATCTTTTGTAATGTTATCACTAGACTAATAAGGCCCTGCTGTTCTGCTTACTTATGGGGCTTTATGCACTTATTCATTCTCTAGTGGAACAGCAGGTTTCTGACAGGGCAGATAAAAAGGTCAAAAAAACTCCAAACCCAAAATTACACCATCCCCCCAAAAAACCCCACCTCAAGTCTGTCCTACTTTTGTATCTCCTACAACAGCTTCATAAATACAGTCTATGACTACAAACCAGCCCAGAAAAAAGATTGCTCTGTCCTGCTTCAGAGAAGGTCACAGTAATTTCTTTTCTGGTTCTTTGCACTGTATGCTTTGTGGTTTTGAAAGATTTTGGTTTCAGTCAAAGCTGAATTTGTTCCTTTGCTTAGGAATATTGATACTGTTTTCTATTTCTGCTTATGGCTCACTTTGATTAATTTCATAATGTAATGAGGAGGAAAGAACTTAGGCAGTGGATATGAGTTCAGCATGCCTAAACAAAATAACAAACCAGTATGTTTATGACATTCCCCAGCTTTTAAATTGTTGACTACTTGTTGCTGGCATCCTTTCATGCTCCCTATTAGCTAATAACTGTCTTCGGAATGAGAGTAGCACAAGAATAAGAAACAATATCTGTAATAAACATTATTACTTTATCTATGCTCTTTTTCTCTGTATAATTGATGCCTCCATCTAAACAGAATTTCCCGCTGCAAAATAAAACTATATTGACTTCTTGATTTGAGCATATGACAGTTATTTTAAATATGAAAATATTAGAAAAAATAAAAGTCAGGTAACAGGGCCATTGTGATGGATGTCAGGGAACAGATTGCTCAAAGAACTGGTAAATGCTCCATCTCTAGCAGTGTTCAAGGCCTGGTTGGACAGAGTCTTGGGCGACATAGTTTAGTGTGAGGTGTCCTTGCCCATGACAGGTTGTTGGAACTAGGTGATCTTAAGCTCCTCTTCAACTCTAACCATTATATGATTCTATGATTCTATGTTCTGTGCTTTAGTGGTTGTGGAATTGCCCCTATTTGTGGATCATTATAGGGTCATGGTCACATCAAATGTGACTTAAAAAGGGAAAAGAAAAGTAGTTATGACTTCAAATGCCTGACCAATGCCAACAGTGACTTTTCCAGATTCTGAAACATTCCTTCAAAAAAATTTGTCTGATTGTGAAAGGGTGGAGTGTCACTTAACAGGAAATGAACTGATTCTTAGTCCTACTTGCTTTCCTTATTGTACAGATTAAATATTCATGTTGAGTAATGCATTGAATTCAACAATCCCCTATTCAGTTTGTCTGTGTTAAGAACCACTGAACAATTTTCTTAGCCTGGTGGGAATAAAGTAACACAATTGCTGATGCCTGTGTATTCTCTACAAAATTTTGTTTGTATCCAGAATTTTCTCAGGCCTGCATTGGTTTCCCGTAACTGCTGACTCTTTGAAGTTAAGTTAGGTAAATCCTTCATTGTTCTGATAGACTGTTTCTTAGGATTGCTCCTTACTGGAGTGCCCATTACTGGGGTAATCTATATTAACAAACTTTTCACCTGTCTATTCTTAGGGGGAACCTTCACTATAAAGTGAATTTTGCAGGAAGGCTGAAGCACATTTGGAAGAGGGATTGTGAAACTGTAAAAGACATAGGATGCTAACAGGATTAATGAAAACAAATGTTTGAAGTTAATCTGTCCTCTTAGCAGTTGTTCTGTCATTGCTGTGTGAATGACTATGCTGAACTGTACTTCTAACATGTCATCACAGACTGAGTTTATTATAACCTCAGCCAAGAGTGAAGCATCTCTCTGTGAGCTATGTGAAACGGTATTCCAACTATATCGTCAACAGTTTCACTCATTAGTTGAAGGAAATAAAAATTATCTGGGTAGACTGGGACCAATGCAAACGTGGAATGCATGAGTAATAGGGTATAATTTGTGTCCAAGTAAAGATTAAAGGGTCAATCTCCCTTAATTTTTTAATTGTTTTTATTTGTGAGCCATCTCTGTCCTTCATATTGGCTATGAGCAGCACTGTCACTTGTTCTGAAATGAATGATAGGAAGAGAGACAAGGAAGGAAAGAATAAAGCAAGAGTCTATCAAACTCAGTCTAGCAGCTGTCAAGGGGCAATGGGAATGTGCACTATTGCTGTGTTTTCATGCAGGCATATTATGATTAGCAGGTTCACCACACACTTAACTGACTGAAAGCAATCACAGCCATCATCTTGTCTCTTGGCCAGCAGTATTGGAGCAGAAACTCCAACAGCAGAGTCTCTTGTGAAAAATCAGACTGTCTCTTTTGGCCCTTGCAAACAGTTCTCTACTTTACCACTGTAGTGGGGAAATAAGATGCCAGCAGCCATATGTAAAGTCCTTTTGTAGTGAGAGCCACACGTACCCTGACTCTGCAGTCCAGCTTGGGGGCATAATGGTGTGTGTTCTTTGACAAGTGTCTCAAGATACATGTTGGTCTAGACTGCCTGAAACTACAGTGGAAGATATTCACTAGACTTGACATTCTTTCCAGATGCACACTCCCTTGATTTCCAATGTTACTCTCAGATTCCAAGCCAGAGGAGGTGATCAGGGAATTTAGCCTCGAGAATGCCTTTGAAGGTGATTGTAAACAGTCTAAGCCAATGAGCCTTAAGCATACTAGTACTAAAACTGGATTAATACTTTTTGGTTTTTCAATTTCTAACAAGAAAAAAACCTGATGAGTAACATCCAATATTGTAGAACACAGCTTACATATAAAACCTAAAATCAATCTTCACCAAATTGCTTTTATAATACCTGTTTCTGTACATTAATGAGTGAAAGATGACTTCAATTAAATGTATTTTTAAATTTGATGTCTCTGAAAGATGTGTGCAACTCTAAGGGTTAAATGTTTATTTTACACTAAACATTTTTTGTCCTTTGAGTTTTCAAATTACTCACATTTATTTGAACATGAAAAGTAATTTCCTTTTCCAGTTTTACTGTCGAATTTCCTGGCATTAACTATTAGTCAAAGCTATCCATTGGCTTTGAATTTTATATAGAAATAACAGGATAAAGAAAACAAAGGCTGTCCTTTTCTACTGAGCTGTTAATCTTTACTTCAAAACCAGTAAACTCTCACAAAATAAAAAACACAAGTTAAACGTATTAATCTATTATTACTGCCTTTATCTTAACCCCTTTTATTCTTAATCAGATATCATCTTTTCAAATATGCTAGATTGTGCACAATCTGGGAAGAATTAAAGGTATGATGGGAGACTTTTTTAGTAATATTCATGTGTTTTAGGAAGTACCATTAAGAAAAAAAATAGGAATTTTGTAATTTAATACACAAAACCTTCAGTAAGACTCAGTTTCTGAATAAATAAGCTTTGATTTATATCCTTGATCAATTATACTCTATTGAAGAGGAGGCCCATGCTTATGATGAGTTTTCAATGTTCCTTTAAAGCACTTCTAGCTTAATTTCTTAGGGGCCTATCTAACTTATATTTGCCTTAGTCCTGTCTATAGAGGTTTGCACATACATCAGTGGAACTTATTCAAATCTCTGTGTGAGTACTATCTGTGGGAAATCCTTTTCTGCTTTAAAGAAACAGAACTGAGTGGAGATTAGCGTGGCCTGTAATTTTTCATGGAGGAAGAAAAGGCAGAATAGTGTGTGTTTTTTAACAATATCACTAAAATTTAGCATGATCGCTGTAATTGATTGAAAAGCATGGAACTTGTCAGGCTCTTGCTCTTCAAGAATAACATCATGGTTCTGTATAAACTCAAAGCCTGGCTTCATTCTGCTGGTTGTAACAGCTTAACCATGTTGCTGAGATTAACACAGGCTTGTATAACTGGAGAAAATCCTGACCTACAAATGTAAAGCCATCTAAAATGTGAATTGTCTTCCAGAAATACCTGCCTGTTTCTATTTGTTGTATCCGTAATGTACAAAGACATTACCAGTAACCCTGACATGTTAGTTAGGTTTCTAAAACTGAAAGGTGTAAATTAACATAATTTTTTATTGATATTTTTTATATAATAATATGCTATACTTATATATGTAACATGTAAGGTTTATCGTATTAGCTTTGTGAAAGCTGAAGACAATACTTCAGCCAACATTATTAGATATGTAATAAAATCATAGAATCATCAAATCACAGGATAGTTAGGGTTGGAAAGGACCTTGAGATAATCTACTTCCAACTCTCCTGTCATGGGCAGGGACACTTCACACTAAACCATAATATTTAATAAAGATACAATATTGCAATATGTCTCTGCCTTTTACTTTCGTTTCAGGATACTCGTTGCTGTTCTGTTTGGGACTGACACTGATATCCCTCATTCATGTCCCTTCTTTTATTCATAAATAGCCCAGGATTTTTTATAATCAGGCCTTTTGTTTGATCATTCATTCCACAAAGCACTGGGGGTGATTACTTTGATGGAAACAAGAATTGGTTCTTTGCCTGATCAACTATTTCATCAGTCATGAGAAACAGCACTTATTAGTTCACAAGTATAGAAAGAATGAGCTGTGAGTAGAAGCTTTGACTTGTTCTGTTTAATTTTCTTGTCCCGAGAGGAAAGTAACTGTGTGTAGTGTGAAAAATCAAAGTGGTACGTACTGTATCACAAATATTTGCCAGGTATATCATTTCTTTGGGCAATTCAGAGTGAGTTCAAATTATTTGTAACTGCTCAGTGCTTTTGCTCCTGAAAATGCTTTGAATTTTGTCATTTTAATCAAAAAATTGTCTAAAGATGTATTTTTATATGTACACACACAAAGACATACTTCTCCTTTTACTGAATAAAAAAAATGAAGAAAAAAATATTAAAAAAGGTTAAAAATAAGAGCACTGTTAAGAAATACTTCTGACTCATGCAGTCATTTTCCTTCTCTCTCTCTGGCTGTATATTAATGAACATGTACAGAGAATAAGATCCTGAATTTTAGAATATATAGCAAAGCTCCCCAACAAGCACAAAATTGAAAATCCATGTAAAAAGTATCTGATCACAAAGATGTTGAACTTTAATGTCCAAGACTGCATTCAATACCTATGAAAATTGCCCATTTATAGAAAGTGCATTTAAATTGGCTTTGTCCAGGCCGAACACAGGGAAATGGTATCTGAAGGAGCATAATTATGTTAAAATGTTTCAAGAAGGGTGACAGTCTTTCATGTAGCCTAATCAGTACCTTGGCTCTATCTATGGGCACGAATGGTCAGGAGCAATCTACTGAACTGCTAGTTCTCAATTATCATCATCTCTGACTTGCTGCCTAAGTGTTCCAGGGTCAGTGCTTATGCCATCTGAATTCCTGTGTGACTAACCATCCTTGAGGACATTCAGTTACAAACTTTATTGTCTTTTTACCTCATTTTATGCAATTCTGCATTTTAATAGTTAAACAATACCAGAAAATCTTCCCACAGAATGATCTGATACAACCTTTTTCACCATGTTTTTAAATTGCTAGATTATTCAATTCCATACTTTTCATTTGTGATCTGCAGTTAGGTCAAAAGAAATACTAAGTTTTTCAGTTGCCTTACAGGCACATGGTTATTTTCTTAATTGTATTTTTTGGCAAATCCAATTTAGAAAATAACTTACTCAGTATTATGCAAATTACAGACCTTAACTGAACTATCAGCCTTTGTAGATATGTGCTATACAGTGTACTTTATTTATTTTTATGGCTCTAATTGATGTTTTTTCACATCTTCAATATTTTACGTTTTCCAGCATACCTTTTGTATAGTTTCTTGTCCAGTTAGGTGATGCTTCCCTGATAACCTGCCTTTATTTCCATAAGATACAATTTCAATAAGGCAATATTATCCCTTTTCAAAGAGAATTTTATTCAAGCAGATATTCTACACAAGATAACTCTATTTTCTTAAGAGTTGAATGTATAGGTAAAAGAATAATGTTCTGCTACACATTTTTCCCCCAGCATCATATATCTTTTACTAGTTTTGGGGTTTTTTTTTACTAGTTATTTACAACTGTCAATGTCTCTTATTTCTGTATCTCCATTTCATAGTATTCAGTTTCATATAAACTGTAAATTCAATTTTCTCATTTTATCCATCAAGTTC
This sequence comes from Melopsittacus undulatus, assembly GCF_012275295.1. NCBI lineage: Eukaryota > Metazoa > Chordata > Aves > Psittaciformes > Psittaculidae > Melopsittacus > Melopsittacus undulatus. Next base: position 42,708,107 of record NC_047530.1, on the reverse strand, counting down.
TTAACATTTTAGTGTACAAATACTTCTGTTGCTTCTTCTAGATCACACTCAGTCTACTATATAAGATTAGACTTAGTCAGAAACTCCTGATGACTGTTTCAGTCAATATGAATATTATTTCTGTTCTTAGCATCCTTCCTTATCTTAGTATTGGGCTGGCTGTTACTATAGTTTTGTTTGCCGCCCTCTACATATTAAAAATTCATAGGAAACATTTCAGTCTCTTTCTCAGTCTTCTCCTTGGTTCTTTTGCTTTCTAGTTCCTCTTCTCAGCTGCACCAGTTTCAAACCCCAAAGAGATAAAATGCTAACTGCTCTCAGAATACATCTATTAGGTTTGTGTCTCAATAGAGATGTGCAAGCAATTTAAATAACACCTGTCTTGGATGCATCTGTTGATTTCATTATCTCTTTTCCTTTGCTTTCTTCTCTGAAGGATCAAATGAATGCAACTGAAAACCATCGGAGCTTCCATTTTGCTGAGGTGTTCAGTTGTGCTTCATCCTCTGCCCTGGGGAAATCTCAAGTGTCATTTGTTGTGGTTTGAAGAAAGATCAGTGGATTTTTATTTTCACTTCTCAGAATACTTTCCCACCTACATTTTGTGGCTTGTATCTTTGCTTCTGCTATGTAGCACAATCTTGTAGTCTCTAGCTCCACTGTAATAAAAGGTGGTTTATTCTCATTAGCAAAGAGCATTGAGTCACACAGACTCCTCTTGGTTTTGGTATGACTCCAGTCATCTACTTTTTTTCCATCTTCAAAACTCATTTCATATCTCTAAATAAGCTAATGAAATTGTCAAGACAAATGTTTTCAAGAAAACCTAATATTATTCTGATAAGCTGCAATTAATCAAGTGTGAGAGCTAGTTAAGTGTAAAAAAAGATTATAAATACATACTACGTTCCACTCAGATAAACCATACAACTGTTTATAAGATTGCAATAAAGCAAGATATTTCTGCAGTAAAAAAAATGAACGTGTGTTCTCTTCTCAGCATTCTTAATCAGAAAAAAAAGTTATACTACAATACCAAGCCTAAATATGGAAGGCATTTATGTTTAATGACTGTATATCTCACATTTTTAATTCAGGTGCTTCTAGAAAAATTATAAAGAAGAAGCAATATTGCACTGCTGTCATAGAGTGTACGTGTATTTGAGCATATGCTAAATCTGTTGGAGTTAAGAGAATGGTTTCAGAAGGTGTAATTTATTCTGTATTTTTCACAAAATTGCACCCTCTTCACTGTGGGATACATTCTTAAGGAAATCTTGATCTGCATAGCAGATGACTGCTTCTCTGTGCAATATGCAACAGTGTATCAGAGTGAGATTTTTCCCTGATCAGGTGCTGTTTCTCTAATGATAGGAGATTATATGGCCTGTTAGTCAGCTGAAGGGTCTGTTAGATAACGAAGGACCCATTTAATACTTGCTGGATTTTACTTTTATGATATTAGTTTATTTTCTGTGTACAAAATTCTAATACTTATAATGTATACAGTATGCTAAATCTGTACTGAAAGCTAACTGGATGTAAGTAACTGGATCTAAATCAGACTGTAGCATGACCCAGTCTATCTGTGAGTTTTATATGAAAAGAACATGGTGGTTTGACCCTCCCTTTTCATGTGTCCTCCAAAAAAAAGTGATTTAACCTAAATGCATTTATCAGAAACTTAAACACAAAGATTCAAGGATTTAAGTAAAAACAGAATTTAGTCCTTAAAATATGGTTACCATGAATATTCTGGCACTTGGGGAAGTGTTTTATCAGCATGTTGATGTTCTTAGTTCTTATGTGAGTAGCGTATAGAGCTGAAATTCTAAGTTAGCATCTTTGAGGATTTTCCTTTAATATTCCATGATTGTAATTCTTGCATTCACTAGCCACACCTTCGAAATTCTAACTCTAGCTATCTCAAACTGTACAGTGGGACTCAAAAACAACTGAAGACTGATGATCTTGTCTCAATACCACATACAGCTGAAAGACTACATGGGACTTAGATATAAGGTCATAAATTACGTAAACAATATACCTGTATGTTTTAAGTGTTTTTTTCAAATGTGCCATTAATTAAAGATTGATTTTGAATTGAAGAATACAAAACAGGAAACTTCCTGTTTAAGCGCAAAGTCTGCTTTCAAGTGTGAGGGAATCAAAAGTGCTTTGGCTGAAAAGCCACAGGGAGCTGATCCATCCTCTGATTTGGACAACAGGGAGAGCAAACTGTTGTGAGAGGTTTTATAAAGAGCCTCTGGAACTCTGGGGCTGCATACAAGTCACTGAAAACCTCTGCTGAGGTACAATCCACACACAGTGCCTGTGAATACAAGGTTTTGACCAACAGAGGAATTAAGGCCTGATATTCCTTACAGTGATGTGTGGGATGTCTGTAAAGATGAACTCCAGTATACTGAAAAAATGATTGAACAGATTTTTACATTTCTTTCCTGCTTTCTCCGTCTAAGAAAAAATTGCCACAGTAATGAAAACAAAGAACAAAAATATTTTTTTTAGTTTCGTATTTTCTTCTTATTGATGAGTTTATAATTAATGCATAGGAATAATTTTTAGGGAGTATGTAGTGAATCTGCTTGTAGCTCATCAAGCTATTGTAACAATAAAATTATATCACATATACGTTTATCAGCAATAGTATAGTGGGGTTTTAAGTTAATATATTAATATAGGAATAGAGCACAAATAAATTGATAAATTTTAAATTGAGAAAAACATTTAAAATTATATTCAGGTTATTAAATTATTTAACAAACACAAATGTGCAGTTACAAAGCTCAGGTGTGCTTTCTCAGATTTAAGGTTTTTTGTATATAAAACTAATAATTCTCCATGCACAGAAGCTTGATGCTCTTTATCCATGGGCACACGTAGGGTGAGAGGCCAAGAGAGAGAGAAATGGGTTATTAAAATAACCACGGAAAAAGAGGAATGGGGGACAGACTAGGTTCCTTTCTAACTTTGATTGCTGTGCTTTATTGATTTCTTTGATCTTAAAACTTTCTGAATGTGATAGTTTCAAGATGCTGAATACGTTTGAGACAGGATAATAAGGGCCAGACTTGAGACTATTCATCATCCTGATTTTTTTATTGTGCTACTGTCTCAGCTGTACTCAAATCCTTAGTGTACAAAGTGTGACAAATACTAAGGCATGGGAAAATTAATAAGATGATCAAATCTAACAGGTTCCACAAGTCTTCAGTAGCAGGTGAAGGAAGAAAAATTTGGATAGCACCTTGTTCTATTCTTGCAAGGAACACTGAGAATACACCTTGAGGCCGACAGCAAACATCACTGCATAGCAAGCCAGAGAAAAAGGCATTTGTTCCTTTCTCTTTCACATAATTTCTAACACAGGTAGGTTTGTTTGGGGTTTTTTTTCATAGTTAGAAAAAAAACAAAAACAAAAGCACTGGAAGTACTTTGCAATTTCCCTATAGACATAAATTAATAAAGATACAATGTTTACTTCATATATATCATTATGAAGGAGTGGATTCTTCAACAAAGACATCAGATATTGATATTTATGGACTCTCTAGAGGATTACCAAAATTCAATTAAACAAACAAACAAACAAAAAAAAATTGGCATAATAATAGCTACTGCTGGACTATGGTGTCTCCACATTTCCTGCTAAAGCACCTCTGTTCTTATAACAGAACTTTAGTTGTCAGGAGAGATGGCCAAAAAAATACTTTAAATTGTGTTTTTTGTTGCACCTCACATAATGCAAACTAGACAGTACATTAACCTCCTTGCAAAAAAGCTATATAGCAGGGTATTGCTACCAGAAAATTCTGCATGTTTATAAAATAGTTTCCCTTTAAAATGTAAATGTTATTCATCTTACTGCTGTCACAGGGATTTGCTGTGATCTATGGCTGACCTTTTATTGGTACTATAAATGATGTATTAATCATCTGCACACTATGTATCTTCTTGAGTGAATGCACATATGAACCACTGAGCCAAGTAACTCTTAGTGACTATTGAAGTGTTAGCCTTTATCCGGCTTAATGTATGTCTGAGGAAACTGTGTTGGAAGAAATGTTTGTAAACATTTCAGTACATTATTTAGAGCAGTAACTATCACTTAACACACTACTGCTTTGAAAGGTCTAAAGAGGGCACAAGATTAGACATTATCAGGATTACGATGGTCCATCAAAAATTTTCAATATTGAAATTTTAACTCCACTATTAGAGGACTCTGTGGGACCTGACAAGATGCATCCCAGAGTCCTAAGGAAATTGGCTGATGTAATTGCCAAGGCACTGTACAAGATATTTTAAAAGTCATGACAGTACCAAGTTACTGGAAAATAAGCAAACATTGCATTTTTAAAAAGGGTTGAAAATAGGACCCTGAGAACTACTGACCTGTTAGCTTAATTTTTGTGCCTTGGAAGATCATGGAACAGATCCACATGGCTAGCTATGCTAAGGCATATGAAGGACAAGGAGGTGATTTGAGACAGCCAACCCAGCTTCACCAAGGGCAAGTCTTCCATGACTAGCTTAGTGGCCTTCTATGCTAGGGTGACTACATCAGTGAACAAGGGAAGAGCTACAATGTCATCTACCTGAACTCCCATAAGGCCTTTGACATAGTACCCCACAACATCCTTGTCTTGAATTTGGAGAGATGTTGATTTGAATGATGGACTGTTCAGTAAATGAGGAATTGGTTGAATATTCACACTCAAAGAATTGTGGTAAATGACTGAATGCCCAGATCGAGATCAGTGTAAAGTGGTGTCCCTCAGGGGTCTGTATTAGGAGCAGTAGTGCTTGATATCTACATCAATAACAGACAGTGGGACTGAGTACACCCTCAGCAAGTTTGCAAATTCACCAAGCTGAGTGATGCAGTTCACACACCTGAGGGAAGAGATGCCATCCAGAGAGACTTGGATAAGCTCAAAAAGTGAGTGAATGTAAACCTCATGAAATTCAGCAAGGCCAAGTGCAAGGGTCTGAACCTGTGTCAGGGCAACCACCAGATTCAGTACAGAGTTGGAGATGAAGGTATTGACAACAACCCTAAGGAGAAGGACTTGGGGGTGTTTGTTGGTGAGAAACTCAACATGAGCCAACATTACACTGCTTGCAGCCCTGAAAGCCAACTGTATGCTGGGCTGCATTACAAGAAAAGTGGCCAGCAAGTCAAGGGAGTTGATTCTCCTTCTCTGCTGTGATCTTCTGAAAGCCCACCTGGCGTAATGCATCCAGGTCCAGAGCCCTCAGTGCAAGAAAGCCATGGACTTCTCTGAGGAGGGCCACAAAAATTATTACAGGGAGGGAACACCTCTCCTATGAGGAAAGACTGAGAGAGCTGGGATTGTTCAGCTTGGTACAGAGAAGGCTCTGAGGAGACCTTATTGCAGTCTTTCAACAGTTTAAAGGGAGCTTATAAGAAAGATGGGAACAGACTATTTGCAATGACCTGTAGCGATAAGACAAGGGGGGATGGTTTTAAACTAAAAGAGTAGATTCAGACTAATTACAAGGAAGGAATTGTTATTGTTTTTTTTTTGCAATGAGGATGTACCTCATTGTACCTTTATACAATGTGGATGACCTTTAAAGATCCCTTTGAACCTCAACTATTCTATGATTATTTCTGTAGCAACTCAGATACCCCTGCTGTGGGTTGCAACCAGGGCACAGACACACATGCCCTCTGAATATCTTTCTCATGGCATGTCCTACAGACATTCTGGCATACAAAACAGTTTTTGGCCAGGTCTTCTCTTCATCACATTTGAAGAACTTCTAATCTGTTGACTTTCAATTTCTTACTGATCTGATATGCTTATCAGCATAGTTAAGTTGTTTGTTTTTTTTGGTAGTAATTGCAGGGTTGAAAACAATGTCGATTATATAGTGAGCAAGTAGATTTTTACATCTCTGGATCACGTCATCATTATAGGCTGGAGAAGTAAGCATGGACTTCCTCTATGTGAAGGACTTTATTACAATCAGTTTTATGACAACTTTATCAAAAAGTCTCTCCTTGGCAATGAAGTCCTGTTGCATCATTTTTTAAAGTCTTTTTTCCATTTAAAAATAGATATTTTATATAAGAACAACCATACTCTTTATACCAAGATAGTGCATAATGGAAATATAAAATCTCTAGTCTCCAGAAAAATCTATTAAACAGAATCACAGAATCACAGAATGGTGGAGGCTGGAAGGGACCTCTCTGGATCTTCTAATTGCACCCACTCTTCAAGCAGTGTCAGCCAGAACAGGTTACCAAGATCCATGCCCAGTAAGACTTTTAGTATCTCTAAGGATGTAGACTACAGCCTCTCTGGGCAACCTATTCAACTATTTGATGACACTCAAATAGGCTAATGACACTAAAATAAGTATTTTAGGCCCTCTGGAGGTTAAAAAACAAAACAACAATTCTTTTACTATAAACTTCCCCAAAACTGTGTCAGGAGGAACAAAAGTCTTGGCAAGCTCTTGTTTTTATTCTTGTAAAAGATCCCAAGCAGAAGGAGAAAAGCAAAAAGAAAAGAAAGGAGAGAAAACAGAAATAAGCTCACCCCCCCCTGGATCCAGCTGTCTTCTCAGTCATCGAGTTGAAATCCTTTCAGTTGTAGTCCTTTTAGTTAGTGAGTGTTCTGGGATCCAAAGCACAGTGATGTGTGCCACGCGGCTGAAGGACAGCTATGTTTTGTAGGGACCCCTTCCATAGGTGAGACGCATCAACAGGATATCTGGTGAGCCCCAGACCCAGTTTATTTTGTGCCTCGACAAGCGCCGGGGTGTCTGTATCTGTCTCCGGGCTATTTGTTGCCGGAGAAGCTGGTATTGGCAGCCTCAGGGCAGCCAACACAGTGAGGAATCCCCCACCTTGGTGGAGCACGAGTCCTGCTCTGCCCCCTGGCCGTTTGCCTGAGGGACAGCATGCTTCTCACCAGGAGCAGACGCTTGGCCTCCCTCAGGGCCTTCTATCTTTTGAGCTGTTTTGAGACACACACAAAAAGGGGGTTTTTGACCACCGCACTGGGTATGATGAGCTTTCTATCAGATGAATGAACGCCTTTCTCCAAAACCTGAATTTAGAAACATAGAATTGTAGGATAGTTTGGCTTGGAAGGGACCTTTAAAGGTCATCTAATGACACCACCACCACCACCTCCGCACCTTCAGTGAGCAGGGACGTCTTCAACTGGATCAAATTGTCCAGAACAACATTCAGCCTCACCTTGATTGTTTCCAGACATGGGGCATCTACCACCTCCTTGTGCAAACTGCTCCAGGCTTTTGTCACCCTCATTGAGAAAAATTCCTTCCTTATATTTAGTCTGAATCTATTCTCTTGAATTTAAAAATATTGCGTTATTTTTGCGAAAACTAAAGCTTGTGTTTCATAAGAAATATAAATATAAGCGAAGCACAGCAGAAATTTCATCACAACTCTTTATACTCAACTATATAAACCATATAAGTTATAAACTAAGAATAAAACAACAGATAAAATAGTATTAACTATTTGGCATCTTGTTTGTAAGCTTCAATAGGCTTTTTTTTATCCAAGACTTCAGAGTTTCTTTTTGGCCATAATATATTATCTTTGAATATGTACTTCGCACAACTGATAAAATATGAAAAAAATACTGTATACATTTGATCTTGTGATGTTCAGCAAAAAAATAATTAGTACACTATGGGAAAGTGCATAAATAATAACTGAAGAGAGGACGCCAGGTTCAAAGATACCATGGTGCATTGTCAAGTACTCTAAATATAACATGGAGCTGTCTTAGAAGGTTTCATTTAATGCTGTTGTTTCAAATCATCTTATGTGCTACGTACGCAGAAGGACACGAAATGTAGCTGGAGCTAAGGAATATGGAATTTTCTTAAAGCCATTTCACATCTCAGACATGCTCATAGCTTTTAACTAAGAGGGGAAGCTGTATATATGCTGAAAACTTAAAAGCTAAATTTATATTAGTATTGACAAGGCTGCTCCTGTAGCTTGGGCCACACTGGACATAGCACTGTAGTAGAAATGTATGCTGAATTTTAATTTACTTAAAATATTTTGGAGTATAAAAATGCATAGTAGTAAAATTTTGAAAACATAACAGGTATATATTCAGAAGACAGTTTTATACAATTGAATAGATACCCTAAAAAAGCTGGAAGATTACAAAACTGTGAAAATATTTTATATCCTATAGAGAGAGATGATAGTTTATTATTTATTAATTATTGTGCATGAAATGTGGTTAATACAATTTTGTCCATTCTTTGTTTTATACTTAGACTGTTCTCATCACTGTAACATCTGGAAATCTGACCAGTTTCATGATACTTTATTTTCCTTCAATGATTTAGACATTTATGCAATTAAGATTTTCATTAATAAAGAAGTGGTCTTTGGGGAAACATGAAAAAGGCAGTCAGTACAATGAATAAGTTGCACATAAAATGCCCTCAGTACATACAAATAAACTGCACATAAAATGGCTGCCTTTCTTTACTGAGTTCAGATCCATCGGTAATGAAAAGGTTGAAAGGCATAACAGTCACCTACTTGCTGCACTCACATCTAATAAAATTGCTCTCTGCTGACGATCACATCAGACCTAACTATAATCACCTCCTCTATAACACCAACTCTTTATAACTCGCAGAGTGTTTATCTTCTAAAGGATAAAATATGGTTTACTGTGCCTTTTTTCTGATTAAGATGGGAGATTTTCAGCTACCTTCAGGGCTGCTATAAATTCTGCATTACAAATGAGAAGAAAGGATAGGAAAGAAATAGCTTAAATATCTCCAGAGAACAATTTTATTGCTCAGGAACAACTAAGTAAAAAGAGAAAATCTCCATTTTATACCTAAATGCACATCTCCTAGGTGGCAGCACAACTTTCTTGCAGTTTTCAGATGACTTGACAGCTAGCATCAATGTTAACATAAAAATTTCCTACTAAGCACTCTTCCTTCATCAATATTATGAGACTGCTTGAAGATTCTGGTTTTGATAGCTAAATATTTGTTCCTATGATTTATGTTATTTCTTCTGTGAGTATTAAGAACCTCGGTTCTCTCAATAAGCTTTCCATGCCTCTCATCAATCACTAAAGATGAAAGAACCAGAAAACAAAAAAAAATGGTTTCTAAATCCTGTGGTCCTATCATCTTTTAAGTTGCTTCTCCATAATCAGCTCCATATATACTGCTTTGAAGTAGTTGTTTCTTACTAAATGTGAGACAGCTTTCATCAAACACATAAAGGGACTGTGTGATTATCTGGGGCTTTTATAAACAAAGATCTTTTTTAGGTGAAGAAGGAGTTAAGAACATAAACTACAATTATTGGTCCACTGATTCTTTCCAAGTAAAGATACCCTGAAAGTCTGAATGACAGTGATATTCCTACTAGTGCAGACATTTATGTAGTAAATAAAAATATTGGGGGTTTGTACTAAATTTTTGGTTATGCAGTTTGGTTATAGTTTGGGGTTTTTTTTCTGCAATCAACATGCATGTATAAACTTCTAATACACATTTGTGTTATCAGTGTGTATGGAGGTGGACTGTGATTTGAACTTAAGTGAAAAAAAATCAAGTGTATGTGTTGTGTCCTAAAACATTGTATTGGCAAGGTTTTGCTAGGGAGAGGCTGCACAGGTGCCTTCTGTGGGAGGAGGTCAGGGGCTGCCCTATGCCAGACACAGCTAAAGCCAACAGCTACATGTGTGGTGCCTGTGAAAACATTTAAGAAAGGTCAGAGGTGTGGGAGGGATGGAAGAAAGGAATGAGGGGACACAAAATCATAGGTGTATGAGATGCCCTGTGGAGGACAAGGTACACGCTGGAGGAGGTACGTGCTGAAGACACTGCAGTCTGTGAAAGATACATGCCAGAGCATAAGAAATGGACAGGTGAAAAGAGGAAGAAAGAAACTGCTATATCTGACTCTGACCACATGTCCCAAGTACTGCACCATTGAAAGGACTGAATATGACCTGTAGTGATAACAAGTCAATGACTGGAGTAAAGTTGAGCCCAAGAAGCAGGGAGGAGAGGTGTCAGGCTTCAAGTGTTTAAATGTTTGCCTCCTTTGTTTCCCATTACTGGAATGAGTAACTGTTTATTGCCAATAAATTAACTTAAATTCTTCAAGTCAAGTCTGTCTTGGCTGCAACAGTATTGGAGAGTAATTTCCCTGTCTTGATTTCAACCCATGAGTTGTTTTACTCCTGTTCTTCCTATTTTCTTCGCCATCCTGCTGGGGTTGGGCAAGGAATAAGCGAGCAACTGTATAGATGCTGAGGTACAAACTGGGGTCAACCCACCACATATGTAGAAGCAAAGATCATTCATAAACAATAGCCAATATTTACCTGGATATTTTTTTTTAACCTATAGTAGCTAGGAAGGCAATCCTTGATTAATATTGCTTTCATGTGAATGGAGCATGCTTTTAAGTGTACTTTACAGAAATATGGCTGCATATTGCCATATAAGAATGCAATAAGACACTGCACTAGCATCAATAAAATGTTAGACCTAAAAAAATGTATTAAATTATGTAATATTTGTTTGCTAAAGGTAATAACATTTTTGAAGTGACATCACTCGGAATTATTCACCTCGCTCCCCATGCTTTTTGCCTCCCCCTTCATCTCTAATGTACTGCATCACGTACTGAAAACAGTCCACCCATTGAACACATTTTTATTCTTTTCCTTAAGCTTCCTAATTGCTGAGGATGGACAGCACGGTAAATATATAACATATGAGTGAAGATGATAAAATCATTCTTTCTTCAAATGGTCTGTATAGCATCATTTTTGCTGATACTTTGCAATGCCTGACCTTTTAAGCTGACAGGATGTTCACCACTGAAGCTTTTTAAAGACAGCTATCTCATCTCAGAAAAATGGAAGTCAGGCATTCAAGACTGACTTGTATTTTGTTTCTGAATCAAACTGTCACTTTTGCTCTGTTAGTGTCTGTTATCAAGTCTGGACAAGCTGCTATTCTGCAGGTTAGTTCATATAACCTTGAATTTTTCAGAAAGTCCTTCAGAGTTAATGCATCTGGTTTATGCAACTACAATTCATGTATATAAGTGAGTTATACAGAATCTTGGCAGCTAGCAGTGCTAATAAACATTTAATTTACAACCCATACAAGCCTTTTAACTTTGCAAAGTGCTTCATGTATCCATCTATTTTCCCTGATTTATTATAATCACTGTTTAGCTCCACTTACATTCATGGGGAGCCCTCCATGGTGTAAAAGCCAGGACTAAGGTATGAACAGTTCAAGATTCAGCAGGAACCATGTTAGGATTTCAAGCTGGACATTCGGTCACTCATTGGCTAAGTGGACAACCCCCTCAAAAACCAAATCAGAGCAAACAAGAAGGTGCATCAACATCCTTTTACCAGTGAATTGAACATACATGACTGAGACCATGGGACTCACTGCATCATTGCAAAAAGAAGAAAGTAGATCACTTATGCTGTTAAAACTACAAAACACTTCTAATTAACAAAATTATCATGTACTCTATTACATATTTGCATAATTCATAACAGAGGGTGTCAACCAAGCAAACACATAATTAAAATTAATCCAGAAGCCAAACTTTTTCAGGGAAGTACCCCCGGTCAGAGATCAGAAGCCAGTCTCTGAACAATCAAATAATTTTAAACTGACAAGTATTGTATTGTACTTTGTTAGTACAAAGTAGTAAGAAATTGTAACCTTAGAATTCAGAGATACTCTGTTTATAATCATCACTTGGCCGTCAGTTCAAACATCAGTTGCTTTTATTGCTCATTATGTTAGATGAAAAAAGTCATGTCAGATTTGCCAGTGTCTGAGAAATAAAGAAGAAAATCTAAGGTTTAGCAGCTCTTTTTTTTCTTTTTTTTTAATATTGTACTTCATAACTATAATTATTTGGAAGGGCTAAAAATTAATTAATATAAAAAGCTTTACTTCATCCTATAAAATAAGAAAAAACTGTGTTTGGGGTTTCTTCCTGCAATATCTAGATAGAAAAATAAATGTAGGGTACATATGTGACACTGGATAGGATTAAATCTGCAGAGAAACTAATGAGATAACATATTTTTTTAAGCCCTGGAATTATAATAAAGAATATGAGGAAGCCTACATCATCATTTCTCAGAAAATATGGTGCCTAGAGTAAGTTCCGTAGTTTTTTTTCTGCAAGTTTTCATGGAACATTTTAGGTGGTAACCTTATGAAAATTGTGACTTTTGGCTCTAAAATGCAAACCAGAACAGTTTGTAATATATATCTGATATTAATTCTGCTGTTACAACCAATTTAGCAGTCTTAATCCTTTTGCCAACAGAATATTTTTCTTGGTTGTTATACCTAGAGCTAAGAGAGAGGACACTGCAAAATGAACTCTGAGTTATTTCACATGGTGAAAACATGTTGGAAATAATTCTGAAGATTTTGGAATGTCCTGCTTTGGCATGTTTAAATGTAAGCCCTCTTTTTTAGTTAAAAGTAATTTTCCACTTGCCAAAAATAAGGGAACTATTGCAAACTAAAAAATATAAGACAAAAAGTTGCCAAAATAAATACCTCAAGTTACTCTTACTAAATCATTTTGCTTCTTTGTTATTAAAATACCAGTTTCTTGTACTGTTTCAGATGCTGCGTTTATGCCAGCCTGATCCCTGGAAAGCCAACTCACTGGACAAAATTGCTTTGTAGTTGCAAAACCAGTTAAGTTGTTCAAATGGTTACTCTTGGAGGCCTGGAATTTTAGGAAGCTATTTGATTAAATGCAAGTACATTCTTTGAGGCTGACTGAATAATACTGTGACTTCAAGCAACTATATTGACTGGATCTCAAATGACTATCATGAGACTCTGGGTGACTTGCTCTGGTGTGGCTCTCCATATCACAGATATCTTTGCTTAATCTAACCAGTCTCACCTTACATAGTCAGGTTTAGAATAATTTAGCTTGGTCTTAAACAGGTAAATATGGTAAATGTAAAGGACTATTGAAAAACATGGCTGTATTTAAGCAGCAAGTTATGTTAAAAGAATAGAATCAGTAAAAGGACTATTACTATGGTGAATTGCTTGCAACCATGCACGTTTTCTTGTTTTGCAGTTAGATCCCCAATGCACTGATTTCCTTTTGTGAGTAGTGTGGGTTTTGGCTTTTTTTCTGGTTAGGTTTCTTAAGAGTAAATGATATATATGAATACTAGCTTGTTAAATAAAAATGTGTTCTACTTTCTTGACTCTTGTTGTATGATCAAAATTCCCTCCTCATTTATATCTCAATAAAAATTCTTGAACATAAATTTCCTCTTAAAGATATTAAAGGAAAGGAAGAATAAATTACCTTTTTTTTGGCAAATACTTGAACTTGCAGTTTTACAAAGTACTTGTAAACTGTTGTAAAAAACAGTGTACCTCAGAAACAAGGTACTTTTCAACTGTTTTTCTTTCTGCTTTCATAGAGATAATTATATGATCTCTACCAACGCTTTTTATGGTTTAGCATCCTCTAGCTGTGCCAAGTCAGAGTGGTATATCTCTAAAGATTTTCAGTTTTCTAAAGTAAAAGAAAAATAAAGAAAAATATTTCTTTTTTAGAAGACACATGAAAAACAATCTGTGAATTTCTTGACTTGAAATCTTCAGAGCTACATGGTCCCTTATGCATTAATTAGCTGGTGAGAGTAGCTGAGCTTCTTTTTATTAATATTGTATTCTGAGTCTTCTTTTACTCTTCTTATTCTTTGTTATTCATATTTAATATAGACAGTCTTATTCCAGTATAATAGTTAATTTTCATATAAATAATGTAAACTAATATAACAGTTTATTTTTATAGATGCACAGATCATAAAGTCTGATGGGATCTTCCTTATAATTTTCTCTCATTTTATGTGCTACCCTGGTGACAGACCTTCCATGAGTTTATTAATGTATGAGTGAAAGCATCTATATAAACATACACATGTATATGTTCATAATATAAAATATATGTTCTTTGTTCTAAAAAGCATGTTATCCTTCTCAGAATTGTTATATTGTTATAATGTCCAAATGTCTTATTTATCTTACTTTTAAGATTCGTATTATTTATTTATAATTTGAATTTTCTAGTCTCAACTTCCAATTTATTTACTTTTTTTTAATATATTTGTCAAACATCTGAAGAGCCTTTTATTATCAGACATTATTTAGTCTTTTAAACTGAACTAAGCAAAACTGAAAAAACTAAACTAAACTGAAGGAAAAAAGGAAAAAGAAGTAATTCATAGAACTATCTGATGATGTATATTTTAGCAAGTCTCTAAACCAAATTATATAATGGCAAATATCACATTAAACAAGAGGTAAAAGGCTGAAGGAAAATTAAAAGGGGAGTATCTCAAGTATACAGATTGCTTTTATTTAATATTATAAAATATGACCTTGGCATGAAAAGTAGTGCTGTCATCATGGAACTTTCTGATGACAGACAGATGGGCATTGTTCTATTTGCAAAGGATAATCAAAGTATTGTGAAGGAGAAAATAATGACGGATATATAGAAATTGAAGTTTTACAGGATGAAGTATGGAGTCAGACAGTGATTAATAAAAATAAAGGTTTGTTTTAGGAAGTGGAAGTTCATTTTTTGAAATAACAGAGGATATGAAATTCTCTTGTGGAATCTCTTTCTCTACTAATGGAACCACGAAATAAAGCAATGAAATCTGAAAATCAGGAATGTTATAAGACTTCATCACAAATACCATTTATAATTTTAAACTTGAGTGGCCAAGAAAAATTAAAAGAATGGAATCTCTAGGATGAAATGCAAATTAAAGAGCTAGTGAAATAAGGTATCTAAATGGCTTTGAATTATTTATTTTAACAAAATGAACCCAGCAAGAAAAAGGTATTTGTATATAAACATATGAGGAAACCCAGAGGGTTAAAACTTTTGAAGTAAACTGAAGATCTTACAGTAGGAATGAAAAGGCCATGAGTCTATAGACTCAAAACCAGAAGTGGCATTCTCAAAATCAAGAGGTGAAGTTCTTGAATGGCCTCAAAATACAAAAAATATGCCCACTAGTTCTGTGATGGAAAATTTCTGCTAAATTCCTTTAATGCTTGCACAAATTTTCCTTTTATTAAAGAGGTCTTCAATAGTCAGCAGCAGAAACAGTGGAGTACCTGCTAATGTTTTAACAACTTTCTCCATAACAATATACATGAACCAAATCACATTCACTAACATAACATATATTTCAAATTTTCATACTGTATTTAATTTTCACAGCCAAGTTTATACTTAGTCTGGTTCTTGGACTTTAGGTTTCACAAATAACCTTTTTTTTCTTACCAAAAAAAAAAGAAGTAAAAATTGCCCTCTGAAAATTAGTTTTCCTTTAGAAAAATTGCAGGTTTGTTCAGCAAGATATCTTCATTCAGTCTTCAAGGTTACATTGTCTTCAACATTACTCAACATGCACCTCATTCTTGGATGAAGGTTAAAATTATTTGCTTTCTCTGGCAGCCCTGGCAGAAAAAAATCTGTTCTTTTGACAATTCTGTTACCTAAAACCAGCCTGGATTTTTATAAGTAATTAACTAACAGCCCTCTAGGAGTGTGTCATTCTTTATTAAGTGAACAATGAAACTTCAGCATCTTTATTTGGGCATAGAAGTTTGGGGTTATGGATTTCCTATAGAATTCCTTTAAATCTAAAACTAAGTATCTATAAATCACCTCCATGGAAAAACAAAAGCAATGACCCAAATTCTCAGATGCCATTAATAGTTGCCTCACCTGAAGATCTGACTCATTTCAGTAAGTGATAGCATGTCTGTTGAAAGTACAAACCAACTAGACACAACTGAAAGCAAAACGCTTATGATTTCATCTTAGTATTTTCTAATCATGATAGACAGGAATAGAGGACATTTTATATCTTAAAACTAAAACTTTGAATACTTGCTAGAGCTTAAAAGTTAGGTCAATATATTACCATTCCCATATCTTTTTGAATATGAAGAACAGATAATAAAAACTAAAGTTGGTGGTTTGTGATAGACAAGGAATTCCATGTTAGCATTCTATTTTATGTTTTAGAGTTACTAAAAAAACCCTGGCCATTTAAAGAAATGCAGAAAATAATAGCTTATTGGTCTTTTAAAATACAGGAACTAGGATCTAAATGTTATAAATTAAAATGCAGCTTAACCTTACTAAATAATGATATGTAACTAGCAAAGAAACTTAATTAGCTGAGGGAAATTATATGACTGTGATGTCTGTAAAGAAAGAGACTAAACACACACATATACACTGCTTTCACAACTAGTTTTACTCTATTTACTCAAGCATGGTAATAAACAGCATACAGATACAGGTCTGAGCCATGAAGCCAAACAGCAAATCATTCCCAGTGACTGTTTTCAGTCACTATAAATTCCATTCTATAAACAATCACTCCTCAGGCTGCTTCCCAGCCCAACCTTGCTTCCAAACACTCCCTGGTTTACTCAAGACCCATATGCGCTATCAACAATTCTTCCTCTAATTATCTACATAGAGGGAACAGGGCAGCTTGCAGTTCCCACATATGACAAATCATTTGAGAAAGACTTTGTGTTGATTTAGCAAACAACATCAGGTTCAGATACTGTAGTATGCAGGAACTGCGGCAGAAAGCAAAGAACAAATATCAAGTTGTCAATCTCATCAATTTAACTATTTCTATGAACTATTTAAGTATTTCTGGTAATCCCCAAATGGCATTTCATTAAAGAATTTGCTCATCATGGACATATGCTAGAAAATCCAGGAATGTTTAGAACTTGCTTACCAGATGACTCATAACTGGCATTTAATCAAGTTTATCAACAGACTTTGTAAAAAGACAAAAGTGTAATGCTACCTGAATTGATGTCAGGTTGAAAAAGTTGTCTTATATGCAAAGTCTGGGTATGCTACTTGTGGAAGAGTGATCTGCTGTGGGAGGCTTGGGTCAGCAGAAAGTTAAAAATCCAGGTCTTCAGCTGCCAGTCCACCCAACCGACAATCATTACATGGTATATGCAGCTTTTTTAGATGGAAGGACAAATAAGGATTTTTGTAATATTTCAGTGTCATGACTTCACTGTCAAACTTTATAAAGCAGAATGCAGTAGACTAAAACTTAACATTTATGATCATACCAATGTCTGAACATAGATCTGCCCATTTTAAGACATGTTGGTATGCAAAAACATGTATTTATGAAAATATATGCATACGTATTTTGTAATGTTTGCAATATGATGAAAAAAATACTTTCAGAGAACTAGTCATAATAATGAGTTGCTCATGCAGTTCTAGAACAAGAAATGTGTCTAACATTTTTCTTTTCAGTTTGTACTTTCTTTTCTATCAGAAACATTGAATTTCATCTACCAGTTGGTATGCCCAGATCTTGCTTTCCCTGTTCAACTGTCATTAGCACCATCCACAAGTTTTCTCTCTTTTCTCTTGTCTTTCCAACCCACAGGAGAGGGTAATGGCAAGTGTCTGGGTCAGTGTTGGAGTGTCAGCCAGAGTCAACCCACCATCCTGAAAAAGGAAACATCATTTTTTTCAGCATGAATTTCTTCTTTTTTTCTTGTTTTCTCTCCCTTCTCTCCCCTTTTGTTCCCACAATTTATTTTAAGAAATAAATACAGGAAATGAAATGCAGTATTACTGTTGTGGGTAATTTACATAGAATAAAAAGGCAACCTATTTCAATATTTTCCCTTTTGGCACATAACAATGATACGATAATTAAAATCCTTTCTTTCTATTTAAGGAAGTTCCCAAAATCATGGCGGATTTTACAAGAAATGTTGAAACCTTATATGAGCTACCAGGAAATTCGCCTGCATAGACTGGTATGGATAAAGAGGAAATATTACTTATCTTGACCTAATGAGCCTAATGAGATATTTCAGTTTGGCTGTCATTTTTTGGGGGGTTTCATTTTTTCCCCTAAGTGAATGTACTTTCGTCCCAACATAATAAATAGATTAGAAAGAGTGTTCAATCAAGGCAGAGAAATGAGTCTTTAGAAAAGTAATTGTTTATCTTTTAATCCAATGAATTAAAGAGTTAATTGCGTGGAACATGGCATGATAGATGACGAATGCAGAAATAAAAGGAAGGACACAGTGGTTTGTTTCAGAGCATTCTGTATGATGAGGTAGTACCACCAGCCACTGGAAAGAGAGCTGACATAGGTTAGTAAGGCAGAAGCAGCACAGAATTTAAAGATTAATATATTATGAGCTAAATAATACTCATTTAAATCCTCTTGCAAAAGGAAAGAACAGATAGCATGACTTTTGATTTAAAACTTCTGAGAGTATTTAAACAGCTGGTTTTTATTCTTTTTGGTAGGTTCCAAAAAGACTAAATTAGAGATTAAGACTGCCAGAAAAGAAGAATTTATGCATAATAAGACTGTAGACAGATAGAAAAAGCATTTAAACATTTTAATAGATTAAACAGTTCAGTGAACATAAATCTAGAATAATGATGACTTTGATGGGTCTTTATCACACAAGGCCATGTTCATCATAAATTATAAGCTATAAAAAAGGAATTATACATTCAAAAGACAAGCCTGTTTGTATCATTAATGAATGATGAGCAATAGAAACACAAACCCCAAATCTGAATTTGAAGAATAATGACAACTTTGATAAATCCATTACACAATCATCCCCATGCTTCATAAAATATGTAGAATTAAAAAGACAAAGAATTTTATTTTAAATCCCACAAGAGAAGCCTTTGTATGATTAAAATTTAGAGAATTGCTGTAATAATTTTTAAATGAAAGAGTGAAACTACTTAAAACTGAGAAACATGTAGATCACAGGCTTAATTAAAACAAATCAGAGTGAAAAGGAATTTAATATGTATTTAGTTTAGAGTGCACTTGTCGACACTTCATGAATAATGTATTATTTCAGTGAAAATATTAATATGTTACAATATGAATATGTCACATACAACACATTGCATAGTATATTCTCTTATTATATGTTAACTGAAGGCAGGATTCCTTAACATTTTGTGCCCCGGTGTCCATTTCACCAGACATAAAGAATTATTAGGGGTAACTATCAAAAACTGCTTTACATTGTTAACAAGTCTCTAGGTTTCTTTCTACAATAAGATTTTTCATTTGAATCAGATGTTAGCATGAAACTCAGCTTACATGGGACAGCATATACTGTGAGAGCAGTCTATGCTGCATCTGAGGGATTCACAAAAGGACAGAATATTCAACATCAATTTGTTGGAAAGAAACACAGAAGGGTCTTTCAAAGAGACAAAGGTGAATCCTGTTTCTAATGTGGTGATGATAGTGTAACAATAAGGGATAATAATAAATAAACAGGAGTTAGAGCAGCAATTTAGAGATGATAATCTAATTTACATAGTGGCTGTTGAAGATGCCATGAGAAAGTGAGGGTGACTTACCTGTGTGTTCTGCAGACTCACCCTTCCCATCAGCCCTTGCCTTACATTGTGTTTGCCTGCACTCCTGCAGCAGACCAACTGCTAAAACAGTGACTTTTCCTCTTTTACCAGAGCTGACAGTTTTCAATGCGGTATGATTGGACTAGTTACTTTAGAAGAGGTCCTTTTCCAACTGCAAAGGGGTAAAATGGTGTATTGCTTTATTCTGGTAGAAAACATGGCCGAATGTACACGACAGCAAATGTAGAACCATTGTCTGTTTATTAAACTGCAAAGAGTAAAGAGTTATGAATAATAAAGATGGCGTTCATCAGCACAGACACATGTACCTGAATATTTGCTAGGTCTTAGCTAGTCACCCAGGCTCCCTCTGCCGTATAAGGAGAGTTTGTCTCACTTTGAAATGCCTGTTTCTCTCCAGAAACCATACCTGTTGCAGTATGCTGGTTGTACCACAAGTAGCACAGATTAAAATTTCTACTCAGTCCAAGACACCCACTTGATCTGGGAGAAATCAGAGTTTTCAGTGAGATAGAATTTATATAACAATATCATATGACTCTGTGAGAAGAAAATCCACTCTTTTTTGTCATATACTTTCCAGATCTGTAAGTGGTGGTCTCATGTAAGACAAACTCCTATGAGTTGCAGGTACCTGGGAAATTGTCCTAGTTTTACTTATAAGGGTAGTTCTAGTTTTTTTTATTACAGGTTTTAGATTTCAAACCCAAGATCAGGGATTTATTATATTACATATTTTCATTAAAAGACATTCTGCCTAAAGAATTTTTCATTCGTTCATACTGCCTGGCGAAAGTCAAAATAATCCCCCAAAGAAGTTAAAAGTTACTCTGGGGTTGAAGAAATTTCTAGAAATAAAGTAAGGAATGAGTTGTCCTTCCGTCTTGATAGCTTGAGGAAGCTGCTGCTGTTTTGTATGCCTTCTGGTCCCATAAGATGGAAAACAGCTACATCTCTACAGTCCTTAACTCTGAAGATCACTTCTGTTGGTCCAGAAGTTGGCTCCAAATTATACATTTATAAATAACCATCACTGAAGATAGTACAATTTTGAAGTTCTGAAAAGGGCTTGGTAAATACTCAGGGGCATCATCATGCCCAAGCACTAGTAATACTAACTCTTGATTGGAGGTCAAGGGATTCTTAGCTTTTTCCATTGACCTCTCAGTTCCAAAGTGTCATGGTTTAAGACCAACTGGTAACTCAGAACCACTCAGCCACTCCCTCATTCCCCTCCCTTCTCCCCCCCCCCCCATCTACTGGAGGGATGGGCAAAAGAATATAACTCCTATGGGCTGAGATAAGAGCAGTCCAGTAACTAAAGTATAACACAAACCACTACTGCTACTACCAATAATTATAAGGGAAATAATAAGGGAAGAGAATACAACTGCTCACGACCCACTGACTGAATACCCAGCCTGACCTGAGCAATGATCTAGCCCTTCCAGGTAACTGCCCTCAGTTTATATACTGAACATGATGTGCTGTGGTATGGAATATCTCTTTGGCTAGTTTGGGTCAGGTGTCCTGCCACTGCTTCCTCCCGGCTTCCCCTCCTCCCTGGCAGAGCATAAGACTCAGAAAGTCCTTGGACAGAGTAAACATTTCTGAGCAACAACTAAAAACATTGGTGTTATCAGCGCTGTTCCCAGGCTGAAAGTCAAAAACACAGCACTGCACCAGCTACTAAGAAGGAGAAAAATGCTACTGCAGAACGCAGGACACAAAGGTTTCTGTTCTCCGTGGTGTCCAGCCTTTTGGGGAACTGTTATGACTATTTGATGAGAGTATGGTGAATTCACAGATCGCTTGAACTCCAGCTTTACTGGAAGAGAATACCCCTTTAGCTAGTTTGGGTTAGGTGTCCTGTCTCTGCTTCCTCCTGGCAACTTGTGCCCCTCCTCACTTGAGAATATGAGAGACAGAAAAGTCCTTTATCAGGGTAAGTGCTACTGAGCAAGGACTGAAACACTGGTGTGTTATCAGCATTGTTCTCAGACTAAAGGCAAAAACACAGCAGTGTACCAGCTATTAGGAAGAAAATTAACTCCATCTCAGCTGAAACCAGGACAGTTAGTCTCTGTGATTTCATGGAAGTGATAATACAGGCAGTGATAAATGTGTAATTTTGTGAAATTACATGATATTATCTCCTGAATAATTTTTGTATCAAGGTATGTGGAAGAGTAAAGGGTTAAGATTTTTTAGTATCTGCCTAGAGAAAAGATTAATATTTCTCTTCTATATTAGATGAATAAGCTTGTTTTCTTCATAAGGAAAGATCAAACTATCAGCTTGCTGGGAGGCAAAGGGTGGTGATTTTAGTCAGAATGCTATAGTAAACAGGAATATTACTATATCTCTTGTGGGGTGATAAAATCAGATATGAAGTCAGACACTAGAGCATCTTTAGATAGCTCTAATATTTTAAAAACAGTATCTCATTTTTTTTTAGTGAATGTTTTCGTCCCTCATAAAAGAAGAAGCAGGAAGCTCTCAGTCTATTTTAACATGTTTTGATATATGATATTCCAAGGGTGCCTATAATTTTTTGTTGGTAAGAAATTAAATAGGAATGACTCCAAACTACGTAGGATTTCTGATCATTCAACAGTGTTACTTTAATGGCCTGTGACCTGACTGATGCTTGAAAATTTTTAATCCATTTTAAGCACTCTATGCACCTGGTATTTGAACTTAACGGGCGGAGTCCAGTGTAATCTATTTGTTTATGATCTGACTTAAAGCTTTTAGTTACCCACTGGTGCCATTTCTTTCTAGTGTTATTGTGCCTTTCAGGACTTTCAACTGTAGCTTCATCCTTGCAAACTGATGTTTGAAACAAAAATACAAATATTAAAATGTACATTTCTGAGCCATCCAGTTCCAGACTATTTTCTCTTTGTTATGAGGAGGCTAGGTTGCCTCAAGAGATGCTTCATTTTCAGAAGCACTAGTAAACAAACTAGTAAGCAAACTGACTAGTAAGCAAATGTCAGTACTCTATGTTCTTTGACCCTGTAGAGTTCAGAAACTTTGCTGTTGGTTTGAAAGGGAAAGAATGGTGGAGAGTTTTTTTGGGCTGACACCAATCAGCTGTTAAACCTGCTAGAGACTCAGGGTCTTGGAGCAGAATCTCAGAACTGAACATGAATAAAGTTGACCTGGATCAGATTCTTCGAAATATTATATATTTTATCAGGTGTTGAATAGCCATGTGTCTGGAATTTATAGTTTATCTGCAAATGATTATTATTATTGGGATATTTTAGTATACCTTCCCTAAAAGTGATTAAAAATAATAATTTATTTTGTACCAGTACTCTGCATGAATTAAGCTGAAGATAGCTTAGCTATCCTTTTCTGCTTGTACACCAAATGAAATTCAGACATCACTGAAAAAACATCAGATATCAGTGATTCCCAGTTACTTTTACACTGGGACAGCTCTGAACTGCTGATCTATGTATGAAGGGCTGATTCCATTCTTTCTTGACCCAGAAAATGCACATTATAGTCACAATATGCTTTAAATTTCCATAGAAACTTTTAGAGTATACTTTTCAGCTGCATGGATAATAAGGAATAATGCATCATACTTCCTACTATCTAACCTGGAGAGTTCATTTGTAGCAGTAAAATAGAAAATAAAGATTAAACAAAAAAAAAAAAAAGAAAGTGAAAAAGAGAAAGAAGCCCAAACAAGAAAAGGCTTACAGAAATTTAATTGAAATTTTTAATTATTCTTAGGTTATTTTTAGACTGTCTTAAGGCTTCATAATTGAACCTTTACAGTTGTACAAACAAATAGAAGACCAGTAAGAACCTGAAATTCATGATGTTTACTAATGAAGTCAGCCTGGAAACCTCTTCATTTATTATTGCAATTTGATTAGCATCATATTCTGATTGGACCCTTGATTTACATTTTAATGAGCACATAATATTTGAAATGCAAAATAGGGTGTTATCAGGGGTATTTCACTAGAACTGACAAGATTAAAATGAAAAACAACTAATGTTCTGTTTCATAGAAATATTAAAAAAGGAAGTATAAGATAGACACATTTTGGTTTATTAGGAACAGTTTATAATAACTAGCATTAATTAATTGATTTTAAATTAAAAGGAATTCTGTAAAAGAATGTATTTCAATCTCCTTATTGAGAAATCTGTCCATCATTGTTTTTACAGTGGACACCTAAATAACTATCTAGGTCTTGAAATATTTATTTATTATGACAAAGAAGAAATACTGCAGACACAAATTTCTTAAATAATTTTTTTTTCTCTAGGTACATATGAACTGCTTACTTCAGGTTCAGAAGTTCATCAGTTTCACCAATTTCCTATTGAATTTCTTATTTATTATTCAAGTCCTTATTTATTAAAATATTAGTTTGTTGGCTTTTTTTTTTTAGGTATCTTTTTTTCTTAAGGCTTGAATGGCTTTTTTTTAAAGAATATTCTGGTCTTTACTACAGCTTTACTTAGGGATACTGAATTTTACTCTTAAAAAATTATTTGCCTTCTTCCCATTTTTTGGTCTGATCTGTTATGTTTATTTTTTTTTCTGTATGCATATTTTGCATAGGTTTAACTTACTCCTTATTGGACAGTATTTATTGTTCTTTATGAAGTACTTTGCGTAAATCTGTGCAGATTCTTGATCCTATGCATAGGATAACTACTACAAAACAGTGACTGTACTGATCAACATTTTATGGAACATGCCTCGCATTTCAGTTCTTTAAAATAATCAATTTTTATAGTCAACTAGTCTTTGTTAAAAACCTTTTCCCCCTCAGAAAGCACATTTTTACTGTTTCCATCATGTGTATTTTATGGATATCTAAATAATACTATTTAATGCATGATCCACATTGGTAAAGAAGGCTCCTATGCTTATGTCTTGAATTTTTAAGGTATCATTCTTTTTTTCTTAGTATTATTCTTCCTTCTTTTTTTTTTTTTTTTAGTATCAGATTTTATTAGCTCTTTTTTAAAGTTTTAAATTAAAAGCAAGTTGGAAAGAGTTAATAGGTGTCATTTCTTTTCAGGAGCTAGGAACAATTGAACTTTTCTGTGTTTCTCTCTGCAGTAGTTTTTGACCCATACTAAAGTGTTGAGAATATGTTGATAAATACACTTATTCTGTAGCTGATCTAAGGATTTGAAGAAACACAAAAGTAAAAGCTAAGACTATGAATAGACTGATATCTGAATCGTACATCATATCCATAGATAAGCAGTTGAGTTTAGCTTTATTTTCATTTTATTATTCTGGAAAGAAAATCTCTGTGGGCAAGCTACTGTGACTCACCAAACCAATCATGACCTTTTCTTCTTTCCAGCATGGTTCAATTGCAGCTCTTCTTAAAAATGAAAAAAATAAAGTGGCAGTAGTTGTAAAAGGTTCCAAGTCCATTTATGTTGTTATTTCAGGTCTAGTGATCTTGGTTTCACCTCCTTGCATAGCAGAAAGCTTACATGAAGCAGAAGTCAGTTCCTGAGAATGGGAGCACTCAAATATTCAGATTTTAAGTCTGAGGCACCAGTAACTTTATTTTATAAACAAGTAGTTATCATTATAGCATTAGTTTCTGTCAGTGACACAATGACAACAAATACCACAAGGAACTGCACTCATCCTAGTGCAACAGTTAGTCTAATAGCACAAAATATTTTACTTACATTAAAGCTGTCAGACTTTACCAGGACTAAAAATTGAGCAAAAAGACCCTGAAAGCCTCCAAGATTTATTTGCCATTAAATCATCATGTTGGCACTATATCTTAGACTGAATGTGCCCATGAGGTGTAAAATGGAAGGTGAATTGCAGAAAAAGTGAAAAAAAAAAGAACAATGTCACAGAGTTTGTGATTGAGACTTGACCAATACAAAAAGGAAAGTGCCTCCTCATGCATGGAGTAGCATTCAGGAAATAAATTCATTTCTTTCTTTTTTTTCTCCCTAAGTGTGATGTTGTCCATCAATCAGCATTATGTAAGACAAGTCTGAACATAGGCTGTGTTAGAACGATTAGGAGAGGAAAGGGCAAAGATATCTAGAGAGCATTACTCGATATCTTTTCTTCTTATACAAGCTATGGAGGGAAAGGGTATTTTTAGACACACAGGGCATTGCAGTTAACAATAATCGGGATTCAACAGTAAAGAGAAAGAATATTTTTCAAAGGCTGGGTGGCTTACGCACTGATTTTGCACTGGCTTTCAGGGGAAACCTGAGTGACATACAACAGAATTAATCTCTCTGTATTCATACACCTGAAATATAGTATACTTAGTGTACAAAGAGCCTCACAGTCTCATTCACAGTCAAGTGAGACAAATAAGCCCCAGCAAAGAGGCTTTGCCACCCCTTTCGTCTTTGGATGAACTGCCCATTTCTCGCAACTGGTCACAAAGAGTGCAAACAAAATTTCACTGGGTAACTCCATTTTAGATAGCTAAAGCTAGCTGAAATACATCCTCCTGCAAAAGGTTTTGGAAAGCATTAATGCACTGTGTAAACTGGGTTTTCGTTTAGGGGAAGAGAAAGATTGTTAATTGAAGTAAATCCACTGCCAACCGATAACTCTGAAAGGGCTTTGAATATAGAGTTCAATTTTGCTGAAAAAATAAACAGGAAAAAATAAATGTTATACAATAAAGCAAATTTGGCATGTTGCAGATATCTCTGTTTGCTATTTCCTTACACAAAGGACTTTTTTTCAGGTTCAGCCTTACTCCAGCAACCTTCCCATCACTTCTTTGTTGCAATAGTTTCGCAGAGTGGCTTCTAGGTCAAAGGAAAAAAAAAATAAATCTCTGTTACCCACTTTTGAAAGGAGAACATTTTTTACATTTTCTTCTGAATTACTGATAGGTCTGTTTTAAATTTAAGTGTCTGATACATGATGAAATAATAAAGGATTTTAAAAGCATAGCAAGAATGCTGGCTTTTTATCTCTGGGATAAGCACAGCTTTGCTGTATCTTCACTGTTTCACATAAAAGGTATAAAATCATATCTTGTTCTCAGTTTATTTTGGTGTCTCTGAGAGGCTGCAATGCAACAGGTAGAAAAATGAAAATTTGTGATAAGAAGGTGTTCTGTTAAAATGTGGGTTTAATTTGATTCAAACTATGGAGGAAGACTTAAACAATTTTTAATGCTTCTTGGTACAAAAACCTGCAACTGAACAAAAATATGATGCAAAATAATGAGTTGGAAACACTGAATTGGACCGTTGAGGCTATATGCAACCAGGATGGTGATAAGCAGACTAGCAGCTTCTGTGTTATCAGGAGTGCTACTGAAACAAAGGATGATCTCTTGAAGCTTTTTTACATAGTAACTCTATCATAAACCTTGTAAAGTCACCCCTGATTTTTCTGTATCATCTATCTATAGTATTAAGTTAAGTTTGACTTTAGGAATTTCAACTGCTTGTTTAAGGACAGTGCTTTTTGCCTGTGAAATTATCCTCTAACTTTCCTTGTTATATGGAGCAGATTTTTTCTTTATTAGGTATTTAGTGATTAGACTTCAGTAAAAAATTATGATATGCCTATCAGACACCACAGTACTACTCATAGCTTTTTTTAATAAAAATATGTCACAACTTGTCATATCTTTATAGAAAGAATTATATACATACAGCTTGATATTTAAACATGCTTATTTTATTCATGCATTCAGCACTATCCAAAATAGTGCTATTTACAAATTTATTATGTTTATCACTAGTTCCATGAACTTTACCATATGTTTCATCATTTCTGTGGTAGCCACATTCATAACTTGCAAGTATTTTCTAAAAGCTTTTGCTTAAATCAGTATAAGAAGAACAATGATTCAATTCAGTTTTCTCCTTTTAATGTACGATTATTCATGGTGCCTAGTTAA
This sequence comes from Melopsittacus undulatus, assembly GCF_012275295.1. Classification (NCBI taxonomy): domain Eukaryota; kingdom Metazoa; phylum Chordata; class Aves; order Psittaciformes; family Psittaculidae; genus Melopsittacus; species Melopsittacus undulatus. Next base: position 42,680,603 of record NC_047530.1, on the reverse strand, counting down.
GAGTTTGACATTTATCTATTGTGAAAAAGGAATGCCAGAAGACATACAAAGACAAAAATTCTTGGATTAATAATAACATAAACTTAAACTGCGTTTGTCATTCATAAAATTTCATAAACAGCCAGCTGTTATTTCAATTTTCACATCTAGCTGGACCCTTAATAAAACAAGCCCAACATTTTCACTGGAAAAGGGCATGTCAGTTTGTCAATAGGTATAGTACAACAGTTATATAAACAATGTAATAAGTGTATGTATACTAAGACCTGGCACAGAGGAAAATTTTCAATAGAGATGTCATTTTTGGTGAGATGTTTATTGCTTGTCTATTCCAATCACAGCCTAAGTCCTATGCCCAAGGGCATATATCTTCATTTATGATTTGGCACAGTGTGAACCTAAACAGATGGACTGAAGTGTAAGGATCCAGTACTCTATGTACATTTAGGGTGTTTGCTGAGGACAGGAATCTCAGACAGGACTTTTCAAACAGCTGTCAATCCTAAAGCTATATCCCTGTTTTAAAACTGATACAAACCACTAATTCCTCTTTAAGATATTTCCACTTCAGAAAATGGTAACTTCCAAGCTATGGAAGGAAAATTTTTATTTTGGATGTTTATTCCATGGTGTGTAATAAACATGAGTTACAACAAAGAAACAGACTTAAAACTTGAGTTTTCAAGCACTGCATCCTGGACATCATCTTCTGTTTGTCATAGAATCATAGAAGAGTCAGGGTTGGAAAGGACCCTAAAATCATCTAGTTCCAACCCCCCCTGCTGTGGGCAGTGACACCTCACACTAAACCATGCCACCCAAGGCTCTGTTCAACCTGGCCTTGAACACCACCAGGGATGGAGCATTCACGACTTCTTTGGGCAACCCATTCCAGTACCTCACTGCCCTTACAGTAATGGACTTCTTCCTTATATCCAATCTAAACTTCCCCTGTTTAAGTTTTAACCCATACCCCTTGTCCTACAGTTGCTAATGAAGAGTCCCTCCCCAGCATCCTTATAGCTCCCCTTCAGATACTGGAAGGCTGCTATGAGGTCTCCACGCAGCCTTCTCTTCTCCAGGCTGAACAGCCCCAACTTTCTTAGCCTATATCCATGTCACTGTGAAAATATCCCTTACTAAATACAGCTGAAAGTGGAAGCTGCTGAGACATGTTTGGCAACCAGGCCAAGTAAAATGGTGTCATTTCACCACGATTGGAAGCATTCATGCAACATAAAAATGCACTTTAAATTACAGTGTCCACTGAGGACATCAATCCATCAACCCTTCTGAACTGCCATGTTCAGAGAGATGAAGACAAGAAAAATGAGCTGATTGTTTCAAATTTCTTGAAGATACTGGAGAAGATACTGTTATACCTCCCAAATCCTGTTTGTATTCAGTCAAAGCATCACATACTGAGCTTGATTGGTTCTGTCAAGAAGAGCAGTTCTGTATTATCTTTAAACAGCTATGATAAATATTTGATCTGTGACATTCTGTTTCTGGGGAATATTGCTAGCACTGGTGGGGACAAGAAAACCTTTTGATTGTAATCAGAGTGCTCCTAAACATTTCTGGAAACTGTGGAGGATGCTTGTACCTTTCAGAGCAACACAGTCTCTATGGATGGAAAAAAAAAGCATGTGGTCAGAGAATATTGTGGCTTTTGTGTTCTATACTCTCATTATAGTCTTGGCTCCAGTGCTTTGTAACACTGGTCTAGTAACCTATCCTCTCTCTACTGTGATATAATCACTTATAAAATATTGTGATGTTTTTTAAATGCATTTTTGTTAATTAACTGGTATTTATATAAATTTTGAGGTTCTACCTGCAATAAGTTAATAGATTAATGAGACTAAATGAAAATTGCTGTCTTTATGGAATGTATGTCATAAGTTTTTGTCCACTGAGCACCATATAAGGACCACTGTATTTAACAGAATACGAGAGAATCATGAGTAAGTGATACTAAGCTTTCAACATAGAAACTTTGATAACCTGGAAAATGTATTTTTAATGCTGAATTATTTTAGTTTAGTTCAGTTTAGTTTAGTATAGTTTAGTTATTATTAGTTCTGAAAAACTACTATTTTACAAATGCCTTTTTACATTGTTTTGAATTTATTTGAAAATCTTTTGTGGAATGTTTCTGCTTGTGATGTAGATGAAAGTAACAAAGTTACTAGAGACAAAAAAAAAAGCTATTTGTTTTTTCTCAGTGGCTTCTTTATATGTCACTGGGTTTACTACACAGTGGCTACCTGCAAATACAGTTAGCCACAAGATTTAACAGGTTATACAACAACATTTATAAGAGAGGTCTAGCAATTTTGGGATCCTTAAACACATCCAAATTTACTTTAGAAACATAGAATTAACTAGGTTGGAAAAGACCTTTAAGATCATCAAGTCCAACCTTTCATACAATCTGGACAAACGGGAGACAGGCAGCACTGAAAATGAGTGAACATGTCCACCAATAAACTCTGCTGCTGCTTTGCATGCTGCTCTGCTGCATGCTATCAGTCTGGGTCATCTATTCCTAAATTCACCCTGAGTACTTTGAACTTAAAGCTTGTCTATTAGACAACAGTATGGTTGGAAAAAAAGTAGATTGTGGGCCCTGGCAAGCATAAGTCCTCTCACCAACATGCTGTTATCTCTTTTGTATGGATTGAAGAAAAGAAAAAGAATGGAGAGAAGTGATCACGTGCCCTTGGAATCTGACCTTGTGCATAATCTTCATTGAGAATGTTAAATAAGAAGTAAATAGCCTTAATTCCTCCTATCTATACAAAATATTCTGTTAAAAATAGGGGATCAGAAGCAGTAAATGAAGAATGTAGGTGTCAATATCTTAACACAGTTTAGAAGAGAAATATTGTACCTTTAAAAATCTCATTAGGATAAATAATACCTTGTCTCGCTAGTGATCATATTGAGCACATTATATTGAAAATGACTTATTTTTCACTCAAAGTTGTCTATTTTATGCTTTGTGATGGAAAGCAGCTTCCTTTTCCAGGTGTCTCCTGAGCATGGAAAGAAAATGTACAGTATGTTCTATCTTACATTTTTGCAAGTTGTTTAACTGCTGTTGCTGAATCACATTTTAAAACCTTGACAGTGACTTAAATGACCACAGAGTTAAGCTTTGCTCCTAACATGCCATAATGTCATAACTCTGTTCAGCAAGGCAGTGATGTGCAAGTTTAAACACTGCAATGCACTCTCTGTGCTTGTAGTCCCTCATCCCTCCTTAAACATGCAGAGATATATATATTGTACAAGACACAGTAAGCCAGGGGAAAAGCACCCCATTAATCTCCAGCAACTGGAGCAGTTTGTTTTGTAATGAAATTTTGTTCTGTCTTTGTAACACAAACTGGTGCTGGTTTCTTATTACTTTTTAAGTTCAATTGAAGAGATCTTTGACAGAAAATTTCACTCTCTGCATGTCATTATTTCTGCACACAAACACAATCCTGAAATACTTTTGCTGCAGAAAAACACTCAAGAAGGAAACAGTCTGTTCTGAGTTCATACTTGGCATTTCATTCTTTGTTGACTACTTTTTCTGTATTTATCTTGAGCTGTAAAGGACAGAAATTTTTTTTGTGTAGTTTATGCATGAAACCGCTTGTTTATTATTAACCCTCTTCCATATTCACACTTGAGAGAGACAGAATATCTGAAGACTGCTGCTCTGGATAGCTTTTAATTCTTTCCAAGTAATTACTGATTGATAAAGCTGGTCCCCAACAACGATAAGAATTGGAAGTATGGATCTGCTTTGATTTTCAGTGTTGAGCCAAGAACATTTTCTACATGCTCTGAGTCTATGAAGTGGTCTTTTCCTTTATCTACAAATAAATCAAAATAATTTCTTATTACCATGGATGATGGCAAAATAAAACTCTTTGTTTAAAATCTGGAGTGCTGTCCTGAATTCAATGTGGTCTCCAACTAGATTTGCAGATACTTTTATGTAAAGAAAATCCCTTCAATTCACAATTCATTACCTTATGCCTTGCACTAGCTACCAGTCACCTGAAGAAATTTTTTGCAGGGTAAGATGAAATTACTTCCTTATGTCCAGCTTCACCACACCAAGGCTTAACATCTATTTCTAAGCATTCATTTTCCTGTTGCTACAGACCCCACAAAGGCTGTTTGTTGGACTTTACCAACTAGAACTTTGCAAGAACTTTCTGCCGAAAAAGGTGCTTATTAATGCTTAATGGTTGCATAATGTATAACTGTTCAAGGAGCTGCTGTTCTGTTGTTCATATTGAAGTAAGAGCTTCTGAGGCAAACGGTGGAACAGAGATGTGAAAACTGCTCCTGGTTGCATGTTTTAAATGGTCTTGTGTTAGAAGTATAGAACATTTAAAGAAAAAAGCAAAATGGCACAATGCAACTTCTATTGAAGTACAAAGAGCAGGAGAAATGTTCAAGGTTGGTAAGAGTTGATTAAAATGCTGGGTCTTTATTATTGCATAGCAGAGCTCAGTAAATAATGGAATTAATTCTTAAATAAAAGAGAAATTGATTTACTATAATCCTGGACCATAGTGTTTATTGTTTGAGAATGCTGATGCTATGGAATATTTGTGCAGAGGACCAGAACTTTACAAACTTCATAAAAATCAGTATAAATTTTCTGACAAAATGTGTCCGTGCACTTTACTGTTATTTTTTCCCCATTCTGAAATGGTTCAAATGCTCAACGTATACAAACAATATGATATAATTAAGTTTGTGAGCTACACATCATGAAAAATACACTCTGAGGAAATAATTCAAATTCAGAAAACTTTTCTTTTAAACAATTCAGCTGTTGAATTTCCAAGAAATTCAGAGGAAATCAGGATCAGTTGCAGTTCATTGGCTGACCAAAAATACAACCATGACTGCAATTATTATTGTTCTTTTGGATAATTAAGCATATAAAAAATGGACAGCGCTTACAAGATGAATATACCTCTTAATACATCAGAAGTAACCAAAATCAGGATATTAGTCGTTAATAAATTTCTACATAATTTACAGTTTCTTTTTTTTTTTTCTGTGAAGATAAAATACGGCATTATTTCACACTTAGAAGGATTGATTTAAAAATTATCCTTCAATTTTTAAAGGCTTGCTCATGGAGGCTTTTGGCATGAAATGTAATGGAATTACATTTATTCCATAGTGATAATGCTGGATTAATGTTTTCATTTTTGCAGTGCATAAATGCATCTAAATTCAAGTTAACTGAAGCTTTGCAGATGATTTACAATGGAACATTAGGAAAGCAGACTCAACTGTCATTTTGGATTAATTAAACCCTAATATAAAGAGAATTAATTCAGTGAATATCTGCAATCCTCATTTTGTTTGGAACTAAAAACAAAAACAAAAAAATTATTATTAGTCTATTTTTTTTTCTCTAAAATATTGTCCTCTGATCTGTTCAGTTGCATTAGAATCTCATTAATTCCAACAGAGGCACAGAAGTCTGCAGCAGTGTAGGCGTTTGCATCAAAAATAGTGGTCAAACCACATCTTGACATGTTAAAACCAGATTCCATACATCACCAGAGGTTGGAGGTAATAAGATTAAATGTTACCGGGTTTAAAATATTTCTGTTACTTCCCAGAAGGTTTTTGAAATCCAAAATGTTTTTTTTTTTTTTATGAAAAATGTAAAACAGTGTTTGCAGAAATGTGAAAAATAAGTCTTTTGGCCAAAATTTTTCATTCAAATCCTGTGCAAGATGCTGTACTTTTATCCACATTGTAACAATGTGTACAAGTTTTGTGGAAATAACTGGCGTGACAGAAATCATTTCTGTATTTCTCACAGTAATTGTGTTGCACTGTAAATTAATACCCTCACTTTAGGGGGAAACTTTGTAAAGAAGACTTAGTATGACCAAGACAAGAAGCAGCAACTTGTAAAAATCTGTAAAAGGAATTTAGAACAGCAGTTACTGTAGTGAAAAGAAAATTTTCACAAATTTTGTAGTTCCTGAATTTAGTACTGCCTGTGGCCTGAGACCATCACAAGCGCTTGGTGTCTGAGTGGATCTGTGCACATTGGGAGTTAATTTATGAAGCTCAAACATATTTAGATAGGAAGATTGTCTGAAGAGTTTGTGTCAGTTTTTTTTGGTACATCCAGTTAATTGTATTACAACTAGTAATTTTCTAGTCAAAAAGCACAAAACTAGATTCTCTCAAGCAGTTAGACATTGGTGATAGTTGGATGTCCATTCACGTAGTCTGCACCATCCTTTTGGAGCCTAATTGACAATGCATCATTGCTCAGACTGGGATAATTTGGGATTTATGGAGAAGGTTTCCTGATAAAATGGGAAGTGCCTACTTCTACTTAGAAGTAAAGGAGAGCCTAAACAAGGTTATCCTTGCCTTGACAACAGTTTAGGCATATGTGCCTGAAGGTTGAGTTCAGGCAAGTTCCCCTTTGTCTTGGCCCTCAGTAAGTGAAGCAATTACACATGCATAAAAGCCTGATTTTGTCAGATGTCTTGCACTGTGTGCCGGTAAACCAGAAATTATACCTGGAGGCACTACAGCTAAGGCTGATGATTGGACTTGTGTAAAGTCATTGGCACTACATGATTATTTAAGTTTTCATGCAGTGATCCGAGAACTGCTGCTGTAGCATTTGTTTTTAATTGTCATGCAGCCTGCACAGTGAAAACAAGCCAGGATTATTTAAAATACTGAAGGTAAATAGAGGGAAAAAAAATAATGTCAAATGGTTTCTTTTCCTTTTACTAACAACTCCCTTCAGAGTTATTTGAAAAGCCTTTTTGGCCTAGCTGTCCATCCAGGACAGGATCCTCGAGTTTGGTTTACATCAGCACCCTTAAAGTTCTCTAAGCGAGAATTTACTGGTTTGAAATAATGGTAGAAATCAAGTCAGCCTAAAAGCATTACAGAATGTAAAACAATAACTTTGCCAAAGTGTCATGGGTTCAGCAGTAGCAATCATTTTTTCTCCTTCTTGGTAGCTGGTGCAGTGCTGTGTTTTGACTTTTGGGCTGAGAACGGTTGCTGATAGCAAGTATGTTTTGAGTTACTGCTCAAATGTTTGGTTTGTCCAAGGCCTTTTCTGAGCTCATGCTCTACCAGTGAGGAGGGGAAGCCGGGAGGAGGGAGAGATAGGGTGCCTGGCCTAGGCTAGCCGGGGAGGTATTCCATACCACAGCACATCATGCTCGGGGGGGTAACTGGAAGTCGGTTGGAAGGGGGGGTGTTAGCTCTCTTCCAGGTTGGGCTCGTTTCGGTGGGTGGTCTCATATTTTCTCTCCTTGTTTATTTCCTCTATCATTGTTTTTATTAGTGGTAGCAGTAGTCATTTGTGTTATACCTTAATTGCTGGATTGGTTTTTATCTCAACCCGTGGGAGTTACATTCCTTTGGTTCTCCTCCCCACCCCTCCGGGAGTGGGGAGGTGGGGGGGAAAAGGAGTGTGTGGTACTGCGGGAGACTGAGGTGGGGTTTTAAACCACGACACAAAGACTTACAATGCAGTCATAGTATTTGCATATTCCTTCATGCAACTAGATGATTAAAAGGAAAACATTTGTTGACACTTCATTTACATTTATTAAAGTGCTAGTGCAGTTACTCATCCAAGGAAAGGAAATATTCAGGACAAATAAGTTAAATTTCAGAAATTAATTAGTAAATGTAATTATGATTATTCTTGTAAAGTCATGAACTTCAAGCACATCTGCACCAATAATGTATATTTATTTGTCTCTAAAAATACCTGTTTGGAGAGCATTAATAAATGATAACCATGAGGCAGTAGGGCAAAATCAAATTATTTATTGTGAATACAGGAAAAATGAACTTTTGAATGACATGGAACTTATTTGTTAGCTGCTAGCATTACAGAACGGTGTTTAAGATGATATTCAATGTAGTAAAACTTCATCAGGAATGTCATGTAGAAACATGGTTTTTTTTTCAGGGATTTGGAATAAATGACAGTAGAATAACAGAGGCAAATATTTTACAGCTATTTAATACTCAAAGAGACTAAAATAATTTGGTTTGTTTTCCCTATAGGGGTTATGGCTACTTTTTATAAATGCGTTGTTGTGTAATGGAGGGAGAAGAAATGCTTAAATAAAGGAAAAAGTTGGGAGAAATCTAAATGCATATAACATATATAAAGAAGAAAATGTATTGTGTAGATCTATAGTTGTGCAAGATGCCCTATGCTTCCTGCAGAGTATGATTTAAGTTCGCTGATTCCTTTGATTTCTGTGTACTTCCAGTCTACATTAAGAGCTGTTTGCTTGACAGAGTAGAACTCAGCTTGCAATCTTGTGCCTAAACTTAAGTTCATCCTTTGCCCAGTTTGGATAAATCCCATTTCAGAGATATGTGCCTGGGCTCTCTCCTTTGAGTATTCTCTTGTGCTTATGAAGGTCACCACTTGTGATTGGACTATATTATGGTAGATATGAGCCCAAGAATTATAATATTTACATCCCCAGAGGAAGATGCAGAAGCACCACCTTACAAGGGAAGTACTTAATGTACTTATGTCAAAGAGTAACCAATCAATGAGTATTTTTCCGGAAATACAGTGCTCTTCCATCAGCTGGGTGTGCTCACCTTTCACAATGTAAAGATATATTTACCTGCAGAAGACTGTTCAGCTGCTGTATGGCACAGCTGTATGAAACAGCAGGGGGTAGTGGTGAGTTTTAGTAAACACGGCAGATGAAGCTCTGTGGAAGTTTGGTTTTGCTTTGCTTAGAATTTAAATAGTTTAGTGAATTACACTACATAAGATGAAAGAAAGTTTAGATCAAGGGTCACATTACTCCTTTTTTATATTTCCAACAGTGACCTCTCACTATTCTTATGGGGTGACCACAATGGGGACCAAGCAGCAGCCTGCTGCTGCAGTTCTATCTTGTAAACAACAGACAGTGCTGATGAAGTTATAACTGGTACCATATGCCTAAAGTAGCTTCATTTTTAAGGGCAGGTTAGCAGTTTGTCTTTTGCTTATGGCTTGGATCAAAAAACAGATCTGAGTGTGACAACATTGTTTGCACAAAGGGAAATTACGGCTCGTCACTTCTTCCTTCCAGAAACTTGCCTGTAATAATGGAAAAGGGTTGTGTGAGGAGACAACAAAGATTTTGGTGCACATAGCAGAGACACAGGGGATGAGGAAGGAAGGGAAGTAGGAAAGAAAGGAGGAAAGGAAAGAGAGAGGAAGAAAGGAAAGGAGGGAGGGAGAAAGGAAGAAATTTGGTTAGCTTTGCAAAAACAGCATAATCATTACCTGAGGTGAGGAAAGAGCTTCTGTTATATCTTATCAGATAAATCAAAGTTTAAATCTACTGAACCCTTTTTCATGAAGCTACATTTGAATTTATTCTTTTTTTAAAAATCTTATGCTTTACTACATGGTATTTCTAGAGTGTTTAATAAAAATAGTCATCTACCATTAAATCAAGGGCATAATTTCCAAAAAGCACCTCTATGTACATATTTATGAATGCACACATATGTGACATTCTAAAATTAGAACAGATGCACAAATTCATTTTATGTTCTAGTTCATACACTTTATGTGTTTTAGAAAAATATCTCAAAATATAGAATTCCCTGTAGGCTTTTTTAAGCCAAGCTTCTTGGAATGAAAGGAAGACATGTAAGTTTCTAACTAGCTTATTTTGGCTCAGGTTTTTTGAGGCAGATGTTACAAATAACACGACATGTCTGTTCTGGGCTTCAGTGTAGAAATTATTCACCACAGCAGACATAGTCCTTTCAATTTTACTGCCAGTTATGAGCTTGTGAGTAACACACCATCATGCCCTGATTAGTTTTTGTTTTTACTCCCTCCTGATTATTGGTAGGACTGAAACAGAACTATAAGAATGTTCTTTCTGATAAATCTGATTTTGAGAGACAGCTCACTTTCTATTTCTTTGTTCATTTGAATTTGTTAAATTAATCCAGCTGTTAGCTCTAACAGGCCTTAAAAATAATTTAAGAACTCAGTTGCCTAACTCCTTGCTCTTTTTAGGACACTCTATTCTCACATAGCTTTTGTAGTAGTCTCAACTGAGGTTTGAAATACATGGGACAACCTCAGAATTACTGAGGGAGCAATTAATATGTATAGTTAAATTTTGCTTTCGTTTCTGTACACCTTGTGTACCCTTTTATTTGAATATGGGCTGCATTCTGAGGTTTTATTCTTATTTTAATTGTGAGCCCATTGTAAGCACCATTTGATTGAATTGTCTGTTTTGCAACATGTATTTTAAAGTATACTGAAATCTGTGTCTTCTTTCTGTTAACGCCTGTAGAGCATACCGCTTGTAAACAAATCACCTGCTTCTGACACCACCCCTCCCCACCCTCCTCGCCATAGTTCTTCATGGTCTTTATTTGTGCTTATATATAAATGCTCATTAGTTAAAAAGTCATTAAGAAATATGACCTTGGAGATATCTCATTGTCTCTGAGCAAAGGGTAGGGGGAGTGGAGAAGAATAATTATTTTTCCTGTTTAATGGATAATGATTTTTTTTTTTGCCTAAGATCATGCAGAAAATATGTGACAGAGCCAATGGCTGAGCTTCTGGACAGAATTCTAGTCTCATCTAAGTTGTTCAAAGCTAGGTTCATTTAAATTACTCCAACACACCCAGGATTTTAGCCCAAGTCTCCTGATGGTATCGTGGATTAATTACAAAGCAATCCAGTGAACTAATGTGTGATGGTGTTCCAATAATTTTCCTCAAGCAGAATGTTTTTCTGTCATGTCCTAATATTATTTGAAAAAAAGATTCAGCAACCCCCACAATGTTTATTTTAATAAAACATATTGCTAGGTTGGTGTTCTAGAACCAGCACAAACAATATATTCAGGGTGAGTTTTCCACAGCCACTGAGTTTTTCCTTTAATTTGTGCTCATTCAACTCAAAATGAACTGTCTTCAACAATTATTTAATAGTCAATGTTGTCTAGGTGGTTTAGACTATCAAGTTATCTACACTATCACAGAATACTGCCTCTTTGCATTACAAAAACACATAAATGAAAATGCCACATGGTTCACGGTAAGCATTTTTATTCATGTTCAAAACAAGTTATCAAGCCTGAACAGACTTAAATTTGAGAAATCAGTTACCTGGCTACGTAGATAGATATTCTATAAATCTCACTACTAGAAAAAATAAAAATTGTTCTAGTAGTCTGTATAGTTCAATTTTCCTAATAAGTGGCAAAGCAGATGAAATGGTATTATAGGAATTACGACATCTCTGCTTGTATTGTAAAAATATTTATTTTGATGTAGTTTTGATGCAATGCAAGTGAACATGTCAGAAATGGGTTCAGAAGATTAAATTTTGAATAGCAACTATCACTATTTAGTAGCTTCAATATCTTTAAAATCATGGATTTTTTGTGATGTCAGAAACTGGGTGGAAAAGAGAAAGCTAAGGGTTACATGCAACAGTGTCCAAATTAAAAAATATTCTGACACATTTTTTTTTCTCCTTTCTTCCCCATGTAAAAAAAGTCCTTTTAAAGTGATGATATTTTATTTTTTTTTTCCAAACTGAGTTGTTCTGTGATACATTCTGGGAAGATGAGTTTTGTACTGGTTACAGGCCTTCAATCACGGTGCTCTACTAAGACAGAAAGGTGTTATTCTTGTGTAACTTTCTTGGCTCGTTTGACTGGATAATTAAATTCTGATGAAAAGACTTTATTATGGCAACTTTAACTTTGGGACCATTAGAATGTCCTGAGGGACAGTACAATGGACACACTCTTAATGTCTAGTAAAACTGACTACTCAAAGAAGGATCTTTCAGTTCAGAAAATATCCAGTTTTGTGTAGCAGCAGCTCCACTTCTTAAGGCTTAGGAAAGCATACAGGAATTATTTTGCTATTGTGTTTTGCAGAAAAGACCTATTTTTTTCATTCTTTGTATAATTTTCTTAAGTGGCTGAGCACATATTTGTAGGTATTAAATATAATATATAAAAGATGTCTTTCATCAATGTGTCTGTCTTTGAATGGCTGTGCTGCAATTTGTTTTATTTCAGCCATGGAGAAAGCTCCAATGTTTGCTAGCTCACTATATATTTATTTCCATTTTGGTTTGCTAAACCCTGATTAGGAACAAAAATTAGTTCTGAAATCCCAGCTATTTATAAAACTGGTGGGAAATAAGCTGAACAAAATAGTTGCCTTATTTTCCCTAGCAACAGTCATGCATGGTAATAAATGTCACAATGGTTTTAAAAAAAGATGGTTCATGTTTAGGTTTAGTTATCAAAATCCATAGCATATAGGCTGACAGCTTTTGAAATACATAAATGTTTCTATCCTTTTTGTTTCCATAGCAACTGAGTGCTCAAGGCTTTGGTTTTGCACACAAGGAAGAAAAAAGCACCCTCTTGGAGTAGGATTTGGAATTGTCTGGAACAAAAGAAGAATTTTGGAAATGGAAAATTAAGCAACTACACTGACATCACCAGTTGTCCTCAAAAAATACCCTACCAATGCCAAACAAGCCCAGCACAAAGCTCTTCTCCATTTTGATCTTACAGATTGAGGTTTTGAGTTGTGGGTGCTTTGCCCTGGACATTTATGTAATCAAAGTCTAGACCCTTTCAGTGTGCAGTGCTTTATGAAAATAAAAAACTCAGACTGACATTTATTTAAATGATCACTTTATTCACCTTGAAATGGCATTTTATTATACATACAAGCTTATTAGATATTCTCTTTTTGCATTACAAAATGTTGCTATTCACAAGTGTATCATTAAGAGTCTCTCACTGTTTCTAGTTTTGCTTTGTTTTGCTTAAAAACCTGCCTTAAAGAAGAATGCAGTTTCTTTCAAAATATTTTGGTAAGATTTGCCACATAAGGGAGAATATTTCACCGAATTAAAAGGGATATTCATGCATATGTGGAAGTATATTTACTTAAGTTGCAAAACATTCAGGAGGAACAAAATTGAAAGAAAAACAATAGTGTACTGGGAGTTACAGAAGGCATCCCATGGCTGATATACGTTGGAGTACGAAGGTGCTACAATTTAAAAGAGGAGTAGGGTTTTCAACCATGTCAATTGTTCTAATTATTTCCTAAAAAAATGTAAGGTAAAGATATGGGAACATCCCTGGACAATTAATCTACGACAAGCAGAACTAGCAATGTAGATTGAGCAGTTGCAGAAACTGATTTCTTTCAGGTATTCAGGGAAATGGATTCAGTGTTTCCTGCCTTTGCAAATAAGAAGATTTCATCTTAGTCTTACCTGCTAATTTGCAAGTAGATATGAGAGAAGATGCTACTCAACATACAGATTTTAGCTGCAGTGGGACTAGTTTGAGCACAGTGTTCTGCACCATTTTTATTATAAAATTACCTTGTATGTAATAAAATCCTTCTTTCATCTGTGACAAGAGGGACAACTGGAGTACACCTATTGTCAACAGGCATGCTTATTTCCAACTGAACTGTTCTTGATTCATGTTAGGCAAAATGAAGGCATTGAGGATATGTACATGTGATTTCTAGCTCAAAAGGCTTCACTTGTCAGAAATATAACCTCTAGAACAAGAATTAAATTTGAACTAGCTGTATGCAGCATTGTGTATACTATTTATACACAAAAAACAATTTAAAATAGGCTGTAATTGCATTAAATTTCTCTTAGGATTTTAACACAGTTTTATCCAGGAGAGTTTGTGTCTTTAATGCAAAATGACCTTATTAGCCAAACCAGCTTCTAAGGAGCCATTCCAGTCTACTGGATAAATAATAGGCCATATAAAATATCATGTGAACAAACACAGTTTGGAATGGATTCCTGGTATCTATTTTTCTTTGGAGAATACATTAAATATTTTGTTTAATAGCTGAAATGTGTACTGGCTCAGTAGACCATGAAGACATCCTATGGGATGCATAATATGTGTTCTTAAAGGAGAGAACGCTTTCTGAAGTACTTACTGCTCTGTTTCTGAAGGAACCACTCATGCTTTTGACGTACTCAGAAGCCAATCAGAGATATGCCTTCAAGACAAATTTCATTCTTCAATCCAATTTATTCTAGTGTTATGATCAGTAAACCCTAGCTTTGGTTTAGCCTCTTGCAAAAACTGGAACTAATTCCACTCAAAGTATTACTTTTAGCTGCTGTACACTTGTAGCTGAGAAAAACAGGACATGAAAAAGTTGCCAGATTTGATAAGAAGGAAAATAGGTATTTCATACACAATATGAACAATTTGAAAAAAAAAAACCCACCAAACTTAAACTTGTTAATATATAACTCAAAAATACCTTATCTTGAAAATCAACAGAAGTTTAACATTCTGGGAACTTTCTAAACTTTTTGTTTAAAGCTGTCCATGTAGCTAGATCTCCTGAAAAATCCATACTATATATTTGAAAAATAAAACTGTTATTTGGCAGTGTTATTTGATGCTATACCTTCTCTATAATACCATCAAAAATTTTTTACACATCAGTGTTCCAAGTACACAACAGGTGACATATTTAAGATGAAATTTTCAGAATCTTAAATTATATATTACAAAAGTCGCTTCTGAAGCAATTTGGGTATCAAACCTGCTGATTTTCAGAAGTGCCTAAACAAGTTAACCATGTTCTGAAAATCTCTGTGGCAGTTGATCTGTGCATCTAGTTGCATAATTGTAAAATTTGGTTTATGATATATGACTACTAAAAAAAAATCTGTTCCTCTTAGTAAGACTGATGCTCAGATCACCCAAAATATTTCTGCACAGAACTCCAACTGAAAAAAAGTTTAATTAAATATTAAAACCCTTTGAAGATATAACTTTTCAGCTTTTGGTGAAGATCTGACCATAAACATGAAATAGTATCTACATCCAAATTTTCTCTTAAGTGGCTTATACAATATAATCTCACATCAGTTTGGTAAAGTGAGTTTTAAATTAACTAATAAAGCAGATGTAGCGACAAAGGACAACAGTATGTAGTGACTGATTAAGATTTAAAATTCCTATCTATCTTCTTTCTATCTCATGTATTGCTTTAAGTGACCATTTAGAGACAAAACCCCACACTTTGGAAAGCAAGTAATGATGCTGACTTTTCTCCTACTCAGATATGTGGTTCTGGGATTCTGGGGACACAGTTCTGACCTTAGCAAATAATGAATAGATTTTACATGACTGCAGTCTTTTCAAGTCTTTCTCTACTGTACTGTCATGGCAACTTCTCTTCTGCTTTGTAATTTAATAAGTCTGCTATGATTTGAAATGTGATTGTTAAGCAAGTGCTAGAAATCTGTGGCCCTTTAGGACCATAGTGCTTATCTCAGTGCTCCGCAATATTGATGTTTCATACACCATGTCAAGAAATGAGGGAGACCCAAGACAATATTGCTTGCAGAACACAGACCCAAGCAATGTCACTAAAGATAACTTCACCTAGGTTTAACAACAAAGGGCTTTTTGATACAGAAATGAATTGCTATAATTTCAGTCAGCATAGTTCATTGCGGTGTATTATCAGAAAGTTTTGTTTTCATACATTTCACATTTCTGTCTTTTGCAAGAGAATAGGTAAACACAAAGTTACTGTTAAGTACTGTCTAGTACTGTTTATAGTAGTCTAACTTGCATAATTCAAAAGACCGTTATGAAGAAACCTCTTGTCACCAGAACTGTTTATCTCTTGAAGTAATCTTGTGGATTTACTCTCCCTAATCATGGTCAAATTTAGCTTTGGCTTGAACCTACCATTCTGAAAATTATTCTGGTATTATTGTCATACATTAGTGTGCTAATGTACTTAATTATAATCTCTAGATGCAAATATATTCTCTGTCAAGTACTCTGTAAAAATTTTGTTAATGGGTTTTCGTATGTTTTTTCAAAGAAAACTGCTCTTTGTTGAGAAATTATAGAAGGTAGAGATAACATTTTTTAGAACAACTGGTGAAATGAAGGAATGTTATTTTTTTAATGGGAGAAAATACTAAAATCAAATCAACTGGTTTTGAATCAATAAATTCTTCTAGAACTTTGTAATGATGCTTAAATGGAAGGTTCTGAAGAAGTTTAAGAAGTTCTTTCAAACATTTTCTAGAGTAGGACTAAAGCCCTCAGTTGCTGTATATAAATAAGAAGAGGAAATTCATAGAGGTATCTTAGTTTTGAAGATGCAAGCAGGCCAAATGTCATTCTTCTTACTCTTCCAACTCTTCTTGCTCCTATGCATGTGCATTGCCGTAAGACATCCTGATGACTGAACATGGTTAAATGGCAAAAATGGCTGCTGTTTTAATGGAAGTGATATTTGCCTCTAAAAAAATTTTTGCTCCATAGTAGGATACAAATAATAATAATTTAAAAATATGTGTCCTATTAATATAAATGTCCTGATCATTTTCTTATAGATGTTAAGACTTCTTTTCAAAACCTATGGAGGAAGTTATGATGTGCAATAGGGGAGAAATAAGAGTACTTTTTATCACAATACAATTAGTGTTGCACATGACCAGATTATGACGGAGTGTAAATATAGGTAGAATACACAAACCATCTAAACTGAAATATAGTTGTATTAGTATCAATAATATAATCCAGCATGGAAGGGCCAGATCATTCAGTATTATACAAAATTAACTGGAAGATTTGTCAGAAAAAGAAGCTGGTCATCCTAATAATGTGTTTTGTTTTGCCATAAGAATTGTTATTTCCTGGTTTGTCTAGACTATGAATAACCTCTTACTTTGGCTGTGAAACAGGTAAATAAATTTGAGTCTGCTTTGTTGACTGTCTGTTGCTGAAAACTATTATTAAATTGCAGTTAAGAATTAATTTAAATATATTGCATTGCTTTATATTATTTAAATTGTATCTCATTTTTAGTATTTTTTTAGTAGCAGAATTTCAGGGAAGTATCTCAGTTATGCCCCTTTTTTCTATTGCTCATTCTTTAAGCACATCACAAATATAATGCGAATGCTTTTGTTAATTTTTAGATGGCATTTGAAACTGAATTTTCTACTGGTTCACATTTTTAACAAAATTCTAGGTTTATCAAATAGAAGAATCCAAATCACAAACTAGCTCTGCTCTTCTTTAATCCAATGACTGACTGCAAGATATCTTGAATCAGCAAGTTATATAAATGCTAATAAATGACCACTGCATAAATGTAGTGCAAAATGGAACATGGACATGAACATAAATAAACTATCCCCATCCCCACCATATCCTTCCCTCAGTACAATATTCCTTTCTCCATAGAACCTATAAAGCACACACGAAGAATAAAAAAAAAAATTAGCCTTTTATACCAGCTTGAAATAGCACTATACTTTTATTTTTCTCTCTTTTGCCATTTTTGTGACCTTTTCACATTGTAATTTCTCAAATCTCCAGTAGCTGCTCTGCAGTCTTCATTAGATGTTTGGAATTTAAAATAGAGATTTCAGGGCACAAAAATGTCTATGTTCGCATGATTGCAATGCGTTGGGACATTTTTAAGGACCTGTATGCATATAAGAATCTAACATTCAAAAATATTCATGCTGGTCTATTTCTTTAACATAGTCTAAATGTCCATACATAGCTTCATCATTTATACATTCCTGTTGAGCACATGACCTTTGACTCCACAGAAGGGAGTAGAAAAGTTAATGAGGTGGCACTGAGAAGTGAATAAACAGCTGAAGGGAATTTTCATTCTTAGTATTATGGACATTGGGATGTACTTTTACAGTTTAAGACAAAAAGTGGGAAACAGATGACAGAACTGAGGATACAAGGAAATGGAAGACCACTGAAGAGAGCATAGTATATAAAGGATACCCTACATGTAATGTAAAAATATATAAATTATCCATGCACCAAGACTAAGAAAATCTCCAAATCAGGAGAAAAAAAAAAAAGAAGTAGGCAAATTTATATTTGTCTTTTTTTTTTTTGTATTATTGTCTCTGTTTTGACATTCATTCTGAAATATGCAAATGTATCCCTATAAATGCAGATACATATTAGGGATCTAAAATGATGGCACATTAGAGCGTATAGAATAGTGGTGTTACTTTAAGTAATAAGATTCAGGAGGTTTTACTTATTCTATTGTAATCCTTGAGATTGACGGTATTGCATAACAAGTATAGTGAATTACCACTCACAAAATTTCTGATAAAATGCAAAGGCATAAAATGTAATATAAACAAAACTACCAGGTGGTTTAATAGTACTGTAAACCAAAGCATAAAATTCTAAAGCTAAATGTCACTGAACCTTTAGGGGGAAAATTGAAACTGAAATTGGATACTTGCAGAAAAGACCACTGTTCACCTCTTCCCAAATAGAATTTGAGATGGAACAGATCCAAGTAAAAATGAAAAATATAGATTTTAGGATACACTTTATTCCCAATGACTGTCAAAGTCACAAACCTCCTGTATTTTCATAACACCAAGCATATATAGATGTAGGTATACACACAGATAACACACAGAGGCTTACACAGAGGTTTCAGGAACTTGTCATTACAGTGAGCCAAATTCTGTGTTTCAGTTTGATAATTATGACAAGACTAAGAATACCTGAGCACACCCTTGCAGTGTCAAACCTACACTTAGTTACAGTGAGTAGATATTCAGATTTTCCACCATTATAAATTTTTCTTCTAATAAGGGTCTGGTTAGACTCTTCTTGTTTGTTAATTTGGCTTTCTGTGGTAAAAATATTTTATCTTATTGATAAACTTGAATTTCCATGATCCTAAGGTATATAGATTAGTCACAGTCTAAATTGGTTAATCAGAGTTCTTAAAACTTTAAGAAGATAATATTCCATGACCTGGTTTGCTCATGCAATATTTGAGCTGATTTCTCAACTATGTCTCAAACATGATAAACAAAGTATGTAATTAAATTAGGCATGAATTCTGGATTTCCTTGGTATTTCTTGCCCACCTTGCACTCAAGTTTTCTCTATGTGCATGGTTGAGACCAAGAGTTAATAGAGAAGAAAAAAAATGGGGGAAAAAAAAAATCACCTATCCATAAAAGGCAAAGAATTAGCAATTGTCATGGGTTTAGGTTTGTATAACAAATGACACAAAGGGAAACAAATAAAAAATTATCTTGTTTTTACTTCACCTGATCACAGAATGCACTGGTCTTGAAAGGGACCACTGGAAATCATCTGGTCTGACATCCCTGCTTAAGAAGCATCACCTAGAATTGGATGCCCAATACCATGTCCAGATGCTTTTTGAAATATCAAAGGATGGAAAGTCTACAATCACTCTTGGCAAGGTATTTGAGTGATTAAAATCAGTAAGCAAATAAGCAAGATCCCAAACCTTTATAAAAAAAAAAATCTGTACTTATTTTACTGTTATGTCTTATTTTATTTTCTGAGCAGCTCTCATGACTGCAGATCCGGTAAAGACCAGGTCACACAAGCAGTGCTTTTCTGTGTGCTTCCTTTTTACTAATGAGCCTTTTCAAACATAGTCCTGCCCCCATTATGTGAGATTGGTGTATAGAAAGAGGACCAGAAGAGATATTGTAGAAATGCTTCCCATGTTTTGCTTTAAGACATCACCATGTATCAACTATGCACGAATGCTAAAATACAGCACTCTCAAACATGGTCATAAATAAAACATTCTCAAGAAAGGGAGCTCTGTTGTCCAAGAATATGCTATGATGTCAGTTAGGCACAAATACCACTACATGTATGAGATTAACCTGTTGAATTGAATAATTTCAATTAACCCTAAGAGACTTCTAATTTTTTTTTTGTTCCTTCTTTTTCTTTCTTTTTTTTTTAATTTTATTTTTAACTGACCTTAAGGGCTTTCTTAAGAAAGGAGTTGAAAGCAAAAGATCTTTTGGATCAGTGGATTTCAGAAAGGTTGATGATGAATAAATGCAGATTTATTCCATGCATTCTATATATAAAAACCAAAAAAGAATGAGCTGTGTTTGTGACCAAGGCTGGTTGCTACTCTGACTATATTTGAACAGATGGATTTTCAAATGATTTTCCATTTTCACTAAAGACAGGAGAACAGAGAAAATGTGAAAAGGGATGGATGGTTAGTTTACCCTTGTAAAAGATAGAGAAATTGCATTTGTTGAGACAGTACACTGTTCAGATTCACAGAGAGAGTATGCCCTCAATTTCACTGCACTATACTAGTGCTCAGTCAACTGATGAAGTTCTCAACTCAAAGGGCAACATATACTTTGTTCTAAGTTCCTGTTGGAATAGAAAAGCTGACAGTGGAAAACTTGCACAAAGGATATTGTGCTGTTAAACTTTGTTCAAAGCGACAGTTGTCAGATCTCTTTGAAATGAAATTGAAAAGGAAAAACCAATTTTCTCTGAGGACAAAGTTCAGCTCATTTGGTGTGCTGTACCTGTCTAATTTGCTTCCCTGTAAAAGAAATTTTGACTTTGTCTATTTGAAAACAAAGTTTATACTAGTACAGGCATAGCTCAGAATGTTTCATTCCAGATTGTATAATATTTATAAAGACTACATAAAAATTCAATTCTGTCTATTTAAAACAACAGAAATGCCATTTTTTTGTGATAAAGATTGTACTTTTTCTTTTTATTTCACCAAATATAATTTTTAAGGCTTTAGCTTGAGATAGCCAACATAATTTTAAACATTTTCCTTGTAATTTTTTCAGTAATGGGTAAATAATTGCATTTAATATATTTCAGGAGTTGAGCTCCTAAGCAACGTAAGCTATTTTGGAAAAAATTAAGTTTCAGTACTAGATATTGGTAAATAAAAATCCACTACATATTTTTAAATGTTTTCCAATATGCATTAATTTGACTTTGGATAAGATAATACTAAAATAAAAACATATAATATAGACCACAATATTTATTAATTATAATATTCTGTTATTTATATGATTATAATTATTAAAATATAGAATAATAATACTTGGTTTATAAAAAGATTTAATTTTTTGGTACAGCAGATATTTAGACATATTGAAAAATAATTTGAAATGTGGCAACTCTGTGTTTCAGACTGTTAGAAGAGATGGTTATCTGCTTAGTAATCTTCAGGTCATCTTTATTTCTTTATCATTGAAAGTGATTTGTCCCTTTGGTACTTGTAAACGTACAACATACAAATATAAAAATGGCAGATTTTATCTTAGGACTAGATTATTGAAATACATTTATTATCTACTTCAAGAGCAAGATGCCTTCATCACTGTATATTTACCAAAGCACCTCATCACACTTCTGTATCAGTAGTATACCTAAACTCAAGAAAGACCAACTCAATCATGTAACAGTTTAAAGCATTTTCAGAAAGAGCAATGGCAGAACTGGTTTGGAAAAAATCCCTTTTAAGGTGTTGGCTACGCAAATAAATGCTCCTTTGCCATTAAGACCAATTTTAGCATAGGTGTATAACCAAACTACAGTAAAATTTACAGTTTTAACACTGTGTTTATTCAGTCAGTTCTGAGTTGTTTCAGTCAGCATCTGATCAGCATGAACAGCTACTGGATCTATGGAGCTGTCTACACTAGAGCTTAAAATATAGTTAATGCAGTAACATATGAAATCTAATTACCAAACTGAAATGAAATTTGTTGTGGCAAGACTGATTTAGCAAGGTTTGAGCTGTAGAGAGATCCAAAAAGGATCATGGAATGGTGGTCAGAGAGTAGTGCTTACTTTCCTCTCAGCATAGCTTGTGGGCAGTCCATTGTTTCATAGTGCTGCCAATCAGCATTAATACTTACTTGTATCTAAAAGTAAGTCCTTGGTGCAGATGTGTATTTGCCCTACTTTTATAATTTTTTTGTGAATTAGTATATTTTCCATAGAGGCTAAACTCTAAATTTTGTAATGCAGATCATCTTACACAGCTGAAGCATAATGCAATTGCTAGCTTAAAATCACAGAGGATGCTTGTAGGAGAATAAGATTTTGCACCCAGTGTAACACTTGTGAGCATCCTCAACACTGGACTTCTGCATTTCCTTTTCTTTTTTTTTTTTTTTTGAAGAGTACATAAGAAATAATGAGAGCAAACAATCTTTAAAGCTTTATTCTTTACAGCTTAAAAAGATAAGCAGGCTAGTCATAAGTAAGTGTTGGCATGTTCACAATGTGTGTAGCACACATATTGATAGCAGGATCACAGAGTTGACAAAACAGCATCATTTTCTGCCTGAACTCGCTTGAGTGAAGAGCTCTGAATTCAGAAACAGTAGTTATTCAGAAGCAGGAAAAGGCAACATTTGCATTCCATGAGCTTTCAAAACAACTGCATTTTCCTTCAGTGCTGAAAAACTATCTCCAGAACCATTGCCTGAGGAATTCTTTTGTTTTCTGAAAATGATAATGGTCTGGCATCATTAGGAGTGAAAACTGTTCCCTTTAAAGGGTGATAATGCATGCCAGAGGGAGAGCAAAATGCATATATGCATCCCAGGGTCTCAGGACATTGGATCCACATGCACCTGGAAGAGGAATGTGATGAGTCATGTGCACTGATGTTCAAACACATTTTTGGTTATATTATATATACATTTTATTTTGGTAACATAATGCTAGGAGCTGAGAATTTCCCTTTTTGTGTTTTTTTTTTTTTCTTGTCTGTCCTGAAGCTAAACATACCAAAAGCCTGCTTTTCTGCCAGAAGCAGAAAATGATGTTAGGCTCAACCTCTTTCCAATGGATGAATCATGGCCAGTTCGCATCGGGGTCTGCATTGCTGCAAAAACGTCGACAGACTGGCATAACAGCAAGTAGGATAAGCTTCTGTTTAGTTTACAGATTGGCAAACAGATGTGGATCACTGGTATTTCAATTATTAGTGAGCCAATCTCCTCTTCTGGGTACAAAAGAAACTGAAATCCGTTCAGTCCTGGAAAACTCAACAGTATTATAACATTTGCTTTGAAGTGCTCCTTGTTTGACAAGATTTCTGATGGAAATGCAGTTCAGAAAATATCAACATACTATGATTATGTCACTGTAAACTTGCATAAGGCTGGGGAAAAGAAATATGCCATTTCAATAACAGAACAATTTTCTGCTTGTTAGAAACAATGTATTTTTTTAGAGAGGAGGGATATATAATATCATGTGTACATTTACAATGGGTCTTGGAGGGGTATGCATTTTTCTGTCTCATTTTCAGCAGTTAAATTTCAGGCAAGGATGTGTTCTGAACCTGAACTTGCCAGAACCAATCTGATACCCTGACAGCAAAGGAAAACGAAAATATTTGTATAAAATTGCATAAAAGATATTACACAAGTTGAGTAAGCTCAAACTGTAAATCCCAAAACTTTTCAAATAAGGGCTGTTTTGACAGATTCAACTATATACAGATAAAAAAAAAAAAGAGATTTTTCACATTTATTTACAACTACAGGTTGGACAGAGAAGAGATTCAGAGCAGCCCTGCAGAGAAGGACTTGGGAGTGTTGGATGATAAGAAAATGAACATGAGCCAGCAGTGTGTGCTCACAGCCCAGAAAGCCAACCGTATCCTGGGCTGCATCAAAAGGAGCATGACCAGCAGGTCAAAGGAGGTCATCCTGCCCTTCTGCTCTGCTCTCTTGAGACATCACTTGGAGTACTGTGTGCAGTTCTGGTGTCCTCAACATAAAAAGGACATGGTACTGTTAGAACAAGTCCAGAGGAGGGCCACGAGGATGATCAGGGGACTGGAGCACCTCCCATATGAAGACAGGCTGAGAAAGTTGGGGCTGTTTAGGCTGGAGAAGAGAAGGCTGCATGGAAACCTCATAGCAGCCTTCCAGTATCTGAAGGGGGGCTATAAGGATGCTGGGGAGGGACTCTTCATTAGCGGCTGTAGTGAAAGAACAAGGTTAAAACTTAAACAGGGGAAGTTCAGTTTGGATATAAAGAAGAAGTTCTTTACTGTGAGGGTGGTGAGGCACTGGAAGGGGTTGCCCGAGGAAGCTGGGAATGCTTTATCCTCGGTGGTGTTCAAGGCCTTGGGTGACATGGTCTAGAGTGAGGAGTCCCTGCTCGTTGCAGGGGGGGTTGGAACTAGATGATCTTAAGGTCCTTTCCAACCCTATGGTTCTATGATTCTATGGTCTATGCAGTAACAATTTACCTACATTCTTCCACCCTGGAAAGAGTGCAACTGCTTGTATAAATCCCTGAGATCTGATCACTAAAAGGCAACTCCTTCTCATATTATAGAATATAGTGGTCCGTTCCTGAGGTGAGTAGCAAGAGAGAGGATGCCTCCAACACCTGAGCGGGGGGGAAGCTCAGGGTCCAGGATCCTCAACTGAGAGCAGCAAGAGCCACTGAGGGACCCTCAAGGCCTTGACCGGACTTGCCCAGGAGCCAGCAGCTCAGCTGACGTGAACAGAGACTCACAGAGGGGGAGCCAAGAGGAGCAGCACCAGCCCTGAGTGGTTAAAAATCTGCCCCAGGGAGAGCGGGTCCTCAGGAGCGCAGGTGGCCGGGGGGGTTGAGGCAGTTTGCACCGGCAGCTTGAGCGGGATGGTGAGCACTCGCCTTATGACCAGGGCCCGGTCTGGGAGCTCTGCTCTGGCTGCCCCTCATGGCCAGCATGGGCACCCAGAGAGAGCTGATGAGAGGGGAGGCTGAGGTGCAGAGCTCAGAGTGTAGAGAGTGCCTGCACTGATCTGTTGGGTGGTGCACAGTGGGCAGGGCTGCACTCGGTGCTCCCTGGTGGAGGTCTTCCTGCAGCAGGGGCTGAGCTGCAGGAGGCTGTCAATAGGGTGTAAGATGTCAGGGAAGCTGAGCGGAAGCAGGACTGCTTGTTCCAGGCCCAAACTGTGGAGGGGCCTCAAGCATCCACTGTAGCTCATGGAGGAAAGAAAGAAGCCATTAACCTGGGAAGCTAGGAAATAGTAACAAAAAACAACAAAAAAGGAGGAAGAGGACAGTTAAAAGCAAGGGATTCCTCATAAATCTGTTGTCCCCGCCCAGAACCACATTGCTGTCCTGCAGGGGTATGATGAAACACTCGCACCAGAAACAGCTGGCTGGTGCACTGGTAAAGAAGATCTGTACTGGTGCTGCCAGGAAAAAGTGGTGGATTATAGTGGTAGGGAACTCTGCTTTGAAAGGAACAGAGGCACTCATCTGTTGGTCTGACCCAGTCTCAAGGAAGGTGTGTTGCCTACCTGGGGCACAGATCAGGGATGTTGCAGAGAGGCTGCCTGCTCTAGTAAGTCCCACAGACTATTACCTGCTTCTAGTGATCCATGTGGGTGCTAGGCATATAGACAGCAGAACCCTGGAGAAGATAAAGGACTACAAAGCCCTGGGAGAGGTGGTTAGGGGCTCTGGAGCTCTGATGGTCTTTTCATCAATTCTCCAGGATACAGGGGAGGACCTTAAAAAGGCTAGGAGGATTGGCCAGGTTAATAAATGATTAGAAGGGTGGTGTCATAGTCGGGGGTTTGGGTGTCTAGAACATGGGACTCAATTTACTAGGCCAGGTCTACTGGGGCTGCTGGAGCTGGTCTGACAATGAAAGGGAAGAGCAGTTTTGGTAGGAGGCTTGCCAGACTGGTCAAGGGTGCTTTAAACTAGATGTGTTGGGAGACAGGGGAATCATTCCATCCCAACACACCCAGTCAACTGCCAGCACCTATAATAAACACTCGGAGCAATGTAGAGTTATTCCAAATGTTCCAGCCAATGAGCCAGCTTAATTTGGAGATCAGCTCAGATGCCTCTGTACAAACGCCCATAGCATGGGGAACAAACAAGAGGAATTAGAGACGTGTGCACATCTACAGGGGTATGATATAACAGGCATCACAGAAACATGGTGGGATGGCTCCTATGACTGGAGTGTTGGAATGGAAGGTTACAGGCTCTTTAGAAAAGACAGGCCCAGCAGACAGGGAGGGGGAGTTGCTATTTGTTAGGGATAGGCTGGAGGAACTCTCTCTCGGGACAGGTGAGCAGTCGACAGAGAGTTTGTGGGTCAGGGTTAAAGGGAGAACAGCAATGGGAGACATTACTATGGGGATATATTACAGATCGCCTGATACTCTGTGTATGAAGCACTCTATAGACAGATAGGAACAGCCTCACGCTTGCAGGCTCTTGGTCTCATGGGGGACTTCAACCACCCTGATATCTGTTGGAGGGTCCGTATGGCCCAGCGCAAGCAATCCAGGAGGTTCCTCGATTGTGTGGAAGACAACTTCCTTCTGCAAGCAATAGAGGAGCCGACAAGGAGAGGTGCTGTGCTTGACCTCGTGCTCACCAACACGGAAGGGCTGCTTGGAAATGTAACTATCCAGGGCAGCCTTGGATGCAGCGATCATGAGATGATCAAATTCGAGATCCTCAGGACAGTAAGAAGAGTGTGTAGCAAGCTCACTGCCCTGGACTTCAAGAGAGCAGACTTTGGCCTCTTCAGGAACATGCTTAGTAAGGTTCCATGGGATTTAGCACTAGAGGGCAGGAGGGCCCAAGACTGTTGGTTGATATTCAAGGATCACCTGCTACAAGCTCAGGAGTGTTATATCCCAACAAAGGAAATGCAGCAGGAGGGCCAGGAGACACCCTTGGATGGATAAGGAGCTGCTGAGGAAAATGCAAAGAAAGAGAGGCTTATAAAAGGTGGAAGCAAGGACAGGCAGCTTGGGAAGAATACAGGGATGTTGTCCGGGAAGCTAGGGACCAGGTTAGAAATAAACTAGAAATAAACTTGTCTAGGGATGTTAAAGATAGCAGCAAGGGATTCTGTAGATACATTGCAAATAAAAGACAGACTAAGGACAACGTGGGCTCTGGAGCTATCCTTCCCTGAGCAGTGCTAATATCCACTTCCTTTTCATGGATGGGGAATGGTTGTCTATTTTTTCATAGTGATCAAAAGCATTTGGCATGATTTGTGCATACTTGGATCATACACTTCCTCAGTGCTCCAGAAAGTAAGGCTATGACATCCAGCCTGCTTCACAAGTACCCTTCAAAGGCAGCTGGTATTGTCAGGAATCTTTCACAGAGAGATGAAGAACAGAAGCTTCTTTAATGTTAGATTCTGCATTCCAGAGTTTACCAGACTAACCTAACTTGTCACCAGTACAGTTCCTTATTTGGTCTGCAAATCTTGTGTAGGGTTCATGTTTGCGGGGGGGGGGGGGGGGGGGGGGGGGGGGGGGGGAGTGGGGGTTAAAAAAAATAATCCACAAAAAATACAGGTATGGTGGATGCCAGGACCCACCAAAGCTGCTCTACCACTCCTCTTCTCGGCTGGACAAGGGAGAGAAAATATAAGGAAAGGCTCGTGGGTCAAAATAAGCACAGGGGGACATCACTCACCAACTAGCATCATGGCCAAAACAGACTTGACTTGGGAAATTATCTTAATTTATTATCAACCAAATCAGAGTAGGGAAATGAGAAATAAAATAAAATATTATAAACACCTTCCCCTGACCCCTCCCTTCTTTCTGGCTTAACTTTACTCCTGATTTTCAATACCTCCTCCTCCCTAGTTGCACAGAGGGAAAGGTGGTTGTGGTCAGTTTATCACACATTGTTTCTGCCACTCCTCCCTCCTCAGGGGAGGACTCCTCACACTCTTCCCCTGCTCCAGCATGGTGTCCCTCCCACAGGTGACAGTCCTCCATGAACTTCTCCAATGTGAGTCTTTCCCATAAGCTGCAGTTCTTCATGACCTGCTCCAATGTGGGTCTCTTCCATGGGTACAGTCCTTCAGGAACAGAACTGCTTGAGTCCCCTACAGGGTCACAAGTCCTGTCAGCAAACTGGCTCCAGCATGGGCTCTTCTCTCCAAGGTGCCACTCCTCCTGCCAGAAGCCTGCTCCAGTGTGAGCTTACCATGAGATCACAGCTTCCTTCAGGGATCCCTCTGTTCCAGTGTGGGGTTCCAGTGTGGGGTTCTCCGTAGGCTACAGGTGGATATCTGCTCCATCATGGACCTCCATATGCTGCAGGGGCACAGCTGCCTCACTGTTGTATGCACGAGGGAAATCTCTGCTCCAGTGCCTTCTCCTCTCCTTCTGCACTGACCTTGGTATCTGCAAAGCTGTTTCTCTCACGTATTCTCACTCCTCTTTCCTGCTGCAATTGCTGTTGCACAGTACCTTTTCTCCCTTCTTAAATGTACTATCTCAGAGGCACTACCACCGTTGTGATGGGCTTGGCTTTGGCCAGTAGCTGGTGTTGGCTTTATGGGACACAGGGGAGGCTTCTGGCAGCTTCTCACAGAAGCCACCCCAGTATCCCTGCCACTACCAAAACCTTATTACGCAAACCCAGTACAACTGGCAAAGTGTTCTTTGATAAGGTAGGCTTATATGGTTATGCCTACATGGTTTTAACTGATAGATGTAAGTGGTGCAGTCCTCCATTCATGTTTATTGTTGTTTAAAACAAAGAATTTGTTGATCAGCAGTAGGTCAGCTAACATGCAGTCTTCTTGTCAGGGAATGGATGACAAAGGGCGGTGATATGAAGAAAGGAGGGGAATAGCCTAGAGAGGGAAAGACCATGTCTGAGCATTCCTGTGGCATTTCAGAGTGTCACACAAACTGCTGGGTGTGGGTGAAACGAAACAGGTTTTTGACATATATACACTTGGTAAATGCAAAAAAGTATCATCTTTAATTCTAGCAGAGTACTAATGGAACCAGTTTACTTGGGCTTCTTTTGGGGAATTATATTTTTCAGACTTCATAAATATTCATTTACAAATAAGTTTTTTGTCATCCTTAACAATGAATGATATTACCTAAGGGCATAAGCTAAGTTTTATGTTTGTACAACACATTAATATTTTACATTCAATCTTTAACATGCTTTTATCTTTTTTTCATTTTTCACACAAGATTAGAAACCTGCTTGAATTTGTTTTATTGCATGCTATTTCTATTTCCTCTAAGCTGCTCTCCCAGGTTTAAGATTTAAACTATTTTCCACAATATTTTCTTAACTAGCAGAGTTGAATTAATTTTCTATTGGAAAATTTCTATTTAGGCATGAGATCAGCCATTCAGTATGACATATTTCAGAGTAACAAGCATTAGGTAATAGATTTGCTGAACTATATCATCGATATTTATTCCTGCAGACTTCAGAATTACTGAGAAACTATTAAAAGAGAGGGGGAAGGGGAACACATTCCACTATTTTCACAATAAATATTTCATTATAGTCTTTTCAGTATAACCTTCCTTCAGTACTAAAATAATGGAACAAATACTAAACCATAAGGAGCTAATCCAAAAACTCTGGAAATTTTTTCATTGATTTTTATTGAGCTTACAGGTAGCTTGTCAATACTAGTACATCTGCTGGAAAGACAAAGCTGAAAAAACCAAGTAAAATGGTCTCATGAAAAAATCTTCACTGTCACTCAGCTTTTAAAATTGAATAAAAGCATTAGTATATGAAAGAAAGCAGTTCCAGATAATTAAGTGAAGTAAACCAGTTCCAGAGAGTTAAATGAAGATCTAGATGTTCATTTGCATTTCAGATACTTATTTTCTCTGAAATTAAGTGAAATATTATGAGAGCATTATTACACAAAACACTATAAAACAAATATTGCTTAGTTTAGTTTGTAGTTGTTTGTACATGAAAACGTGTTCTTTCCATCACTGCCAGTGGTTTTTACTGTGATCTTGGCCAAAGTCCATTCTTGACCCGAGTGGGTTGACACAAATACTTAACTGTCTATTTTTCTTATTAACTCCTCTGTAAAATAAAAGTAATAGGAATCTCAAAGTGCTCATAGGAAGGTTTTAATTCATTTTTACAGCGTGTCATTTTTCTGACCATGGTAAAAGTAAGTGAAGAGTTCTTTATTGCATACATCAACAATCCTTATTCTTTGCAAGCTATATAGAAAAGGGAGAGTGCAAGGGAAAAGGATTAAGAATTCAAAGGAAATTACGGAAAATTCTAGATCCTGCATATGGGTCACAACAATTCCATGCAACACTACAGGCTTGGGCAAGAGTGGCTGAAAAGCTGCTTGGGAGAAAAAGACCTGAGGGTGCTGATTGATGGAGCTGAACATGAGCCAGCTTGGGCCCAGATGGCCAAGGAGGCCAACAGCATACTGGCCTGTATCAGAAACAGTGTGGCGAGTGGAACTAGGGAAGTAATTGTCCCCTGTGCTTGGCACTGGTGGGGCAGCATTTCAAGTATTGTGTTCAGTTCAGGGCCCCTCACTACAAGAGAGACATTGAGGTACTGGAGTGGGTTCAGAGAATGACAATGAAGAGGGTGAAGGCTCTGGAGCACAAGTCTTATGAGGAATGGCTGATGGAACTGGAGTTGTTTAGTCTGGAGAAGAGAAGGCTCAGGGGGACCTTATTGATCTCTACAACTACCTGAAAGGAGGATGGAGCCAGGAAGTGGGTGGTCTCTGCTTCCAAGCAACAAGTAATAGGACAAGAGGTAATGGCCTCAAGCTGAGCCAGGGGAAGTTTAAACTTGATATTTGGAAAAACTTCCCCAAAAGGGTAATCAGGCATTGGAACAGGCTGCCTAGGGAAGTGGTAGAATCAAAGTCCCTGGAAGTGTTCAAAAAATGTGTAGATGAAGCCTTCAGTGACATGGTTTAGTGGTGGCCTTGGCGGTCCTGAAGTAAAGGTATGGACTAAATGATCTTAAAGGTCTCTTCCAACCTAGTTGTTTCCATGATTCTAAAAAGATCAGATTATAGATCTCTTCCTTTGAAATCAAAAGACAAATTTTCTGAAGTCTTTAACCTCTGAAAAAGTTTTAGAATTCTCTTTGATATGATTGACTTTGCTCAATGTTCTTTTAGCAGATGGTAAATGTTGTCATTATTCTTGAAAGAACAAGAGGATGTTGATGATGAATTTTGTACCAAAATAGATTTTAAATGGTTTGCTTATAAAATCAGAAAAAGGACAACATAATAAGACAGTTACTACTATGAAGATGAAAATTGAAGTTTTGGAATGCATTAATCTTGTCAGAAGAAATGAGGTGATGCCTAAATACCAGTGTAATTACAATGCCCCTTAAGTTATTAACTTCCTATTTAATCATTACAATGTGCACTAGAAACCTGAGTGATTTTTTACATTTGCTTTGAATTCCAAAACCACATGGTATCTCTCTTCTTCTCTCCTTTCTCCTACTAGATTAGAATGCAGACGAAAGCATATGTGAAACCTGACACCAGGATAAAGCTCTGACGGAAGTGATATCTTAAATACTCTGTAACTCAATAATTTTAGCTGCATTGTTTAGTGTTTTTTCTGATTGGGTTGTTTTGTCTGGGGGGGGGGGGGCTCAAAATGTAAAAGACCATTTATCTACAGTTTGTGAAATACTGTTCTTCCTGCAGAATGGGATGAATTGGAAGGTGCCATGCTTTGTGCCCTTAAGGCGTAATGCAATGTGGAAATTAAAACTCTTGAGTTGACAAAATGTTAGTCTGTACTCAAGGCACAAAATGTGCGTTCTTTAACCAGGAGGCAACCATCAGTTCCTGACAGAGACAAAGCACGCACTCTGAGTACCTAAATGTATCACTTGTTTAATAATTGTGTGGCAGTGAGATACACAGGATAGGACACAGGCTGAATATATAAACAGTGTAAAACTCTATTTGCCCCCAAAATCCACTGTCTGAATGTATTTGTATATATCACAATAAACTGTTAGATGTTAGCTACTTTTTTCAAACCAGAGCCATAGGTTTGAAGCCTACTAAGCTCCCTATATATTCATTAGACAGTATTTAAGGAAACCCCATTGTCATTATAAAGGTTTGAACCACAATGCTGCATCACTTCATCTGTCAGGAAGAATGGTATGTGGTATTTGGATAATTCGGTGTTTGATTCCAGCCAGCAGCTCAGCCCCACACAGCCTTTTGCCCACTCTTCCCCAGCGGGATAATGGTTACTTGGGAAGATAAACACCGTAACTTTAAATAGGTCCCTTCTCTCTTTCTCCTCAGCTTTTATTGCTGAGATCAACATCATACAGTCTGGGGTATCCCTTTGGTCAACTGGGGTCAGCTTCCTGGTTCTGTCCTCTACCACTTCCTTGTGTATCCCCAGCCTACTCACTGGTGGGGCACAGTGAGAAGCAGAAAAGGCCTTGGCATTGCTCAAGGACTTTTCAGCAACAGGTAAAACATGGGTGTGCTATCAATCATCACCATTTTCTGCACAGACCCAAGTCACAGCACCGTACCAGCTACTAAGAAGAAAATGAACTGCATCTCAGATGAAATCAGTATGTTAACATTTTGAAAATCTTCGCAAAATTTTAAAAATATAAAACAAATTGAATGAAAAATAATCCCAGAATCCCAAGGGTTGTAAGGGAACTCGAAAGATCATCTAGTCCAACCCCCCTGCAAGAGCAGGGAAACCTAGAGTACATCACACAGGAACTTGTCCAGACAGACCTTGAATATCTCCAACGTAGGAGACTCCACAACCCCCCTGAGCAATCTGTTCCAGTGCTCTGTCACTCTTACAATAAAGAAGTTCTTCCTGATGCTCACATGGAACCTCCTATGCTCCAGTTTACACCCATTGCCCCTTGTCCTATCACTGGATATCACTAAAAAAAAACTAGCTCCATCATCTTGACACCCACCTGTGGAGACAGTGTTCTCACAGGAGAATGAATATTTGGTACATGAACTCTGAATAACTGAAAGATACAACAAGGCCGTGAGAGGCTCGAGGAAGCTTAAGCAAACAAGATAAGAAGCTGGAATTCACTGAGTTAGGAGAACTGTGGACTGTTGACAAGCTTTCAAGGTCAAGTTCTCACACCTGTGCTTAACCAATTATAGGTTAGTCACTAAGGGTCTTCAAGACAAGTATCCAATCATGATATGCCAAATTGCTGTAGGTGTGTGTAAGCAATAGTATATAAGGTGTTAATGCTTTGCAATAAATGGCTTTTTGTCTGATCATATTGATCTCTGCCTGAGTCCATTCCGCGGCACCCACCCTTTACATATTTGTAAACATTGATAAGGTCACCCCTCAGTCTCCTCTTCTATCAAGACTATACTTAGAAAATTTCCCTATTACTATCACTTGCTCATTTGCATTGGGGAAGCTGGCAAGAACTATCAAAAACTAAGTAGTGTAGCTTGAATGCCAACTGCACAAAATACTTAGGGTCTGGTGGGATGTATAATAAAATATGTCAGACTGTGTCATTATAATATGCTTTTGAAAGAATTATACATATTCATTTCTCTCATTTAGCACCTGAATGACAACAAGCAGGTAAGAACTTCAGTACGATACATCAAGCAAGACAGTTGCCATTATGAACAAAATATAAAAGACTGTGACAGAGTTGAAAAATGGAAGGAATGTTCTGTTTATACCTTGCAGGCTTTGTTATTCTTTGATAGTAAAATGAAGCTTGCTGGGGAGAAGGGTATGTCTTGTTGTCACTGTAGGTAGTACTTCAGTGACAAATTGCACAAAATATCTTTTTTTTTAATAAAAGCCTTGATAAGTTTCTTAAACGTATTGTCAGTATAAGTGTCTCAGGTTCAGCAGAAGCAGTCATTTTTCTCCTTAGTGGCTGGTGCAGTACTGTGTTTATGGCTTTCAGCCTGGGAACAGTGCTGATAACACCAATGTTTTTTAGTTGCTGCTTAGTAATGTTTATGCTGACCAAGAACTTTCTGAATCTTATGTTCTGCCAGAGAGGAGGGGAAGCTGGGAGGAAGCAGAGGCAGGACACCTGACTCAAACTAGCCAAAGGGGTATTCCATACCACACCATGTCATGCCCAGGATGTAGAACTAGGGACAGTTACCCGGAATGGCTAGATCACTGCTCGGTTGTGTATCAGTTGGCTGGTGATGAGCAGTTGTATTCTCTTTGTTATTTCCCTTATCAGTAATATTAGTGATGGTAGCAGCAGTGGTTTGTGTTATACCTTAGTTACTGGACTGTTCTTATCTCAGCCCATGAGAGTTACATTCTTTCGATTCTCCTCTCCATCCCTCTGGAAGCTGGGGGAGTGAGCAAATAGCTGCGTGGTTTCTGAGTGACAGGCTGGGTTTAAACCATGAAAATAAGGAAACTGCTGTTTTTTTTTCTCAGCTCTTTTGTTATGTACTCACATCTTTTTTTTTTTTCTTTTCCTTGCAAAATGAAGGACTAGCTTCATCACTAATGAAATCCAAAACCATGGTTTTCTGTTGCAATAATGAAAGATAAAATTATACTGTTACATTACCGAATGACAAAAGAGTCAACTCCTATCCCTATTTCTATAATGTGTTTTGTGGTTGCAAAAAGCTGCTTCGTGACTCCAAAACAAAAAACTAAATGGTATGTTCTGAACCCTCATTTTCCCCCTTCCTCTCGTGTTTCACAAGAGGCTGTCTCCTATCCATCAAGCCACAGTCATTCTCTGACAAAATATATCCAAACAGGTTGCAAAATAAAACTGCCTCTTAAGAATTAAAGGTTGCCACTTTTTAATCAAGACTACATTTAAAATCATAAACTTACACAAAGTTGTGTCAAATATTCTACGAAAGACAAAAATACGTTTGACATTTTTATCGGGACCATGCTTATGATAGCAGATATTCTAGAATGAAGAAATGTTCAAATGGCTTTAATAGTAAGGATATTATCTAGATCAGTTTTTGAGTTTTGTTTTGTTTTTTTTTTTTGTGTTTTGGTTGTTTTTTTTTTTAAGTAAGACCCTCTAGTTTATGTAAATCCTTTATTGGGATTATTTATACTTCTTCAAGGGAAAATCAACAATAGATGTTAATGTATGCTTGTCCATGACATCTGAAACATTGGGAGACACATTCTTTCAAAGTGAAGAGATTACTTTCTGTATGTGGTGGATTTGAAATCTTGAACTATCTACTGAATCTGATTGAACAGGAAAGTATGCATCATTACAGTTTAAATGGTGAATTATAGTCAGTAGTTGCTGGTGCTTAATCTTGTTTCTTTCCAGTATTTAAAATAAGTTGGTATGTATTTATGCATAAACACACCCATTAGATCTTAACAAATGTTACCAAAGTGAACCATTTTAGTGACTGGTAAGTCTCTGAAAGAAAGGCTTTCATGGCTATTTGGTGGAAGGTATAAAAACCAAAATGCCTTTTTATTTAGCATCAAACACCATTAATGACATTTTTCAAAATGAAAGGGTGGGGTAGGATCCATTCTTCAGCAGCCTTTAAAACACATAGAAGGAAGATTTGAAGAATTTTTAGGAATTATTAGAATTTCACTATCAAAATTAATATCTGTAAATGCATACGACTTCAAGATTTTTCTCTGTTCTTGACATTATCACCTAGAATTTTCCCTTCAGTATAATTCCTATATTTTTCTGTCTTGATCTACAATTTATTTCCTTTGGATGAAAAAAGTTTTGTTTCATTTCAGTATTTGTCTTTCTTAATCATAAGTGTAGCTGAATACAACTTCCCCTTTATATTTGTTCTGATGTTATATTGCTTCTAAAAAAGAAGAAAGTAGTTTGCATTCTTCACATTAGATACAGAAAATCTTAAGCATCATGAAATAATAATGAATAATAATTGATATGAATATTAAAAGCACTTTGACTTTACTGTGCAGA
This sequence comes from Melopsittacus undulatus, assembly GCF_012275295.1. Classification (NCBI taxonomy): domain Eukaryota; kingdom Metazoa; phylum Chordata; class Aves; order Psittaciformes; family Psittaculidae; genus Melopsittacus; species Melopsittacus undulatus. Next base: position 42,644,891 of record NC_047530.1, on the reverse strand, counting down.
AAGGATACATATATTGTTTATTTCCTGCCAGAATGTAACTTCTTATTGCAATATGGAGTTATGTTTTTCATCAGTGCATTCAAATCTGATTGCATACTGACTGTATTTGGTCTTTAGTATTAAGTGGCAATTATAAGATCTACAAACCGCAGATGAGTAAAAGAATTTGAATTGCTTTGCCATACCAGAGATGCATTGAGAGTTTTGGCAAGCATACGGAATTTTTGACTTGGTAAAGAAAACACTAGGCATGGGACAAATGAAACAAAATACTGTGATATAAAAAATATAAAACAACCCACTCAGCTTTATGTCTTTCTTTGCTGAAGGTAAAAAAAAAAAAAAAAACAAAGAAGCAGTACTGAGAGTAATTGCATAAAATATAGGGTCCTGAAAGGACTCGTTTCATATTCCAGATCATTGAGCCCAACCATAAACCTAACACTGCCAAGTCCACTAGTATATCTAAATAAATATATCACTTAATTGTTGATATATAATGGTGCACATCAACAATTTCAAAGCTAGCTAGTCCAAGATCACCTTTGAAAGAAAATGAGCGTGTTTGTGTACATGATGGACACAAAATCAAATCACCTTGATTTTCTGAAATAGTCAATAATGTATAGTTTACTTCAGTATTCATTTCTGTACGTCATTTATAGCATTCAGTAGATCAAAATATTCTTAATTTAGCACATTTTATTCCTCTTTTCTGCCACTGATTTTTCATCACACTCTCAGTTGATCTCCAGTGTCTATAAAACATTTTGTCTTTACATAGCAACTATTTAATTGTTACACCAATACTAGTTTATCCAAGCATTTTTGCTTCTTTTGATGTCAAATTTAGTTCTTTATATGTGCGCTTTTCAGCTAAAATACATATGCTTACTGAAAAGAATAAATTCTAATATGTGGTACTGTAACATAAGGATAAACAAAAGTTAATTAGGACACAGTCATTTAGATGATCCTTTTATCACTCATTCAGCATGAATAGTAATGAATTAATTACAAACATTAAAATTCTAAAATAGCATGACAGCTGACAGGAATTCTTCATCGTTTTACATGCATGAATTGCACATTTTTTTAACTGTGTTTCTGTTTTCTATGGCTCTTTGATTTGGTGGATTGATTTTGTTTGTAAATAAAAAGTTATTTGAGATATGTTTGAATTATGGCAGTTGTGTCTAATGGGTTCTTCAGCAGCCTCAAAGGATAGCTGGAATACATCTGAAGCTCTGCCTGCCCCTCTGACATTTTGTATGCATTAACACAAGGTCAATATATCTCGGCACAGAAGCTGTCTGATAGCTTAGTCAACTCCGTAATCTATCACATGCACAGTACCTATTCAGAGTAATTACATTTATTATATTACTTTTTGTATGCCTTGGCAATTGTTGGAACATTTGTGTGAACTTGTTACTGGAAGCACTGTACATATATCAGACAAATGCTACACCCCTCAATTCAGTCTCTGGGTAGAATGGAGATTACAGGACTAATGACTTTACAGTTAAAGTTTAGTAATTCTGCACTTCAGGAGTTACCGCTGGTACATATCTTCCATCAGTGAATACCAGGTGTGCAGTTTTGAAGAAGAAAATATAGCTACTTATAACATTTGGGCCTACAACCTGATATCACATTTTCTATTACAGTAAGAGTTTCTGAATTAATTAAAACAGCATGCCTTTTTAGTCCTTGACATAAAGAACAGGCAGAAGTAAATTACTCTAAATGGTCCTGTTTGGCAAGAAACATATGAGCAAATATTCTGGGTGTATTATTCCAAGAGCTCAATGATTTATTAAAGTAATTCATTACCTCACCTGATGTATTTCTATGTACCATATCACCTTCGACTGCTATCTTATTTTATAGCTGGGGAAGACAGGAAGTCCAAGGGCTCATTACAAAGGAAACCTGAAGACAACTGAAACATCATCTGTAGTCTCTTTATACCCTTCTAGAATATATGGCCTCCAGAGCTTAATTGTTCATCTTGGCATCTTCCCACCCAGGTTATAGACTTATGAATGAAAACTCTTGCAGCTAAACCCTTTAAGGACTTCTACCACTAGATGTGTTTGGAGCAAATTACTATGGGCAAGAAACAGAATAGTATCCACAACCATTTTCATGCAAAGACATAGCAGATCTCCATTATAAACATTAGTTGGAGGCAAGTATATTCTAAAGGCAATTGCTGAATATAAACTCAGTGCAAGAAAGAGGCAACAATGACACAAAATAATGAAATAAACTAAACCTGAAACTTCTTTCAGACCATAATTAAATATGTCTACATGAACAAGGTAAATTAAACAGTTGTTATGGACCTATGTAGGCCACATACTGTGGTAACTGTCTTCTGAATGTCTTTGGTTTCTCTAAATTATTTTCTGGACTGATTGTCCAATTCTGTCATGAAAGAATTGGTTAATTTCTTTTTCTCTAAGCAGATCTATCTTTTCTAGTTTTAATGGAACTGTGTGTGTTGATATATGAACACTAATGAACTTACAGTACCTTCTGGAGCTGAAAATTATGTTTAGAAAAAAAAGAAAAATACACTTCCATTAGAAAAAGTGCAAATTTCCACATGAAATTATAGATAAAAGAATTAATCAGTCAATGTCCTGAATAACTGGAAAAACTGAGTATTACTTCCCTTTTTCAGCAAAGTGTTTGATCAGAATCCTATTGGAGATATCTGATAATTTATTTCTTTTTATCATACTAGTTACAATCTCATCAGTGCAGCAAAGGGTGATTTATGGTATTGACCTGAGAGGAACAGTTTGACACCTACCTGTAAGCTGCTGTCAGGAAGCTAAAACAGCCAGGAGCACCAGTGAAAATTATATTTTCAACATAGCTGAAATTTATTTTTAGATACTTTGCTGAGCAGAAACTCATGCTTTCCCAGCTCGTTATCATGTTATGTAGTATTAAATTTGACTAACTGACTTCAGTATTTCTCTTCATTATTGAACTTGGTTTTGTTTTAAGGGAATGGAGTCTCTTATGCCAGTCCTGGCTAAGCAATGAGGTATACCATATTCTGAAATGGAAAATTAAATAATGTGAGCATGTGAATCACCTTGGAGATGAATCATACTGCTCTAAACCAAATAATTTACATTTAAATAACTAATCCCTTTTTCACCTAATTTAAAAGTAATTTTTACTTTTTCTCATCTAATCCCCAAATTTATGAGCTTGTTTGATCATATTTGCGCAATAAAATTGAAAATTTTAGATATGGTAAGTAATCAGTTTTAGTCTCCTCATCTGTGTTTCCAATCTCATTACAGATTGCAATTTTCAGTGCAGATTACATGATGACCCATCAGTGGCTTTGTTGTTTCTGAATTACCGATTCCTTGCCTACTGCCAGATAAGAACAAAGCCTATGCATCAGTCTGACAGCTTGCAAACAGAAAATGGGCTTGTAGGATTGGATTTAAATCCCAGGTGTAGGGGATAATTACCACATCAGTCATGCAGTAACTGAAAAATGGTATTTCAACAAGAAAAATTACATTCCTTTTATAGTGCCAACAGAAATCATTATTTGAGGCTTCATACTGATTCAGTGTATCATTACATGTGCACTGTACTCATTAAATGTAATGTTTGCTACAACCTAAAAAACTTATTGTTTCAGATACTTTTGTGGCTGAGTTAGCTCAAATCAAGATTTGTGAAACCTTGACAACACTGAGGTCATTCAAAGGTATAATACACATTATAAAAGTGAAACAACAGCAACAGCAGAGCCCAAAGCATTCAAAACCTCTTCTGCTTCAGGACAAAAGAAAAAAAAAAAAGAGACTAAAGTACAAAAGCATAAATCCTAGTTTGGAAAATCCTCTGGGGTTAGACCCTTTGATGCAGGCCTTTTCATTAAAATAAATGGAATTGTAATAAGAGGCTATTGTTGTTTGTGTGGGCTTCTCTATACTATACTTTTCAGTAAACAAGACACTGTTAGCACTTAATTATTTTATAGGCAAAAAAACCCAAAAGCGTGTTAAAAATAAGGCATAAATTAAATATTTAATGTCACACTATTCAAACACAGACTTACTCTATTTTTTATTTTATAGCTCAATTGTGGTCAATTCTACTTTATTATCAAACAGACACTAAAGCACTAAAGTAGATTTAACATTGGTTACTCCATGGGTCCAGGGAATTAGCAGCTACCAGTTTGGAGGAAGGAAAAGGAAGATACAGACTTGTAAGTGATCTCACGTGGAAATACTTGCCCTTGTACTCCGTATTAACACTCCATGTCGGAGTTGTGCCAGATGGATTATCAGTGCTCTAGATTTCTCAGGGATAGCTTTGGCAATACCCGGTTAAGGTCTCTAAAGGCAAATATCTTCTGCAGTGTATCTCTTTAATCTTATGAAGTTGGGGTTTTAAGTGGTCTTATAAGAAACACTGCTGCCTTTAGGAAGCAGACAGGAATACTTGGATTATGTAAGGAAACATACATGTATGGTTCAACCAGTGCCAGGTCACACTGATTTGGGGAGCTGAATGTTTCTACCTGGAGTGAGTTAAATGCAAAAGAGTTAGGGTCTCTCCAAAGTATTGCTGATTGTGTTCAGCACTGATATTCTCGTAGATGGCCTCTACTAAACTGTCTTCAAAACTGACTTTCTACATAGGCTCAGGAAGAGTACAGAATTGCTGGAAATAACAGCTGGGCAGAGTTGTGAACCACTGACAAGTTTGTTAGAGCCAGAGAAAATTTAGGATGCTTTTTTCTAGGGGATTATCTCCTTTGGGAGATAGCTTCATAATATTTTCCTCGAGGGTCTGTCCTTGTGCAAATTTGAAAAAAAAAATGTTCCTTTTATTGCCTGGTAGCTGAGCATGCTCATGATGCAATATAATGCAGTTTTATGGGCAAGGGCTATGTCACATATATGGTAGCTGAATCTTTAGAGAAGATATCAAAGACCCCTTGACATAAGTCTGTTGGTATTTTCAGCAGGTAATAGCTCAAGAGACTGCAAAAGAAGTAAATGAGATGTCTCAATTTAATTAATTGTTCTGAATGTGTAAAACAAGGATTTGCAAGGAAAAATGACAGCCATGTATTTCAATAGGAAGAACATGAGTTAAGCACTATTAATTTGCAGCTTATTGTTTAAATCTGCAGCTTGTTGCTTTAATTTGCACTGTCTTCTGAGCAGTACTCTAACAATTACATCTAAAGAAAATTAGTTACTAAGGTTGCAATAGTTTCAAAGAGTACTAAGAGAACTGGAAATAGTAGTGATGTGATCCTGGGAAGAGTAATGAATAGTAAGTTGCCAATCAGGTGGTGGCATTAATGAATTAATATCTGGCCAAGAAAAGTGAATGAAACTAGAAATTAGCATTTTGCTCTGCTCTGGAAGTGCAAACACTTATAATACTGTGAAGTATATAATTTAACTCCATGAATGCTATCAGTGCCTTACATGATACAGATAAATCCCGGGGTCAGTATAAAGCAGATTTAGGGATTATGTGAAATTGCATAGTATTCTGAAGACAAGAAGTTTTCATTGAGGTTTTATACCTCAAACATCTTAGCACTTATTTTGAGTTCACTTTATTGTAAATGAGATACATTTTAAAAATTTAGCATTAAAAATTAAGGTCCTGTACATAAATATTACATCTCTGGCATAAGAATGACTAAGATTTTAATTTTTATTTCTTCTCAAGATTAATATTTGTTTTTTTCCTTTCATTCTTTTATTTGTATCCTAAGATCCCAAATTATCAGACAGTCGGCTAACTTGAACGCACCAGATATAAGGACAGCAAACAGGTAAATGGGCATGCAAAACACTCATTTACACTTGCAAAACAGGTAATTTCACGCACTGGCAGTAGCCTGCATATACAATTATTCATCTAGTTTATGCATATGCATGGTTTCAGCACAATTTCATTTTTACATCTGTGCATATATTTCACAGGCACATTTAGTCACTGATATTTAGTCATTATGATTTGTGTGCATGTTTAAACCATGTTGTGTGCATTCAGAATAGAATATAGGTTCATGGTTGCTTTGCAGAAGGTAGCTACATTGTAACAATAATTACTGGTCTGCTAAGAAAGACAGTTTCAACAAATGCCAAGCTTCAGAGAATTCCATACTACTCAATCTCCTTTCTCAGTAGCAACTCTCACTTTCCCAGAATCTGCACCTCCCTCTTGTCACATTTGACTTTCAGTATTTTGAAGGAAACAAAACCACAAGATGTGATGGGGTAACAAATAAAACATTTAAAATGTCAACTTGTCATTTTCATCCTATGACTTTGTTAATAAGACCTGCTGTCTATCTGTAAATACTTGGATTCTTAAAACTTCAAGAGTAGCCTTATTTTTATTGCAAAATGAGAAATGCCAAAGAGTCACATCAGATTCATTGCACTAAAAAATATCATAGGTAACTTCCCTTATATAGAATTTACAGTACTTTTATTCTGACACAGCCCGCATAAGAGATGATGACAAGCTAAAGGTTCATCACTGCAAACAGTATTTTGAGGAAAGGGCTACATAACCTTGCTACTACATGAACATGGAGGATGAGTGTTTTAAATCTTACACATCTCTGAATCTCAAATACTTCATACAGACAGTGAACACTCTCATGTATACATGTTATACTTCAAGGTGCATATCCTCTTCCTGACAAGAGGCTAAAGACAGGATAGATAGTGGCAGTGATTTCATATCAGTTTTATTAATATAGCTTTGCAAGCCAGCTTAAGGTGAGTCATAGAATCATAGAATAGTTAGGATTGGAAAGGACCATAAGGTCATCTATTTCCAAACCCCCAGCCATGGGCAGGGACACCTCACATTAAACAATGTCTGTCCAATCTGTTTTTGAACATGGGCAGGGATGGAGCATTCACAACCTCCCTAGGCAACCCATTCCAGTGCCTCACCACCCTTACAGTAAAGAGCTTCTTCCTTCTATCCAATTAATGAAGAGGACATCAAAATCAAGATGTAGGAGACTTGAGTTCTTTTCATTCTTGTATCACTGCCAGTTAAAACTTTTGACTTTTCGAGTCCCCTGACCACTGAACTTGAATTAGAAGACTCTTAAAGTCTTCTCTTGCATTAAATGGCAAAATGAAGGTGTCTTTCTTAGTGCCAGAGCCCTAAGTACAGTATCGTCCCTCCTGGTGTTTGGCTGCCCTGGCTGGAGACCACTTCAGTTACAGGGCATCTGGTTCCTGACCTCTGGAGACCTCTGGGAGAGCAACATCTAGCTGCTGGGAATGTACAGGCAAGGTTGACCCCTCTTTCTATGGGTGTGGCTTTGAAGGTGGGGTCTCCCTGTGGGACTTTCCTGAGCCACAGTCTCATGTGTGTCACAGCTATGTACCCTGTTGATCTGGACCTTGAAATTAACCCAGATAATTAACTTCTCAGCTTGAGCTTGGGTCTGCCTATAGACTTGACCAGTAATTGTGGGATTGTGTCTGACCCTGGTTATGCCTTCAGGACTGGTTCTAGCCTGGACCCATTGACTTAATTTCCCAGCTTGTCCTGAGGCAGATATCATCACTATGGATTTTTGTTGACAACCTGTCTGTCTGCTCCTGGCTGGAGAGGAGGACAAGTCCTGGCTGCCAGATACCCATGGGGAGCCCACATGGCTCATACCACCTGGCCCTCAGGGAGCCCCTGTACAGTCCCTGATTCCTCAAAGGTCATCATTCATGGGCTGCTAACATTCTCAGTGCCTGCCTCAAAGGTCTGGTTGCTGAAAAACAGCTAACTAGGAACTGTAATAGGAGGGAAATTCAACAAGCACAACACCACTCGCCTTGGCTAAGAGCATTTCTTTCAAGCCAGAATTTGTGTACCATCTACACAAAAGAACTGTTCTATGTTTTATTATGCCTAAGTGCAAAGACAAGAAGAATACACTGAAATGTACATAATGATGGTAGAGGATATCAGTCTGTCCACAGAATGTGAACCTATAATGTTAGAATCACACATCTACCCTTTAATCACAGTTATTTACAAAATACTGTAGAACATTTCTTATTTTAAATGGGAAACTAGAAATAAGTCCTCTCCCTCTCCTCCCTTTCCCTCTTCCGCTCTATTCCCACCAAATTATATTCCATATCAGCTAACCACATATTTCAAAGTTTCCAAAAACAAAACAATTACTTCTAGGCAATTACCAAGAATGGAAGCTTTCAGCCTGAGAAATAACTGCTTCAGAACAAAATGAACAAAGCTAATTGAATAGTGAAAATAAATTATTCATCGATGTGCAGAGGAAGAAAAAGGAAAATTTATTGGCATATTTTGGTTAAATAGCTTCAGATATGCAAAAAGGGAAAAGGAATATGGTTATCTATAATTACGATATAGGGTAGGATTTTAAAAGGCAACAAATATTTGACAAGTGGAACACTTGGTGCATAAGAAATTGACTACATGATCGCACTCAAAGAATTGCAATCAATGGCTCAAAGTCCGGGTGAAGACAAGTGACAAGCAGCGTCTGTCAGGTGTCCACACGGACCAGTATTATGTTAGCATCTTCATCAGGGACATAAAGAGTGGGATAGATTTCACCCTCAGCAAGTTTGCTGATGACACCAAGCTGTGTGGTGCAGATGACATACTAAAGGGAAGGGATGTCATTCAGAGGGACCTTGACAGGCTTGAAAGTTGGGTCCATGTGAGTCTCATGAAGTTCAACAGAGCAAAGTGCAAGGTCCTACACCTAGATCAGGGCAATCCCAAGCATGGATACAGGCTGTGTGATGAGTGGATTGAGAGTAGCCTTGTGGAGAAGGACTTGGTGGTTCAAAAACTGAATGTGAGCTGGCAATGTACCCTAGCACCTCAGAAAGTCAATTGTATCCTACGCTGCATCAAAAGGAGCATGACCAGCAGGTCTAGAGAGGTGGTTCTTCCCCTTTACTCCCCTCTCATGAGGCCCCACCTGGAGTACTGCATTCAGCTCTGTGGTCTCCAGCATAAGAAATATATGGACTTGTTTTCCAGAGAAGGGCTATGAAGATGATCAGAGGGCTGGAGCACCTTTCTTGTGAGGACAGGCTGAGAGACTTGCAGCTGTTCAACATGGAGGAGTCTCCAGGGACACCTTAGAGTAGCCTTCCAGTACCTAAAGGGGGTCTACAGGAAAGATGAAAAGGGACTCTTCATTGCAGAGTATAGTGACAGTGTGAGGATTAATGGTTTTAAGCTAGAAAAGGGTAGTTTTAAATTAGGTATTAGGAAGGAATTCTTTACTGGGAAGCTGGTGAGACACTGTAACTGCCCAGAGAAGCTGAAAATGCCCCTCCCTACTAAAAAAGTCATATCAAACATGATCATTACATTTTTTAAATAAAACAAAATCTTTTTATACTGAAATGTGTCCATGAAGTGTTATAAGAAAGACCCTGATAACAGTTCCTCTAATTCTCTTTTTTATACGTCCTCTAACATCCAGAAAGACTTGGATTTAAAAAAACTATTTAAAAAAAAACTTCATATTTTTTCCCCAGCTGGAACTGTACCCAAAAGACCAATTGAAAGAAGTCCTTGTGTTTAAGCAGCATGTACTCTATTCTTGCCTGCTTGCCCTTGTCTTAACTTTAACTATAACTAGGAGATATATATCACCATTAAAAAGAGTAACTGAAGTTCTTGATGCCGATCAATATCTGATATCTTCCTGTATTGGGGGCTGTATAGCATCAAGCCATAAATGAAGCAAATAGGTATAAGTCCCAAACACTAATCCCAAACCCTAACCTTATTTTATAGTTAGAAGACTCATCAGTAGAACAATCAAAAATATAAATCCTTGGCTTCAGCTTGCAACAGCATTCTTTCTGATATAAGCCAATGTATTTTGTAACTTATTTTGTGTAGATGGGCTTTTAACTTTATCTATGTGTTAGGATTAGTTTTGGTGTTACAGTTATAGTTTGGGAATCCAGAGCTTCAAAAGACCCATTTACCAGTTTATTCTGGATACTGTCATGCCCTCAAAGTTAGGGCAAACAGAAAACATCTTTTGAAATGGAAAGTGCTGTAAGACTAGCTTATTGCTGAAGGAATGGAAAGTGCTGTAAGACTAGCAGCACTGAGAAAAAGCTGGTGACAATGCAGTCAATTTTTAGGTTTTTTTTTCATTGGTATTGGTTTCCCCTGTTTAATTAAAGTTAAGGTTTATTTGGAGGTGTCATGGGTTCAGCCGTGGCAGTAATTTTTCTCCTTCTTGTAGCTGGTGCAGTGCTGTGTTTTGACTCCTGGGCTGGGAATAGTTGCTTGATAGCGAGCATGTTTTGAGGGTGTTTTTGTTCAAGGCTTTTTCTGAGCACGTGCTCCAGCCAGGTGGAGGAGGGGAGGCTGGGAGGAAGGAAAGACAGGACACCTGACCCAGGCTAGCCAATGAGGTATTCCATACCATAGCACGTGATGCCCAGGATGCATACTGGGAGAGAGAGAGCAGGAGGGGGGGAGCTCTGGAGGGAGCACACCATGCTTGGCCGGGCAGGGTGGAGTGAGTTATGGGTCAGTGGCTGGTGGGGTGTTGTATTCTTTTTGCTTGTTATGGGCTGTATCATTATTATTGTGTTATGCCTTAGCTATTAAACCGTTCTTATCTCAATCCGTGGGGGCTACATTCCTTGGATTCTCCTTCCTAACTCTCCGGGAGTTGGGGGACTTGGTTTAAACCACGACAGGAGGTTAGCTTTCAGTTTTAGAACATAAGGCATCAAGATCCTGATTTCCTTTCAGTGTCCTCAAGAGCTGAACTTATATAAAGAGGTCTCATATCAGTGACCTAAATCCTTTCTTACTAAGTTAATTATATGAAGGCTTTGTTACAGCCTGTCAGTTTTCTGTTGTTATAGGATAACCCCAAGAGTATATATTACATGTTTCTGAGATATAATAAGAAAGCATGAGGGAGTTTCTACAGATACGAGTGTATAGATCCAAGACAACCAAAGTTCATGTAAATTTCCTCCAATATCCTAAAGGGAGCAGTACCTAGCACAAAGCCGTAGAATCACTTGTGCTTTGTGTCAAAGAAAATAAGTTGATTTGCTCCAGAACAGATTGTGAAAGTAAAATATCTTAAATACTGTATATACTGTCAAGCAATCAGGAGTTAAGGATAAACTGGAAGGTTTTGTGTTGTTTTGTTGGTTGTCTTTTTTTTTTGCAGTGAAGAGTCAGTTACTACTTCTTTTTTCATGCCTATGAGATCTTTGTGATATTTTGTAACCAATTGCTTTCACACACATTGATCTTTTCTTCAATTTAGGATGGAAGCAATGTTCATTAACACCTCCTATGAAATTTGAAATATATGCTTGGAAAGTGTAATTTAAAAAAAATAATTATTAAAAAAAATCAATTCCCCATAGAAGTTATATTACAATATTTTTTAATGATTTTATTGGGATTTTTTTTTCTTGGTACCTTTGCAAGCATTTTTTTTTCATTCTGTTCATTAAAATGTATCACACTGTACAAATACTCTTATGCTTACATCAAACTTATACTTTTTTCTTTTTTCTCAAACAACAGTTTTGATCTTCTCAGTTAATACAGCTAATAATAACCCTCCACTTCAGTAAAGGAATTAATCATTGACATTCTGTGGTCTGTGTTATTTGGAAGATTAAATCAAACGGTCATGTTCATCTTTTCTGAGCTTAAACCTCTGAATAGTTGAAAAGTGATATCAAACACCTAATGTGTCTGTTGGATAGCATACAACTAGATGCCCTGGGCATTAAAGGTGGCCCTGAAAATTCATATTTTATGATTTTATAAACAAACTGAAAATCCTGTTGAGGCTAGGCTTTATATTTGTGGCATCTAAACACAGTGTTTCCTTCTTGTGATTAAATGACAATCATAAGATGCTAAGTTATGGAGGAGTGACATCTGGCTCCTCGGCAGACACCTCAGGCAACTGTGCTAATGTCTTTGGAGATGGCTGTGTATCTGTAATACAGTTAAGTTTGTTGTCTAGATTGTATTACCCACTCACTCTCTTAGACATTTTCTCCATTTTGTTCTTTAGCTCACATTGGAATCACTGAACCACTCATAACCCTGACTTATGAGTCTTTTCTTGTATTTCCATCTGCTACTATAAGTTGGTTTTGTGGTTTGCTTCGCTATCCCAACCCCCCACCCCATAAATTTTAAGCATACTTTGCAAAATTTCAAATGGAAGGTTTTGTCAACAGGAAGTGTATTCTTAATGCTTGCTGAAACTGAAGATTTTAGACAACAGTGCTTCTTAAGAAAAGACATGATAAAGGAAATGAACACCTACTGAATGTTTAGAATTGAGAGCTACAGCTCAAACTTCATTGTAGAAAGCAGCAATTCTAAGAGTTACAAAGGAAGAAAACAATATTTAAATATTTCTTAACAGGTAAGTATGTATGGAATTATAAGGGCAAGCATAGCAGAAGACAGTATTTTTAACTTACAGCTGAAACATTCATGAATATTATCAGGTCAAAATATTTGCCAGTTTAATAGGGAATTCATTGAAAATATGTTTTCTTCACTTTTTCACATAAAATGTGTGATTTATTGAAATGGCAATGCTAGAAGATATTTGAAATGCTGTTTTCTGAAACAAATCACTTTTTAACCCTCCTATCTTTCATTGCACCTGGCTGATCTATGTGATGTATAAAAACCAGAAATACTGATTTGGATCCATTTACTTCCTAGAGAAGAACTGTAAGTCCCTTGGGCAGATTTCCTCAGTGTATGAGAATCATCAATATGGCGCAAAAGAACACTGTAGTCATATTTGCAGCCACTAGGTCCTGAGCATTTTAACTTTTCCCTGCTGATATACAACATATGATTCAAATGTAGTCAGCTGGTGCAAGCTAATTTAACCCTTAGGCAACAATACCATCTTCTGTACTAGTTATGAGATATCTGATCTTCAGTAACCCCCTGAACTCTGTGTAAACAGGCATAGCACAGCACCTAGTAATCAGATAGCAATAGAGTGAGAAACCTATAGGGGCTTGTCTTTCCTTTGATCCTAGAAGTACTATGAAGTTAGAAACCTAGCTACCTCCTGATCCTACCTTCTAGAAATTATATGAGAGCAATGTGCTTCAGCTATTTTCCTTTCTGGATATGAAAATGGCAACTCTATTCTGTCATGGCAGAAACAATGCAGTATACAACTGATAATTCAACTTTCATGTCAGCTAGAATTTACACCATCTAGGATTTCACCTTCACCAAGAAAATAGCTAACAATGCAAGTCAAACCAGTAATTCAGATGTGTGAATGAGACAACTATAAAAAGTTTAAAATTATGACCCTTAGACAAAAGAAAGATTACATATCTCATCTGAAATGTATTAAAGTACACAGACACTACAGTTTACAGGCTGTATTTCAGTTGTACATCCTTTTGCTTCCACAGGAGCTATTAAATCCTTCAAAAAACATAATATTTGTTGTACTAACATTTACCTAAAACACTCACGTATCACACATTTGTCATATTTAATTGGGAATGACTGAAAAAAATATGCATTTTGTGTAATTTTTTCTTTACATGTGGCATTTAAAGTGTTTGTAAACAAATTAAATAATGATGTAAACTATAGCTAGGAATTTACCAGTAAATTTCTAATTTACACATAATTTCCTAAGGTGGAAAAAAATCAGTACAAAATCAAAGGCCCTTAGTGATGAAAATACATATGATAATTTCCAGCCTCAAAAATTGCTCAGATAAAAAACCCCACAAACCAAATAATTAAAAAGTCCCTAATCCTCAAACATCATTAAAATGTCTCTAATTTAATTGGCTAAATTTCAAAACTTTAATTTAATGTTTTGAGAAATTTTTGATAACTGGATTTTTTTATCCTATTTTTTCAAGTCCAAATAAGCACAGTATAGATATTATTGCCAATGTGAAACATCTTTTAACCATTAATTATTCTTACTAGAAACAGTGGCATTTCATCTAAAAAGTTGTCAGTCACTTGTGTCTTGCTCAACACAAACCTTCAGCCCTATTAAAAAAGTCAGTGATGCTAGTAAAGGTGTGAACAGATGTTTTATCTCCACATTTTGTGCGTAAATGCAAGTACTCTGATGTAAATTGATCAAACTGTTGAAACAAATCATTTAAGGTTTGTGCAGTGATTAATAATAAAAGCCAGTAATCAAATCTCTCTGCCATCAGCACATCTGTTACAGAGAGTTTCTAGTTTGCCCTATTATGCAAATGTGCAATAAAACAAATAAATTACTTGATTTAACAGCTGGTTGAAAAACATTATTTTTAAATTATTTTTTTAGTGTATTGTTTTTACCATTCATAGTTACTTGATGCAGAGGGTCACAGAACTGAGAAGGGGTGGGGGTGGGGAAGTACCAACTCTTCTCAGGTACTGCTGCAGAATTTTAAAGATATTTAGTATTCCTCAGACAAACATAGCTTCTAGAAAAACAAAGTGAACAGGGGAAAAAAGTTTCCTTGAATTCAATATCAATAGTGTCAATTACATAAGTAAGTCTTTCTGCTGCCTTGAAAGGGTCAGCTTTTGATTCATCACTGCACATCAAAATAAATATGATCTCAAAAAACTGTTTCTGGACATTTCAGTTGCAGAGAGTAAAGTATCAGCACAGAATTACTCTCTAAGGTATGCTTAGACTACATTGAAAGGTTATGCATACCGTAGATTTCAGAAGCCTTTAGCAGTAGGATTGGAGAATGTAAAAATTCTTCAAATGAGCAACTCTCTCTGCTCAGGCCTGTTTTTTTTTTTTTTTTTTTCTGCAATACCCCAGATGTAGAAGAACTAAGATCACTTTTGCTTCTGTGGAATGGAAATAAAAGCAAAGAAGAAAAAACAGAAGTAAAATGTGCACATTGACAAACCTTAGCTCCGAAAATGTTTGTTAATTTTTTAATTCAACCATACGTGTTGCTCCCAAAATTCTGTATGCTGCATTACACATTTTAGGAAGTAGTGCTATAAAACCAGACAAACATCAATTTCAAACAAACATCATCTTTCAGCTCCCTGGGTTACCAAATACCCAGCTGTGCCAGCAAAGTATATTGCTCTGGAGAGATGAATTTTAATACAGTAATCTAAGAGTAGATAAAGTTGGTTTATATACTTTGTTAAAAAATAACCAAACAGAAAGTTCTTAACTATTTGAATGTCTAATATCCATTCTTGATAGACCACATTAATAAGCAGTGTATATATTCAAGCCATCCTGTAGACAGAGAGAGATAGAACCTACCCTTTAAGGGGATATGACATATAAATATGTCCACCATTCCCTGTAACTACTCAAAAAAGTGGTGAAAAAAATTCTTTGTCCTTTTCTTCTGTATGACAAAGAGAAAAGAGAGAGCAATATCTAGTAAGCATATATGGCACACAGTTTTTATTACATTTTACTGGAACTAGACATTCAGATTTTGTAGTGTAATATACTTTTCTCTCTTGAAAAGGTGATTATCAGTATATGTTAATAAACATTTTGATCCAAATGTCAAAGTATGACAGGTTTACATTTTTTCATTTCTACTTATTTTTTCTGTCTTTTTGTATGTGTAGCAGAAAAGGCAACTGATTCAAAAGTGATCTTTAAAAGAAGGTATCACACTTAGTGAAAAGAAAAAATGTAGAAGCTTGTCAGGAATTCACTAAGACAGACACTGAAAGGTATCTGAGCTTGTTCAAATTCCTATAGATCTCCTTAGCTGAGAAACCAGGTTTCAGGAACAATAGAAATGGAATTCCTCTTATTCCTTGTCTGGGCTGCCCGTATTTTGATAAGTCAAAAATCTTAAGTAAAGTCTTACCTGCAATATTCTTTGTACAGATCTGAATGAAAGTAGAGGGTTAAAACCAAGGATTAAATATTTTCAAAGTATTGCTAAGTGTGTGTGTGTTTATATTTTGCATTTTCAACATGGTATGTAAAGCAACGATACTTCCTTTAATTAAAAGAGGTTGGCAAAGGAAAGAAATAAAATTTCTTCTTGAAAAGGGCAGAACTGATCATGGTCCCTGTAGAGCTATTTAGTGCTTAAAAGTAGGCATATAGTGCTATTTCAGAAGCTTTAATATATTCAATCACATAGGATTTTGTAGATATGGTACAGGACACAAAACAGGCATGCACCCTTCTGGAAAATCAGCTGAATAACAGATATTAGGTCATTTAAAATGGCATTAGATCCTTGTGTTACCTGACTTGTGCCCTAGCAATCTTATGCTTGATACATCACGGGAAACTTCAAATGACTACAAAGTTCCTTTTCTGAATTCTTTCTCTCGTACAGCCTCATTTTCCAGCTTACCGGACTGATTCCATGTTTTAGACAGTCTTCACAGTGAAAAGAAAGCTGTGAAAATACCACATAAGAACAGTTTTTTTATTTACAGTTCAGTGGATTATGTTGGGAAAAGTATGCTGTCCAGACCTCATCAATTCCATCCACTCTGTGTCAATTCTGCAATAAGGTGATAAGGATTTAAGATGGGAAGGTAAGGATTTGAGAGATGTAAATGTAATCAATTATGTTATCTTATAATTATTCAATGAAATTTTAGAAAATCATGTGAGTTTGAGAGTTTGACATATCTTTTAAACTCTCAGTTTGTAGCTTTCTGAGGGAAAAATTGCTTGCAATATTTATAATTTCTCAGAATCAGTAATAGCAAGCCTCTGACATATAAGCAGTTCTCAGGATAGTTTCTCAGAATCAGGATTCAGAAGTATAGATGTATTTGATCTGCTTTAACAAGGGAATTGTTATTATTGTATTCTAGGACAAGACGTTACTGAGGAAGATACGTGGCCTGAGTGCTCTTATGTCCTAACAATTTTGCACCTCTGAAGTGGTAAAGAGAGGACATTTATAACAGTATTGGAAGCTTGGACAGTCTTCAAGGAAATCTTGTGTGAACAAGGAGGTGAGTCTACTCAATACAAAAATCAGAGTTGGGTTTTACACATTCCTGTGTAGATACGGGATTTGTACAATTCACAAATTTCTTTGATCAGTAATTAACAAATATGTAAGAAGCTACATAAGCAATCAGCAGGTTGACAGTTACCACTCATGTAAACACACAAGGTCTGCTAAAAATATATCCTGGTTTTGTAATTCAGTAAGTTAGCAGGAACTTTATAACAGGAAATATAGGAAATCAATAATTTTGTGGAGTGGTAACAAAACAGAATGAAAAGAATGTATACTTATAGTGATCAAGTGCAGCAGAAAAAAAAGTGAAAAAAGTGATCCCCAAATTAGTATTATAAGATAAAATGAAGCTAAATGGAAATAAATCGCTTGATCAGTGAACAGAATTATTTTGATTGTATCAGTGGAATTACAGGAAATGAGTAAATGAGCTAAAGTTACAGATACAGCAAAAATTATGTATTTAAGACATAACATAGCATACAACCAAGGAGGGCACTGAGATCATAAAAATGGCCACAGAAGCCCATGGTAACAGTAATTCAAAGAAACACAACAAAAATTAAATGAATGAGTACTATGAAAACTGTAGATTAGTGTGAGCCAAATACTGTTTAACTGCCGTACAAAAACCATCCCCCCTCCTTCCTAGCCTCAGCTGTTTGCAGATATCAGTCAGCTGCTTCATATGCCCTCCATAAAAGCCATTAAAAACAACCACATGGACTTGATTTTTTTCTGGTAACAAAGCAGAAATATAGAGTTAAATGTCTCATGAACGGATTGTCCACTGTATATATCTGGTTCTGATTTAGTAATGCTTGATTTAAACACTGTGTCTGATCTTGCTTCTTGTCTTCGGATTTAGAACTGTATCAGGCAGATTTTCTTTAACCTAGACTACTGTCCTTCATTGATATCTGCAAATTTACAAGAGAAGAATTAGTTACCCATGTGCTCAGAAGCTGTGCATCAAAGCCTGCAAGGTCAGTTTTACCCTATTACTTAACTGCAGATAAGCATATGAAATGTAATCAGATGTATCATACCCTTTTCCTCTCAAAGAAACTATGAGACTCATTTTTTTTTATTCTGTATTCTACATAAATTTCAATGACAGTTGAAATCATCTGTCAACATTTGCTATAAAACACCCTATTGCAAAACAAGCTTCTCAGATAGAAGCTGTGTACTGGTCTGTTGCTAAACATCACACAGCTGCTTTATGGTGGAAAGGATATCATGTTTGCAGAACCTCACCAGCATCTCACATAATAAAGCACTAGTGCCTGCTAGCCGCAACACATAGCGAGATGAAATACCACTCCATGGTAAAACCAACACAGTCTCTGTGAGAAAAATCAATACTTTTTCAATGAACTGTACAAGAATCCAAACTGATGGCAAAGACAGTGAAATAGACTGCCACAGAGAGGGCACCTGTGTATGTATTCTGTAACCTCACTACAAGTAACCAAATAATCCACTTCAGGCAAAGTAATACTGTGTATGCAGCTGATTTGGGCACTGCAGTCTGAACTAAAGCCTGCACTTAAGGTGAACCATATTATCACTGCTTTACCTGTGCTCTGAGATGTATATAATTTAAATAACAAATGTTTTTGTTTTTTTTCAATACCACTAATGTAGGAGATTTTCTTTCAGCAGAAAAAAAAAGAAATGAGGCCAGTAAGCCTGTTATAACAACCTAGGAACTTTCAACACAAATCAACTCTTCTTCCAAAATTCAATATAATATTGCTTCAGAAAGCCTCCTTTAAAGCAATTATTGAAAAGACAAAGTATAAAGTTAGTGCTCAGAACAAAGTACATTGCAGTACATTGTTCTGCAGAAAGCCATTGATTCTGAACTGGGGCATTTGAAACACTGTTTCAAAATATTCATTTCCTGCTGGGTTTTGGTATCATTATACTTGTTTGGGGAAGGACAGTGTGTGCAGAGAAGCTGCAAAGGATACTGAGTGAAAACTACCAGTGCATTACTGGATGCCTTAGAACAAGTAACACCGTTACAATCAAGTTATTTAGGAACCATACAATTTCAAACATTAAACATGTTGCTTAGGCAATTATATGAGAAAATTAGCATTTCTGATATTGATGAAAACTTTCTGTAGTCGTGGGATTATAATGGCAACAGAAGTGTTTATCTATCTGTCAGTTAAAAATGAAAGGTGCTATTCCAAGGGTAGATTTAAGACAACTTGGAGAACCACGGAAGTTAGTAGTATGATATACTAATGCAAAAGAAAGATTATGTCAGTGGTCTAATTAGGACTACTGAGCAGCCTATAACATCAACCAGCTTCTAGAAAATAATATGTTGGTAATGAAAGTATGCAAGAAATAGTAGTAATAAAATACACCTCTTCTGATATTCATGTATTTTGATGTCATAGAATCATAGAATCATAGAATAGTTAGGGTTGGAAAGGACCTTAAGATCATCTGGTTCCAGCCCTCCTGTAATGAGCAGGTATACCTCACACTAAACCATGTCACCTAAGGCTCTGTCCAACCTGGCCTTGAAAATGCTGTCATGAAGAGGACAAAACAATTAGGGTGATAAGGAAAAATATTGTTTGCGTTCAGTGATATCTTCCACATCTAGCAAAGGTACTTAATTTCTTCTTGAAGTTAAAATATTTTACATCACTTCTGTGAATATAGATATATATATACACATCATGGTTCTATTTCCTAAAATCTCTATATACATGTATTAAAACATACAACAGATTAATTTTTTTTTCTATTAGAAACTGTTTCTTTATCCAGCTGCTCACAAAAATACTGCATGCAGCCTGCTGTATTGGACTCTCCATTAAAAAAACAGTTACCTGTTCAGGTCTGGGTCAACTAACATTGACAGAAATCCTGAAAATGACTTAACTTTCTGACTTTAACACCACTAGCAGATGCATGAACTGCTTTGCTACTGTACTTAGTAAATCCACAGGGGAGGTATTTCACACTCTTAAAAGTCTTTCTGTACATGAGCAGGTCTTTATATAGTTTTATTTCCTATTTTTTTTAAACATTGCTTAATGTGAAATAGGTAGCTTTTCTTTCCACTGAATTACATTTCTTAATATATGTGCCCAGTCATTTTCATTCCCTTATTTTTAGAAGGCACATATCACTTTTCACTGGATTGATTAATTTTGGGGGAGGGGTAGTGGGATTCTCATCCCATGAACTCACATTTTCAGCTCTTGTCATAATAATTTCTCACCTTTGCATAATAATCTCATGGACAAAACATGTATTAAAGTCAGGGAACTTGAATTTTATTGCTGTCTTTCCCTATCACTAGCAGTGAGGCCAATGCAGAAATTAAAATCTTTCTTCCTTATTCCCATAGCTATAAAAAAGGAACAGCATGGTTATGGACTCCTGTATCATATATACAAAGGATGAAAGAACCAGCAGGAAGTATATGACAAGCTTTGGAAGATCTGACATTGATCTTGACATTGGTACTAGGATCAGATATTTCTTCTCCCCTCTTCTGTGTTCTTCAATAGAAAAGTGATGTTGGCACAGTAGACTAATGATTGCACGATTCCTTGCAAAAAAACTGACAAAATATCTGGCATCAGAGAAACATTTCCTGTATTAACTCTTTGAATAGAAGAATTATTTTACATATGCAACATTTATTTTTTTTAAGTGACCTGATTTGTTGACTTATGCTGATATCACAGGTAATTCTACTATCCAGTATGTCATAGCTAACCTAAAAATTAGATGCAAATAAATATGAAGTCAGTAACAATAGGAACATTATCATCTCCTTTAATTTAAAACAACATCTGAATTAAAAATTAAAAATTTATGATGAGACAAGTTAATTTAGAGCATGATTTTAATGAAAAGAAGATGGGAGAAGAACTTGTGTTTATTTTAAAACTTTGACTGAATGACAGAAAGTGATAGGATTATTTTGCTGCCCTTAGTTGTTTGCCCATTAATCCAGATTTATTCCAGCAACAAAGACCAAAATCCCAGTTAAAAAAAAAAAAAAAAAAAAAAGAAGGAAAATGTAACCTGCTAGAAATAAGACACGGTTAAGATGCATCACAGATTTCCAATGTCTAATCTTTTAGTCATTGCTTTGAAGTCATTTGTTGGTTATATACAGAGCCTTGTAGTTCAGTAACCTGCATATTAGCCCATCTCAGACAAAGCTATGGTACAAATGTTTCTTCTCATTTTAACAGGATGAATTTACATATTTAAATTCTAAAGTGTCTTCACTCAGTCATTTATGAAGCAGTATGGCTGAAGAATTAGAAGCCTCACCATTTGCTCTGAATTTACCAATTACTTGAACTTTTATGATTTTGTCCCAACAATTTAAATAAATAGCAGTAGTAAGTGAGAAATCAAAATCAGAATAAATTGCAAGCATGCTTACCCTGTTCTATCCTCATTTCTTAAGTTACAGCTGATGGCACTAATTCATAAACACAAGATTTTTGGCTTGAAAGATGTGAGACATTCAAAATACTTGAAGACTTTTGAGTTCTCTATCTCTCAATCTAAATTACCAGAACTTTACAAGTTTGCAGCCCTGTCCTTATCTGCATAAGTTTTTCTGTCTTTTCCTGTTTATCCTCATGATCCTACAGTAAATTTACAATCAAAGGCTACTTTGCTTCTCTTGTTAAGTCAAAAAGTGCAGCTCTTCTGATAATAATCTCAAAACTTTTAAGGATATAAAAATCTCTGAATAAAGTAGAAAGAAAATGAAAATACAAACTCCCTATATGTCATTAAAGCAATAGCTCCAAATTCATGTTTTGCGACTAAAGCAAGAGAGAATTCCCAGAAGGCTGTTTTAAAAGGAGGTCAGGTAGTTTGTGAATTTCATTCAGTCTCTCCCCAAATATGATGAAGATCATGGCATGCTTTGGAATTCACATATGTCTCCATTATGCGAAAATAGCAAGGAGTATTGGTGGTGGTCGCGAATAGAATAGAGATGATTGTGGCTGCTTTTTGTTCAGTTTCAGAGCCATGTAGAAGTCTATGTGTATGGGAAAAAAAAAAAACACCTTTATATTAAAATATGAAAAGGAAACCAAGTGAAAATGTCTAGATTCTTTTCTACTTTGTGTAAATTAAACGAAGAAAGAAACACTGATATGCAGAGGATAGAACACTCAATACTTTCTGTAACAAGATAAAATTCTAGACACCTAAAGCAGTTTCATTGCTGCATATGTGGATCAATTTTTGAACTGTAGATTCATGTTTAGTATACGAAATAAGTTACCTCAGGTGAATCTTAACTTTTTGAGTTCTGTTTTTTGATGCTTACATTTTTCCAAAGAAAGCTACAAATAATTTTCTAACGCAGGTGTTTCCCTATTTTATGAAGACTTACAAGTTTCATTTCTTTAAGGCATTTTGCACTATTTTTGGGTGTGGAATACATTATTTCCTAGTGTTATCATTTCACAAGCTTGGCCTGTAAAGCATATGAAATGACACTCACCTGAAAAAAGTCCTTGTGACTCATTCTGGTTTAGAGCTTAAAGAATATTGATCATCCATTAAGCAAATTTAGTGCATATAATATCATCTTCAAGATGGAGATAAGGAGAAATGCAGTGTAGGAACAATAAGACTACTTAGTATTCTAATCTTAATCACTTATCTATTGTCCGTATTTATAACATTGCTCTCAGTAGACATGTATTCTTTTCCCATGAATTATCACTCAAGGGTGTTGTATTGTAATTCACTGGAGAGTATTTGGTTGCGTTAGACTCCTACTTTAATTTGGTACTGATTAGTAAAATAAAGTCTCACAACTAAATTTATAGAAAGCATTGTTATTGTTTTCATACAGTTCTGAAACTGAAGTTAAACAGACAAAGTGGCACAGTGATTTGGAGGAAAGATACATGCAACAGTATTTCATTTCAACAACAAAACTTGCAATGTTGTATTATTCCATTGGTGCATCTGTGGTTTAGGTTTTATCTATTTATTCTGAACAAGATCCCATGAATGCAATTAAGGGTCACACATCTGGTATGAGAAGTCAGGGATAAAAGAATTAATTCCTTATTTTCCCTTCCCTGGGGGTACAAATTGGCTTACAGGTTACTATTCATTGGAACACCCCAAAGTGCTGACAATAAACAAAGCAACTATAGCTGCTCTCCAATAGGCAGCAGAAAATCAGATTCACAGAAAAGCACCCATCCATAAAAAGTACAAGACATTTATGATCAACACAAGGATTTATGTAACTTCAGTAACTGAGCATTGTCTAGTGCAGAGCTCAATTTAACTGAAATCTCTAATTTATATGCTATAGATTCTGGCATTTTATTTCTTCTTATACCATAAGACTTATTTTCAACTTATTTGTATATTAAAAGTATTACAATGTTAATGATTTTTGATTTTATTTCCTTATCTCTGGTTCATTTTTCCCACAATTTATTTTCAAATTTTCTAGAATGTGTCAGTGCCATCAGATGTGACCCACTGTGAATCAAGGCTTCCTGATGTTAAAACCTATATATGAATAAAGCATGACTCAACAGTCATTATGGAGTTCAATGAGTACAGAAAAACCCATGAGGCACCTATTTCAAGAGTCCATCTGGTATATGAGTATGGTAGACTGTGTAGACATCACTAGAGGGAGTCATGACCACACAAACCAGATTGGTGCATTCCATAAACACTCAGCTGAAACTGGCTCAAACGATTAAATTTGTGCCATATTATACAACAGTCACCTATGGGAACTTCCCATTTGTTTTCTGAAGAAAGCAAGAGGGAGAAATGAATCTGCCATGAAGATAATTTTTTGAAACAATATTAAGGACTTGTATTAACAGAATTTACTCATTTCATAAGTAGCCCAAACATCTTGCTGGGGAAGCTCTAGACTGGGTCCTCCAAGGATGGAGACCCCATAACATTTCTGGACAATCTGTGCATTGCTTATTTACCCTCAGCAAAAAAAGTGTTTCTCTTTATCTTCAGGCAGAATCACCTGTCTTTCAGATTGTGCCCTTTGCCTCTTGCCCTGTCACTCAACACCACTGAAAAGAGTCTGGTTCTGTCTTCTTCTTCAGGTATGTCATCAACAAGACCCACAAGCCTACAGGCTAAACAGTCCCAGCTTTCCCCATGGGAAGGATGCTCCAGTCCCTTAGCCACCTTCCTGGCCTTTTGCTGATATATTAACATTTCTCATGTACTGGAAAGTCCAGAACTGGACACAGGACTCCAAGTGTGGCCTCAAAAGTGTTGCTCAGGTATATGAAGTATCAGAGACAGTACAATAAAGATTAGTATTCTTAATGAAACCAAAACCAGAAACCTGATTCATGACAACAGATGGAAATACCTTGATGAAATGGGACAACATTGTCAAGAAAATCCAACTCTTTTTTGTATTCTGAAGTAGACAGCTTTTTTTTTTCCTACATTCTATAAACAACTGTAACTAAAACCATAGCACAGCTTTTTGTCACTAAGATATAGTAATAATTGTATTTTAAAACTTCCAGTTTCAGTTTGTGATTAAGATGTGCTCTGACTGCTCTCTGGCTTGAGCACTTTTTTCTATGGTTTAGTGTGAGGTGTCCCTGCCCATGGCAGGGGGGTTGGAACTAGATGATCTTGAGGTCCTTTCCAACCCTAACTATTCTATGATTCTATGATTCTATGATTCTACAGGTTATGGCTGACAGCAGCCAGCCATCATCTTGTCTTTGGCCTGAAATGGCTGCTGGCTTTAATGCTGTGCTCATCTGATTATAGCTCTTGGTAGCATGCAGGCTTCTATGGTGATGTCTAAAGAAGTCAAGATGATACCCTGCCTCTAAAAGTGCATTAGAGGTAACTTAGGAGAGAAAAACCTTAAGAGAAGCCACAGTTAGAGCCATCATGTAGATGCAATTGATAAATTTGACCCATAGATTGACTGGTGAATGGTATTCACTCTAAAAGGAGCATTGGGTTTCTCCTGAGAGTTTAAATAGCACAGGTTTTCTGGCAAACATTTCAAAAGAAATAGAAATAAGTAAAGCAGTTAAGATAATAAAGTTTTTAGAATGCCCTTAAAATTCATTATTTTACAGCCATCTGCCACTCTTTCTAAATTAATAAAAAGCACAGTGACTTCATCCAATTTACCCTCTCTTTGCCAGTTACCATAAATCAGTGAACAAATAATACCATTTGACTGATCTGACCAGTTACTTACATGATAATGACAATTCAAGACAGGCAGAGGTATCAAACAAAAAATCTACAAGCCACCCTCAAGCTAGAATTTGTTTTTAAAAAATTCTAAATTTCTCAAAAATTAAAGTTGTTTCACTAGTAGACTGTGAAGAGAGATAAAATATCTTAATTAAATTAAAAACAGAATTCACCTATTTGGGTACATAGTATTTCTTCATACAGCTGACCTCTTCAAATCACCTTTATTGGACTCCATTGGTATCTACAAAGAAGGTGATTCTGAGTCTTGTCTTAATACATCTTTTTTTTTCTGTTGCTTTATTTATTTTTTTCCTTGTTTGTTTTTTTAATTAAGGAGTTTAAGCTATTTTTTATGTCTTAGTTTCCATGTCCTGAGTGTATCTTCCCTTTCACTTCTGAATGCTCTTCCTATGGCAATAAAAATCAGTGTTTCTCTTCCATTTCATCTCCATTTCTTTCCCTCCTTGCTACTTCAAAATTTAGCAAGAGAGTTTTAAAGTGCCCTTACAGAGGGCCCTGAACCAGCAGCTCTGCAGAACTGTGTTTGAATAATTCAGCAGACTCAATCTTACAGAGTGACTAATGTGCTAATTATATAGAGGAGTCATTTATAAGGTTGGGTTGGGTGCTCAATACTAAACACCATTATAAAATAGTCATGTAGTATTTGGGAATTTTCTGAAAACTAAAGATATAACAGACATCCATAGTGATGGATAATTTCTTATTTAACTATGGTTCTGCTTCACTGAGAAGATTTACCATCAAACCAGCATCGAGACCCACTTCTTGAAGAGGCAAAAATCTATTATGACTCTGTTTTAGAAATAGGCTATCTATGCATACCACAAGGATTTTTAAAACTAACTCATCAAATTGAAAGTTTCCCATAGTAACAATGTGCGCCCTAATTTATTGTCAGATCTCAACCTTATGTTGCATGTGGACTTCTTTTAGGAGATCCTGTTAAAACTACTTATGAATGTTTTCTGTGAAACATAAAATTTGACCGTATGTTTTTGGCCATAATACTTCAGCTTGAATTATATGTTTCAGTTATGTTTTAAAGTGAGAAAATTGAAAGTTTGTGATTTATAACAGAATGTGGAACTTAGTGAAAAATAGCTAATGGCATTTGTTACAGGAGTAGATGAGATTTTTCTTTCAGCAACAGAGGAGGCAACAGGGGAAGCAAGAATGAACAAAAGCCTATCCCAGTAGTACAACAACCAGGAAGGCTACAGATTCAGAGACAAGATCCACAATAGTTCATAGACAAACAAAATATGTTGCCATTCAAAGTATATATGCCATCTTATTAGGAATAATTTTCAGAGGGCACAGTATGTCAAACTTTATAGGCACTGGAAAAAAACTATTTTCTTGTTTCATTTTAAAATCTGTGGTTAGGTAAACCTGTTAGCTGTAATTTTCTGGACTAAGCCACAGTTAGTTCAGTTATTAAATAGCATATTAATGATATACTTTCACACACTTTTGACAAAGTAACTAGTTCATACTGGCAAGTATTTGGGTCAGTATCCCATTACAGTTTCTTTCTTCTTGTATCTTTTTGCTCGAAACAACAGAAATATTCCAGAAGAACAGATCCAGAACTTCTTCTGGGTACCTAGCAATACATGAACAGTCCCACACATGCAAGGAATGCCTGGTGCATTCATGATGTGGAAGCAGACTGCTGGACACAGAAACAAACATACTTGTTTTGCACGTTTCCTTGGGGATTAGAACATATAAAGGGAACTAATGGAACACTGTGTTAAATTTTTACAATTTCACGCTACTTTCCACTTATGACAAATATGTTTTCATATTAATATAATGGTCCTTTATTTTGCTCACCATCTTCTTCCGCAGGTAAATACCTGTTCAAGTATACTAACATATCTGTGACTAGCCTTCTGTTTGAACAATGACCTTGGATTCTGATGCCTTCAGGCTGCAGCCCCACTCCCAGCAGGAGATCTGTCAGACTGGATGCTCCAAAACCCTCATGAGCCTTTTCACATTTTGCTGCTGACATTATTTTGAGTTTTGCTGTCATTATAACATCTTTCTTAGTCATGGCTTAAAACTTGAAATAACTAATCTAGAATGCCTTATTTTCAATATAACTCTCTGGCATATAATGTCTCATTTTTCTTACTCTTGACTGGTTTAGAGATATGAAGGGTTATATGAATTGCAAATGGGCTTAGGTAGAAAATAAATGCCAACAGGAAGAACAGCATAAGTTTCTCTTGGGCTTATGTGGACAAAAATAAAGTGCATGTTCACAAGAAACTGTTTCAAGGGACTAGAGAGTAGCTGCTTATGTATGATGCTCTTATATTTGGTAGCATAGGGCTAATTGATAAAACTATGTGCAGTGAAGATAGATCTAAATAGATGAAAAGTAAATCTAATGGGGAAGTTAAAAAGAAAGCATCAACATTAAAACATAAGGCAAGGATGATTTTTCATTGATATGATTTTCACCTAGTATTTCTAAAAGATTCTCTTGCAAGGAACCAAGAAAAAGGTGGTTATTATAAACAAATGTACATTAAAAAATCTCAGTCTCTTTTAACTACTTGGAGAAGGGAAAAGGCTAGTAAGTAATAAACAATAAATCACTTAAAATCCAACAGAATTGAGTAGAGGTGCTTCATGTAATACATTTGCCCAACAAAGAAAGCTGAAAGTCAACTAGATTAATAATCCAGTGTAAGAATGTGTATGAAGGGGACATAGCAATGGGTAACTGGGATATTCTGAGTGTAAAAGAGCAGTATGTATAACTTAATTACAGAAGTAAAAAAGAAAGTGTCCTTATATCAGTAAGAATGGATCTTTAACTTTGCTCACTTGTGAAGAAAGAGAACTATATGTTTCTTATGCGAAAAAGCATCCCATGTGCTGCAAAATTTATTGGGCAAGTATCCATCCTGAAATGTTAACAAGCAAAGCTGAATCTTATTTTGTCTTTGGAAGAGTTTGTAGAGTTCTTATCATTTAAGCTCACGTGTTTCAACTCAAAAAATTATGTTTAGTCTGTTTTGAGTACTGATAGCAACTTAAAGACTGAATATCTTTGATTAGACATTGATTAGTTTGCTGGGTTGTTTTACCCACTGTGTCTATTAAATTCCTGTTTTACATGAATCCTTTGCCAGTGAATTCTAAATGTTTATTTTGCTAATGCAGTGAAGCCATCCTTTGAATATCATGCAGTGCTTCCTAGATCATCAAACATGGAATGTATTTAAAAAGTAAGTTACTTTTTTTCAGTGTCTGGTTTAACTAAATATTTGATTATGCAGGTAACTATATCTGAATATACCACTGACATTGGCTCAAGCATTTTCATATACAGCTGAATAAATTAGATAAATTTAGTTTCCTGCAAAATTAACAGGCTGTTTCTGGAATTATTCTCTATATTCTGACTTCATGGTCCCCAAAGTCTTTTCAATATAATGAGTACTTATATAAACATAGAGTCATATGGTTCAATAGGCCAGATGGTTGCACTGCCACTAAGGGGGACCACAACAGACTAGAGAAAGAGGCAGACAGGAACCTCATGAAGCTCAACAAAGGGAAAGGGAAAGTTCTGCCTCTTGGAAGGAACAACCTCATGGATCTTTACACAGTGGGTGCCAGTTGGGTGGAAAGCAGCTTTTCAGAAAAGAACCTTGGAGTCCAGGTGGACAGCAAGCTGACTATGAGCCAGCAATGCACCCTCACAGCTAAAAAAGCAAACAGCATCCTGGCTGTGCTAGGAAGAATGCTGTCAGCAGACCAAAAGACGTGAACCTTCTCTTCTCCTCAGCGCTGCTGAGGCCACACCTGGAATGTCAAGACAATCCTAACAACCAGACCTCTACACTGAAAGCACTGCAGCAGAAACACAGAATAACTAAGACTGAAAGAGAGCTCTAGGGATCATCTATTCCAACCCCACTGCTCAAAGCAGAGTCAGCTAGAGTAGCTTTCTCAGAAGATTAGTTGTCTGTATGAATTCAGTCAATATTTCAGACTAGCTGCTACAGTCAATAATAGAAAGAATTTACAAGGAAAAAGCTTACAGAATTTTCCTCTGACCCAACATAACCATTTTTGTTATTGCATTTAAAAGGCTCAAGCTAGTTGATACACTATTTTTCCATCCAGGAGAGCTTAGAAAATGTTTATCTTGAGAAAAGATAGGCGAACAATTATTTACAATTTTATATAGACTGAGATTCTATATGAAATTATAAACACAAACATGTACAAACATGCGAACATGTACTCAGAACTTTCATAATTTAGATTATAAATTGTAAAAATTTAAAGCATTAAACCACAAAAACATGAAAGAGACATTTTTCCCTATTCATGATGACAGGAAAATATGGAAAATTAATCTCATTTCTTGCATACTTCCAGATAGTACCTACAAAAAGAACCTAGAATGGGTGGCACAACTTTAGTTGGAAGGTTTTAGCAACTAAAGAGATCCTCGTTTTCCACTCTTGATTAACTGTTTAAAAAAAACCACAAAACCTCACAAAAGTTTATTCTGAAATATTCAGAAGTCTTAAAAACATAAGATAATTTGACAGCCCTGGAAAACTTTATTTCTGCAAAATCAACATCCCAAAATTGGTGAGTTTCAAATGTATTTTTACTTAAATCACTAGTATGCAACTTAGTTAAAATTTCACAATTATTTGGAAGAATACTTTCTTTCCTTGTGGCTGGCTGCACATGAGATTGATTACCCCGGAAGATTCTATACCTTTGCTTTTGTTTAAAGTAGAGATGCACAGGTAGTAAAAGTAAAAATGCTATTATTTTCCTTTGTCTTCCAGTGATGTTTATTTGTTGCAACAGACTGTCTTTGAGCAGCTGTCCCTTATAGAGTGGCCACCACCTGTGAAATGCATCTAGAGAATGGCCCCAGCTAATGTATTGGTGTGACAGCTTCTTGTCCTCAGCTGAAGAACCAGCTGACTTTTATATTGATTCTACACCAGGGATAAGTTCCAGAATGATCTAAAAATTTCTGTATGAGATATGTGTCTGAGAATTCAGAGGGATTTGTAAAGAGATGGAAGATCTTCACGGGATAATTGTTCTGTAGCTTTTTACTTTCAGGCTTCTTGCATGTGAACATTTTATGCAATGAAAGGATCTCAACACATTTCACTGGACAATGTGTCTTGGAAAGTAATGCGTTCATCTATTCCTACAGTGAAGATGAGTGGGAAGAAAGCTTTATGTCAGTGAAGAATCTGAAGATGAGTGGTAAATCCTGAGGAAAGGTTTAAAACAAAAGGAGATTATGTACTTAGTGAATATACCTCTGCCTTTTGGCTGTGTCTGCTCAATTATTACCAGTCAATTTTCTCAAAATAATGTGTTATTTTATATGGGGTCCTGGGCCAAGCTTAGGGTGGAGTGAGCCATAGGATGGTGGAATGAGACAGTCAGGGCTGTGAGGACCTTCAGGTCCATGACGTTATCTGATGTGTCTTACATCAGAAAATCTTCCTCACAAAGAAAGAACTGACAACAAATAATGTGAATTAGTTGAAGAATGGACGATGTAAACTCAAATGGAACATAATTATTTCCATATATATTTTCCTTATGTAAACTATTTCCATTTGGGGGAATTCCCATATCAGAGAATTTTGTAATTCATACTGTAAATCGTGTCTGGAGAAGTCTTTTCAGATCTTGCTCAATGATTTGTTTCTTTCTGGAGATGTTTGTTTGTCTGTTGGAGAAAATGTTTGTTTCTGGAGAAAATCAGGTAAAATTCTGTAATTTAGCTAAGAAGAGGACTACAGAAGCTAAAAAAAAATATAAATATAATCACAGTTCTGGCTGGTGAACTCAAATTTGAAAATATTTTTTTTAACATGAATGCTTCTCATCACTATTATTTGAGTGCTTTTCATCTGACTTCCATAAGGTAAATATGTCTTCTTTTAATTTCAGGAGTTACAACACATTACAGCCAACTGGTGTTCCCCAAGTTTACAGTCAAAAATTATTTGCTCTTACGAAAAAGAATCATGACTTTGAGAAGCTGCTTACACTAGACGAAGGATTCTTTCAACATTTCATATTTTCATAGAGAAATATTTTAAGTGCCCTACCTTCCTCATTTGGGTTATTTTCATGCATGAGTGCTTTTTCTGAATTGTTAGCGGTTAACTGCAGAGTGCCTATTACTTGCATGAAGCAAAAGGTGAGAACATCAGATATTCTTCTGTGAGAAAAGATTATTAGTTTGTGTCGTGGTTTAAACTAAATCTGTACAGTTCCCCCTTTGTTTCCCCAACTCCCGGAGAGTTAGGAAGGAGAATCCAAGGAATGTAGCCCCCATGGATTGAGATAAGAACGGTTTAATTGCTAAGGTACAACACAAAACACTACTGCCATTACTATTACAAATAATAGCGATAAAGCCAATAACAAGCGAAAAGAATACAACACCTCACCAGCCACCGACCATGACTCACTCCACCCTGCCCGGCCGAGCACCGCGTGCTCCCTCCTCCATTTTCCTCCAGAGCCCCACCCCTCCAGCTCCCTCTCCCAGTTGCCTCCTGGGCATCACGTGCTATGGTATGGAATACCTCATTGGCTAGCCTGGGTCAGGTGTCCTGTCCCTCCTTCCTCCCGGCCTCCTCTCCTCCACCTGGCTGGAGCACGTGCTCAGAAAAGGCCCTGAACAAAAACACCCTCAAAACATGCTCGCTATCAAGCAACTATTCCCAGCCCAGAAATCAAAACACAGCACTGCACCAGCTACAAGAAGGAGAAAAATGACTGCTATGGCTGAACCCATGACAGTTTGTCTAATTCTTTTTATGAGTCACTCTTTCCCACCTACTTCAATTTTACTTACAGTTAAAAATTTGGATTTTTCTGAAGAAATCTAATACAAAAGAAATATCTCACTACAGACCTTTGTATTTTCTTAAAAAAAAAGAAATTAAATCATATCTCTTATGAAATCATGAAAGAAAAATATTATTTGACATTCCATTTTTAACTGAAGCCTCCTTGTAACTATGATCAGGGTCCAATAAAGGCTGCTGCATAAAAGCACCAGCTTTCACTACTTGTCAATTTATGCTTTATGTCAGATGTATTACCTTGCTTGTGTAATTGCAAATAGACAGTTTTCCTGTTACAAACTCATACTATATTTATTTCCTACTCTTATTGTATTTGTTTTTTACTGTTTGGCAGTGTACAAAGCTGGCATATGTCTCACCAGATTATAAATTCTACAAAGCTGTTAGCATTTTGTGAAGTATCATAATGTCCTCTTGACTGATCTTTTATTACCAAAGGCCTCAGTCAGTCACTGAAGACTGAAACTGACAGACTATTTAGCGTGCCCTAAGTGTAACTCTGAGACAGCAGGAGCTAGAGCTTTCTGTAATTATACTCCCTGATTGTGGAATCTACTCCCTATTGAGACTGGAAGAGCAGCATCTGTTGTGACATTTAGGTTAAAATTAAAGAGGTGCACAAGTTTGTTGATGTATTTAACTGTGGGAAATCATCATAATTATTATTTTGAATTGTTGTAAAAAAAACATAAAAATGAAGCTGTGGAAAAGACTTACTGTTGTTATGTTAAGAAACTGTTTTCAGTTGTTATTTATTATTTGTCCACAAATAAAAAGAAAAGAAAAGCTAATCAACATGATGAACACAAAATAAAGCACACAGTCTGGATTTTGAGAAAATGGTTATTACAATTCTTATTAGTTCATTCATATATTTTCCCCACCCCCATCCTATTTGAATAGTGCTTGTCAGTACTTTCCACATGGAGAGGCTGGTATTTACCCTAAGAAATCTAAACCATAAAACCATATTTATTATTAGTTATGTTTTTAAAAACAAGCTCAAAATCTCAGGAAAAAAAAATCAGACTTCATTTAATTAGAAGGTGATTTTTTTTTAATTTCTGCATTAGCTGGCTCACTTGGCTAGTGTGCCCCAATTCATAATATTACCTAATTTTTCAAATATTCTTGGATTTAAATATTCTTGGATTTAAATATTCTTGGGTTTAAATATTCTGGTTTACAGCTGCTACACATTCTATCAGCAAATATTTTTTTTCTGTGGTATTTATTTTACATTAGAACAAAATAGTCTCCTAGATTTTTTTCTATCATTAGGACAGGCTGTATTTAACACTGGAATTCTTATTTCACCTCTATAGTGCCCATACAAAATGGGATAAATCTCAGATATCACCTTCAAAAATTTTTTTTCCTCACAACACAGTTTTTAATATAAACAGCTTCTAATATAAGAATTATATTTTTCATATATGTTATCATAATTAAACACCATAAACACATTAGAATTTTGTAATCCTAATGTAAAGCTGAAAACCAGATGGCCAAAGCTTTTGACACTTCATAATCCACAAGACAAGAAAATATAGATGTTCCAGAACAAGTGTTAAGTATGTTCTAATTCAAAATTTGCTATGGATAATTTTCAGGTGGTTTTGGCAACTTTTTCTCTTTAACTCCAGTCAGTGTATTTTTTAAAGGAAATAATTTAGAGTGTACGACCTGTACCTATATTTCAGAATATAGGTACATAATTTGGGATTCTCTGACAAGTTTCCCTTCAAGTTATGAGAAAGCTGAAGCTCCAAAAATCTTTCATATAAGAGAAAGAAACTAGCCATATTGAAAACATCCACTCTTTCTGACAGTAATATCAATCATCGCTGATGAAGATGCCAGTCTGAAGTACCTGCTGGGCAAATAGTCACAAGTCTGCAGAGTAGCATATACTTCAATAATAGCCACAAAGCCATATTTTCCAAAGGTATATATAGACAGATTTATCAAAATACATTTATTTATTAATTTTAGGTAAATAAATGCTCCTCTATATGCTATGTCAATAAATTTTCTTTGGTGACTCATGATTCTGAACCTCAGACAGAAAATGAACAAGGGTTCTCAGTGTGTGCAGCAGTCTCACTTACAAAGCAGCAGAATTAATGTGCTTGCTTTTGGAAGAGCTCAGAAAACTGCGAAAGAGCTGTATGAAGTAACGGTAATTAAAATGAAACAAAATGTTCTGAATTTGCTGGAGAGCCATAGCCCAAAGTTCATAGGTCTAGCATGAGGTTGGGATCTGGGAGTTCTGAAACATTTTCCTATTTAACAAGATTACATTGTATTTAATGCTTTTTGTATTCATTATGTACGGTTGCAACTGAAGAACAGGATGCTACATTGGGAAACAATTAAAACAAAAACTTTACTCTGACTTTTACCTTGAATTTTCACTGCAACTTTGAGTCTTGACTTACTTCTGTTCCCTACCTCAATAAAACAAGTGTATGTGAAATATGCAATGGGAGTAATTTAACCTGTAGAAGACAAATGAAGAATCAAAGTGACTAGAACATCTATAGCAAGTGCAAAAAAGTGGTAAGTGACTGTGATTATGCATGACTTCTATAGGAAAGTCATACTGGCTCAGGACAAGGATCTGTCTTTGTCAATGGCCACAAGCAACAAGAAAGGAAGATGAAGAACAAGGCAAACAAATTATAACTCTTTCTGGTACTGGCCTGTCATATAATTATATTCTGCTTTGAGGATTTCCTGAATGTCATGTGTCTTCTTTAACCTCTTTGAACATCTTTCAATGTATTTTCCTTTATGTAGTCTCCTTTCCACGCTGCAGAACACGTTTTTCTCAAATGCTTGTTATACATAAGATCTTTCACGCTATTGAACACTCCTGTGTTTCTCTGAATCTTTCTCAGTTCTATCAAATACTTTCTGGATATAGGATCAGACCTGTACATAGCATTCAAAGTATGGGAAGAACACAGATTTATACATTAGTTTCACTATTTTCCCTCCCTCTATTTCCTCATATTTTTAAACATTTGATTTGGGTTTTGGTGCACTACCAAGTACAGAGACCACATTATCGTTGAAATACGTGTTGTAATCCCAAAGTCTTGTTTATGTCTTTGAGTGATCAACTCAGGTCCATCTACTTTACAGATGAATTGACTCTCTTGTGTGTCACTTCACATGTCTCTACAGTGAAATTTGTTTGCTGTTTTATTGCTAAGATACAGTCTTGGAAAGCTTTTCTTCATTCCCTGCAAGTGTTTCACATCTTTACCACTTCAAATAAATTTCTGTCATTCCACAGAGCTTTCTTTAAAGTTAACATTCAGACTTTAGCTATCTTGGCTGTCTGACAAAGGACTGACATAGGCAAAGATTGGTCTCACAAGCCGTCATAGACAAACCATTGCCTCTCACAAGCTGATTTACTTTGCCACCAATACATTGTTCATACAGACTCGGTGTAAGGAAAGAAATGACAGGCATTCTAATGGATTAGCAGCTGTAAGAATGCACTTCCAAATTAATTAAAAAGTTCCCAGCAAAGATAGATACCTTCGATATGTAGTCAGATTATCTCAAAATAAACACAGAGCTTTGCAAACCTGGAAATATGACAACTGAGAGAGAGAGACCTAATTTTTCTTCAGATAAGAAAGGAAAAGTGATGTTCATTTAAGGAGTGTCTGTCTATTAGTCTGTGACCCTTAAACCTGACAGGTTAGGAGGACTGACATTCATGTAAGAAACTGGGCTTTTATCACTCAGTTTACACATGTAATTTTTCCTAAAAACTAAGAAGATTAACGGTGAAAAAAATCAATTAATAAGAAGTAAGGCAGGTAAGATTCTTGCTAAAACTTGACTCGAAAGTTTAGCTTGTGGAGATTTAACTCACATTTTCTTCTATTTCAGTACTCCTGGCTTTACAGTCTACATAATTTTCTTTCCTAATTTCAAGCATAGTTAACACTCAGACAACAAAGCAATGCAAAGTACTACATTTAAAGCACTTGATTATCCCTGGTTTTGCAGCAAAATCATATGAAGTGAGAAATACTGTAGTACAGCTTGTACAAATGAACACAGTTTCAAATGAAAGATCTGTGATGTGTAAAGAATTTTTGTATTTAAAGCAATGCCGTCTAATCAATACAACCAGGAAAATTATGGGCTTCCAAATAAACACATATATTAGATTGTAAATACTTTTTAAAATGACAGAAGGAACTAGATTTTATTTTAAGGTTAGATTATAAAGATGCAAGGTAGTGGTAAGAGAAGACACAGGTGTAATCCCAGATTCTGCACCTTTCTTAAAATGGAATTATGCTGTAGCAAGCAAAGTGCCTTAGGAAATATTAATAAGTACCAGTATCTATGTGCAAATAGCAAAGTGCAGAAGCTGTGGTGCATTATGGAATAAAATATGTAAACACTGAGAAGACAGTTTTCATTGGTTATTTTTTGATGGAAAGGGTTTTGCTTGTTTTGCTCGCTGCTGGTTATAATTTTTGACATGGAAAATATTATCTTCCTACAAAATATATAATATAGAATCACAGAATTATAAAATAGTTAGGGTTAGAAAGGACCTAAAGATCATCTAGCTCTAATCTCCCTGAAATGGAGAGGGAAACCTCACACTAAACCATGTCACTAAAGGCTCCATCCAACCTGGCCTCGAACACCGAGTAGGAGCATTCACAATTCCTTTGGACAACCCAATTCCAGTGCCTCACCACCCACACAGTAGAATCATAGAATTGGAAAGGACCTCAAGATCATATAGCTCCAACCCCCCTGCCATGGGCAGGGACACCTCACACTAAACCATATCACCCAAGGCTCTGTATAACCTGGCCTTGAATACCACCAGGGATGGAGCATTCACAACTTCCCTGGGCAACCCACTCCAGTGCCTCACCACCCTCACAGTACGGAACTCCATTCTCATATCCAAACTGAGCTTCCTATGTTTAAGTTTTAACCCTGTTACCCCTTGTCCTATCACTACAGTCCCTAATGAAGAGTCCCTCACCAGCATCCCTGTAGGCCCCCTTCAGATACTGGAAGGCTGCTATGAGGTCTCCACGCAGCCTTCTCTTCTCCAGGATAAACAGCCTCAACTTTCTCAGCTTTGTCTTCTTATGAGATGTGCTCCAGCCCCCTGATCATCCTTGTGGCCCTCCTCTGGACTTGTTCCAACAATTCCATGTCCTTTTTATGTTGAGTCAGTCTCACCTCTGTGCCTGGCAAAATCTGGGAGCAGATTCTCTTGGAAGGCATGCTAGGGCACATGAAAAACAACAAGGTGCTTGGTGACAGCCAGCATGGCTTCACTAAGGGGAAATCCTGCCTGACAAATTCGGTGGCACTCTATGACGGGGCTACGGAAGTGATGGACAGGGGTGGAGCAGTTCACATCATCTACCTGGACTTGTGCAAAGCGTTCGACACTGTCCCACAGGACATCCTTGTCTCTAAATTGAAGTGTCATCAATTTGATAGGTGGACCACTTGGTGGATAAAGAACTGGCTGGATGGTCGCACTCAAAGAGTTGTGGTCAACGGTTCAATGTCCGGCTGGAGACCAGTAACGAGTGGTGTCCCTCAGGGATCGGTGTTGGGACCGGTCTTGTTCAACATCTTTGTCACTGACATGGACAATGGGATTGAGTGTGCCCTCAGCAAGTTTGCTGATGACACCAAGCTGTGAGGTTCTGTTGATACGCTGGAGGGAAGGAATGCCATCCAGAGAGACCTTGACACGCTTGTGAGGTGGGCTGATGCCAGCCTCATGAAGTTTAACCATGACAAGTGTAAGGTCCTACACCTGGGTCGGAGCAATCCCAGGCACAGCTCCAGGTTGGGCAAAAAGGAAATTCATGGCAGTCCTGTGGAGAAGGACTTGGGGGTGTTAGTCAATGAGAAAATGAACATGACCTGGCTTCAGTGTGTGCTCACAACCCAGAAAGCCAACCGTATTCTGGGCTGCATCAAAAGAAGTGTCATCAGCAGGTCAAAGGAGGTGATCCTGCCCCTCTACTCTGCTCTTGTGAGACCTCACTTGGAGTATTGTGTGCAGTTCTGGTGTCCTCAATATAAGAAGGACATGGAACTGTTGGAACAAGTCCAGAGGAGGACCATGAGGATGATCAGGGAACTGGAGCACCTCCTGTATGAAGACAGGCTGAGAAAGTTGAGGCTGTTTATCCTGGAGAAGGCTGCGTGGAGACCTCATAGCAGCCTTCCAGTATCTGAAGGGGGCCCACAGGGATGCTGGTGAGGGACTCTTCATTAGGGACTGTAGTGATAGAACAAGGGGTAATGGGTTGAAACTTAAACAGCAGCAGAGGTTTAGATTGGATCTAAGGAAGAAATTCTTTACTGTGAGGGTGGTGACGTACTGGAATGTGTTGCCCAGGGAGGTAGTGAATGCTCCATCCCTGGTAGTGTTCAAGACCAGGCTGGATGAAGCCTTGGGTGATATGGTTTAGTGTGAGGTGTCCCTGCCCATGGCAGGGGGCTTGGAACTAGATGATCTTGAGGTCCTTTCCAACCCTAACTATTCTATTATTCTATGATCCTATGACAATACACCAAGTGATGTCACACGAGAGCAGAGGGGCAGGATCACCTCCTTTGACCTGCTGGTCACGCTCCTTTTGATGCAGCCCAGGATACGGTTGGCTTTCTGGGCTGTCAGCGCACACTGGAAATATGTTCATTTTCTCATCGACCGACAGCCCCAAGTCCTTCTCTGCAGGGCTGCTCTTAATCTCTTCTTTTTGCCCAACCTATAGCTGTGCCTGGGATTGCTCCAACCCAGCTGTATGACCCTACAGTTGTGTAGTGGTTTAAACTAAATCTGCACGGTTCCCCCTTTGTTTCCCCTCCCCCCCTCACCTTCCCACTCCCGGAGGGATGGGAAGGACAGCCAGAGGAATACAACTCGCACGGATCGAGGTAAAATCAGTCCAGCAATCAAGGTATAACAGAAATAACTGCCAGTACCAATAACAAATCAATGTTAGAGGAGACAAACAGGGAGAGAGAATACGATACCACTGGCCGCCACGAGTCCAGCCCGGAAGTCAGAGAGAGCTCCCCCCTCCCCTCCTGGCCAGCTTCCAGTTGCCTCCCCCAGCCCAGCCCAGTGTGTTAACCCCTTCCCTCCCGGCCAGCTTCCAGTCCCCTCCCCGAGCAGGACGTGCTGTGGTATGGAATACCTCCCCAACCAGCCCAGACCAGGCGCCCTATCTCTCCCTCCTCCCTGGCAGAGCATGAGCTACTGCTGAACCCATGACAAGTTGGCTTGGTTGAACCTCATAAGGTTGGCATCAGCCCAGCTCACAAGCTTGTCATCCATCTGGATGGAATCCTTTCCCTCCATCGTATCAACTGAACCACACAGCTTGGTGTCATCTGTTGAGGGCACACTCAATCTTACTGTCCATGTCAGTGACAATGATCTTGAACAAGATTATCCCAACACCGATCCCTGAGGGACACCACTCATTACTGGTCTCCAGCTGGATATTGAGCTGTTGACTACAACTCTTTGCTTGAGGCTATCCAGACATTTCTTTATCCTCAGAGTGGTCCACCTATCAAACTGATGTCTCTCCAATTTAGGGACAAGGATTTTGTGCGGGACAGTGTTGAGCACTTTGCACAAGTCCAGGTATATGACATCAGCTGCTTTGCCCCTGTCCATCACTTCTGTAGTCCCATCATAGAAGGCCACCACATTGGTCAGGCAGGATTTCCCCTTAGTGAAACCATGCTGGCTGTCACCAATCATCTTGTTGTTTTTCATGTGCCTTAGTATGTTTTCCAGAAGAATCTGCATACATAACCCCATAATAGCATCAACTGTGTGACATTACAATATAATTTCGTATTGCCAGTGAGTTAACTACAAACTCTCCCAGTATGCAAATTAGGCACTTAATATTTGTTTGGGTTTTTTGTTTTTATTTTGTTTTTGGTTTTCTTTTTAATTTTACTCTTTTACTTTCTTCCTAAAATGAAGTTCTCTGCCTTCTTTTAAAAAGGGTATGTAACTTGCAAGCTCACCCACAAGGAGATACGGAATGAAGCAGAGCTGGTCAAACAGAAAGATAGTATGCCCACATTTTCCATGTGATGAGAGGTTAGGATTGCTTTTACAGAAGGTAGTCCACCATGAAACTTACAGTAGATGTCATAATTTCCTGTTTACTCTTTTTAGAGGAGTTGTTGCTTTTGTAGTTTATTTACAGCTCTCAGACGTTCACCAGTGGTACTGCTATATGTCTCCTATATCACAGATGTTAAAAACTAGTGTCTAGTGTCAGCAGTCACTGCAGGGAAACCAGGTTTGAGCAGTACCAAAAGCTATCATTCAAGTCTGCTTTAATGTTCTGATTATCTTCTAAACTTCTGAAATTGAAGTTATCTGCAATTGCTTGATAGTTTAATTCAGAAATCCAGATGTCTGCCACTTTTTGCATTCTACATGTTTCTTATTTCTAATTAACTGGTGCAAGACCGTGAGTGTATCAAAAGAACCTCCAAAGTAAAGACTGGGAATGGTAACATAGAAGCTTGCCCTGACTCTTTGTTCAGTAACAACTGAAGCTGAGAAAACAAGAAAGGCAGAATTTTTTTCCTGAGAAATCAAGATTCATATTGAGCAGTCATTGGAAGTATTAGGCAGAGATTGCTGAGACAATGAAAACAGAGGGAAATCTTAGATTCAGGGTAGAGGAAAGCAAGAATAGTGTAAGCAGGCCATGATTATCAGGCATTATACCAGCTAATGTAGACAGATGTAGGAAGTAATGACAAACTGGAGTCCAAAAGGTGCAAGTATCTTCTTGCAGAAAGATCATGTAAACTTTCATCACCAGTACTAGCTACAAAATTGAGCTGCTCCTTCGAGGAGGGGCAATGGACATGAATTTCTTGAATGGCTTTCAGTGTGTTTCCTTTCAGAATCATTTAAGAAATCCTATTTTTTTTTAGTCCATAGAGTTGCCTGTTTTTTTCTGAAGCTTGAGATATGAGCAAGTTTGCAAAATGAGAAGAAATTAAGAAGCTTCATAGTCTTTCTGAAAGAGCTGTGACAATTACATGAAAGACTGAAGAACTATGAGGAAATGGATGAAAGAAAAAGGGTCTTGCTGACCTGTTTCAGTCTTGCGAAGACTTTTGTTGTGAAAATGAATAATTGTACACTTAAGCATTTGAGAATTGAATCATTTCAGATAAAGCATAGACATTTAAAGTGGCTTCAGTTCTGTCAAAGGTGAATTAGATACTGACATTTGAGAAGCCATGTGAATTGAGATTAAATGCAGTTCAGATTAAATGCAATTCCCTATATCGAGAAAAGTGGCTGTCCTAGCTGCAAATGACTACTTCTAGTCAAATGACTAGCAAATTATTTTATTTGAAGTGTAGGACTGGAATGCATAATGTAAAATATCTAAAATGCTTGTAGTGTTTCACAATAGTATATATATTCAGCTGGTTCACATCCCCACATGAGAACATTTCTCAGTACAATGTTTAATCAAAATAATATTACTGAACTATACTAGATTTGGTTTGTTAAGCAGTGTATAAAATTAGGAAGTAAGGAGTTATACCACTGTGCTCTCTAAATAGCTTCAGAATAAAATAACCTATAGTAACATTGTTTTCAATGTCATAATGTATACACAAAAAAAAACCCAAAACCTTGACCTTGCAATTGTTTATAGAATCTGAGAAGATTAAGACTAAACTAGAAAATAAATCAAATTAAATATTCAAGTACCTGTGCTTTTTAATTCTTAGCTTCAGTTCAGGAATCATAGAGTCATAGAATCATAGAATCATAGAATAGTTAGGATTGGAAAGGACTTCAAGATCATCTAGCTCCAAGCCCCCTGCCATGGGCAGGGACACCTCACACTAAACCATATCACCCAAGGCTTCATCCAGCCTGGTCTTGAACACTACCAGGGATGGAGCATTCACTACCTCCCTGGGCAACACATTCCAGTACGTCACCACCCTCACAGTAAAGAATTTCTTCCTTAGATCCAATCTAAACCTCTGCTGCTGTTTAAGTTTCAACCCATTACCCCTTGTCCTATCACTACAGTCCCTAATGAAGAGTCCCTCACCAGCATCCCTGTGGGCCCCCTTCAGATACTGGAAGGCTGCTATGAGGTCTCCACGCAGCCTTCTCCAGGATAAACAGCCTCAACTTTCTCAGCCTGTCTTCATACAGGAGGTGCTCCAGTTCCCTGATCATCCTCATGGTCCTCCTCTGGACTTGTTCCAACAGTTCCATGTCCTTCTTATATTGAGGACACCAGAACTGCATACAATACTCCAAGTGAGGTCTCACAAGAGCAGAGTAGAGGGGCAGGATCACCTCCTTTGACCTGCTGATGACACTTCTTTTGATGCAGCCCAAAATACGGTTGGCTTTCTGGGTTGTGAGCACACACTGAAGCCAGGTCATGTTCATTTTCTCATTGACTAACACCCCCAAGTCCTTCTCCACAGGACTGCCATGAATTTCCTTTTTGCCCAACCTGGAGCTGTGCCTGGGATTGCTCCGACCCAGGTGTAGGACCTTACACTTGTCATGGTTAAACTTCATGAGGCTGGCATCAGCCCACCTCACAAGCGTGTCAAGGTCTCTCTGGATGGCATTCCTTCCCTCCAGCGTATCAACAGAACCTCACAGCTTGGTGTCATCGGCAAACTTGCTGAGGGCACACTCAATCCCATTGTCCATGTCAGCGACAAAGGTGTTGAACAAGACCGGCCCCAACACCGATCCCTGAGGGACACCACTCGTTACTGGTCTCCAGCCGGACATCGAACCGTTGACCACAACTCTTTGAGTGCGACCATCCAGCCAGTTCTTTATCCACCAAGTGGTCCACCTATCAAATTGATGACACTTCAATTTAGAGACAAGGATGTCCTGTGGGACAGTGTCGAACGCTTTGCACAAGTCCAGGTAGATGATGTGAACTGCTCCACCCCTGTCCATCACTTC
Source organism: Melopsittacus undulatus (assembly GCF_012275295.1). Lineage (NCBI taxonomy): Eukaryota > Metazoa > Chordata > Aves > Psittaciformes > Psittaculidae > Melopsittacus > Melopsittacus undulatus. The sequence goes on along the minus strand of NC_047530.1, from coordinate 42,601,587 downwards.
CGTAGCCCCGTCATAGAAGGCCACTAAATTGGTCAGGCAGTCATCAGCATCCTGTTAGGCTCAAAAGGAAAAAAAAAAAAAAAAAGAAAAAAGTAGGCAGAATGAATCACAACTGAATAGATTGCTTTTTAAGCACTAATTCCATAATAGAATTACACTCAAATTATGTTAAACTCTTCCAAAACGGTTACACCCCTACTTTCCTTTCTAAACTCACTACCTTTAAGTTCTAGGGTATATTTTGTTGTTGTTGTTTGGGTGATTTGTTTATATTCTGTTTGGATTTAGAGTTGTGTAGATATCCCTCTTGGTTAATATCTTACCACAGCAAACCCAGCTTTCTAAGAGAGTTAAGCCTAACATTTCAGAAATGTCTTCAGATCCTGGCCCTCAATGTCAAATGTTCTGACACCACCTATTGTTTTTATACACTTTTGTGCTTCTTCTTTTTAATATTTTATTTTCTTCTTTTTTCTTCTTACATGTTTTCCTTCTCTCTTCTCCTGCTGTTCCTCTTATCTCTAGTCCAACAGGTTCCCAGTTGCAGTTTCCTTTGTTTTCTCTGTTTGACTAGTAGCTATTGTGAATCTATCTCAGTATCTCTGTATTGCTCTTTTAGTATTTGTTCTCCTTCTAATCAATGTCTTTTTCATTTAAAACTGAGGTGTTCTCAGAATTGTCTTGAACAGCTCTTTTTTTCTATTGTGACCAAACAGCTAAGTATTTTTCCATCTTTTTTGAAGATCTATAGTCCTGCTGTCTATCATTCTAATGATCATTTAATAGACTTAGAATGTCAGAGAGAACAAAGACAGAAAGAGTACAGCCAAAGAAAGACTTAAAGCAAATATAGTAAATTTTTATTTGTAGCCTGATAAAGGGCATGACATTTTGGAACTTGCAGATTGTCTAATGGATTTTGGTTTAAGGCAAAACATTTTTTTCTCATGTTAATGCAAATCAGTAATTCTGAAATATATACAGTAACGGTCTTAGGAACTCATAATGAAATATATTGGCTCAGAAAGACCTTCTTTTATTCATCTACCTTTGAAACTGGGGAGTGTACTATCTATAGAAACTACAAGGAAATGTTAAGACATGTTCAAACCCACTAATTTTAAACACGTCTTTCAAGATTCTTTAAACTCAGAAGTATCGTAGTTTTATATTTCCATTGGTTTCACTGCATTTCAAAAAACTAAGGTTGAGCAACTAGGTATTTAAATGCGGTTTGATTTGAATGTCAGCAGTTTGCTGTTGGTAGAAAACAAGGACCTCATGCAGAGAATATCCTGTCTCTGGACTGTTTAGTAGTTAAGCATAAAATGCTATTATAAAAGGAATCCTGTAAAATTATGCAGAAATATGTCTTCCCATTATAAAAAGTTTTACAGTATTTTAAAAAACAGTTGAATTTTTCTATAATTTTCTATTCTCTATTTTTATGTTTTAATTCTACAGAATATTTCAAACTTCATTTAATAAACTATTGGCTTTATCACTTTTAAGTTCTTTAGAGTTTTCTCAGGACATTTTAACTTTAATATTTCAAATGATCTCATCTGCCTGGAGAAAAATAGAAGCCTCTAAGGGTAACCAGACCTAATGCAATTATGAATGGGTAGATTAATTTCAACGCATTAAGCTGCACTTGGGAACTACCTGCAAGCTGGATACAATATATAGCATGCGGAAAATGTTTTCAAGTATTTGGTATTTTTATTGCAGCTAAGGTACTACTATGGGAGAGGTCCACAGAGCAAGAAAAAAGTTACCAGCCTTAAGTAATAAAAATATGCTTTCTGCATGACCAAATAGAAATCTTAGTGGCTGCACACTAGACAAAGCCTTCCAAAATATGAGCGAGTTAAACTGCTGTTTCTTGCACTTGGTGCCCATTCTTTTTAAGGTTGCACTTGTGTCATCCCATTCCTCCAAGCTCAGCAAAACACTGCCAATGAAGCAAAACTGATACTAAATAAAATGAACAAATCAAAACAAACACCATTTATGAGCTATGATAACCCAGTACATACCTATTTACTGTCTTCCGTGATGCACAGGTACCAGATAGCTGAACTAACAAAAATGTATCCTGTTGGAAATTTCCTGGCTTTTTCTTGTTGCTTTTGAGGAAACACATAGTTTAACCAAGATTTTAATTATTCATAACATAATTGACAATTTTCTTTGTCTACAGTTAAATCATCTACAGTTCAGGCATTACTGTGTATTAAACACAAGTATTTCCACTCAAGCTACTTGGACAGCAAACCTAAACTGTTTTGAAGCATATGATATAATGCTGTGTGGCTTATTTTCCTCTTTCACATCTGTAGTCATCTGTGTAGCAAAGAAGAAAGTCCATAGGCTCAGAATAGAAAATGAAGTTATAAGACACCATAACTAAACCTCCTATGAATCACTGGCAATTCAGACAGAAAGGCTTCGAACATCATCTCAGACTTGACATTCTATCTTGTTTATCAATATTTCTCTAAATCAATTCAATTCCATCACATATGAATTTAGTCTTAATTTTTTTCATCTGCTGCATGATAAAAAAAATACAGAATATGCAAGTTTATGATGACATTAAAATTCCACTTTTCAAGGCAGTGTTTGTGTAGATCTCTCAGAATGAAAGGAATAGAGTATCGTTTTGTCTATTCCTGGCATATTTTACATAACAGTAGCAGTAACACTTCATGGCTAACTGTATCAAAGGCAGTTGCAAGACCCAGACAAATCAGTTTGCGGACTTAACTCACTGCCATTGCCAACAGGAGATAAGCAGGCAATGAACTATTGCAGTTCTCCTGTCATATGTGCTGATTAAGGTTAAGGATTCTAGGTATCAGCAGAGGCTGGGATAATTATACCTATGCCCAGAGATTATTTCTTTCTATACAGACCCCCTAGAGAGGGGCTGAGGCCTTGATTTACTAGCAGGAGGCCCTAAAAAGGCTGCCTGTTTCTCTTGGAACTCAAGACAAACTTGGGACATATTTCCAGGGTGTGAATCGCTGCAAAACCATGCACACTGCACATTCTGCATTTGTCTTCACAAGATTTAGCCTTAGTCAAGTAGCAAGGGGAAAGTGTCACTCAGTAATTTGGTTCAAGATCTGCTGAAGTTCTTTACTGTAACCTTATCTGAAAAATTCAATAATTCCTGACACTAGTAACAGCCAGTTGATTGGAATTTTCTGTATATTAATGTTGAATATAGTTTTCTTACACAAGAAGATGTGGTTTAACATTTCAAAATCCGATTGATTCACCTAACAGGACTATCAGTGGAGAGAGATATTATATCTTATTCCATCCCATTACCAGCCGATAGGTGAATTTGCTTTTGTACTATAGTATGAAGCATGTTTTATCTCTAAAACAGACATTACAGAATATTCTTTATGTTCTCATTATCACCATGAAATCCTGCAGTGTCAAGTACAATCCTGTAGTGTCAAGTCTTAAAACTTGCCACTGCAGAAACAACAGAGTATCATAAATGTTCAGTCTATATAATTCCATAATTCTACTGACATAAAACATAGATATTAAAGGATACGACATGCTCATCACACTAATTATTTTGCTTTTCCAAGTACTTTCTGAGTTTTACATTTTTTAAGTATCTTTTACTATATCCACTTTTAGCCTTGGTTGTCAACATAGCTACTTCCACACCTCTATTTCTGGGTAAAATAGTATCTGTGTTTATTGCCATATTGCTCATCATTAACTGAATTATTCTGAAAGCTTGACATTCCTGATTCTCTTTGTTTCCCAGGGAACAGTAAGTCAACAAGTTTAATTACACTGCTTAGAATGGAATAGAAAACAGTTTCAAACTCTTTAGGTGTATAGCATTATACCTTCAAGATGTTTCTGTTTAGGGCATCTCTCAAAACAATCCCATTTATATTTTAAGCAGATTATTTCTATCATATAACCTTGCTTTAAAATTGTTAAGGATATTACTAACACAGGGTGTTTATTCTGTATATATGATAAAAAATCAGCCTGATTTTGAAGCTCTTCCATCTGTGACTTGACTGTGAATGTTGCAAAATCCTGTCCTATACATCACCTACTATATTTTCCCAAGGAAAGAAGATTTTAACCATATATTGTGGTTTAAACACAGCTGGCAACTAAGTACCACACAGGCATTTGCTCACACCAGTCCCTTTCCACCTTTCCAGGTGGGATAGGGAGGAGAATCAAAAGAATGTAAAACCTGTGGGTTGAGATAAGAACAGTTTAATAGCTAATATGAAGTTCAATGTAATACTACTACTAATAACAGTAATAACAACAATAATGATCAGAGAAATAGAGAGGTATAAAAGTAAAAGGGAAAAGAAAGGGAAAAGAAAATCCAACAAACAAGCAAACAACACAAGTGATGCACAGTACAATTGCTCATCATCTGCTGACTGATACCCAGCCCTACTCGAGCAGCAGTCTGGGCCTTCCAGGTAACTCCCACCAGTTTATATACTCAGCATGATGTGTTGTGGTATGGAACAGCCTTTCTGCAAGTTTGGGTCAGGTGTCCTGTCTCTGCTTCCTGTCAGTTTCTTGTGCCCCTCCTCACTGGCAGAGCATGAGAGACTGAACAGTCCTTGATCAGGGTGTTACTTAGCAACAACTAAAACACTGGTGTGTTACCAGCATTGTTCTCAGACTGAAGTCAAAACACAGCACTGCACCAGCTACCTGGAAGAAAATTAACTCTATCCCAGCTTAAATCAGGACACCATAATGTTATCAATGTCCATGCTATTTCTGAAAACTTCATATGTTAAGGGAATATGACAAATTTGCTCCACAAACGCTATTTACAATGTTTCTTTCAGCACAAGAAAGGAAAGGAAGGATTGGACTAAGGATGCCTTTTCCACAGAATCTTCATCTAATTCTGTAGCTTGAAGAATGAATTGAAGGCAGGCAAGTCCTTGTGGATCTGTGACAGTGTGTATCTGTAGAAAATGCACATGTGATTAAAGAATGTACTGCATAGAGTTTACATAGCTCTGCAAATTTTCTTCAAGACACAGATATGTTTCCTTACGAGATAGATTACTTCAGTGCGAGTTCAAACTATGGAATCAATTTATCTCCAAAATAGCTTTACATATCAATAATCTAAAGTAAAACATAGGTTAAAACAAAAATTTGAGATTTATATTTTTTTCATCTTCTCTCTCCACGTTGTTTGATCTTGAATAACTCCCTCAATACTCTTCAGTTTATAGGGCTTTTCCACATACTGATGACAGTGTTAAAGGCAATGTATGTTATTAGAATGAAAAACTGTACCAGGATTCTCTAGATTAAATTTGTTTGAATAAGTGGGAATATCACTGGAAAATGAAGTGAGAAGCTCAGAGAGCAGTAAATCAGAACTTCAAATGATTTATCTCTGTATGATGACAAAGTAGGATTTCAAAAGTGAAGATGCAACAGTTAGGATACCCCTACATTTGAAAAAAAATAAGTGTGAATACTCTTACAAAATTAAACAGATTTCTATTTGTAGTTATCTACAAAAAAACCCCACAAAAATAAACTAAACAAAAAAACCAATAACCAACCTTTTAGATATGAAATGCATTACATTTGTTATTGTCTTGTGCTGCTTATACAACATGGAGATCTTAAGTGACTCTCAGTAAAATATCCAAGAAATACTGAAATACATGTGAAGTAATGGGATGAAACAGTTGACCTTTTAAAATCCGTTCACATAGTGTTTTCTTTAAGCCTGTCTGGATTCCTGCTTCCAGATCTTCTGAAGCTACATGAGGTCTTTATTCCTTAAAATCCTAATGTTGCACTGCACCATGATGGATTCTGTTTGATTCTGACCTATGAAGACTCATTTATATACTGACATTGTTATTTGAAGGTAAAATACTACAGTATCAGTGACAACTATTTTGGGAAAATAACTGTGAACAAACATGTTTATGACTGGTCAGTAGAAAAAAACAACTGAGTGATAATTTATTAGGATGGAAAATTCAAGCAGATGTTCACAAACACTGGTGTGCAGCATTTATCCAAGCTTTTAGTTTAAAATTAAGCTGCTTGCCTGCTTTTGAAACTTAATGTTCACACATCTTCCTAAGCTGTCATAACATTAATCTTCTTAACAAATCAAAAAGACTAGCAAAAATTAGGTATCAAATATTCTAGCTTCTGATCCTAGCACCTGAAAAGGAATTTCAATCAACATAATTTTATGAAACCTTTGTTATGATGTAATCACAGCCTTAACCCACAATAAGAAGGTTTTAAACCGTTCTTGCATTAACATGGTGGTAATTTTCTTTTACTGAGAAAAAGCTAGAATTTTAGCTGATGGTGAAGGGAACTCTAACAAACCCTGTTTCCAGCATATAATTTGTATAATTGCTGACTTAACTGATTATCCTTTTACAAAGCAGGTGAGTAAATATTCCACTGCCAGTGTAGTCTGCAGTGCCACTGTAGTGTTCATGATGAACAGCAGAAGGGGTGAAAAAATTGATTTTTGCAAAATGGAAGAGGACAAAATGAGTGAGGAACAAAACACTCTGCTCCTCTTCACTGAAAGATTACAAAAGACAGAGAATAGAAAGCAGAAATGAAAGAAAGCTTTCAGTGTTGACAGTATGGTTTGACTAATAAAACCAATTCTGTAAGCAAACACTTCCTTTTTGTACCTTGATCTTGCAGCAAAGTTATAGACATATGTATAAAACATATTTTCAACTGAAAAGGGTGATCATGTACATATGTGCATATAGTTTACATAGAATAAATTATTCAAAATTAATGTCTTGCACTGATTCATGCAACAAAATACTGATCTATGAGCTCAGGATGACTGACCCTGAATTGATGGCCATCTGGAATCATACACCTGCGTTCTCAACAGCTGGTCATCCTGACATTATTTCTGAGCTATCTTTGGTGCTTTGTCATGGGAAATTTTTCAATATTGTAGTCTAAAGGAGGTTGTCATGTTCCTTTAGTTTCTTTTCCTATATACAAGTGGAGGGATTTCCCTTCAGATTTTCATATTCTTCTACAGCCAATGAGAAAGACTGCAGCACTGTACCCTCACACTTTCCTCGTAGTGGATATAGAGGTTAAACTGAAGAAATGAAACCTGATCACTGAATTCTGTGCCACATCTACTCAAGAATGAGTTCAGATAGTTTGTATATTATATGGAACATTGCATTTGTCCCCAGCTGGGGAACTGTTGTAACAATAATAGGCATCTAACAAAAACTGTCTGAGAAAGAGGAGACAAGAACTAGTAAAAAGAGGCTTCTCTATAGGTGACAATTCTGTTTTTTTTTTGTGGGCACTCTGTGTTTTTCTGTAGAATTTTGAGTGTTTTTCATTTTCTGACTAATGCAATTATTAAACTGCAGTGTTGCTAAGGCAACCTCCTAGAACATTCTTTCTCCAAGGTCCACAGAAAATCTCAAGGAGGAAAGAAACAGTTAATTCCTAACTACCATGCACTCAAATTTTCATTTTTTCTAGAATTTAATTTCGCACTTCTTTGAGCTCATTTACTTATGATGAAAAATAAGAAAGAAAAATCCTCCATAGCATTCAAGAATATATCTCACATACTATCATGTCCCTGAATTGTCCTTATTGTAAAAATCATACATCTCCTCTGACCTTGTCTTTATTTTGTTACATAAATTATTCAGTTTTGATGTGTTCTAAAGGTCAGACACTGAACAAAAACATTCCAGAAACTTAAAAAATTACAAGTAATTTTGCTTTATTTTTTTTTTCTGGTGTCTATTCAAATAAGGGCTACTGCAGAAGTTGATAAATACACAATTCCCAAACAAAGTATGCACTTTGAACTGAATTCAGTCTGTGTTAAAGCTAAAATATGCTAGAGGTTTGCAACTGAAAGAAAGAAAATTAGCCCTGAATGGATATTCCCTATTTTGATGTGAAAAAAATTTATTATTATAAAACTAGCTTGAAGGAGACTACATAAATTAGATAATCTTATATGGTCTCGCATATGTATACGCCTGTCAGAAAGATACCTTTGCTTTTATATCAGACATAATTTCTTAATTTAATCAATTCAAGCAATATAGCTCATTCAATATGCAACATTTTCAGATCACCTATTTTAAATGAAGTGGAAAACATATTTCTTGAACTACCAAGAGACTGCAACACACGGAACTTCATTTAGTGAACTTGCAGATGTCTCTTTTATTCATCTGTCCTCTATATTCCTTCAGCTGGTGCTCAGGAGAAGAGAAAACATCCATTTAGGAAAACAAAAAAATCAGATTTTACTTTCACATTAGTTTTAACATGTCCATTAAACTCTACAGTACACTAAATGCATTGAGAGTTTGAAAATAATAGCTTGTAGTCTCCATGAACTCCTGCACAAGGTAGTATAGCCACTGCAGATTTGCTGGTTGTAATTGGCTTTGCTATCTTTTTTTATCTCTGTTTTATCATATGACATTTCTCAAATTGTCATCACCTTTAGTATCTTTAGTACCATGCTTTTTTTAGTGCAAGCTCATAAATGATGTATACCCCTACCAGGCTTATTAACAGAACTTTCCTAGGCAAATATATAATCATAGAATCATAGAATAGTTAGGATTGGAAAGGACTTCAAGAGCATCTAGTTCCAAGCCCCCTGCCATGGGCAGGGACACCTCACACTAAACTATATCACCCAAGGCTTCATCCAACCTGGTCTTGAACACTGCCAGGGATGAAGCATTCACTACCTCCCTGGGCAACCCATTCCAGTACCTCACCACACAAACAGTAAAGAATTTCTTCCTTATGTCCAGTCTAAACCCCTGCTGTTTAAGTTTCAACCCGTTACCCCTTGTCCTATCACTACAGTCCCTAATGAATAGTCCCTCCCCAGCATCCCTGTGGGCCCCCTTCAGATACTGGAAGGCTGCTATGAGGTCTCCATGCAGCCTTCTCTTCTCCAGGCTGAACAACCACAACTTTCTCAGCCTGTCTTCATATGGGAGGTGCTCCAGCCCCCTGATCATCCTCGTGGCCCTCCTCTGGACTTGTTCCAACAGTTCCATGTCCTTCTTATATTGAGGACACCAGAACTGCACACAATACTCCAAGTGAGGTCTCACAAGAGCAGAATAGAGGGGCAGGATCACCTCCTTTGACCTGCTGATGACGCTTCTTTTGATGCAGCCCAGGATACGGTTGGCTTTCTGGGTTGTGAGTGCACACTGAAGCCAGGTCATGTTCATTTTCTCATTGACTAACACCCCCAAGTCCTTCTCCGCAGGACTGCCATGAATTTCCTTTTTGCCCAACCTGGAGCTGTGCCTAGGATTGCTCCGACCCAGGTGTAGGACCTTGCACTTGTCATGGTTAAACTTCATGAGGTTGGCATCAGCCCACCTCACAAGTGTGTCAAGGTCTCTCTGAATGGCATTCCTTCCCTCCAGCGTATCAACAGAACCACACAGCTTGGTGTCATCGGCAAACTTGCTGAGGGCACACTCAATTCCATTGTCCATGTCAGTGACAAAGATATTGAACAAGACTGGTCCCAACACTGATCCCTGAGGCACACCACTTGTTACTGGTCTCCAGCCGGACATTGAACCATTGACCACAACTCTTTGAGTGTGACCATCCAGCCAGTTCTTTATCCACCGACTGGTCCACCTATGAAATTGATGACACTCCAATTCAGAGACAAGGATGTTGTGTGGGACAGTGTTGAACGCTTTGCACAAGTCCAGGTAGATGACGTCCACTGCTCCACCCCTGTCCATCACTTTTGTAGCCCCGTCATAGAAGGCCACCAAATTGGTCAGGCAGGATTCTCCCCTAGTAAAGCTATGCTGGCTGTCACCAAGCACCTTGTTGTTTTTCATGTGCTCTAGCATGCCTTCCAGGAGAATCTGCTCCCAGATTTTGCCAGGCACAGAGGTGAGACTGACTGGTCTGTAATTACTCGGTCATCCATTTTCCCCTTCTTGAAAATGGGGGTTATATTTCCCTTTTTCCAGTCATCAGGAACTTCACCTGTCTGCCATGATTTTTCAAATATGATGGGCAGTGGCTTTGCAACTTCATTCGCCAGCTCCTTCAGGACCCATGGATGGATTTCATCAGGTCCCATGGACCTGTGTACATTCAGGTTCTTAAGATGGTCTTGAACCAGATCCTCCTACAGTGGGCCCAAGGTCTAAGTTTTCACAGTCCCTGCATCCGCCCTCCAAGACTTGGGTGCTGCGGTCAGAGCCTTTGCCAGTGAAGACCGAGGCAAAGAAGCCTTTCAGAACCTCAGCCTTCTCCAAGTCCTGTGTAGCCAGTTCTCCCGAAAGCTTCAGGAGGGGGCCTACATTGTCCTTAGTCTGTTTTTTAGCCGCTACATACCTATAAAATCCCTTCATATTATCTTTAATATCCCTTGCCAAGTTTAGCTCTAATTGGGCCTTAGCTTTCCTAACTTGGTCCCTAACTACCTGGACAACATCCCCGTATTCTTCCCAGGCCACCTGTCTTTGTTTCCAGCTTTTATAAGCCTATTTTTTCCTATGAATTTTTCTCAGCAGCTCCTTATCCATCCAAGGAGGTCTCGTGACCCTCCTGCTGCACTTTCTTCTGGTCGGGATGCAACACTCCTGAGCTTGTAGCAGGTGATCCTTGAATATTAACCAAGAGTCCTGGGCCCCCCTGCCCTCTAGGGCTATAACCCATGGAACCTTACTAAACAGGTTCCTGAAGAGCCCAAAGTCTGCTCTCTTGAAGTCCAGGGCAGTGAGCTTGCTGCATGCTCTTCTCACTGTCTTGAGGACCTCGAATTTGACCATCTGATGATCACTGCATCCAAGACTTCCCTGGAGAGTCACATTTCCAATGAGCCCTTCCCTGTTGGTGAGCACGAAGTCAATACGGCACCTCTCCTTGTCGGCTCCTCTGTTACTTGCAGAAGGAAGTTGTCTTCCACACAATCGAGAAACCTCCTGGATCTCCTTTCCCTCCACTCCAATTAGGCAATTTCACTTTTATATTCTTTATTCGTCCAGTGTTAAAAAGAAAATAATATTAACAAGCACTTTGGAAATCAAGTATGTGTATTTGCACAGATTCTACAAAATGTTGGTACCTTGTATGTTATGGTAGACAGCACCCCATTTATAATGAGAGAAAGCACCACTACTTCCAAACTCCCAATTTTCTGTTTCATCCGTCTTATATTCTATTATCCTCTTCTAATTCTCTGTTATCATATTCTTGATAAGAATGCAACTCATTAGCTTTGCTGCTGTCACTGATTGAATTCAGATAAAAGATATAGAGTGTAAATTACAAAGTTACTGGTCACATGAAAATATAAAGTAATAAAAAGATACAGAAGATATCCTTTTCCTTCATATTGTTTTGTTGGATTTTTTTTCTGTCATTTAAATTTCCATCCTGTGATGTTTGAGGGTGTCATGCCCCCTTTCCTTTTCTCTCTCTTCTACTGAAAGGAAAGAACCAACAAGAAAAAGAAGATTAAATTATTATTTATGCATATTTACAATTATATTTGTGGAAAATCTGTAAATTATACATTCAGAAATGAAACCAAATTGACCATGGGAAGAAAGAACATAGTGAATTAACTAGAGGATAGGTTGTTTTCTACACTGAGAAGAACATAGAAGTTAAATAACAAACACGCACTTTCGATCCATCTAGGAGTTTGAAATTATTTGAGGGTTGGTTTGTTTTGTTGTTTTTTTGACTTTGCAGTCCATTTCATCCTCCCTCATTTCAATCATCCACTTATTATTTTATTGAAATCATGATCTGAAATGTGAGAAATCCCAATAATTTGAAGTCACTAATAAAACACTATATAAGCAACACAATAACAGAATAAAAGACTCAAATATTAATTATCTTGAAAATGTTGTGTTGAAAACTGTAGAAACTGTAGTAAACTAAAGGGTAGAGCAGAGTCCATGTCAAAAAAGAAATTCATAAGCATCTTTTTAGAAATCCAAAACAACATTCCTTGTAAACATATACTCCTCCATCATGGCCCCTGAAAGTCTTCTGGTTTGTAAAAATATTTTTTTTTTTCTAAAGCTAAGACATGAGATCGACAAATGAGAATTTGAAAGTTGTTCTTTAGTTTTTATCCCTCCATAAAATGTGTATGCCACAACATTGACTAAGTTGCTTCATTATTTTTTGTTTATATGGTACTTGAATATCTCATATGAAAAGTTCTGAGAAGAGCCACAAAATAAATTATCATCATATGATCTCCAACTTAACCCTCCATAAATAAAAATGACAAATTAAAATAAACCACTTTAGGTCACCTGGGAAACACCTTTGAGTGAAGGAACATTGTGGTGAAGATTCATTCCTTTCCTTCTCTTTGTAGGTTGGGATCTTCAGGTTAATCATAGCTTCTCAAGAAAAGAAGTGTGGAGGAAAAAGTGAAAGGAAACTAAATCTTCACACTGAATTCATAATTTATTTTGAATGGGAAATAATTCTGTCCACAGAGACAAAAAGAAAGGATTATCATATTTCTTAAAATTTGTATCACTGTTGTTGGAAAAGTTTAATCAAGTGGCACATCTTTTAGAACAGATGTCACAGAAATAATTATCTCAAGGATTATGGAAGTGAAGGGCATACTGAAAATGAGAAAAACTGAATTAGTGTTTTATGCATGCAGTAAGTGTGTGTAACTGGTGCAAATGAAAACATGTTTAAATCAAAGATTTCCTGATGTTATATATGTGAACAGTGATTCTTGTTTGCCAAAGGTAGCTTATATTTGGTTTGGGTTTACTATGAAAAAATTCAACTCTACCAGACTCATTAAGTAGCTTCAATTTCGTTGCATGCAAGACAGATTCATAAAAAAATACGACACCAGATCAAAAGCCAACAGATTCACAGTTACCGATTGAGAAAACTAGTGACATGAGGTGCAGAATGAGAAAAAAAACTTGAATTAAGAAAACTACACCAAACCAAACAAAAAAAAGCAAAAAACCAAACCACACACACACAAAAACAACCAACCAACCAACAAACAAACCCAAAAAAACACAACCACCAAAAAACCAAACAAATAAAAGCTTGACTGGATCTGTTGTTGCTTATCTTATTTAAAGTTCTAGAGCTCAGGTGTTTTGATTCTGGATTCCAGCTAAAAGAACAGAAAGTAAGTCACTATCCTGACCCAGGTGATGCATAGACCTTTACCTTCAACCATGTTTCCTTCCAAGAGAAAGAAGCTGTCATGGTTTAAAACCAAACTACACACAGCTCGTTCACTCACTCTCCCCCCTTGCTGCCCCAACTCCCAGAGAGTTAGGAAGGAGAATCCAAAGAATGTAGCTCCCATGGGTTGAGATAAGAACAGTTTAATAACTAAGCTATAACACAAATCACTACTGCCATTACTACTACTAATAATGAGAAAGCCAATAACAAGTGAAGAGAATACAACACCTCACCAGCCACCAACCCATAACTCACCCCACCCTGCCCGACTGAGCACTGACCGATACCTCCTCCATCCCCCCAGAGCTCCAGCCCTTTCGGGTAACTCCCGGTTACATCCTGGGTATGACGTGCTATGGTATGGAATACCCCTTTGGCTAGCTTGGGTCAGGTGTCCTGTCTCTGCTTCCTCCCGGCCTCCCCTCCTCCCTGGCAGAGCATGAGCTCAGAAAAAGGCCTTGAACAAACCAAACATTTGAGCAGTAACTCAAAACACACTTGCTATCAGCAACCGTTCTCAGCCTGAAAGTCAAAATACAGCACTGCACCAGCTACCAAGAAGGAGAAAAATGACTGCTACTGCTCAAACCAGGACAGAAGCCACTTCAGGGAGATTCAGGTTCTAAATCACTTCAAAACTTGAAATAATTTTTACAAGCCCTCCTTTCGTGCCATATTGTTTAATTCTCAAGAAAACATAGTGAAGGTTAGTGTATTCAGCTACTTGTGATAGCTTGCACTGGAAATGCTTGGCAGTCAAATAACAAAGATTAGTAATAATGTAGAACCTTGGTACTTCAACCTCTGATTTTTCAGGGCTTTCAAACTACAGCCTAATGAAATCTGACATCTGTTGGTATGATGAAGATGGGAAGTGCCATTTTTTAAACAGCTGTGCCTACATTTTGCTGAATCTTACTGTGCAGTTAATCATTATCACTGTAGATTTGTGGCAATCACCTCCTATTATGTCATTCTGCTCTTCTGTACATCAATTTTCACAAGCAGTACAGTTGTGTTACATCTCATCAGATGGATCTATTCTCCCCCATCTTGATTCTCTCTAGACAGTCTTCATTTCAGCAACAGATGGGAAAGGATTAAGAATTCCATCTACATCTAGGTGTCTGTCCTGGGTTCAGCAGTGGCTAGTAGAACTGCTACTGCTGAACCCAGGACAGGATCCAAATATTTTCTCCTTCCTTTCTTTACAATGAAGATGCTGATGGTCTTCCTGCAATTTCCATCTACTTCAATCTCTGACACTAGCATGAAGCACATCAATCTTTTTAATCGTGTTCTCTATACATTTACTAATACCTGTGAAAATCAGATTTCTGGGATGTTGAAGATTGCTTTTAACAGTTTTTATAGTAGAGAGCACAAGTTTTCATTCAAATAGATTTAGCTGTTATGTGGATTCCTAATACCTACATGTTAGTGCATGTGATCTAGCAGAAAAACTGTTAATATTGTTGTATAAACCAGCAACATTGCTGGCAAAACTTTTAAGTCTTAGAAGGAGAAATTAAAGTTCACTTACCTTTAAAGGTATCCTTCTTGTGTAAAGAGAAAATGAGTGCATAAAACGAAGTTAAGGCATTCACTGTGCCATTACAATTTACTTCTTTACAATATCTTTCTATCTGAATACCTCACAGATGGTGACTCCACAATATCTTTGGGCAACCTGCATCATTGTTCAAACACCATGACAATAAAAACATGTTTTCTTGTGTTCAGGTAGGATTTCCTATATTCTAATTTGTACCAGTTGCCTCTTGAGCTGTCAGTAGGCACTACTAAGAAGAGTCTAGCTCCTGCATCATCTTTGCTTTCATAAGAAATCAGTATACGTTCATTAGTTTTCCCCTGAGACTTCTCCTCTCCAAACTAATTGGCCCCAGCTTTCTCAGCTTTTCCTCATATGAGAGGTACTCAGATCTTAGCCATCTTAGTGATCTTTTGCTGAATGATCTTCAGTACCAATGTGTCTCTACTGTACTGGGGAGGCCAGAACTGAACACGGTATTCCAGATATGCCCTCACCAGTACTGCTCCCTCTGTCTGCTGGTATACTCCTCCTAACACATCCAGAACACTGTTGGCCTTTTTAGCCATGAGGGTGGATTACTGTCTCATGCTCAGCTTGTTGTACACCTGAACTCCAAAGTCTTTTTCTGCAAAGCTACTCTCCAGATATCTGACCCACATTGTGTAGAGGTTCCTGAGGTGACTTCTTCCAAAGGAGGAACTTTGTTTTTCCCTTTGTCAAGCTTCATGAGGTTCCCATCTGATTCTCTCTCCAGTCTGCCAAGATCCCCCACGATGGTGGAACAACCTTCCAGTGTATCAACCACTCCTCTCACTTTTGTGTAGTCACCAATGCACTCAAAAAAATCTCCTAGATTGCTTATGTCCCTCTTCATTGTCCTTCCACCAGATACCAGTGGTTAAAGCCATCCAGGAAGACCAGGATCTGTGACCATGAAACTTCTTCCAGTTGTTTGAAGAAGGCCTCTTCCTGGTAAGATTTATAGAATATATCCATCACAATGATAACCATGTTGGCATGGCTACTGATCATGACCCATCAGTCTCAACTGGCTCCTGACTCATACCAAGCAGAGCTCCACACATTTCAGCTGCCCTTACCATAAAAGGGCACTCCCCCCATGTCACTTCTCCTGCCTGTACTTCCTAAAATGAAGCAGGAGCCTTGCTCTACCATACCTAATTATCTATGTGTTAGCTGGAGAAAATTTGCAGGCCTTTCCTTATGCATTCCACTGCATAAACTTTCATCTGTTGGCCATGTGCTGTCATATAGGCCCCTCTTTAGTACAGCTGAAGAGGAAGGACTCGATTCTCCTTAATGGGGGTTAAACTAAAACAAAGGTTGCAGACATCATGTGATGAAGGACAGCTGACAGTCTGTCAGAATCTGATAGAGCTGTATTTACCTTACCCTTAGCATTACCTGGCACCAGCAGGCAACTTTATGTTTCTCTGTGGCTTCCCAGGAGTCACCAGGTCTCTAACAAAGTGCCTGGAAACTCAAGAACATTTCCAGGAAGCAGAGCCCAGAACCTGCTGTGCAGACTGCTACATGTGTTGGCTGCCTCTGCTAGCTGTGCTCTGGGAGAAGCTCTCTGGCCCTGATGGTTGTGTAGACCTATAGAAAGTGGCAGAAGAAACATACAACAACATGTAGTTAGATTCCCTGCCTGTTTAACTGAAAACTCAGATCAAGATTTCTGAAAAGGATCCATGCAACTATGCAGCTGGAGACCAGATTTCAAATCAGTGTAATGAATTCTGAGTGGATCATGAGCAGCTTGTACATTTGCAGTACAATGAGGACAATGGGATTAGACCTTTGAGACATTTTAGAGTCTTTCTGCTAGCCTCCATAGGCTTTAGACTGAGTCCCAACAACTCTGAGTTTCACAAGCTGTACAATGAGAATTACAATGTTCAAGCATATTTGGACTTTTGCTCCACTTATTTTAGATACATTTGAGCTATTTATAGATGTGGTGTGGCTGAACAGATCCAGACCAAATTCCTGCAGGTTAAATGTTCAGAAGTATAATTTAGATTTGGACTAAGGTAGATGGTAAATTTCTTTGCTAGAAGATGCTGCATAACTGGAGGTCCTATTACAGAGATGAGATTTAAAACTAATGTCATACATTAAGTGGAAAAGAGCCAGTGGTCATGCTTGAATGAGAAATAATTCAAAGCATATATAATATTATTAGTTTTGTGTGACTGCAAAAGTCACACATGTAGGTCTACAGGTCGGTAATTTATACAGTACTTCCACAAATGTTTTGAGTTATGCCTGGTAAATGGTACAAATATATGCCAACATCGTAAAAGCCTTCAGAGAGAGTATTTATTTTTTAATTAGCAGGATCTTTAAATGCTTTTTGAATGTCAGCCTCTGTGATATAGTAAAAATAATAATATACTGTTCATTAGTTATTTTCCTCTCTCAAAGTTATGTGGTTCCAGTATACTTCTGCTTTTTTTGGTGTGCCTACTTTTTAAGTTGAGACTGCTCCTTACTATGGCATTGATAAGTTCTGGATGGCTCATGTTTCCTCAATTACTGATGTTTTCTCTTCTGTTTGTACAACCAAAAAACTTTTTGATCAATGTAAAGTCAGCCATCAACTGAAGCATCATCACGCACAACCTGATATCAAAAAGGGACTAGACAGCCTGGCTCAGGAAGACCTGAAGAGAGAGCTGCCGTCATCTTTTACTCTTCACAAGCTATTCAATAAAAATACCCCCCCCCTTTCATTTGCAAAGAAGGTATAGAAATCCACAGGCAATTGGTTCAAGCACTGGTCTGTATGTGTCTGTAGAACAGCCCCATTTCTGTTGTAAGTTCACATAGGTGAGTTGTCACTAAACCAAAGTTTACTCACTATCCATTACAGTTTCTGTGCCCCTGAACAGCTTATATTTTCTGATGACACTGATGATTCAGTACAAAATTATATTGGTTGACATTCAAATCAGAAGTATGCACAATTTCATCAGCTAGGAATTTAAAGTTCACAGTGGTGAACCTTTTGATCAGTAGTGATTATCTATTAAGTTTCCTCTCAGTTGCTATCACTGGATACTGGGAAAGATACTGGCAGAACTAACATTTAATCTGCTAATAATTTAGTTTAGGGTATACGCTAGTTATTGTTCTGATGACTATATAGAATTTCAGATAAACAACAACTGAACCAAATGAAACTCAACTGTAAAGAAACTTGAGAAGCCATCTAATTCATCTGTTATTTTAAGAGATTAATTATCCTGACAGCAGTTTGTTTAACCTGTTCTTAACAACCTTTGAACAACAGAGAATGTTTTCCTCACAAAAAACATCTGTACTTAAGAAAGTCTGTAAGAAACTGGAAGACTCGTCATCTTTCTATTTGTATTGCTGATACATTGGACTTTCAAAGTAATCCCAAACCTCCATAGTTTTATTTTCATAATTCCCTGTAAAACTAGAAGTCCTAAAAAGCCCTCTAAAAAAGGATTTTAATGGTCTTGTTTGTTATGCTCTGTGTCTTCTCCAGTCCCTTACTGTCCAAAACCTAATTGTGTGAATATGGTCTGTGCAAGTATTTGAGGCAAAATGATCACATAAAAAACTAATGCTATAAAATAATAAAAGATCTAAAAAAAGTTTGAATACATATCTTATATGGTTAGAGTTTCAAAATAAAATGTCTAGATGTCATTATGTTCACTTGCAAGCTCAATGTATGACTGAAGAGTGTGCAGCTGCAGCAAAGGAAGCCAACAGTTACATTAACAGAAGCATCATCAGCAGAGATAAAGATGTCCTTATTTCATTCTACTTAGTGATTTTCAGGCCACACCTGGAATATTGTGCTCAATTTTGGCTCCCAATACACAAAAAAAAAGATGTGGACAGGCTGGAAAATGTCCAAAGAAGGGCCACAAAGCTAATCAAAGATCTGGTAAGCCTGCTATATGAGGAAAGGCTGAGAGAACTAGGTTTGTTCAGCCTTGATAAAAGGCAGCTCAAGGGAGACCTTATCACCATGTTCCGGTATTTAAAGGGTGGCTGCAAAGAAGATGGAGACTCCCTTTTTACGAGGAGTAACATGAGAAAGACAAAGGGCTAGGGGCACAAGTTATTCTTGGTGAGATTCCAACTGGAGACATGAGGAAAATTTTTCACACTGAGAACAATCAAACCTTATAGACTAATCTCCCTAGAGAAGTGGTGAATTCCCCAGTGTTGGCCACTTTTTAGATTCAGCTGGACAGGGTACTGGGACATCTAATCTAGGTCATGCTTTGCCTAGGAAGGTTGGATCAGATGACCCTTGAGGTCCCTTACAAGCAGGCATTTTATGAGTCTGTGCTTCTGTGATTCACCTTCCAAAAATTACTTAACCAGAGAAAAACTTTGGATTTCTTGTCTTCTCAAACAAGATCACAGTCCTAACACAATATGAATGCACAGAAAAATTCAATACAATCCCTAGATGCCATTCTGCTGGTGCAGAGCTTGGAGGGGGAAGTTGAAGTAAACATTGCAGCAAGTCATTTTCTGTTGGTAGATTCAACTCTTATCATTAAGACCTTGCATCTCTAAGTCCTTTAAGAACATGGTGAAGAAAGGCATTATGGGAAGGTGAGGGGAGGGTGGACATAGACTACAAAAATTACATGAGCATAGGGGTAGAGGAAGGATGGCAAAGCAAGAGAGAATTATAAAATTTACCTTTCCAAGGCCTGATCAAACTTTACATGGCCCTTTAGAAGGAAATCAGCTAAAAATATTTCATGAAAATGAAAATTTACCACATTATAAAATGATTCAAAATCAGCTGAAATAGCTGCTCAGAACTATCTGTAAATAGGTTTGGAATTTTTTGCACAGCTCTATTAGGCAACTTTCTTCAGTAAAAATCCTTTATGCATTATGGTCCTAGCCCTACCCCACTAAAGATTCTACAGCATTATTGTCTTAAGTTCACAAGTATGGTAGGAAGAAAGGATCTGAAGAAAGAGCACAACTAAAAAGAGGAAAATGAATGTGAAAGGAACAGTTTACAGCTGTTATCATAAACAGAGTAAGATCCAGATACCCCACATTCAGGTGAATCTCAAGCTGGGATGACTAGTAAGGGAAAGGTAGTCAAATTTGCCAGCTGTTTCAAAGATTATACTCTATCTTTAGAATGGCATGTAGTCTTGTTTATGATATGCAAAAGCTATGAACATCTTCCTATGCTTTCCAGGCTGGACTTAGTGCTAGGTGCCTTTTACTTACCTTACCTCTTGGTAAATAGGAGTTTAAAGGGAAAATAAATTATTAGCAGTGGGTTTTGATTCTTGCAACTAACATCTGAGAGAGAAGGGAAAAAAGTACAAAAAAATAAAAACGACTAATTGCCAAGTCATCACAAATGAATAAGGACAACAAGTGAGAAGAGCAGAAAGTGAAGTGATGAAAACAGAACAATGATACCTATCTGTATTTCCTTGGTTTCTTCTTGGAGAGATGAGACTGCTGACTGCAATGACAGATTCAATTAACCTTCCACTTTATCCTGGTACTTACATTGAAGTACATATTTCACTTCACCTGATGTTGACAGTAATTTATATATACATATAGTTGTAAATTAATACCGAATAATTATCTACTTGCATAAGCATGATAAAACAAAATTTAATATTTAAAAGAAATACAATTTTATATTTGTTTTGGAAAATAAATTGCTAAGAACATTTCTACTTTTTTAAGGAAATGTTACTGTTTCAATGACACTAGGAATACCAGACATGGGAAGCTGGATCTGACAAATATTCAACTTTTACGTTTAGATAATTAGTGCTGTAAAGAAGTCCTATACTTAGTGTGTATGCTTATGTGTGCGTGCCTGTGTAAATGTCTTGCATCATTAGAAATAAATTAGTGTTTAACAAGGTTTTCAAATGAAATGCAGTTACAAGCCTCCACTTCAGAAATATTATATGTTATGGAAAAAAGATGCATGAGTATAAATTCAGTTCATGTTCTGTGATTTAAAAATTTATCTTTAATGTGAAATATTCTCAAAAAATCTTTATTACCACTTGGATATACCCTTCATTGCTTATGAATACAGGATCTCCATTTCAAAGGTTTAAAAACACCTACATCAACATCTGATTACAATGACTATATAAACTTGTGGGAAAACTAGCATGAGCATCGGAGTTTGTGACCATCTGTGTGTTTGCTAGCAGCCACTGTTTAAAGCAAAGAGAAAAAACTCTATTAGTGACAAATTCAAACCTCTCTACAAGATAGAAAAGAGGAGCTGAAATATAAAGTGATTTTTAAAACAACAGTACTTGTATGTAATCTAAATCTGAGTTTACTCTTGAAGAATATCCATTTACATAAATATATTTAGTTTTGTATTTCCTCGGTTGAAGTTAAAACTATATATGTGTTATTTTAAAGGATTAGTTTTACAGTGGTTGCACTCAGTGCCTACATTGACCTCAGCAGAATTATTATACAATTGAAGACCTACTTCTTCCGAGAGTAATATTTACTGTGAAATCAGTGGAGCAACGACAGCTTACATGATATGGTAGCAAGAGAAAATGGACTCTCATATTTTGGCATTTGACCTGTTAGTGAAAACCATTATAGTCCTGTGTTTAAGAAGTTTACGTACTTACTTGGACTCATATTGAAATAACCTGAAAATTAAAAAACCATCATGACTTTGATAACAATGCAACAAATATTAGTTGAACAAATTAATTTGTTATTGAGACTAATTGTGACATTGACTTAAATTTGTGGGAATTTGTCTCTGAATTTGTTACTAAATTTGTCTCTAAATTAGAGAGACACCAGTTTGATAGTGGATAAAGAACTGACTGGATATCTGCATGCAAAAAGTTGTGGTCAATGGCTCAATGTCCAGCTGCAGACCAGTAACGAGTGGTGTCCCTCAGGGGTCAGTGTTGAGACCGGTCTTGTTCAACATCTTTGTCAGTGACATGGACAGTGGGATTGAGTGTACCCGCAGCAAGTTTGCCAAAGACACCAAGCTCTGTGGTTCGGTTGATATGCTGGAGGGAAGGAATGCCATTCAGAGAGCTGAGCCAATGCCAGCCTTATGAAGTTTAACCATGCCAAGTGCAAGGTCCTACACCTGGGTCGGAGCAATCCCAGGCACAGCTACAGGTTGGTCAGAGAAGAGATTCAGAGCAGCCCTGCAGAGAAGGACTTGGGGGTGTTGGTCAATGAGAAAATGAACATGAGCCAATTTCAGTGTGCACTCACAGCCCAGAAAGCCAAAGGTATCCCTGGGCTGCATCAAAAGGAGCGTGACCAGCAGGTCAAAGGAGGTGATCCTGCCCCTCTACTCTGCTCTTGTAAGACCCCACTTGGAGTATTGTGTGCTGTTCTGGTGTCTTCAACATAAAAAGGACATGGAACTGTTGGAACAAGTCCAGAGGAGGCCACGAGGGTGATCAGGGGACTGGAGCTCCTCCCATATGAAAACAGGCTGAGAAAGTTGTGATTGTTCAGCCTGAAGAGAAGGCTGCTTGGAGACCTTGTAGCAGCCTTCCAGTATCTGTAGAGGGCCTACAGGGCCTACAGGGATGCTGGTGAGGGATTATTCATTAGGGACTGTAGTAACAGGACAAAAGGTAATGGGTTAAAACTTAAACAAGAGAAGTTTAGATTGGATATATGGAAGAAGTTCTTTACTGTGAGGGTGGTGAGGCACTGGAATGGGTTGCCCAGGGAATTTGTGAATGCTCCATCCCTGGCGGTGTTCAAGGCCAGGCTGGACAGAGCCTTGGGTGGTATGGTTCAGTGTGAGGTGTCCCTGCCTCTGGCAGGGGGCTTGGAACTAGATGATCTTAAGGTTCTTCCAACCCTAACTATTCTATGATTCTAATTTCTCCAGATGACATCATTTTTACTGACTTCTTAAGAGTAGCTGCTTTACTTAGGTGTCATCAAGCTGAGAAAATTTAACACAGTATGTCCCATTAAAGTAGTATTTATACTACTGTATGCTGCTCTGTGATTTTGATTTTAGAATTTTCAGGAGTTTCTTGCAAATATTTGTGAACATACTTATATATATGTTTGCATACACACACACACATTCACTTACACAGATATATATGTGCATATAAATAGTGGACCTCTTAAGGTCAGATCAGAATCTTGAAAGTTAATCACAAATACAGCAGATTATATTTCGTCATTTGAAGAACAAGTAGAGAGTTTGAATGTTGTTTTACAAGGATCTACTGTTGTTAGTCCTGGGGGAACTAAAGTATTAAGACAGATTTGTGTGACTGACAGTAAGTTAATGCTTAATTCAGTGCTATTTGTTAAGAATCTCAAGGGAGTTGTGTTGGCTATCAAGGGAGATGTGTTGCCTACCTGGGGCACAGATCAGGGATGTTGCAGAGAGGCTGCCTGCTCTAGTAAGTCCCATGGACTATTACCCACTTCTAGTGATACCTGTGGGTGCTAGGGATATAGACAGCAGTAGCCCAGAGAACATAAAGAAGGACTACAGAGCCCTGGGAGAGGTGTTCAGGGGTTCTGGAGCTCAGACTGTCTTTTCGTCAATTTTCCAGGATAAAGGGAAGGACCTTAAATAAGCTACGAGGATTGGCCAGGTTAATAAATGATTAGAAGGGTGATGTCATAATCAGGAGTTTGGGTGTCTTGAACAGAGGACCCAGGTCTGTAGGCCAGGTCTACTGGGAGCTGTGGAGCTGGTCTGAAAAAGAAGGGGAAGTGTGGTTTGGGTAGGAGGCTTGCAAGACTGGTCAAGAAAGCTTTAAACTAGATGTGTTGGGGGAGGAGGGCATCATTCCATCCCTACACACCCAGTCAGTTGCCAGCACCTATAATAAATGCTCAGAGCAATGTAGATATTCCAGCCGCTCCAGCCTATGAGCCTGTAGCACGGGGAACAAATAAGACAAATTAGGGATGAGTGCACGTCTACCAGGATATGATATAACAGGCATGACAGAAACATGGTGGGATGGCTCCTATGACTGGAGTGTTGGAATGGAAGGTTACAGGCTCTTTAGAAAAGACGGGCCTGGAAGAAGGGGAGGGGGAGTTGCTATTTCTGTTAGGGACAGGCTGGAGAGTATGGAACTCTCTCTGGGGACAGGTGAGCAGTCAACAGAGAGTTTGTGGGTCAGGGTTAAAGGGAGAACAGCAATGGGAGACATTACTGTGGGGATCTGTTACAGACCGCCTGATCAAGAGGACTCTGTGGATGAAGCACTCTATAAACAGATAGGAACAGCCTCACACTTGCAGGCTATTGGTCTCATGGGGGACTTCAACTGCCCTGATATCTGTTGGAGGGTCGGTATGGCCCAGCGCAAGCAATCCAGGAGGTTCCTCGATTGTGTGGAAGACAACTTCCTTCTGCAAGCAACAGAGGAGCCAACAAGGAGAGGTGCCATGCTTGACATCGTGCTCACCAACAGGGAAGGGCTGCTTGGAAATATAACTCTCCAGGGCAGCTTTGGATGCAGCAATCATGAGATGATCAAATTTGAGATGCTCAGGACAGTGAGAAGAGCGTGTAGCAAGCTCACTGCTCTGGACTTCAAGAGAGCAGACTTTGGGCTCTTCAGGAACCTGTTTAATAAGGTTCCATGGGATATAGCCCTAGAGGGCAGGGGGGCCAAAAACTGTTTGTTGATATTCAAGGATCACCTGCTACAAACTCAGGAGTGTTGCATCCCGATTAGAAGGAAATGTAGCAGGAGGGCCAGGAGACCTCCTTGGATGGATAAGGAGCTGCTGAGGAAAATGCAAAGAAAAAGCGAGGCTTATAAAAGGTGGAAGCAAGGACAGGCAGCTTAAGTAGAATACAGGGATGTTGTCCGGGAAGCTACGGACCAGTTTAGGAAATCTAAAGGCCAGTTAGAATTAAACTTGGCCAGGGATGTTAAAGACAACAGGAAGGGATTCTGTAGTTACATAGTGAATAACAAAAAGACTAGGGAGAACATAGGCCCCCTCCAGAAGCTACACAGGGTTTAGAGAAGGCTGAGGTTCTGAATGACTTCTTTGCCTCAGTCTTCACTGGCAAAGCCTCTGACCACACCACCCAGGTCTTGGAAGGCAGATGCAGGGACTGTGAGAATGAAGACCTTGGGCCCACTGTAGGAGGGGATGTGGTTCAAGACCACCTTAAAAACCTGAATGTGCACAAGTCCATGGGACCTGATGAAATCCATCCATGGGTATTGAAGGAGCTGGCAAATGAAGTTGAAGTGGAGACCCCATAGCAGCCTTCCAGTACCTGAAGGGGGCCTACAGGGATATTGGAGAGGGACTCTTCACTAGGGACTGTAGAGACAGGACAAGGGGTAATGGGTTAAAACTTAAACAGGGGAAGTTTAGATTGGATATAAGGAAGAAGTTCTTTACTGTAAGGGTGGTGAGGCACTGGAATGGATTGCCCAGGGAGGTTGTGAATGTGCCATCCCTGGCGGTATTCAAGGCCAGATTGAACAGAGCCTTGGGTGACATGGTTTAGTGTGAGGTGTCCCTGCCCGTGGCAGGGGGGTTGGAACTAGATGATCTTGAGGTCCTTTCCAACCCTAACTATTCTATGATTCTATGTTTCTTTGAATTCAAATGTCAGAATGATGAAAATTCTGAGTTAATCCAATAAAATAAATGAACAGAGAAGCTGAGTGTCAGGACTGTGCTGGGAGGAGCCTGAAGTTTGAAAACACATGATACCTAAATATTTTAGAGCCTGACCAGTCTGTGTTCTCATCATTAAAAAGTGCATCAATGGAAGGATTTTAGGAAATGAAAAACCTCTTTGTCTTCTATCTTGCTGCCATTGACAATTTACCTTGATCTTAACCAGTGCCTCATGGTCAAAAACACAGTGACATCATTCATTGAATATATGGTGTTTTATATTTCATTCTTTCTTTTAAACTCTTGAACATATTACATAAATTCCATTTCCATACGTAGAGCACAGAATTCCATTCGTCTCTACTGTTATGCAACCCCTAAAACTGTCTGTGGTAGCCATACCACTTCAGTCAAAGATATTATTCATACACAGGGTTATTACAGATGCATCGGGGTAGTGGCAGAGACTGACAGGGTTTAAATGATGTGCGAGAAGGTAGTGCAGGATAGATGAAAATTTCAAGTAGTATAACATTGTGAGTCAGTTCTCTAAGTGTTAAAAGTTCTCTGGTATAAATTCCCTTGCAAAGGTTAGAAAGACTTCAAATTTGGCCACCTGCAGCTGAAAGTAAAGAAACAGTCTGCAATCAAAATACATGACTTTAATACCTTGTAAATGGATATTAATTTAAATGCTTCTATGGCATGTTATTTTAGAGGTGAGCTGTGGGCTTCCCTGGTGATTTTTCCAGCATTATAAGTGCCCCTGACTAAAGCAAGTAGCTTGTAATGAATGACAACTTTAAAGTAAAGCGAGATTGCGACCTGCTGTTACAGCTGGTAAAAAGGAAAGGCAACTTATTTAATCCTTTTTTTTTCTCACACAACTTAGCAGTTGAAAAACTGACCCAAAACTTGTGATAAAACCAAGTACTTTCTGAAAGTTACCTTTTTCTATTGCAGTCCATTTGATAGTGCAATTATGAAATAGTATTTTTACTTGATTAAAATTCTTAGGTACTTTCATTTTCTTTGAAAACATATATTCCCCTTAGCACCTCGCAGAAGAACAAGGTTAGATTCTTTGGAAGGGAAAAAAAGGAAAGAATTTACCCTACACAAGACAAAGAGTAAAGTGCTCTTTGAAAATTGAATAGTTTTTTAGGATCCTAAAATACTTGCCTCCTCGCCTGAATATTCCCCTTTTGCTGGTAAAGGAGCAAGAGGGCTGTGGAAACTCTGTTCAAAACATATCCCCACGCCTATTTTTCTGTATCCAGTGCCCCTGAGATCAGTCACAAAGTGAAGTTTACACCAAGTCACTGGGGTAGACATATTTTACAGCCCTTAAGACAGATTGCCAAATGGTTCACCACCTTTCAAAAAAATGCAAATGTTGGACTCTGTGACTTCTGCATTGTCAACAGCAAATGTTCAAAAGCATATGTCAGGCTTACAAAAGAGCAATTTTCATAATAGGAGTTGAAAAACGACATATAATTCACAAGCAGTATTCTACTGGTTTTCAGGATATTAGAGATCATATTTTCAAGCTTCACTTGGAAGGACCAGAATAAAAAGTCCTTATCTTTAAAAACGTATTTGCTTATAAATTAATGAAGATAATAGTGTTTTAAGAAAGACATTAAATATGAGATTTATGATGAATTCACACATAATGACAAATGATATTCAGTGTTTCTCTTGGTTTTGTATTTCACAGAAAGTTATTTTGACATATTATCAGAAACAAAGGATTCCTTTTCTGGAAATTAAGAATTATGTGAGACTCTGGATTCCCAATGAAGTGCTTCTTAAGTACTTTGAATAAGGCTTGTAAAATATGAATCTGGTCTTTTTGTTATGAATAGTTATAATAGCCATTATTAAGAGTATTTCAAATAAAAGAGTAAAAATATCATCTTCTTCCCCTCATCGCATAAAATAAGTTGAAGGTTAGATTTGGAAGTGCTTGCTGCATTAGTCAGAGGAAGGAAGAAATCATAATGCTTTTTTGTGTTATCATATCAGTCATTGCTGTTGCAGCTTTTCGACCTGTTGTCATGCCCAATCTTCAGACCCCATGGAGGCACCAGAACAGTAATAGTTTGTCTTGCTTAGTCTACCTCCAGAAAAGAAATAATCTGAACCTCATGCACAGTTTTATATTCTGTGTAGCAGGTTTCCGCTGTGTTGACTGTTGCTGACCAGAACCACGGCAAAATTTTATGGGGAGTGGACCACTCTTGGCAAAGTGCAAAAGCAGAATCTTCGTATAGCCTCCCAATTTGGTATGTGCTTGAGAATAAAGAGATTGATTTTATTATTATTAAGTACATTATTTTGAAAATTCAAATTCAATAATTTTGTAAAATAACAAGACAATTATAATACAATTGACCATGCACCCAGTGGCTGCATAAAGAGCAATGTATTGAGAAACCATCACTACAGAAGAAAAAGTAGCAATATAATTAACCCACCATAAATAGGAACAGGTATCCAAACATTATCTGGCTTCCTTTTACTTTCCTCCTTCTAACTTGCAGCAAAGATTTATAAATGTGAGTTTTAAAAGCATTTCCCCAGCACTTCTTGATAGTAATTCTGTTCACCATTACTGACAATACCTCAGCATCAGTACAGAATATATAAGAGTGCTGGTTCTTTGTATCCCTCTCCTTTTGATCACTGCTCCTCTAAATAACATAGGAGATTGCCAAGATTTTGCTTTAGTGTCAATTTATCACAAAGAAAGCACTATTGTTTCTTACTGGTTAGAAATGATGCATTACTGTTGAAGTCTAATTTTATACCACAACTGTTGCTAAAATGCAGTGTTACTAGACTGGATTTCAGCATGTTTCTCATAGGCTGCATAGAATAATAAAATTTATTCACTGATCTGTTGGCATTTAAAAATTCCTTAAAATGTGCAAGGTCATATTGACATCACATCTTTGAATTGTAGTGTCTCTCAGTAACTTTGTTTGGGTTTTTTTTTTTTGTTTTGGTTTGGTTTTTCTGATTTCCATGCCTTCCCCAATTTTTAAGGCTGTTCTCTCACTGCATAGTTTTCAGAGGAAGACAACTCTTTCACATGTTATGGCCCAGTACATGTCATGGAAACCAAAATCCAGCAACATTCTCAACGAAAGCATCTGCTATTTGGCTACAGTACTTAGCTTTAACCTCTTTGCACATGAAATTATCCAGTGAATGCCTGAAACTTTAAAAGCAAAGTAATTAACATGAAATCAAAACTAAATACTGACTAAATACATGAAAAGTGCAAAGCTAAATAAACAGACAAACAAAGAGGAAGTACAGGACAGTTTCTCTTTCGAAGTTTTGATTTCTGGTTACCAGATCATTGCACACAGCATTAAGAAATCTCCAGGGAAAGTATTAATTTTATTTCTAAGAATATGCCTATGCTAAGTCCAAGGTATAGGGATTAATGCAATATGGGTAGCTGAAATAGGTATGTAAAATTCATTTCACTTTACACATATTTAAAAGTTCAGTTGCCCCAGTTAAAAGATTAAGAAAATATGAGTTATATCAAAATAGACACTTTTTTCTTATTATTGCTAAAAGGTTATTTTGCTATCCTCTCCAAACCCACATAATGCAAGTGCAGATATAATATATATTTTCCTTATCTCCCTATAAGTAGTATTTCAATTGTACATGAAATTGCAGAAATTGCAAATGTAAAAGCATTAATTAATTTTTATTTCTGTCTGTTTTTTTCTCTCATAAAATGCTAGCAAACTAAAGTGATTAGAAGCTTGTCATTTAATTGCCACTGTCTTCTGTGAAGTTTCACATACAGTCAGCAACAGTCATTTAATTGCTACTCTCTTCTGTGAAATTTCACATGTAGTCAGCAACAGTCAAAAAGCATGTTATACGCATAATATCATACATCTTCATTGGCAATAAAAGCCTACTGATGCAATATTTTCAACCTTCACAAAGTTTAAACACTGAGTATCTTGAACATTTTGCTTAAAATGAGAATATAAAGAATTATTGTTTAACATGACATATAACAGTGTCTATGATAAGGAGGCACAGAAAGGAAGCTGTCCTTAATTAGAAATGGAGATATATGATCAGAAATTGATTTGAGAAATCACAAGCTTTCCTGACAGTGTGTAGTTTCTCCTTTGAAATACTTAATCTGTATCTTTGAGTTCAAGTGTGTGAGAGAACTCAGTAAGTCAAACTTAGTAAGTTTGACCTTATCAACTAAGCCCAGCTGAGAAAATGCAGGGTAGAATGCATTTGAAACGTGTGTCAAAGCCAAAAAATTAAAAAAAAAAATCTCAGAAATAGATATTCATAAAGGAGAGGCTAAACACTTGTCAGAGAATGACTTCTTCACAAATTGTTTGGTCAAAGCTATGATAATTTGTGGAAATGCAGTCTTTTTTTTTTCTGGCTATATAATAATTTCCTTTTCTGAAGTCAGAAAGTAAAATTAAATATTCAGGTTAGTTGAAAACAACACTTTTGCTTTTATCCAGTTATCTTCCAAGCCCTTCCAAGAACTCCAGAATTCTTTCCTCAACTTCCCTGCTCTGCTATAAATTAAGAAAAATTACAGTGAACAAATGTTGTCACACTTCATTGCTAAACTCGTATAAAGTAATGGACAAGTAATGTGGTCTACATTTTTTCTTTTTTTAATTGAAAAAAAACTAGTCAAGGTCAAACCTTTGTTAGTAAACACAGACTTTTTTGTGAAACTTTTTTCAAAACCTTTTTTTGAGTTCAAGATGAAATATATGACTTGAAACAAATAAAAGCTCCAAATCTTGCGTCCTTTTTTCAGACATTCTATTGATTAGAACACTGCCCAGGCAGTGATAAACTGAAGTATAAATCATTGCCCAATTTAGACATAGACTGGAACATTAATATCTAGCTTCTATCATGAATGCCTCAAAAAATTTAATTATCCTGCTCCATTCCAACAAACATTTACTTATTTATAAAGAGTGAATGAATTCAGCTGAGGGAATGACATCATAACTTCACGCATTTGAATCAGATAGAACATCTGTTTGTAAATGTATCTTATCCATCATAAGGAAGTGCATTACCTAACAACACATGGACTATGAAGACAGGTTGAGACAGTTGAGGTAGTTCAGCATGGAGAAGGCTCAAAGGAGACCGTATAGAAGTCTTTCAGTACCTAAAGGGGGCCTAAAAATAATTTGTAGAGTGACTTTTTACAAGGACATGTAGTAATAAGACAAAGGTGAATGGCTTAAGATGAGAGAGGATAGATTTAGATTAGACATTTGGAAGAAATTCTTTACTATGAGGGGGGTGAGAGGTTGCTCAGAGAAGTTGTGGATGCCCTATCCCTGGCAGTGTTCAAGAGCAGGCTGGACAGGGATTTGAGCAACCTGGTCTAGGGGAAAGTGTCCCTGCCTCTGGCAGGGAGGCTGAAAGTATATGATCCTTAAGGTCCCTCCCAAGACAAACCATTCTTGATATGATATGATATGAAGAAAAAGCAAGCTTTGCTTGTCCTTGTCATATAATCATAGAATAATTAGGGTTGGAAAGGACCTTAAGGTAGTTCCAAACCCCCTGCCGTGGGCAGGGACACCTCACACTAAACCATGCCACCCAAGGCTCTGTTCAACCTGGCCTTGAACACTGCCAGGGATGGAGCATTCACAACTTCCCTGGGCAACCATTCCAGTGCCTCACCACCCTTACAGTAAAGAACTTCTTCCTTATATCCAATCTAAACTTCCCCTGTTTAAGTTTTAACCCATTACCCCTTGTCCTATCACTACAGTCCCTAGTGAAGAGTCCCTCTCCAATATCCCTGTAGGCCTCCTTCAGATACTGGAAGGCTGCTATGAGGTCTCCATGCTGCCTTCTTTTCTCTATGCTGAACAGCCCCAGTTTTCTCAGCCTGTCTTCTTATGAGAGGTGCTCCATACCCCTGATCATCCTCGTGGCCATCCTCTGGACTTGTTCCAACAGTTCCATGTCCTTTTTCTGTTGGGGACACCAGAACTGCACACAATACTCCAAGTGAGGTCTCATGAGAGACCAATGCCAATCATTTTGAAAAAAGTTGAAAAGAACTTTTACATTCTTATGTCACTAAAAATATTCTATTAAGTGTCTTAAATATATTTTAGAACATGGATCTCCATTCACGGTATTTATCACATTCTCCATCGTCTTAGAGCTTCCTGTGTAGTCCTTGTCACAATATAGTAGCTGGACTCCTGAATATGTGTATTTATTAATTTAGATAAGGCAAACAATATCAATCAAGAGATTTATAAACATTTAAATTCCAGAAGACTAGAATTCCATTAAAACTATCTGGCAGCTTTTGGCTGATAATATCTTTCCTCGAAAAATATAGTTTAAAGGAAATATATCTCCCTGTTGCTTATATCAGCAACTGCATATTTTAGAATATGAAGCACCTGTTAGCATGGACAGTATCTGATATTAATACATCACATTTTTCTTTGAAATCTGATATACCTGATAGATTGTAGATCAGTCCTTTCCTCACTGGAAACAGTGAAACCATTCCTCCTGTTGTTAAGATCACTCTTAATAGCACAAAAGGCCTCAACAAGAGAGAAATATGTAGTCCTAAGGAACCAGAAGGATTTAAAAAGTACTTACAAATGTTTGTGCCTCCTATATGCTTTGCGTATTCAGAACATGCAGACATTAGAGCCATCATATACAAGTGGTGGGTGACAGCAGGACAAGTATCTCTGCAAAAACAGGCAACTGTTGTTGCTGAATCCTTCTTATTTTAAAAAATGTCCAGGATCAAAGCTATTTATGAGACATATCCTGGTATGAGTTTCAGTTTGTATGTAGTACGTTACCTACAATATCATAAAAAAACATTCGCAGTATAAATAATGGGAAAGAGAATCATTATCTCTTTAAAGACCAGACTAATATAAACATTAGCAAAAGGAAAGATGGAAAAAGA
Source organism: Melopsittacus undulatus (assembly GCF_012275295.1). NCBI lineage: Eukaryota > Metazoa > Chordata > Aves > Psittaciformes > Psittaculidae > Melopsittacus > Melopsittacus undulatus. The sequence continues at coordinate 42,569,053 of NC_047530.1, read as the reverse complement.
AAAATAAATTCATAACTTTTTGAGGGGTTGTAAATTACATTTGCCTATGTTCTTAGGTTTTGATTTTCTCATAGAAGTCCTGCAGAGTATTATAGAAGGATGATATGTAACTGTTTCCATAGAGTTTAAAGGTGACCTTGGAACAGCTGTGATTAAACTAATAATAAAAAAAATCTCTATGGGATTCTATATTGTTTTCCCAGAATGATCACAATAGTAATACAGATGATGTATTTATTACTTAAGTTAAAAGAGATTTTCCTTTTTTGTAAGACAGCCTGGACATTTCACTGTACAAGACAAGGATCTGTTCTCTCTGATGCCAAAGAAGGCTCTCTCTGTGGGAGGTGTCATAGCTATCATTGAATCCTGATTGTGCATACATAGGAGAAACAAGCCTGATGTTGTTCTCTTCAATATTGATGGCAACATTCCCAGCAACTTAACAAGGCAGGAGCTGAGACAGGACCTACGCACTGCCTTTGTGGTTTTAGTTTACCTCAGCTCATGTCCCCTACTGAAAAAAAAAACCCTTGAACTTTAATGTCTATAAATCCCAGAGGACCCATTCCTATATAGCAAGGTAAAATCCAGTTATGCACACCCAGTAATATACAAATGCACTCATCAGGTTTTTACTGAACATGCCAGCCATAGAATAGGCATGGAAATCTATAGTTGGCAGATCATCCACTAGCAGATATTTGTCAGTAGTTATTGAGAGATAAGATATTTATGAGAATAAAATTATTGGTGTCAGCACACAAACTTTAAAATCAAAGGTAACCAGTCTAAAAGAGCCTTTGTGCAGAATCACATTGCAGACAATAATAACTGACAAAAGTAAATTCATCCTTTCTAGGTCAGCTATGTCCCTTAGAGCAGACAAAATGATACGTGTTTACGGAATCTGTGAATTGTAAATTGGTTAAGACAAGATAGCCTAGTGTTTCACCAAAAAATTTTTTTGCTATCTCCAGCTTCCACAGGTGTGAAATAGCTCCAATTCAACCTTGACTTTTCATGCCAGCAGTCTATGTTATTTGAGATTGTCATGGGTTCAGAAGTAGCAGTCATTTTTCTCCTTCTTGGTAGCTGGTGCAGTGCTGTATTTTGACTTTCAGGCTGAGAATGGTTGCTGATAGCAAGTAGGTTTTGAGTTACTGCTCAAATGTTTGTTTTATTCAAGGCCTTTTTCTGAGCTCATGCTCTGCCAGGGAGGAGGGGAAGCAGGGAGGAAGGAGAGACAGGACACCTGACCCAGGCTAGCCAAAGAGGTATTCCATACCATAGCACATCATACCCAGGATGTAACAGGGAGAAACCCGGAGGGGCTGGAGCTCTGGGGGGATGGAGGAGTTATTGGTCAGCGCTCAGTCAGGCAGGGTGGGGTGAGTTATGGGTCGGTGGCTGGTGAGGTGTTGTATTCTCTTCACTTGTTATTGGCTTTATCATTGTAGTTTGTAGTAGTAATGGAAGTAGTGATTTGTTTTGTGCCTTAGTTATGAAACCGTTCTTATCTCAACCCGTGGGGGCTACATTCTTTGGATTCTTCTTCCTAACTCTCCGGGAGTTGGGGGAGCAAGGGGGGGAGTGAGTGAACAAACTGTGTGTGGACTTGGTTTAAACCACGACAGAGATGCAAGACAATTTCTTCCCTAATGGGAAAGCTTCTCTATTAGCTGTATGATGAGAAATTCTGGTCATATTTGCATGGTACCCCCTGCACTCTCTATGGAGTATGTTGATGTGTAGAAAAGATAATGAATTGCAATTTAAGCTTAGAAAACACCATAAAGTCTAGTATTGAACATATACTAGACTTTATATACTACTACTGAACATATACATGTCATAATACTGAGTTAAAACTAAGTGTTCTTTTTGAACTGACTTCTGAAAATGCTAAGTGATTCCAAAACATTTTGAATGGCAAACAGCTTTACTTTGAGCTGAAATATCAGCTTATGAGGATGAGCAAGGGTATTACAATCATTGCTTTTTAGTTGCTCTGAGCACTCTCTTAGTTTTTTAATCTGACTCACATCAAGCATTGGATTCTTTTTGCTTTAACTTTTTATGAACACCAGACAATCATGAAAAGCACAGTAGCCTTTACAGGCATTTCAGAGTTGATAGCTCTATTCTCTGTGCATAAACAAATACAATATCAGTTATAAAATTCCAAGTATCACATCAGTCACGTTTTTTTAAAATGTCTGCTCAAAAAATTCAAGTGATTTCAGACTTTACTACAATGTTGAGATAGAGTCAAACAGCATCCTTTGTAGACACAACAACGAACAAAATATGATTGTGTAATATGAAGTTCAACAGGGGCATACTAGGATCAGAACATGCTATCGTGTAGGTAACAGTGATGTAAGTACAGGGAGGACTGAGTATTCTGTATGGTTTGCCATTTGGCTTGGTTTCATTCTTCCAGTCTAACGTGGCTAATATGTTACCTTACTGGTTCACTTTTGTTTGAATTATCCTGAGGTACACATAGGTCTTCCAGTGTTGACACTGAGAAATTGCAATTATTATTGAGTTGGACTTGGATACGTTTCATTACACTGATATTTATTTTTCTCTCCTGAACTGCAATATATAGCTGTTGTCTTCAGCTCAGAACACACCAAAGTTTTTAAAGAACTTGAGCATATTACTGAAGTCACATTGCAATAAATCTAATAAATTGCACCTGTGGACTCCTCACCGGTTTATTTATATACTGTATCACAGGTTATTAATGGAAAACAACCCACTGTGATACAACATTCTTGTTTACAGTGAGATGCTGGTAGTGACAGCAGGAATATAAAATATAAAATCAACAGGGAACACAGAACTAATAAAAAGACAAGGGTCTATAAAGCAGAAAAAAAACCAAAGCCAATCGAAACCCAAAGCCAACTGTGAAGGCAAAAATAAAATAAAATAAATTTCCACCATAAAACAATCAAAATCTGGAGTATATTTATAGATACCAGGGAGCACAAATACCCACTGAGTCTGAATATTTATGGGTGTCAAGAAATCTGTAAGCTATTCAGAATCAAAACTTAATCAGCAGGACATATCTCCCTCAAAAGCTGGTTATGTCTACTTCAGTAAAGGAAAAAAAAAAGGAAAGAGAAAAGAGAAGAAAAAAGAGAAAAAAAAAAACCAAACAAAAACCCAACCACCCAGTGAGAAAATTTTTATGTGTAAAGAAAAAAGATTTTTTGTTTTGTTTTGTTTTAAGGAAGAAACTGTGAAGTTTTTGAAAATGTTTGGAGTTGTTATTCCCTTTAAAATTGTTTTTAGGTGAACATCTGGTACCTTTACAGCTATGCTGATGCATGTATTGGGTAGATGCCATGAATATATTAACATTCAATTGCTCAGAGTCACAAGTTTTCTTTGTGATCACAAGAGAAAAATATCACCTGAGGAAAGAAAGAGAACCTGAAGTGGTGAGGATTATTTTATATATTTCATATTAAATTCCATAGAATGTACTCTATAGATGTCTGCAGAGCTCCTTGTTGTTATATAATTCTCCTCATGACACATTGTATCGTACTTCTCTATATCTGTATTTGGTTTCACCTTAATTTCAAAGGATTTGTCAGAAAAAAACATAAAACCAGAAAACACTGGTAGGGTTGGAAAAGGCTGAAATTTGGTATAAAACATGGACTGTGGGATTGAACGCATCCTCAGCAAGTTTGCCAATGACATCAAGCTGTGTGGTTTGGTTGATATGCTGTGGGGAAGGAATGCCATCCAGAGGAACCTTGACATGCTTGAGAGCTAGGACAATGCCAGTCCCATGGAGTTCAACCAAGCCAAGTGCAAGGTCATACACCTGGGTCGGAGCAATCCCAGGCACAGCTACAGGTTGGTCAGAGAAGAGAATCAGAGCAGCCCTGCAGAGAAGGACTTGGGAGTGTTAGTCAATGAGAAAATGAACATGAGCCAGCAATGTGCACTCACAGCCCAGAAAGCCAACTGTATCCTGGGATGCATCAAAAGGAGCGTGACCAGCAGGTCAAAGGAGGTGATCCTGCCTCTCTACTCGCTCTTGTGAGACCTCACTTGGAGTATTGTGTACAGTTCTGGTGTCCTCAATATAAAAAGGACATGGAACTGTTGGAACAGGTCCAGAGGATGGCCACGAGGATGATCAGGGGACTGGAGCACCTCCCTTATGAAGACAGGCTGAGAAAGTTGTGGTTGTTCAGACTGGAGAAGAGAAGGCAGCATGGAGACCTCATAGCAGCCTTCCAGTATCTGAAGGGGGCCTATAAGGATGCTGGGTAATGATTATTGATCGCTGTAGTGACAGGACAAAGGGTAATGGGTTAAAACTTAAACAAGAGAAGTTTAGATTAGATATATGGAAGAAGTTCTTTATTGTGAGGGTGGTAAGGCACTGGAATGGGTTGCCCAGGGAGGTTGTGAATGCTCCATCCCTGGCAGTGTTCAAGGCGAGGATGGACAGAGCCTTGGGTGGTATGGTTCAGTGTGAGGTGTCCCTGCCTGTGGCAGGGGGTTTGGAACTATACGATCTTAAGGTCCTTTCCAACCCTAACCATTCTATGGTTCTATAAGGCACATAGTGAATTCCTAATCTCACACTGAAGTGCCTCTTTACCTTTAGGTCATAGTAAAATAGTACATTCCTGGAATAAAGCAAGCTTATACATCACTCTGTTCAGAGAACATTGCCAGGAAGAGATTAACAGTCCTGAGAGCTGAAGATGGGTGAAACAGTTCATGCTTTTTTGCCATCAAGCAAGAATAGAAAGAGAAATAAGTAAGAGAAAAATGTTACTGGTAGCTCTTGAGAATCCAGTCCTGCTTATCCTCCTGTGAACCGAGATTCTGTGATTTATACAATAAAATCCTTGATACGATTTCCCCATCCCTCAGACTTATTCCACCATTCATGCACCAAGGAACTGTGCAATCTCTCTGAAAATTTAATCTGCCCATAACAACAATGTAGCTTGTTTCAGACTAGAAGGAATCACACCGGACCCGTTTCCATAAAAGTGGGCTCTTCAGGAGTGGGAAGGTTTCATAATGTAAACAGCATTCCCTTCTTCTGATTCTGGCTGTCTATTGTAAAATATAATAAACAGGTACTGCTCTCTAGTTACTGACCTGCTGCATTAATTCTCTGCACTATGCAATAAGGTTAAACAAGACAACCAGCTCCCCAGGAGCTCCATATCTTGTGGGTAATTTCACTGGGTGTCTACTTCGTGTGGATGCTTTTTGGCATTCTGCAGTTCTATCAGGGAGTATTCCTGTATCATTAGTTTTTTCTTCAGGGTTTGTTTTTGTTTTGGTTTGGGTTGGGATTTTTTGTTTGGTCTTTTTTTTCTTTTTTTTCTTTTTTTTCTTTTTTTTTTTTCCTTTTCCCTCCTTTGCATTCTGAGAAACAAAATACAAAATTTTTAGGAAATCTAAAGTAGAGAACCGTGTGTTATTTTTTTCAGCTAAAGGGAATCATCATTGTTACAAATAGCTTTAGTTTATGTGTCACTGTCCTCCTCACCCCTCCTAATGAGCACAGGTATCTGATTTATTCACTTCTTTCTGGGTTTAAAGTCATTGACTGTAGCAGTTGCAGTGAAAGTGATATATAGCCATGCTCGACCCTAGTGAGATTTTCCAAGGAGATTATCAGCCTTCTTGCATGTTTTAAGGAAAATCTTCTCTGAATTTTATAGTAAGCAACAATCCTCTTTTTTATTTCCTATGCACCTGTATGCAACCAACCTGTTCAAGGCTGATTAATATTCACAATCTAAGTATTATATGTTAAGATGATAAGTATCATCTGGTCCCTTGCCACTCTACCAAATACCCTACTGTCTTCAGCAGGTCGTGGAAATTAACTGATCTGATCCAGAGCAGTTATTTCTTTCATTTGCCTCAGGATAGTGTTCATATTGAGTGTAACCTACACTTTGTTCCACTTCATACAATATGTATTGCTCAGAATATAAAATTATGTATTTAATTCTCTGTAATAATTTTAATTGTTTGAAAAAGTAACAAATGAAACGCATTCTTGTCTGTTTTGTCTTAAGCAGTGCTATGCAAATTGAACTGCAAAATCAGTGTGACCACCTAATCTACAATGTTAAGCTATTTTAATTTATGATCAACATTTTTGCTTAGCTTATATGTGTCTGGTGCATTTAAAAAAAAAAAAAAAAAGAAGCATTTACAAAGGACAATGGTCCCTGGAGACAAAATATCTCATTTTCAATTCAGCTGGCAAGAGTACTAATTGCGTTATCACATATTCAGCAACATTCAGCAGCGTTATTTATTCATTCATCCTTAAGACTCAGGGTGTCTGGCAGGTCACTGCCAATAAGCCCTACATTGAGAATCTCAGATGATGTTATACAAAGAAAATTAGATGTAGAGCTGCTTGAAAAAAAACCTCTCACAATGAAACTAAACCTCTGAGATATGCCTCTTTGCTAGCTTCATGACTTACAGAAAAAATTACTTGTCTCTATGAACAAAACAAAACAACCCCCCCCATCCCCCTACCCCAACTTCTATAAGCAAAAAAAGATAAAGTAGGAAAGAAAGTAAGAGAAAATATACAGGCTGATCTGCAAATCATAAAGCATGAGATTATAAAGGATGCAGAGGAGCCAAAGTCAACATGCTAAACAAGAACCTGCATCCCAAAATCTGATCCTCTGTCATGTGTGTTGTGTTCAGCTTCACTGATTCTGAGACAAGCCAGTGAAATTCAAAAGTAGTTTCAGCATTTTTTTTATGTTTCCTTTCTTTTCATTACATTTGGTGTTAAATTCAGGCCTGCATCTTTTACAGCATGGTGAGAGAAACTGGGAAAACAAGAAGGAAAGACAGAATTATGTCTACAGAATATCATGTAGTCATTGTTATTGTCTGTTCTGAGGAATAGGAGCTTCAACAATGTGCTGTTTAAAAAAGACAGGAACAAAACAAGACTCAAAGAATGAGTTTAAACAATGACAGTGTGTCCTGGGTTCAGCACTAGCTTTTTTTTTTCCCCTTCTTAGTAGCTGGTACAGCACTGCATTTTTGACTTTCAGCCTGGGAGCAACACTGATAACACCAATGTTTTTAGTTGCTGCTCAGTAATGTTTAGTCTGACTAAGGACTTTCTGAGCCTCATGCTCTGCCAGGGAGGAGGGGAAGCTGGGAGGAAGCTGAGACAGGACACCTGACCCAACTAACCAAAGAGGTATTCCATACCACAGCATGTCATACCCAGGATGCAGAACTGGTGGCAGTAACTTCCAAGGGCTAGATCACTGCTCAGGTCAGGCTGGGTATCGGTCAGTGGGTGGTGAGTGGTTGTGTTCTCTTCCCTTGTTATTTCCCTTATCATTATTATTATTGGTGGTGGCCGTAGTGGTTTGTGTTATACCTGAGTTACTGGACTGCTCTTATCTCAACCCATGGGAGTTACATTCTTTCGATTCTCCTCCCCATGCCTTCGGGAGATGGGGGGGAGGGGGGGGGTGTTGGGGGATGGAGGAAGCAGGGGGGAGTGAGAGAGCGACTGCATGGCTGATTTTATGGCTGGGCTTAAGCCACGACAATTCAGACAAACTGGTTTGAGTACAAGTGACACAGCAGACTGCAGCAGAGATCACTATGATTTCTCAAGTGTTCAGTTTCTCAACATGACTTTTTTATAAATCAGAATGGGCTGAGGAAGAGTAAAACCAAACTGGAATAGGCTGGGAGGAAATGGATTTTTTTTGGTGGAAAAGAGAAGCTGTAGCAAACCAGAAAAGTGAGGGGAAAACTAAAGCTAGAGCTAAAAGAGGATGAGATTTGAATTATCAGGGTAAGAAACCTGAGACTAAATCTGACACCTAGGTCCAATTCAGAGAGAAAACAGATATGGAACAAGTAAGGAAGAGATGACCTTATTAAAGTAGAGGGAAAAACAACAATAAGACCAGCATGGGAACTGAGAAATTACAAGTGATAGTTGTGTATCTAGAGCATGGAGAGGAAAGTTATGGTGTGAGAGAAAATTATGTCAGATCAAGAACATGAAAAGAGTATTGCACCCAATTGAGATAAAAATAGATTTTGCAAGAAAAAAAAATGCTAGATCTGGAACAAGAATAAGGCTACAGTGAGACAGGTATGTGCTGAGACTGCACAACATCCACTTTATGACAGCAGAGTCCTGCTAAAATGTTTGTCTCTGTCTTATAAGACCCCTTTAAGTACCAAAAGACTGCTCCTTCAAGCCTTCTCTTCTCCAGGCTGAACAGCCTCAGCTTTCTCAACCTTACTTCATAGGAGAGTTGTTCCAGCCCTCTGATCATTTTTGTCGTTCTCCTCTGAACTTGATCCAACAGGGCCATATCTTGAATCAAGAGGGTGAACTTGTAGTTGCCATTAACTGCTCACTGTCCCAGGAGGCAAAGGTCCCACTGGTGAGAAGTCATGGGACTGATCATGTCTATAACCTGATTCTCTGTGACAACAATTTTACCTTCTCACCTCATTTTCAGATGAGAATTCAGTTGCTGCACTCTGACACATTTAGATGTTAACATTAAAAGAAAACTATGTGATAGCTTGAGGTTGTAATGCAAAGTCCAAGTTCAGTGACATAATATTTTCCACATAAGGATACAGCTTATTCTGCTTTTTTGCTTCATTTTTTAATCTAGCCTTTTATTAGTTTTCAGGAAGTAGATCTTCAGCTGTTGTCAACAGTAACAGTTCTATTCATTTTAACAGTTCTTCATGATTCATTGCACGAAGCTGAAGGATGATGCATTTGAACAGACCTAATTTTTTCTTGTTTCTTTTTCTACATCCTCTGCAAGTTTGCCAGATATCATTACACTGCTCAGACCATCTTAGGTTCTTCTGCTGACTCAGCTGCTCATACTAAAGCTATAAGCACCAAAGATAATTTTTAACAAGAGATTCTTCTAACAGTCTCAGTGGTAATATTTCTACTCAGAGTTAGAACTCAGTCTTCCTTCAGGAAATTCAAGAAATTAAAGATAAGTTTTTCCATCTTTAAGGATGTATAGTGTTGGACTGTAATATTCATATTACATATTTAATAAGCTATTTATTTAATTATTAATCTATTAGTATTATCTTACTTTTCTAATGATAATTTTCTCTTTTCCTTTCATTACGTCCTTTTTTTCCTATTAAATTATAAAGTTGTTTGCTGTCAGATAAACTCTTTTCCAGACAGGTATTTTTAAAGTCTCATTAAAATAGCTCCTTACTTTCTTTCCCTAGAAAAAAAATATAACAAAGCAGGTTTTTTATGCTTTGACTAATACTTTGGCAATTCTTTTCTATTGGTGCCCTCCCCACACCCTCCCCAGTCCCCCCCCCCAGGTATATAATAAAGAGTATACAGTAATGACCTCATCAAAAAACCCTTAGAAACCACATCTCTAGCATGACTGAATTGACATGCATAAATATAGTCAAACAACATCCCTTCTAAGTAAAGCACTAGCTTAAAAGATAATTTTCTACTGACTATCTCAATGATACTATGTTCCTTCTCATTGTCACTGATTGTAGAATGCTGTTTCCTCTCTAATGAAGTGTGCCAAGCATTCCCTTTTTTTTCTCCTTTTTTTTTAAGCTGTATGAACTTGAATTTAGTTATATAAAACTGTACATAGTTGAGATTAATATCTTCTACCAAACTATTCAGAGTGGCTAGGTTAGTGAAATTGTACCTACTGCTGTTTAGTACTCCACCAATTTTTGCAATGTTACAAGTTATTGGTTTGGGTATTTTTTTAAATATTCCTGAGGAGGAGAGGATTATTATTATTTCACTAGTGGAAGCATTTCTGAGGCTTAGAAACTGTAAACACCAAGAGCCTGGACCTGGATATTAATTGAATTAAATTGAACTATACAGTATCCCTGCAACAATCCAAACTGCTGGACACAAATACTTTTTCTGGTGTTTGAGCAATAGGTTCAGATTTGTCACTCCGTACTCCACCCTCTCCCTCAGCATCCTCAATATGATCATAACTTAGCAATATCCTTTTTTTACTGTCTTAGCAACTCGTCTCTCAGCATTAGTTCAGTCTAACTTGACTAACAACTGTAGAATCCTTACACAATCTTTTTAGCATGCATGAAATCTTGCCATTAGTGGTCTTCACAGCAATGCAGTATGAGCTAAATTTGCTAAGTAGAAAAGAGTTCATTTTTCAAACAGACCCCCATGGGGATACTGTTTCTTCATAAGTGATGACTGAAAAGGCAATGAAACAGCTTAAACCAAGTGTTGTGTTTTGGCCTTATTCTATGTTACTAACAATAACAGCCTCAACAGACCTGAGCTCACTGCATTTCAGTGGAATTATCTGTGGGGTGAGCTATTGACAGTGTATAATGGTAAGAGTCAAAATCACGGACTACATTTGCAATGTGCTAAAATGTTATGTTGAATGGTATGAAGTGTTATCAAGACTGATTTCATATGAGAATTAAGAATGAAATATCCTACAAAGTCAAAGTAATGCAACATGCCAGATAGCCTTCCTTCAGTTATGGAACCTATCTAGCTATTTCACTTGTCTTTCTGCAGGACACACAAGGTCTTCTAACATCTGTGCTGAGCCTTACTGCACACCACACTACCACACACCACCTGTGTCCTTTCAGTGCCCATATCAATTTTTCATTATCTCCCTGTCTTCCAAGTTTTTTCTTATACAGTTGAAGAGCAACAAAAGATAAAGCAGCAAACCTGACAGCTATTAGGGTGTCAAGATAACATACCTATCACTGGAAACCATAATCCACTGCAGTAGGTCATTTCATCTTGTAAGACATACTCTTCTGAATGTTGTAAACCTCAGCCTTAGCTGAAATAGTGGTTATAGGGCCTAACTGGAAATATGAAAGCTTCATCAGTCATAAAGGACTAAGACATTCTAGTTGGCATTACTGAGTCCACCAGAGGTGACATTGTCAAGAAAGCATTATGGCATTTCAAAACATTCCCGTCTCCTTCTAGTTATCCATCTAGCTCAAGGTCTCCTCATATTGTTTTAAAAAGTAAAAGTTCATGATGGCCTGTTCTGCATTATCCAGTTTGTGCACTGACAGCAGGATGTTGCTCCAAACAGAGTAAATACTACATGACCAAAGAAGATTGTAGAGTCCACTAATCACTGCAGAATGCATCTATAACCCTTACACACTTCATCCACCCAGTCCCACTGTGAAAATTTCTGCTGTCCAATTGTAGGTCCTAAACTCATTTTCTTTCACTCACCTTTCCCTGCTGTCCTGCTCTTCTGAAGCAGACTCTACAGCTTGTTCCTACAAAATCAGTACAGTATCATGGCTCATTGTTCAGCCCTAATTGCAGTTTTCTGTCTCCATTCTTTAAGAAAATCTCCCTACACAGTTCTTTTTCCACCAAGGAAAAATAGGGATAAGGATTCTTTGCAACTGATGTAGTTTTTATTCTTCTCCCAACTACACAAACAGTATAATCAATATATAACTACAGAATGACATCTTATGCTATTTTACTATCAGCATCTGCCCAGTAAAAAGACTATTACAGAAAAGACACATATTTCAGCTCCACTTCATATATAAAACTCTTATCTGCTCCCATGCTTCAGTCATATTCCTTTGCACATAGAACAGTAAACATGAGCTACAGAGCCCTTCTGAATTTCTCACTTTGACATAATTTTCTCTGGTTTTCTAGCCTTTTTTTTAAAAAAAAAAACAAACTCTAAAACTTTATTTTATGTGACTTTGAGGCTTGTTTTTTTTTTTTGTTTGTTTGTTTGCTTGTTTTATTTTTAGGGGTACAATAAACCCGACATAGACTGAACAAACATTTGCTTTCTGGAGTGGTACTTATGTCCACCTTTTCCAATTGGAGACCTTTATAGAATTAAGTCTCCCCAAAGAATATCAAATGAAGAGAGCAGAAACATTTTTGAAAAAGAAAAACACAACAAAATCAACCCCCTTTGCTTTTAAAAGCCCTAAACAAAAAAAAATACATACATTAATATGAGTATGCAAACTTTATAGTTCATATATAAAGAAACTGTTACTTCAGAGCACACCTTAAGAAAAAGCCTAAAACATAGTTTCGATACTCTCTGACTCACAGACACACACACCCACAAACCAGAACATTTGCTTGTACAAAGCTTGCCCTTTCTTACTCAGGCCTTTTGAAATTATTCAGTTCACGGCTAAGCAATATTTCCATACAGACCACACTTGATTAATGGGGCCAGCTCACATTAGTCACAGTTCTGTCAAGAAAAACTTTGATATAGGCCATCTGCTGTAGTCTAGGAAGACTGTATGCTCATGCAGGCTGAAGCATTAAGCAAGAGAGAGATAAAGAACACAAAACCAGGCTGTGCTCTGACTTAATGCCTCTAATCTGCTAAAAAGTGATTTGGCAACAATATAAGAAAAAACAGGACGACTCATCCTCCACTGCTTTTCAGATAAACTCTTAAATTCAGATCATGGTCTATTCCTCCACATAGCAAAAAAGATCCTTTCTTTTTTTTTTTTTTTCATACAATATTAAAGGCATGCAGTCCTTGTTAAAAAAGACTGGAAATCTCCAGCTTTATGTCTTTAATTTTCTTCCCAGTCAATAAAAGTGAAGACAGCTGTGAACTGCTACATGCTACACAGAAGAAAGCTTTCTGCCTTCTTGTAAAATACCTCCCTTATAACCCAGTTGGGAAGACAGCTCTTTCTTCAGACCTCTCCCTTATTACACTGGGGAGGCTGGTCTCGTTGGGTAAGGCCTCTTTCTTTTTTTCAGTATTGCTCCAGGTGTTATAGTCTCTGAGTCAGTTATCTGTTTCTTCTTGCAAAGACTTTATAGCTCATCCTGCTGTAGCTGTGGTGAAATGCTTAATTTTCTTTCTTCCTCTCCTTTACAAACAATGAGAAGGGCAGGCAGTCTTCATAGAGGTGATGATCCAGATAGCAGTTTCTGGATTGCTGTGAACCCTATGGCAATTTGGCTGCCATCTGATACAGAGAAGCCTGCTCATCTTGCTCTGTTAGAGACTTTTAGAAAATGTATGCCATGTATGGCAGCTTGGGGAGCTGGAGAGAGGAAGAGACAGGATAACTTTTTATTTGGACCAGATTCTGTGATTTTCTTTGGTGGGTATCCTGTAAAACAGACCTACAAAACTCCATCCACAGAGTCAACAGTGCATGTGTAGAGATGTCCAGGAGAGAGATCAACAGGCCAGATGCAGTAGAGTTTTCAGCCTTTGACATATAACAGGTGGAATGTCACCAGTGACCCTAAAGTCACCCTTACAGCTGTAAAAATTGGTCAGAGCATTTGGCTTTTAGAGTGCCTGTGTACAAAGTATAAAGGCAGACAGTAAACAGATTATTAGATATTTCCCTTTCAGTCCCCAAAGGTTCTGCATGCAACTTCTGACTTTCCAGTTGGAACCACCCTGAGTACTCCTATCAAAACATCTGCCATAGTCAGGTCATTTCTGAACAATGTATTGAGTGTTCAGTTTTGAAATGCCAGATAAATAGTTTGGTTGTGAATGTACATAAAGGCCATAAGGGCATGCTTCTATTCTGTCTTAAACTGTTTAGATCTTGAAATTAGGCTCAGAATCTTCTTGTGAACACTTTTTATCAGTGTAAATTCTGATTAGTACAATACTTTCGACAAAAAATGTGAAAATAATATGAATGCACTGTTCAGATTTTTCAAGTAAATTTAGATTATTACAGTGTTGCATGATCATAGTTTGCTGTGGAAATGTTTCTTTTTTTCCTCCTGCCTTCCAGCTGCTAATGCCTGCAGTGAAAAGAACTAGCTGCTTCTTTGTCATTCTTGACATTTTTTGTTCAAATAAAAAAGCACCTTACACTTCCTTAGGATGCATTTGTTACGCGGGACAGCTGGGGAAAAAGGAAAATCTGTTGGAGAAAAATAATGTCTTAGAAGTAGACTGAAGATTCATGCATTAGCATGAGATTTCCTAACGTTTCAAAAGTATTATATCATGGAAAGTGCATAGCAATATTCAAACTTGAAGGGAGTGGGAAAAAAACCTAAAAACCAAAACAAAAAGCAAAAGTTATCTAAGCAACATCTGTGGCTTGAGTAGCCAGAAGGATTTAGAGAATCAACAAGATCTCTAAAGGTTACAAATCATTTAAACAAATGGTGGACATTCCTTGTCAGCTGTAAAAACACCCCCACTTTTTCTGGTTGTTCCTTCTACTTGCAAGTTACATAATTTTTTTAAATATGCCTGGCATTTTAGCCAAATTAAATATTATGTAGTACTTTCTTTTTTTTTTTCTTTCTGCCCTCAGGCATCTACTGATGCTCTCTTTTTTTTTGAAGAGGGCCACAAACAAGGGACAGAACTGCTGAACTTGACACACCTAGTTAGCATGATATAATTAAGGACTTCCTCTCCAACAGTCTTAGTAACACTGGAAATACACTAAAACTGATTCAGAGAGGAGGCTTTCTTTAGATAGGCTACACCACTGCACCATCTCAGACTCAAAAGTAAAATTTTAACATCTCCACTGTGTTTCAACAGCATGTAAATTACCTTCTGGACAAGACCACAGAGAGGTCAGTGCAGACACCTGTTTCTGCCCAGTGCAAGAAAGAGAATATTAAACACTGTCTCTGCTGATGAAATGAACTGTGATCCACTGTGCTCATGATACATCCCCACACAGGAGTAGCTATAGTTTTGTTTTTCTTCTTCCCTCCTTTATCCCTCTTAAATCCTGTATGTACATATACAGTCATTTATCAAACCTAACCCCCATCTTGGTTAATTTCCTGAACATATCTAGCAGCTGTTTTCCCAAGACTAAGCCTACAATGCATTCAGAGAAGAATGGGCTGGTTCAGAGAGTTCAGGTAGTTTCATAAATTCCCTACAGAGTTATAAATCATATTTATTGATAACAGTCAGAGTCACAGTATGCATAGCCTTATTAAGATTTCCCATGTGCAAGACAAGCTTTGATACTCTACAACAGAAATGCACAGATGACTAACACCTACTGGGTGCTAGTATTTGGTCTTCTCAGTTCTTGACTGAGTGGTTTCTGGCAGAAGCATAAGTGGCAACATTGTATTTCAGATACAAGTATCAGGCATTTAGTGGTCTCTAACACTCTTCAGCCTTAGAGTCATCCTTTTTGGCTCATGCAGTCAGTGAAGCTTAGGAACACCTTCAGACTCCCTCACTGAATTGTTCAAAAACAGTATTTTGATAATGAGACAGAAATTTATGCATTTATATATGAGGGCAAGATCTTCAAACAAATTCCATCTGATCTGGGGTATCTTCCCTTTTCTTGAATGATTGTTTATATCCTATAATACTGACACTTTGCAAATACATGTCTACTCCTTCTTTAATAACATGGCCCAGGTATTCTATTGGTAAGATCCTAGGTAAAACATTTTTTCTCTAAAAGCATGTAGATTTTTTTAATTATTTTCTTAGTTATTTATAATTAAATATGAATGTTGGACTTAAGTTACATAAAATCTGGCTTTCACTGATAAACTTAGGCAAGGATATACTGTAAGATCTGAATGCCTGTCTTTTTATATTTCTATATTGGTTTTACTTGGCAAGGTTTGGTAGCAGGGTGGCTTCTATGAGAAGAGATGAAGGGTTGCTTCTGTGCTTAACACAGATGGTTCCAAGAAGCTCCAAAACAGACCCACTGTAGGCCAAAGCTGACCCCATCAGGGATGCTGGTGTTGCCTCTGTCATAACATACTTAAGAAAGGTTAAAAAAAATGCTGTGCTGCAGCTGTGAGAGAGTGAGAAAAATGTGAGAAAAACAAACCTGTACACACCCAATGTTAGAGAGCAAGGAAGGGGGGTGAATGCTCCAAGCACTGGAGCAGAGATTCCAGTGCAGCCTACAGAGAAGACAAGGCTGAAACAGATTGTCCCTGCTACATCCCATAGTGGATCCCATGCTGCAGCAAGTGGATATACCTGAAGGAAGCTAAAGCCAGTGGTGAGGAGGCCATGTATGAGAAGGATTTCTGGCAGGACCTGTGACCCATGGTGGTTTCAAACTAAAGCTTTTCATTAGCACTCTTTTCCTTAAGAATTGTAGCTCATTAAAAGGACCCATGCTAGAGTAGAAGAAATTTGTGAGGAGAAAGGAGTGGCAAAAATGTAGTGTTATGAACTAACTGCAATGCCTATTCCCCACCACTCATACAGTGCTCAGGGTGTGGAGCAGGTAAAAGAGTCAGGAACAAAGAAGGTAGATAAAGGCTATGCAGAATTCAGCCAAATAAGCAAAGTCCATTTTCTTTCTATGAGATATGTGTGTAATTCAGATGAGATCAGAACTAATCTGAATATCAAGTTCCAACATTGCAAAAAAACAGGAGGGGAGCCAAAATTTATTTCTGTTTTACTAATATTCTTTTTCACACTTTTAGGATTAAGTAAGATAAGATCACCACAGAAAGGCTATTCTGAAGCAGAAATTACAGGAAAATCACATGAAAAATATTTGATTATGCTAAGATTTCCAGCTAAGCTAAACCTGTATGAGCAAGCATATGAATGTCTGAGTTAGTATCAAGAGTACACTGAACATCAGCTTATGTAGTATATAATTGCAATTGTTTTTTGGAAAAAGAAGCATTTTAAAGGGACTTATTAATAGAAATATCTAATTTGTTTTTTTGTCTTGAGTACATGTTCATGTGTTGTGCACTCCGCATCTTCTACTGTTGAAACCAGAAACTGAGCTAAATAATAAGAAATAAATAGGCTGCATAAATTCAATTTTATTAACAAGTAGAGATGTATTTGAAAAAGAATGCAGAACTTGAAAATGTTCAATCCCAATGAGGCACCAGCCACTGCAACATGAACTCATCTCCTATGTGCCAAGAATAGAAAAATACTGCATCTGAGGAGAGTGGTTCTAAATAGCTAAAATACTTGAATCACTGTTTCATTCTGTTTTCCAGCTCTAGTTCTTTCAATAGCATCTTCTTGGAATGAGAAAAAAAAGTTACCAGGACTGCAAAACTCCTAAAACCTCCGACTTCCCCCTCTTTTACTTTCACTTTGGAACAATATACTTTAAACAATACAATCAATAGCAAATGTTCAAAACAAACTATCTTTTGCAGTTCCCTTTGAGATTTTCTGTTAGAATATGGTTTTCAACATCCATGTTTCTACTGTGAAATCATCACAGAATCATAGAATAGTTAAGGTTGAAAAGGACCTTAAGATCGTCTTGTTCCAACCCCCCTGCCACAGACAGGGACACCTCACACTAAACCATATCACCCAAGGCTCTGTCCATCCTCGCCTTGAACACTGCCAGGGATGGAGCATTCACAACTTCCCTGGACAACCCATTCCAGTGCTTCACCACCCTCACAATAAAGAACTTCTTCCTTATATCCAATCTAAACTTCTCTTGTTTAAGTTTTAACCCATTACCCTTTGTCCTGTCACTACAGTGATCAATAGTCATTACCCAGCATCCTTATAGGCCCCCTTCAGATACTGGAAGGCTGCTATGAGGTCTCCATGCTGCCTTCTCTTCTCCAGTCTGAACAACTACAACTTTCTCAGCCTGTCTTCATAAGGGAGGTGCTCCAGTCCCCTGATCATCCTCGTGGCCATCCTCTGGACTTGTTCCAACAGTTCCATGTCCTTTTTATGTTGAGGACACCAGAACTGTACACAATACTCCAAGTGAGGTCTCACAAGAGCAGAGTAGAGAGGCAGGATCACCTCCTTTGACCTGCTGGTCATGCTCCTTTTGATGCAGCCCAAAATACGGTTGGCTTTCTGGGCTGTGAGTGCACATTGCTGGCTCATGTTCATTTTCTCATTGACTAACACTCCCAAGTCCTTCTCTGCAGGGCTGCTCTGATTCTCTTCTCTGACCAACCTGTAGCTGTGCCTGGGATTGCTCTGACCCAGGTGTAGGACCTTGCACTTGGCTTGGTTAAACTTCATGAGGTTGTCATCAGCCCACCTCACAAGTGTGTCAAGGTCCCTCTGGATGGCATTCCTTCCCTCCAGTGTATCAACAGAACCACACAGCTTGATGTCATCGGCAAACTTGCTGAGGGTGCACTCAATCCCATTGTCCATGTCAGTGACAAAGATGTTGAGCAAGACTGGTCCCAACACATATCCATGAGGGACAGCACTCATTACTGGTCTGCAGCTGAACATTGAGCCATTGACCACAACTTTTTGCATGCAGCCATCCAGCCAGTTCTTTATCCACCGAGTGGTCCACTTATCAAATTGATCTCTCCAATTTAGAGACAAGGCTGTCATGTGGAACAGTGTCAAACGCTTTGCACAAGTCCAGGTAGATGACATCAACTGCTCTACCCCTGTCCATCAGTTCCATAGCCTCATCATAGAATGCCACCAAATTGGTCAGGCAGGATTGATTAGGCTGAGAAAGGTGAGGCTGTTCAGCCTGAAGAAGAGAAAGCTGCTTGGAGACCTCATAGCAGCTTTCCAGTATCTAAAGAGGGGCTATAGGGATACTGTGTATGGATTACTCATTAGTGACTGTAGTGACAGAACAAGGGGTAACAGGTTAAAACTTAAACAGGGGAAGTTTAGATTGGACATAAAGAAGAAAATCCTTACTGTTAGGGTGGTGAGGCAATGGAATGGTTTGCCCAGGGAAGTTGTGAATACTCCATCCTTGGTGGTGTTCAAGGCCAGGTTGCACAGTGCCTTGGGTGACATGGTTTAGTGTGAGGTGTCCCTGCCCATGGCAGGGGGCTTGGAACTAGATGATCTTAAGGTCCTTTTCAACCCTAACTATTCTATGATTTCCCCTTATTGAAGCCATGCTGGCTGTCACCAAGCACATTATTGTTTCTCATTTGCCTTAGCATGCCTTCCAGGAGAATCTGCTCCAAGATTTTGCAGTACACAGAGGTGAGACTGACTGGTCTGTAGTTCCCTGTGTCATCCATTTTCCCTTTCTTGAAAATGGGGGTTATATTTCCCTGTTTCCAGTCATTGGGAACTTCACATGACTGCCATGATTTTTCAAATATGATGGGAAGTGGCTTAGCAACTTCATTTGCCAGCTCCTTCAGGACCCACAGATGGATTTCATCAGGTCCCATGGAGTTGTGTACGTTCAGGTTCTTAAGATGGCCTTGAACCAGATCCCCTCCTACAGTGGGCCTAAGGTCTTCATTCTCACAGCCCCTGCATGTGCCTTCCAAGACTTGGGTGGTGTGGTCGGAGCATTTGCCAGGGAAGACTGAGACAAAGAAGCCATTAAGAACCTCAGCATTCTCCAAATCCAGGGTAGGCAGTTCTCCTGATAGGTTCCAGAGAGGGCCTACATTGTCCTAGTCTGTCTTTAATTTGCAATGTATTTATAGAATCCCTTCCTGTTGTCTTTAACATCCCTGGCCAAGTTTATTTCTAGCTGGACCTTAGCTTTCCTAACCTGGTCCCTAGCTTATAAAACAAATGGCTTTGGCCCTGATAGAGTATGCTATCCAATGATAGTACTAGTGCTTATCACTACTGTGTGCTCACTATGGCTTGGCTTGTTTTCTATGGTTACTCAGTACTGGACTCTTTTGAGCATTTTATAATGAACCCATAACCCCAGATATTTTATCTAGCTCAGACTATATTTTGTTCTTGTGTTAAATTACATCTCCCAGACAACTGTTTGTTCACAATAAGTAATGTAAATCAGTAATTGGTAGGTCCTATTTTCTTCCAATGATCTGTCAGGATAAAATAGTCAGAAAACTAGCTAGTTGAGAATTTTCTCAATAAAAATGTTTGTAGTGTTGAAGTAGCCAGTGAAAGAATTTGATGAAAACCCATTGGTCACCACTGATCTCTTTTTTGGTCTGCTGCACTGGAAACACTGAGTTATTTGTATAATTTAAATCTCAGAAAAAGGGGAACACGATGCAAAAGGAAATTCTACTTCCATATGCCTTTATAATAGATATGTTGTAGGGAAACCTAAGGCTGTCATACATAAAATGACCTTGTCTTCATCATTATTTCTGTTGAAAAGTATTGACATACATAATAGCTTGTTGCTAGGGAGTGATTATTAAGTCATAAATATCCATGGAGCTATTCACATTCATGAACATTCAAGATATGGTCTTGTACGTTGCCTATTTATGAAGGACTCATATTATGTATATAAATATCGTCCTGAAATTTCCTTTGTAACAGCACAAGTCAGAATACAAAGAAATTATGCAGTCAGAGAGGTGTTGGTATACTCCTTTTAAAACTAAACATGCACATATACAAATAGGAATGTTTTTTAACAAGGGTGTAAACATGAATCAGAAATACAAACTTTATATGAAGAGGCCAAGAATTAGTAAGTGTCATTGTCTGCTTCCAATCAAAGAGACAGAATTGGCAAGAAGTGATAGAAGCTGATGTCACCGCAAAAAGTCAAGAACTATCATTTGTGTGCTCAGTGTTAATCTTGGGCTTACTTTGCTGTTTCTGCTTGCCGGTCCTTTTTCTTCTTTTGAACAGTAACATGTAGTATTGATGAAAGATGTTAAAATCTTGTTTTGTTTCTTCATTTCATCCCACAATTTATTTTCAGATATAAGGTACAAGTGTACCTGGGGTGAAAATCCACCCCCTCATTAAAACTATATGGTGGTCTTTCATGGTAATTCAGGCAGAGACAATGAAATCCAGATGATATTATACAACCAATGGTAGGTAGAAACCACAAGAAAAATATCTTCTCAGAAAAAGTACAGAAAGAACCCACTTTCCATCTACAGTTTTGTTTCCATGGGTTCCTAAAAGGAAACAGTTTGTATTATGCAAGCATAGTGACGAGATCCTTTTATGCCACTGAAAACAATGATGCCCATATAATCAAGGCTATTATAAGCCAAACTAAGAGCATGAGTAATAGTGTCTCTGGTTCTCAGTGGAATGCATGCTCAGCTGGCTTCTTTGCAGTGAAAAAATATGCTGTACAGGGAAAAATCCACAGTAAGTGGGCAGATTTAAACTACAGTTTAATCTTAAAAAAATCTAATGACCTTTGGGAAATGTTACAAGACTGATCTCTTTCTGCAGGCATTTCCTTATTCATTAATCTATTTTAATTATGGTCCATGGGCAAAAGTGCAAAATTGGCCTTGATCCACAGCAGTGCTCACTGCTGTCACTTTGGGGGGTTCACACAAAGATTAAGGATAGTAACTGTAGCAACTAAATATTTAGTCATTATTATTTCTTCAGTACGCTATGGTTACACTCAGCATCATTAAGAAGTGAATGTGCTCATTGTTAGCTTACCATTTCTGCTCCTTATTCTCTCAATCTCTCTTTTTCTCTCTCCTTTGGGAACTTGTCCTCTTCCTTAGGAAACTGTCCTTTTCCAGCCTATATTAGATTTTACAGAAAGATTGCTGAAAACTTTATCCCTAAACTGATATGCATCAGAGTTAACAAAATATATTAATACTGATAACAAAATGTCATTAACTGTTCTAGTCCCTTCTTGGAACAAACAGAATACAATAATAATTTGCCATTTAGTGAGTGTACCATTTTTGTAAGGCTTTCTACAAACCAAAGTAGATACTGCCTTGTTGGTATATTCCACACAATATATTTTATTTTGAATGAGTTGCCTAATAGACCTTAATGTGCAGAAACATCCTATTTGTTTTAAACAAATGACAAATCTAAATGTATGTAGAGAGTGATATAGATATGTCACATATTTTTGACCAACAGAAACGATGTATTTCATAATTCTACTTAAGGAAGTTATTGAAAAGATTTTGTCAATAAGTGATTGTCCTAGGTTCAGCAGTAGCAGTCATTTTTCTCCTTCTTAGTAGCTGTTGCAGTGCTGTGTTTTTGACTTTCAGCCTGGGAACACTGATAACACCAATGTTTTCAGTTGTTGCTAAGTAGTGTTTACTCTGACCAAGGGCTTTCTGAGCCTCATGCTCTGCCAGGGAGGAGGGGAAGCTGGGAGGAAGCTGAGACAGGACAGCTGATCCAAATTAGCCAGAGGGCTAATTCATACCACAGCATGTCATGCACAGTATATAAACTGGGGGCAGTTACCCAGAAGGGCTAGATTGCTGCTCAGGTCAGACTGGGTATTGGTCAGTGGGTGGTGAGCAGTTGTATTCTCTTCCTTTGTTATTTCCCTTATCATTATTATATTATTGGTGGTGGCAGTAGTGGTTTGTGTTATACCTTATTTACTGGACTGCTCTTATCTCAACCTGTGGGTGTTACATTCTTTTGATTCTCCTCTCCATCCCTCCCAGAGCAGGGGGAGGAAGAAGGGGTGGGAGTGAGTAAGCGGCTGCATGGTTTTGTATTACCAGCTGGGCTTAAACCATGACAGTGATCTTGATCTTTATAATCAGTAATGCTTAAGTTCATCTGACTTCTCAGCCAATGCATCCAAAATCAGTCATCTTGGAGCATAAGGTCTTACTATGCCTGATCATGCTGAGAAGGAGAGCTAGTTCCTGAGCTATGTATCACATTTAAACCTTTTGGATACTCTCAATAGCTAATTGAAAACTTGTTTGAAGCTTCATTCCTGTGTCTAATTCCACCCTTTGTTCTAAATCCTTTTTGCAGAACAGACTTACTGGTTTTTTAATCTTGTGGTCATATTTCTTGACCAAAATCTTGCCTTACTACATTCTTTTCTGCAGAGCTCAGGTCACAAACTACTTTAACCTCCAGTAAATAACTGCAGTTTTTATTCTGGAAATGATAATGATCATTTAAATCAACCTCAAACTCCTTATCAGCATCTTTTACATTCAGCATTTGCAATCTTAATCTTAGTATAAAAAACCCCAAAAAACAAACAAAAAAAACCCCAAAAACAGATACCAAAAGGTGATTTCTATGTGTAACAATAAATTATAAATAATCTAATTAATAAAAAAGATAATTGAGTACTCTTATTTCTATCTCAGTGGGAGCTGATGATATATAAGAACAGAGATTAATCACTAGAAATACTACTGTGAAAGTAATTAATTTTGGATGGGTAATACAGTGAACTTGTCAACATCTTAATGATTCTTGTGTGCTCAGGCTGGTCTTTGAAAAATCTTTATGAAGAGTTCTGAGTGCATATAGCTAAATCTACTTATGTAGCATTTTAGAACAAAATGAGTGGTGAGTTTTCCTAGCACTTAATTTTTTTTGAAGATCTCAAAACACACATTCCTCATTTTTTTTTTTCCAAGTAAAGCAGGATAAAATCCAGTGGGAACAGCTTGAAACCTTTCAGTTGGTTTGTTTCACATGAAAAATGTTACCCTTAGCCACAATGTTTAAGAAATACAGGCATATTCCAGCAGTGCAATGCTTTTCAACTAACTATTTCATGAAGTTGTCCCATGTGCATATATTTTGATGAATATTCACCAGCCTTTTCCCAAAATCAATTATTTTGGTAAGACTGGAGAGATGAGAAACAACGCTACTAAAATCCAGGAACATGAACTTTTTAAACAAAAAACCTTTTCAAGTCTGCTGTAGTGGTAGTTATGAGATGGAAAAATGAATGCATTTGAATAAATATTTATGTATAACAGCTTTCTGACCTGTATTTCTTCATGTACCTTGCAGGCAAGTTAAGAAAACAACTATAATTTGTTAATAAGACATTAAATGAATACAGTGATCACCTTCTTACTCTACTGCTGTGCTCTAGCCTGGTAATAATTTCTTCTGTTTGTGCTGACATCTGCATTGAGCATGATTTTTTTGACACATTTGTCAGGAAGGGATGTATGAGTGCTCAATATCCCTGTTACCAGGCACTCTTTAAATGAAAAGGAACTGGAAAATTTTAAGATAATCTTAGTATATGTTTGCAGGAGCAAATACCAAAAATCGAAGTCAGTGTTTCCATTCTTACTGATGCTAAAATTAGTATTACTTTCAGTGTAAAAAGTCCCTTTAATTCATGGTATTCTGACTTTGTAATATCTTACTTCAAATTCAATAATGTCATGACTTTCAATTTTCTTCAAACAATGAGTTACGTTTTAGACTCAGTAATAGTATCATAATACCCATTATTTAAAAGGTACCAGAAAACAGCCCTTGACATAAATATTATTGAATTATTATCACTGAAATCATCAAATTAATTATGCAAATGCATAAGTTAAAAATCTTCTTAGGCAAGGTACCTAGTAGTTAAGCCTTGCTCCCTAAAGGAATGGTTAGAACACACAAAACCCTTAACCAATGTAATATAAAACCCCATATATTTTACTTTTCTTTTGAGCAAGACATATATCCTGAAAAGGCAGAAAACTAATTAATTAATTAAGCCGGGATAATTAATAAAAACATGACAAACAGCTGGACTTGTGCAAAGTGTTCGACACTGTCCCACACGACACCCTTGTCTCTAAATTAGAGTGTCATCAATTTGATAGGTGGACCACTCAGTGGATAAAGAACTGGCTGGATGGTTGCACTCTAAGAGTTGTGGTCAATGGTTCAGTGTCTGGCTGGAGACCAGTAACAACTGGTGTCCCTCAGGGATCAGTGTTGGGACCAGTGTTGTTCAACATCTTTGTCGCTGACATGGACAATGGGATTGAGTGCACCCTCAGCAAGTTTGCCGATGACATCAAGCTGTGTGGTTCTGTTGATACGCTGGAGGGAAAGAATGCCATCCAGAAGGATCCTGGCACACCTGTGAGATGGGCTGATGACAACCTCATGAAGTTTAACCAAGCCAAGTGCAAGGTCCTACACCTGGGTCAGAGCAATCCCAGGCACAGCTACAGGTTGGGCAAAAAGGAAATTCAGAGCAGCCCTGCAGAGAAGGACTTGGGGGTGTTGGATGATGAGAAAATGAACATGAGCTGGCTTCAGTGTGCGCTCACAGCCCAGAAAGCCAACTGTATTTTAGGCTGCATCACAAGAAGTGTGACCAGTAGGTCAAAGGAGGTGATCCTGCCCCTCCACTCTGCTCTTGTGAGACCCCACTTGGAATATTGTGTGCAGTTCTGGTGTCCTCAACATAAAAAGGACATGGAACTGTTGGAATAAGTCCAGAGGAGGGCCACGAGGACGATTGGGGGACTGGAGCACCTCCCATATGAAAACAGGCTGAGAAAGTTGTGATTGTTTATCCTGGAGAAGAGAAGGCTGCTTGGAGACCTCATAGCAGCCTTCCAGTATCTGATGGGTGCCTATAGGGATGCTGGTGAGGGACTATTCATTAGGGACTGTAGTGATAGGACAAGGGGTAACGGGTTGAAACTTAAGCTGCAGAGGTTTAGATTGGATCTAAGGAAGAAATTCTTTACTGTTAGGTTGGTGAGGTGCTGGAATGGGTTGCCCAGGGAATTTGTGAATGCTCCATCCCTGGCAGTGTTCAAAGCCATGTTGGATGAAGCCTTGGGTGCCTGTCTGTGGCAGGGGGGTTGGAACCAGATGATCTTAAGGTCCTTTCCAACCCTAACTATTCTATGATTCTGTGATTCTATGTGATACAGGAGCTGAATTTATAAGTTTATAGCTTGTTACAAGATCCAAAAGGAAGTTAAGAAGGAGGCATAGTTCTGTCTAGATATTAATCTAAGGTTAAGTAAAACTAAAATGTAAAACAGAAAGGAAATTCAAGAAGATGTAAGGTTTAGATATGTGATGCTAAGATTTAAATTACTTTAGGCTTTACAAACCAAGATTTTTAAAATCAATATGAAGTATCTTTGACTGACACAATGGGACTGAACAATTATTCAAATGTATCACTGCCTTGGTAGAAAGGAGTAGAAATAAATTTAAACTCTACTGTATGTAATTTTTTGATCCTATTTTCACATACATGAAGCTCAACTCATTTTTGCTGTTGCTTTTCTATTTCAGATTTTATATGGAAGCATATGGCAGGGGAACAAAAAAAGAAAAAGAAAACTAGACAAAAAACCCACCCTTTTGTTGGCAGGGGTGTGTTCAGTTGTCTGCAGGAAAACAGGGCTCCATCACACACAATGGGTACTTGGCAAGACAAAATGCTAGTGTTCCCTCATTTATTCTTCTTCCTTCAGCTTTATATGCTGAACATGATGGCACATGCTATGAAACATCCCTTTGGTCATGTGGAGTCAGCTGTCCCAGCTATGTCTCCTTCTAGCCTCTTGTGCACCCCCAGCCTGCTTCTGGCAGGGTGGCGTGAGGAGCAGAAAGGGCGTTGATTCTCTGTAAACACTGCTCAGCGGTAACAAAAACATCCCTGACACAACAGTTTCCAGCACAAATCCAAAACATAGCTCATAACAGCTACTATGTAGAAAATGAACTCTATTCCAGCCAAAACAAGTGCAAAAACCCACTGAGAAAATATTCCCTGCAGAAGATGTCTATTTAAATCCATTATCCTATATTGCAACTCTCAGACCATACATGCTTCTCAATTTTTTTTTACTCTATTTTTGGATTATAGAAAAACATGCCAAAATTATATAGCAGGTCATGAAAATGACTTTCCATCCCATCAGGAAGATTGAAATAAGAAATCCAATCTCCTCAAAGTTCTTTCTACTAACTATGAGGAATGTTTATTACATCACCTTTATGAATTTTCTAAGCTTTCCTGGTAGCATTCCATTATATGAAATGCAAGCAGTTTGATGTACTCACACTTCGTTTATGAGTTTTCCTATTCAGAACTTGCTAATGTTCTCATTTTAGTAATAAGATTTTGATGTGTGCTCAGTGAATTCACCCTTTCCTTTGCCTAATCTGCACATGAGAGATAAAAGATTTCTTTGAAATGACAAGAAAGAGAACCTAATATCCCATACATAAGTATTAAAGTTATGTGTTACTTCCATTTTGGGGAAAAAAAAAGTAAGTAATTTTACTGCTGTAGCATGTATATGCAGAGGGGATAGAACTAGATGATCTTAAGGTCTTAGATGATCTTAAGGTCCTTTCCAACCTTAACCATTCTACGGTTCTTTGATTCTATGTCTCAGCATAATTATAAAAATCGTGTTATCTGTGTTTGGTGAAATCATTATTTTTACTGGGAAACTAGTATCCCATTGATAAAAAAGTTAAGGATTGTAATCATAGAATCATAGAATGGTTTGGTTTGGAAGGGAACTTAGACCAGCTAGGTCCACCCCCCCCCCCACTACAAACAGGGACACCATCCACTAGACCAGGTTGCTCAAGGCCCAGTCCAAGATGGCCTTGAGCCCTTTCAAGGATGCAAGAAATGCATTGTGATTCCAGGGATGCAAGAAATGTATTGGGATTCCAGGGATGTAAGTAATGGATTTACAGTAATGCAAGCTACTGCTTTAGAACATGTGAAATAAGTGTAGCCAGATAGAACAAAAGAATAATAATCCTGTATTATTTGCTGTGTCTTTGGAAAACTCAATCTTTGGAAACTCAGTCTCTTGAAGGCAGATCTATAAAGTCTAAATTCAGGCAGTTCTCACCATTTTTCATCAAAAGTCAGCCAATACACAGTGCAGAAGGCTAGTGCTGCAAACTATCATTGAACACTGCTAATTGCTCTAAGTCAGTTCATCATGTTGCTATGTGTCTTCAAAAACATTATGATTTTGAAAACACTTAGATCTTACTTTAGAGCAAAGACTCATTTTTCATCTTCTGGAAATCACCTACAATTTATGTAAAGTTTTTTCAAGTTTTCCTCTTTCTCCAGCTTTTTTCTGAAAAGGACTTCTTCCTTCCTCCTTCCTTCTTCCACCTCCTTTTTCTTCTTTTTTTTCTTTTTCTTTTTTCTTTTTTTCTTTTTCCTTTACTTTTTAATTTTCTTTTCCTTTTCTTTTTTTGTTTCATTTTTCTTTTCCTTTTTTTTATCTTTTTCCTTTACTTTTTAATTTTCTTTTTTTTCCTTTTCCTTTTCTTTTTCTCTTTTTTCTTTTCCTTTTTTCTTTTTCTTTTCTTTTTTTTCTTTTTTATGTTTTTTTTTTCTTTTTCATAAAACTGCTCTTACATGCTTGCTTTATTTTTTGGCCCCAAAAGGCACATTTTATTTCCTGTAGTGATAAATTTCATTGTACCTTCTCTTGATCCATAAAATGGACTCACAGATACATAGGGGCATCCCTTGAATGTCCTTTTGTATTACCAAGATTAACTTAGGCACCTTCAAGAGTTATTGCATAGAGCAACTTCAGGTTTTCAGAGCCTGTTCTTTATTTTGGGGGTTTAATAAATCTAAAATTATATTACTCTTTAAAGTTTTCATTTAAAAAGGTTGTGTTTTTTATATTAGCATGCAGAAAAGTCTAGCTACACAAAACATATACTTGTGTTCAAATAAACACATAAAAAATCCATAATGGTTATTTTCTGGCAATGAATGCAAACTGTACCTGACAGTTTGTCAGAGTTAAATCATCAGTACTTACGTAACTGCTGGTGTCACATTCCTTGAGGTATGCAGACAGCCAAAATTTTGCTTATTTTAAAAATAAACATAATTCTAAACCTTTATTTTATGACATAAAGATGACTACTAAATTCAAACATAGTAAAAGCCATTTTTATTCCAGTAAGATTTAGTTAGCATTAGGAAAAGAATGTTATAATTTTATCTAATTTCTTATTTTTAATTTTAAAAATTCAGGAAAATTTATATGTAAATTTATTGGCACAAACAATGTATTTTTTTTTCACCCATTATTTCTACTCCCTGAAAAATAAAGCAAATTTGAAAGATAATGATGTTCATGTGGCAAAGTCCAACCAGTACATTGAATTTTAAATGCTACAGATAGTGCCCAAGAAGACCTGTGTAGAAGAGCTGCTAGAAAAAAAGGAAAAATCCCCAGTAATATCAAAATATAATTTCTGTCTTGCTTCTGCACTTCTGAAAAAAATTGAATGGCTTGTATATGGAAGTCAGCTTGAAGACCTTTTAGGAAGGTTGTATACTGACCTGTCTCTGCACACAGCACAATGTTTGAGAACATGGGAAAAGAAGAATCAAGAAACATGCAAGTAAGAAGCCAGGATTATAAAAGCTGACCATCTCATTCTCATAGTGGTTTAGTACTCATTCATTTCAGCTGTTCTGCAGGTTTTGATCTATTTATAATACAAAATTGATTAAGAAAAAACTAACAGGGAGAACATCCAAATAGACTTCCATGACATTATATCATATAAGGTGTACATCAGCGAGACCTTATAGCCATGTCCTAGTACTTAAAGGGGGCCTACGAGAAAGAGGAACTCTTTATCAGGGAATGTAGTGATAGGATGAGGGGTAGCAGATTTACACTGGAGGATGGTAGATTTAGAATAGACATAAGTAAGAAATTCTTTATTGTCAGGGTTGTGAGACACTGGAACAGGTTGCCCCAAGAATCTGTGGATGACACATCCTTGGAAGTGTTCAAGACCAGGCTGGACGGGGCTTTGTGCAACCTGGTCTAGTGGAAGGTGTCCCTGTCCATTGCAAGAGAGCTGGAACTAGATGGTCTTCAAGGTTCCTTCCAACCCAAATGACTCCATGATTTTATGCTTAAATTTAGGATTGAATGAAATTGAATTTACAGATGTGTGATTTTGTACAGTTTCTTAAGAATCTGCACTTCAGATGTTCAAAGTCAGGGAAGTTCTTATACTGATTTGCTTACTGAGATTTTTGGAAGGAATTAAACACAAGAACATATTTGATTTTCATTCCTGCCTTGCATCAGGAAACAGATTTAAAAAAATACATAATGACAACTTCTGCAGCAGGATTATAAATCATAGTAATACATTTGTAATTAAATGTTTTGATTGATGAATTATTATAGAGTTTAGACTATATAGTAAGAATGATTTAAAAGTACAGGAACAGTTCATAATAATCTAGAGTTTGGGCTGGCCATTTAAAAGTAGCTGTAATTTCATACTTATGATCTGAATTTTCAGAAAAGATTAGAGAGTTACACATCTTACTCTAATTTCATTTAAACCTATGTCAGGCATTTATGGTTCCCTCCTTTTGGAATATACCACTTAACCAGAACCCCAAACTTATGATCAAAACCCAGCAAACATGCTCGCTACGACATACCTGTGAAGTAAAGAAATATTTTAACCCGTTGTATGGATGTCTATTTCAGTACAAAGATATTACATGTTTAGCCTTTTACAGGTATTCAGGATTTGCATATTGCAGGAGTATGGAGGACAACAGATATTTTTGGAAATGAGTTAAAGGTGTATGATTGTTGTGAAGCCTATAGTAATTCTACTTGTGATTTAGGAAAAGATCTCAGGAGAAGCACAAGGCGTTGTTATGTTCGAGGTACAACTGAAATAGACTTGGTTAAACAACACATAAAACAGGCATAAATCCACCTATGTTTTTAATCCTTGTAGGTGATTAGTCACACTGATAATAGCTATCAGTTAAGTCATCTTGTCAGTCCTTACATTGAAATATTTTTATGTATGACAAAATATTTGTATGCAATGTCTTATTTAAAATTCCAACAGAGCCAACAAAATAAACAACAGCTATTGCTTTATGATGGTGCCAGCTGGATTAACAAAAATGGAGTCTACTTTCTAAGGCCACTTGCAGAGGTCGGGGAAAAAGAAATATGTTTGGGCTAAACAAAATAGCAGTCCTGGTTACTCTCTCAGTTACTGTTCCACTCATGTCCTTATCTTTGCTCTACATACAGTTCGTAAATAGCTGAAGTTAGTTTACTCTGGTTCTTCTTTTCATTGAAATTTGTGACCTTAAAGTGAGTCATGATTTTATTCACAATCATTCTAAGCAACTGCAACTCACTCTTCACATGTACTATGCAGAGTGCTTGTCAGAGTCTCATGTTGGGGGTCAAGCATGGGCGCTTTAACAGGCTTACAGCAAGCTGTGAGAAAGTGAACCTCTGACCCCAGGCTAAAAGAAGAAGCGTCAAGATCAGCAAAACAGGAATGCAATAACAAGATGCCAGAAGCATGATGTAACGCTAAGCTGAAGCGAAGGTGTGAAACCAATCAGGAGAGGTAAAGGGGAGCGTGTATCCCTCGTGGGCAAAGTGAAGCAGCCAATCAAGTAATGCGTGATCGCGTGTAAGACAGTATATTAAGAGCAGCCTTGTAATCAATAAACGGAGCATTTTGTGAACCTACATCGTATCGGTGTTTTCTCCCCTCCACCTGGCCGCGGCATTCTGGTGACCCCGACGTGATACCAGGAGAGAGAGAGACCGCGGACGAGAGAAGGTGGAGATCCCGGCTGCCCGAGAGAGGCAGGCTGCCCGAGAGAGGCAGGAAAGGAGCTCAAATTACGTGGCCACGGCTGACCGGTGAGTCAGGCAGACTGCGGTCTGGTTCGGGATGGGTTTCGCTGTATCAGCGATAGAAAAGGCTACGATAGAAGGAGTGCTATGCGTAGCGAAGAAAACAGGGTACTCGATACCCCGACAGGAACTTGTGGACTTTTTATTTTGGTGCCGACGAAGGGGGTTGTTAGAAAATACGGGACAGTTATTCTCCAAAGATCAATGGCGTAAGATAGGGGAAGAACTGTGGGAGTCGGTGAAGCTTTTAATCTCGAGACTTGGGAGAAAATTACTAAGGAAGAAGCCCCTGATTTATGGCTGTTTTCAGTCCTTCCTAAGGTGAAGGGAGCAACCCTTAAAGAGACAGACCTAAGTTAATGTTGAAATGGTCGAAGACACGTTACCCAGAGATTTATGAGTCTATCGGATTTGAGATATCCTTGTGGAATGGGGCAGGAGTTAAGCTGTGGAATGCAGCCACGAAAGGCAATGATGCTGTGAAAAGTTTGTTAGTCATTTGGAGAACTGTTTTAGAGATGTTAAAGTCAAAAAAAAAATGAGATCATGGAGACCAGCGTGCCCCCCCTTCCCCCCAAACCTCCCCTGGTTGCTGCCATGGCTGTGAAGACTGAAGATGAGGATGAAGACAATCCTTTCGACCTGAGCCCTGTTGACCCTGAGAAGGAGCCTGTGCACCTTCATCAGTTTGCTGTTGCTGATCCTGAGATTCTGATGCCTGATAATGCCGATGCTGACCTGGATGGTGCTCTTGACCTGGAACCTATTCATCTGGAAAAGAAGCCTGATTTATATCAGCCATATCCTCATGATAAATGGGTAGCTGTAAAGGGAGAAGTGAAATGGGTGGGGGATGCAGATGTATTGCATGGTTTCCTTGTGGTGTATATGCTGGTTCAAAACCCGCAGTGGGAAAGTCTCTTGTATGCTCTTATCAGGGGTATTGGGCAGAATGTGTCAGACCGTGGAGTTGGGACCCCGTATACAACTCCTTTGACACAGTCTCTCTGTGATACTCATGTACTAGAAGTTGGTAAATATAAGTATGTCCATGTTTCTATCGACCCTTGGAAACCTTTAGAGGTATTGCTGGCAACTTCTTCTGACATAGGCTGGCCACCTGTGTCGGAACGAGTGTGCATTTTGGTCAGTAAAAAAGCCCAAGCCTCATGCGATGTGAGGGAGGCAGAGCCTCTGTGGGGACGCCTGCTAAGGTTGAGCCTGCCACCCCACACTGTGATGGTGCTTCTCGGAGCTGGTTTCCTGATAGTCTCTACAGGGTCCTTGTGCCACGTCCTGTATGTGGGACTGTGCAGTGGGAGCAATGATTGTCTGGATTTTGTGTTTCAAATATTGTAGTTGTGTGGAGTGTGTATGTGGGATCCCATATGCATATATGTGTGTCTGTGTGTGTTTGTAATGAGGGCAGACAGTGTTCTGTATATTTTTTGTTGTCAGGTTCATGTAAAAGTTTTAACAGGTAGCAGTTTAACCTTTCGGGCAAGAACAGGTTAATGCAAAAGTGCAGTTGCCGATAGGCCAGTGGTTTTAGCTGTGCAAAGCAGGGTGAGCGACTTTAAAAAAAAAAAAAAAAAAAAAAAATCACTTGAGGGCAACTGAAAATTAACAGCTTGAATATGCATGCTTGTAAAGTAGCTATTATTAGAGGTTGTGATTTTGCATATAAAACCACCTGTATTTACTAGCCAGTTGCTAACAAGAAACAATACCTTGCATTGTATGGATTTGTCACTTGTAAAAGAGATGTTAGAACATGCAAATTTGCAGCAGCTGCTAGAAAATGCTAAGGTAAAAGCTAAAAGATTCTAAGATTATGATAGTGTTATAAAGCAAGTAATGGAACAAATTAAGAGGGTGGGAGAACTCCACTGTAAGAAATTGCTTTGGTTAGTCACTCACTGCCATTAGCATCTTCAACATGCTGATGCACTCTGTGATAGTTACTCTCCTAATGTAAATCTGTGTGTGCTTTGCTGTAGTAGTGACTTGTTACTGGGTTAAGCAGGTGAAACTCTGCATTGACAACAAGGTACAAGGACAGAGATTGACCAAATGCCTGCTACCACACTCAAGGGCAAGACTGGGTTGGCCTCTGTGTTTGCCACCAAGAAGAATCTTTAGCTCTGCTGCTGGCTGCAACCAGCAGGTGTAGAGCGGTGGAGACACATGCCATGCCAGACCTTGATGTGAGGGATGGCCTCCGCTGTTATCAGAGAGCCATACAGGAGCAAAAGGGTAGGCCCAGCTGTGTACAGCTATCAACAGGACCATACTGACTGCCAGCGAAAAGTATAAAGCCACAGAACAACATAAAGAAACAGCAATGATAGAAATCTGTGTAAAATCTTTGTAATATCTGTTCTATTATGTGTGACCATCGGTAATGGACAAGTATACTGAGCACATGTGTTAAATCCTCATTATTCCATCCTGTTACATGGTGTGTAGGATTCACTGGTATGCCACATGTTATAAAGGTGACATCAAGTGACTTCAAATCAGACTAGTCCTACTGAAATAATGCTGCCTAGAGTAGTGGGTTGTAATGCTACACAAGTCAAGCAGTGACAGGGCAGACAAACCAAATTGTAAAAAACTTTTAGTAAAACTAAAAAGGGGGAGATGTGGAGACAGTGTTCTCACAGGAAAATGAATATTTGGTACATGAGCTCTGAATAACTCTGAGGGATACAGCAAGGCCGTGAGAGGCCCGAGGAAGCCTAAGCAAGCAAGATAAGAAGAAGCTGTAATTCACTGAGTCCTGAGAGCTGTGGACTGTTGGCAAGCGTTCGAGGTCAAGTTCTCACACCTGTGCTTAACCAATTATATGTTAGTCACTAAGGGTCTTCAAGACAAGTATCTAATTATGATATGCCAAATTGCTGTAGGTGTGTGTAAGCAATAGTATATAAGGAGTTAAAGCTTTGCAATAAATGGCTTTTCGTCTGATCAAAAAAAAAAAAAGGGGGAGTGTAACTCCTTGACTGTTAACACTGTACAGTTTACTTCTGCAGCTGCTTCACATCCCCTTTGCATTAGAATGCTTCTGGGCATGTGTTGTATGAATCTTTCTGATCATTCTGAATCTATTCACAAGAAATTGTTTGAACTTAAAGAAAATATGAAAGAACTTACTGTAGAAACAAATCCTATAGACTCTTGGTTAAAATCGTTAGGAATAAGTAGTTGGTTAAGGAGTTTAATCATGATGTTTAGCGGACCAATAATGATTATGTTGTTAATTTTGTTTTTTGGACCTTGCTTGTTACAATGTACTATGCAACGCATGCAGCAAATGACGAACGCCTTATTTGAAAAAAGAGGGGGAGATGTTGGGGGTTGAGCATGGGCGCTTTAACAGGCTTACAGCAAGCTGTGAGAAAGTGAACCTCTGACCCCAGGCTAAAAGAAGAAGCGTCAAGATCAGCAAAACAGGAATGCAATAACAAGATGCCAGAAGCATGATGTAACGCTAAGCTGAAGCGAAGGTGTGAAACCAATCAGGAGAGGTAAAGGGGAGCGTGTATCCCTCGTGGGCAAAGTGAAGCAGCCAATCAAGTAATGCGTGATCGCGTGTAAGACAGTATATTAAGAGCAGCCTTGTAATCAATAAACGGAGCATTTTGTGAATCTACATCGTATCGGTGTTTTCTCCCCTCCACCTGGCCGCGGCAGTCTCATTATAAATGACATTCCACATTTATTTCATCTTACTTGGAAATACAGCAAAGAAACATGAAAAAAAGTGGAGGTCACCTTTCCGATGAAATCAAGCCTGAGGCTTCTTAACAGAATAGGCTGAATTTGGCTTTCTACTACATTTCCATTGTCTAACTTGCTATGGCAGTCAAAGATAAATTAGTGGCTTCCTGGGAAAAACAAGCTTCCCTTATGATAGTGCCTTCTCTATTGGACATACATAGAAGACTGGACTGTGAAAGGTAAAACTTGCTCAAAATGACTTGAGATATTTCTGTGCAAAGTAAAATCCCACTTAACTGTTTCCATAAAGAGTTGCCTCTATTCTTCTTCATTTCCTTTACCTTGTCATCCTTTCGCTGATGCTGCACCTTAAGTAGACGAACATAAATGGGTGGGTGAGATTGAAGCTGTTCTCTAAGAAAGGGAAGTTGAGCTCAACTTCAAATTCCTCTAACACTTTCACTAATATGTTAAACAAAGCTTAAACACGAAACCTGTCATAACAATGCAAAATAGAAAATATACTCTGTTTTGTAAGCCTACTTTCTGTGATTTGTTGTGTAACACATATAGACTAGTAAGAAGTATGATAGCATTTTATATTACAGTTACAGTAGTATGGTTCATGGAACAGATTGAAAATATATAGATGTGTAAAATCATAGAACAGTTACGGTTGGAAAGGACCTTAAGATCATCTAGCTCCAACCCCCCTGCCACAGGCAAGGACACCTCACACTAAAGCATATCACCCAAGGCTCTGTCCAACCTGGCCTTGAACACCACCAGTGATGGAGCATTCACAGCCTATCTGGGCAACACATTCTAGTGCCTGACAACCCTAACAGTAAAGAATTTCTTCCTTATATCCAATCTAAACTTCACCTGCTTAAGTTTTAACCCATTACCCCTTGTCCTGTCACAGCAGCCCCTAAGGAAGAGTCCTTCCCAAGCATTCCTATAGGCCCCCTTCAGATACTGGAAGGCTGCTATGGGGTCTCCATGCAGTCTTCTCTTCAGGCTGAACAGACCCAACTTTCTCAGGCTATCTTCATATTGGAGGTGCTCCAGTCCCCTAATCATCCTCGTGGCCCTCCTCTGGACTTGGTCTAACAGTTCCATATCCTTTTTTGTGTTGAGGACACCAGAACTGCACACAATACTCCAAGTGAGGTCTCACAAGAGCAGAGTAGAGAGGCAGGATCACCTCCTTTGACCTACTGGTCACACTTCTTGTGATGCAGCCCAAAATACGGTTGGCTTTCTGGGCTGTGAGCGCACACTGAAGCCAGCTCATGTTCATTTTCTCATCATCCAACACCCCCAATTCCTTCTCTGCAGGGCTGCTCTGATTCTCTTCTCTGACCAACCTGTAGCTGTGCCTGGGATTGCTCTGACCCAGGTGTAGGACCTTGCACTTGGCTTGGTTAAACTTCATGAGGTTGTCATCAGCCCATCTCACAGGTGTGTCAAGGTCCCTCTGAATGGCATTCCTTCTCTCCAGCATATCAACCGAACCACACAGCTTGGTGTCATTGGCAAACTTGCTGAGGGTGCACTCAATCCTATTGTCCATGTCAGCGACAAAGATGTTGAACAAGACTGGTCCCAACACCGATCCCTGAGGGACACCACTCGTTACTGGTCTCCAGCTGGACATTCAGCCATTGACCACAACTTTTTGCATGCAGACATCCAGCCAGTTCTTTATCCACCGAGTGGTCCACCTATCAAATTGATCTCTTCAATTTAGAGACAAGGATGTCGTGTGGGACAGTGTCAAATGATTTGCACAAGTCCAGGTAGATGACATCAACTGCTCTATCCCTGTCCGTCTTAGAAGGCCACCAAATTGGTCAGGCAGGATTTCTCATTGGTGAAGCCATGCTGGCTGTCACCAAGCACATTATTGTTTCTCATTTGCCTTAGCATGCCTTTCAGGAGAATCTCCTCCAGGATTTTGCCAGGCACAGAGTTGAGACTGACTGGTAGGTAATTCCCAGGTCATCCCTTTTCCCCTTCTTGAAAATGGGGATTATATTTCCCTGTTTCCAGTCATTGGGAACTTCACATGACTGCCATGATTTTTCAAATATGATGGGAAGTGGCTTAGCAACTTTATTCACCTGCTCCTTCAGGACCCGCAGATGGATTTCATCAGGTCCCATGGAGTTGTGTATGTTCAGGTTCTTAAGATGGCCTTGAACCAGATCCCCTCCTACAGTGGGCCTAAGGTCTTCATTCTCACAGCCCCTGCATGTGCCTTCCAGGACTTGGGTGGTGTGGTCAGAGCCTTTGTCAGCGAAGAGCAAGGCAAAGAAGTAATTCAGAACCTCAGCCTTCTCCAAATCCAAGGTAGGCAGTTCTCCTGATAGGTTCCAGAGAGGGCCTACATTGTCCTAGTCTGTCTTGAATTTGCAATGTAATTATAGAATCCCTTCCTGTTGTCTTTAACATCCCTGGCCAATTTTATTTCTAACTGGGCCTTAGCTTTCCTAATCTGGTACCTACCTTCCCGGACAACATCCCTGTATTCTTCCCAGGCTGCCTGTCCTTGGTTCCACCTTTTGTAAGCCTCTTTTTTTCATTTTAATTTTCCTAAGCAGTTCCTTATCCATCCATGGGTGTTTCCTAGACCTCCTGCTGCACTTCCTTCTAATCAGGATGCAACACTCCTGAGCTTGTAGCAGGTGATCCTTGAATATCAACCAACAGTTTTTGGCCCCCCTGCCCTCTAGGGCTATATCCCATGGAACCTTATTAAACAGGTTCCTGAAGAGCCCAAAGTCTGCTCTCTTGAAGTCCAGGGCAGTGAGCTTGCTGCATGCTCTTCTCACTGTTTTGAGGACCTCGAATTTGACCATCTTGTTATCACTGCATCCAAGGCTGCCCTGGAGCATCACATTTCCAACGAGCCCTTCCCTGTTAGTGAGCACGAGGTCAAGCATGGCACCTCTCCTTGTTGGCTCCTCTGTTGCTTGCAGAAGGAAGTTGTCTTCCACACAATCGAGGAACCTCCTGGATTGCTTGCGCTGGGCCATACCGACCCTCCAACAGATATCAGGGCAGTTGAAGTCCCCCATGAGACCAATAGCCTGCAAGTGTGAGGCTGTTCCTATCTGTCTATAGAGTGCTTCATCCACAGAGTCCTCTTGATCAGGCGGTCTGTAACAGATCCCCACAGTAATGTCTCCCATTGCTGTTCTCCCTTTAACCCTGACCCACAAACTCTCTGTTGACTGCTCACCTGTCCCCAGAGAGAGTTCCATACTCTCCAGCCTGTCCCTAACAGAAATAGCAACTCCCCCTCCCCTTCTTCCAGGCCCGTCTTTTCTAAAGAGCCTGTAACCTTCCATTCCAACACTCCAGTCATAGGAGCCTTCTCACCATGTTTCTGTCATGCCTGTTATATCATACCCCTGTAGACGTACACACATCTCTAATTCCTCTTGTTTGTTCCCCATGCTATGGGTGTTTGTATAGAGGCATCTGAGCCAAGCTCCAAATGAAGCAGATTCATTGGCTGGAGTGGCTGGAATATCTACATTGCTCTGAGCATTTATTATAGGTGCTGGCAACTGACTGGCTATGTTAGGATGCAATGATGCCCCCGTCTCCCAACACATCTAGTTTAAAGCATCCTTGACCAGTCTGGCAAGCCTCCTACCCAAACCACACTTCCCCTTTACCAGAGTTGCTCCACCAGCCCCCAGTAGACCTGGTTTACAAACTTGGGTCCCATGTTTAAAACACCGAAACCCCTGACTCTGACACTATCCTTTTAACTATTTATTAACCTGGCCAATCCTCCTAGCCTTTTTAAGGTCCTTCCCTTTATCCTGGAGAATTGAAGAAAAGACAATGTGAGCTCCAGAGCCCCTAACCATCTCTCCCAGGGCTCTGTAGTCTTTCTTTATGTTCTCCGGGCTACTACTATCTATATCCCTAGCACCCACATGGATCACTAGAAGCAGGTAATAGTCCGTGGGACTTACTAGAGCAGGCAGCCTCTCTGCAACATCCCTGATCTGTGCCCCAGGTAGGCAACACACCTCCCTTGGGACTGGGTCAGGCCGACAGATGGGTGCTTCTGTCCCTTTCAAAGCAGAGTCTCCTGCTACTACAACCTGACTTTTTCCTGGCAACACCAGTAGAGATTTTCTTTACCAGTGCACCAGCCGGCTCTTTGTGGTGTAAGTGCTTTTCCTCATCAGCCCCCTGCAGGACAGCAAAGTGGTTATGGGTAGGGTCGTCAGATTTAGGAGGAAGCCCCTTGTTTTTTAATTGTCCTCTTCCTCCTTTTTTTGCTTTTGTTACTAATTCGTTGCTTCCCCGGTTAACGGTCTCCTTTGTTCCTTCATGAGTTAGAGGGGAAGTTTGAGGCCCCTGTGCTGTTTGGGCCTGGAGCAAGCATCCTGCTTCCTCTCAGCTTCCCTGACATCTTGCAGCCTATTGACAGCCTCCTGCAGCTCCGCTCCTGCTGCAGGAGGACCTCCACTAGGGAGCACCGAGTGCAGCCCTGCTCACGGTGCACCGCTCCCTCACAAGACCAGTGCAGACACTCTCTATACTCCGAGCTCTGCACTGCCGCCTCCCCTCTCATCGGCTCTGTCTGGGTGCCCATGCTGGCCATCACTGAAGCAGCCAGAGCAGAGCTCTCAGTCCGGGCTGTGGTCATAAGGTGAGTGCGCACCATCCCGCTCGAACTGCCTGCCCGAAGTGCCACACAAACTGCCTCGCCGCACTCCTGATGACCCGTGCTCCCTGGGGCAGGTTTTTAATCAGTCAGGGCTGGTGCCGCTTCTCCTGGCTAACCCCCCTGTGAGTCCCTGCTTGTGTCAGCGGAGTTGCTGGCTCCTGGGCAAGTCCGGTCGAGGACTTGATGCTTTTTGGGTGGTTTTCGCCGCTCTGAGTTGAGGCTCCTGGACGCTGATCTCCCCCCTACTCCTGTGCTGAAGGCGTCCTCTCTCAAGCTACTCACCATTTGTAATTCAGGTTAGTTTCTGGTATTGATACAAAGTTGCTCGCAGATAAAAGGCTGTACCAGTAATATGTCTTTCAGGTTTTGTAACTATCCTCTACATTAAAAATTATATCACTGAAACTTTATTATGTGTAAAAAAAAAAGTCTGTGGGACTTAGCAATATATGCCTGATAAAAGACAATCCCAACTTGCTTCATACTGCCTTACAGGTAATATATATATTTGAAAGATAATCACTACCTATATTCTCTGAGATTCATTATGATGTTCACAAGGTCTTTCATCATAACATTATGAAACAGATATAAACTATCTTACGCACAAGCAAAACAAATTAAAAATTTTCTTTGGAAAAAAGATCACCCTGGCCTCAGTGAGAATGATGTCAGGAGGCTGGTTGCAGTTCTTTGCTGTCTTACATAATGGATCATTATTGTGACTTTTAGCCAAATTAATTTTCCAATTGCTGATGCATAATTTATTGTTTATCTTTTCCAATGGCTAGAAGTTGGGTGCCCTATTTTCTTAATGAAAGAAGAAAACACAGCTGATCAACCATTTCAGAATTCAAGACTGGAAGAAAAACTCACATGCACAGCAGTGAGCACTTAACAGTCCACCATCACGTCAATTTATTAGATTTTCACTTTTCATTCTGTCCACTTACAGACTGACAAGCCAGTTTAAATAGACACTGTGTACACTGATGCTTGGCTTGGATAAGCAGTCTGCATAACCTACTAAACATCATCAGTTTGATACAATTTTTCTTAGAAGCATAAGACTATCTTGGAAAGCAAACAAAAAAACAGGTGATGTTATAGAAATCCTCAAGTAGCAAGAACAAGCATTAGACAAGTCTTCAATTCTGAATTTCCTCAGAATTAATGATGTCCCAGTGTGAACACACAGAAAAAAAAAAAGTGGGAAAACTGCGCTTTCTTGTGCAGCACATAATCATCTGGATAGTTCTCTGCACAGCCATCTTTTTATATTGATTTTCTAGTGGGCATTCTCTGTAGAAGTGAGACACAACTTTTTTATTCTAGGAAAGAAAGAAAAAAAGCTTGAAAATAGCTCACTCCATTTTTCAGGTATTTACTAAAGCTGGAGATACACAGCTTTTGTTTATTTCTTTTCCTTTCCCCTTGTTCCCTGCCTCTCTTTATTTTTTTTTTTGTGGAAAACACAGAATAGAAAGTGAGTTTCCAGAGTCCAGCAGAGTTGGTTTAGGGAGCACAGTTAGCATATATACATGACCAGCTGAGAGATTAATAAAGCTATCTGAAGTAAGAGATTAAAAACCATAGGGATAATGCTGTGTGAGTCTCTTTCCTACATAAAAAATTAGCAGGCACATCCAGTGAGCTTTCCCTGTAGGAGGGACAAAAGAATTGTCTTAAAAGCATGAAGTATTTTGGTTTCCATGCAGCTGCTGAACTTTTGCAGCACTGCCATTCTCAGATCACTTATATATCTCATCTTCTCTCTCCTTCCTCTGAGTCTTCACAATGACAGAGTATTTTTATTGCTGTGAGAACCAAGCAAATATTAGCTTTCTGTTCTGATTTTCTGCTCTAGTTATACATGGTAAGAAAAGAGGATTCTGATAGAAAGAAACGTTTCCTATAGAATTTTACGTATCTGGAAAATTCTGTATAATCCCTTGTTAGTAGGGTCTTCCCCTGCTATTACACTACTTTCGCAATTTCTCTTCCTTTTGTTTCACAGTGAGACTGCAGGATTAGGAAAGGGCTTTCCAAAGTCCCATTGCTTCAAGTAAAATTCCCTGTGGAAATGTTTTTTATACTGAAAACATATCGCATTATCTCCCAAATGCAAATGATTTCTTGATTTATAAAAGTTGAATTCAGCTATGTAAGTAGGGAGTTGTGAAGATTTATTAACTGGTCTTGCACAGCATTCTGTACTAAGTATTAATTGTTAGAATAAGATAGAGACAGAGAAGAATCACAGACAAATACTCAATACCTAGAAATTCCCTGCCCTAAGCTTTCAGTATCTTTGCCAAGCTTTAATGTTGTGTAAAAAAACCCTTTTCATTTGATACAAAAATTGTACATTCTTATTTCTAACAATCCTATAGAATTTAACATAAAGAAAATGAAAAAAGATAAACTGTTACTCATGAATTCCACCCCTATTGAGTTCGAGGGGATCTTTTCCACGAATGCATTGAGACATAAAGTGGATTCAGATAAATACCACTCATGAATCATGAAATGTGGGGTGCTCTTTAAAACCCATTTTTCTCTAAATAGCCAATTGCTGCCCACACAGAAAAAGACTTTGCCCCAGTTCCCAAAGAGTATTTGTCTCGGGGCTTCTACACATCATCTGATGTGAAGAGGAAAGCACTATTGGTGAAGAAACAAGACAAGCTATATGGGAGGCCACAAGTCATTGCTGTCGCAGGAGGATGGATACCTGTGCTTAGAACTAGGAAGAAAGTAGACTTAAGATCAGGTCTATTTGCAGGACCTAGCAGTGGACACATACTGCACAACATAGGTGAGAAGGAAAACTTCCTCTATAATTTATGGACTAGTGTGGGATAAGGTTTGAGCTATATCTCTAGTTGAATCTTTAGTATGGATATGTTTCGGGAGGTCATTCACAAAGTATGGTGTAAGAGTTGTCAATAAGGGTCCTCAGAAATATGGACATAATACATACTTGCATTTTAGGAAGGAACCTGAAACTAGATGGACATGCTGAACAGCATAGAATTTTGTATCTGTAAGGCTGAAATTACTGTTATTCTGTAATTTATTGATTGCTTAGTTTCATGTTTTCCTGGGGACTTCTGTAGGCCACAAGTCTTTGAAGTCTGATGTGCTTGGAATTAATATTTATGTTTTCTGGTTTGAATATAGCTAAGATAGTATATGCTTATATAGTGGCTGCCAAATCACAGTATTCTACAGAAAGCTTATAAAGGCTTAGAAAAGAAAAATTCAGATCTGACATTGGCTTCTATACCACTAAAAAAAAAAAAAAAAGAGAAAAAGCTATGAACTGCACTTTAAAAATTATTACACTTATGCTAAATATGAATGATCCAGATTATTGCAGGTGGCAACTCAGAGAGACAGGGAAATAGAGGGCTATAATTGTAGTTATAAATATGTATAATTATATACGGACTACTACCTTAATATGTAGCTCCCTCATTGTACAAATGGGGCTCAACACATCTTAATCTCCTTTGG
This sequence comes from Melopsittacus undulatus, assembly GCF_012275295.1. Lineage (NCBI taxonomy): Eukaryota > Metazoa > Chordata > Aves > Psittaciformes > Psittaculidae > Melopsittacus > Melopsittacus undulatus. Next base: position 42,525,677 of record NC_047530.1, on the reverse strand, counting down.
GACAGACAGAAAATCATCTTGAATGTTTAAGCTTTGAGAAACATTTGGTAGATATGTAAATAAATACCAGAATATTTATTTACCAATGTGGACAATTACAGTCTTTTTTTCTTGCCGAAATTATCACCACAGCATAGTCTCCTTGAGAACACGACATAACAGGAAGGATAATTTGTCTAGTCCCAAAGGTGACTTTTCAAACACTGTTAAATATATCTGTTGTAGGGATAAGCAGGCATAATGAGACAGGGAGGCCAAATGAAACTCAGCCCACACACCACAGCATGTCTGATTTAAAGTGAGTGTTCACCTTTCCTGTCAGAAATTCTGCTTGCATGAAAACAATGAGTTGAATTTCTGGATCTTTTCTCTTGCCTGCCTGAATGCAAGAGGGTTCACAGCTTTTTAATTATAAAATGATTTCCTTTGGGGAAAATGAAATGCATTGATATTGCAGTAATTCTAATGGCTGTTCCGGACTCAGAATCATTCGTTAGCTCATTGGGTCTGAAAAAAAAACCCCAAAACCCAGAATATAATTTTTCCTCCTACAGAGCTTGCTGTCTCATTTTTGAAGCAAAAAGTAAATTGTGGCTTTAGCTGCTAGCGACTACATGTTGTCACCACACAAGGAAATGTGGTTGGTTAAAGTTGAGGAAATTCCAGTAGAATCTGCTCAAGTCCATTTTTCTGTAGAATTAGTTTGCTCAAGACCAGGTTTCCCATTGGCTAGAAAGGAGATTGGGCTTTGATGTACCAGGTATTAAATATAATGTGGAGAACCTGGGACATCTTTATAATGGTTGTAACTAACACTTGTTTGACAGCACGATTCCTAGAATATTCCAGCCTCACAGGTAATAATGTAAATCATCCTCTCCACTTCACTGGAGGTGATAAACTTCACAAGCTTGAATCAAGATCCACTGGAACTTAAGGACATTGTGCAGAAAGTACCTCACAAAGCCAATATCCCCTATATAATACACAAAACTGCATGTGACTCTGATTGGCAGTGCCTAGGACAAAATTGTAAAGGGTAGCAGTGAGCACAGACAAAATATAAACCAAAGTGTATAATTCAGAAATAAATCCTGTGGAGTCCCTAAGAAACTACCTGGAAAATCTAACTGTTTAGCCTTTAGACTTTCAAACAGTATGGCATCTTCAAATGAAGATCCAACTGCCATGAAGCTTAATAAAACATAACTATTAAAGGATGCATATCATGAATGTTGAAATGTAAAACATCACATTCATTATTAAGAAGATAAAGAAAAGTATTTTAGTAAGCAGAGCCAGAAAAAAAAATTATATTCACAGAACTGTGCACAATGTCATAACGGTAAATTAAAAAAACTCAGGTAGAATTTTATCTAATTTATTTTAATTTCATGACTGTTAATGTGTTTAGTCCTTGCTCTACCTTTCTCATGTATTTTCACCTATGTGAGCTGAAAGGTAACCACTGCAAGATTACTCACTTTCTTTCTTTTTAAAAACAAAGACAACTATCCTGGAAAACTGGTCTTACAGCTTTTAAAGAGTAAAGAGATCTTCATCTGCTGAGATGACTCAGTGGAACAATCTCCATTTAGTTTGTCCTTCCAAAGTCAAGAGTGTGATTATTCTATAATTCTCTCACCTAATTAATTCTTAACTATGAACGTAATTACACTCTCCAGAAGGTAAATCACTCTTATAAATCAGTTGTTGCTGACAGTTCACTCTTCTGAACTCTAGCACACTGCAGTAAAGTCAGTCTGAGACTGTAGAAACATGACAGTTACAACACAAATTTTTCAAAAGGTCTACTCATTAATGAATTACAGGTAACATGATACTGTAAAGGAAAAAAAAAAAAAGAAAAAGAAAAAGGAAAGAATTACACAGTAAGGGACCTTATAAATCCTTCAGATACAATAGGAACATTTTGATCACCTGGACAAACAAAGAAATCAGTTCCTGAGTCTACACTTGTCCTGCTGCAAGCTGAGGTGAAGAAATGACTTGATATTTATGAACTCTAATCTATTATTACTTTGCCAAAGGTGAGCTTGGAACTGCGACTGGCTTCAAAGAACAAATCAAATGAAAATATATCAAGTGGAAAAACTGCACGGTACGTATCTCCTGGATTCCATCCCTTCCCCAGATGTAATATTATTTGTTCTTGGTTCTAGCTAGTGGTCAATTTATGTCCCAATACATATATTTTAATAACACCATGTGACTGCAACTCCCAGTTCTATGAAAGGAACTCCAGTGGGCTTCCCTTCACACATAGGAATGGTGAATCTTTGAAAACACTTTTTCTAATGTTTCTTCAGCTTTGACTTAAGAACTCAGAAACTTTTTAATCTGGCTTTCTGAAACATTCAAGGCAAGAATAAAAAATACATTGTCCCATTATACATGGAACAGCAACTCCCACTGCCTAACCTTTGATGGTGGAAGACTGAAGATTGCCTTCACAAGTCATAGAGTGACAAAACAGCCTGACACAATGATAGATACTGAATTGATACTGGCCTTAAAATATTTTTTTTTCCCCATAGGAAAATAAGTACTTACCTTTTCTGAATAAGCTTACACATTTGTTTCCAGAATGTCAGCGAGTTCCATGGAGTGATTCTGATAAATGCAATATATTTTACCTTTGCCAAGTAAATAATCTACTGATAACTCAACTTGATTATTTTAGAAAAGATAGAAAAAATATTATGATAAATCATTTGTATCTTATCATTTGATGTATTATTCACTTTATTGCATCTTCTTTCTGTGTTTTCTGTAGCAAGCTAAATAATAGGCTTTACATTCCCTTTGGGTACAGAAGAAATTACTATCACAAGTGCTTTTAATTGTTTTTTATTCCTTTTCCTGGCTCTTTTGCATGTCTTTGGTTTCCCTAGTGAAAATGAAAAATTACTATGAGATAATGAAACCTTTGAAAAATATATTTCCAAATAACTGAGCCAGAATTTCTTCTGAAATCAATGACACTGCATTAGGGATTAATTTATTATCCTGCATTTATTCTTTTTACATAAATCCACTATCTCAAAACTATATTTTGAAAAAAAATTGTAAAATAAACTTGCCAAATTTACAGTTAAACTCAGGGATCTATAGCATGTATACCTTAGAGACAGATTTCAAATGAGACTTGATATGCAAGCAGTAGGTTAAAGGAGATATTTTTTCAAAGGATGAAATAATGTGCAAGGCATTTATAATATTCAATCTTTACAGGCTTTACTTTTTATCTCTTCATATTGTGCTTATGCAGCTCTATTTGAAATCCTTTCATTGGCTAAGGGATGAAAGTTTAAGGAAACAGGATGAAAAATCATCTATTATCTGTATAGGATTAGCACCTACCGACTTGACCATGTACTGGAGGATACTGTCTTTAAGCACTTTCTGTACCCACTAACCGTACTTGTCTCTGAGGTCTACACTTCTAAAAGCAAACTGGTGTTATGCTACAGAATTACCTTGCATACAGTTCTAGAGCTACTTCATTTTAGCATAGATATACCTTTAGCTCATGTATGGATTTTCTTAACTAGACATTTAGTCATAATTTGCTCTTAAGGAAATAAAAAAACCCAATAAACAAAAGAGTGATGCACAATATGTTTGCTAATCACTTGCTGACTGATACCCAGCCTAACCTGAGCAGTGATCTGCCCTTCTGGATAACTCCCCCAGTTCATATACTGGGTATGATGTGCTGTTGTATGGAATACCCCATTGGCTAGTTTGGGTCAGGTGTATTGTCTCTGCTTCCTCCTGGCTTCTTATGCCCCTCGCCAATAGCATAGCATGAGAAACTGAAAAGTCCTTGATCAGGGTGTTACTTAGCAACAACTAAAAACATTGGTGTGTTATCAGCATTGTTCTCAGGCTGAAGTTGAAAACACAACACTGCACCAGCTACTAGGAAGGAGAAAAATAGCTGTTACAGCTGAACCCAGGGCATCCTGTTATACCCAAAAGTAGATCCATAGAATGGTTTGGGTTGGAAGGGTCCTGCTGATCACTCTTCTTCTGATGCAGCCCAGCATATGGTTGATTTTCTGGGCTGCAGGCACATGTGCTGGATCACATTGAGCTTCTCACCAACAAATACCCCCAGGTCTTTTCCTCAGACCTGCTTTCAATCCAGCCTCTACAGAAACTTTCTTAGCTGCTCTTAACATCCCTGGCCAGTTTTAATTCTGTCATGGCTTTAGGTTTCCTGACCTGATCCCTGGCTGCTCAGACAATCTCTCCGTATTCTTTCCAGGCTACCTGTCCTGGTTTCTACCCTCTGTAGGCTTCCTTTTTGTGTTTGTGTTTTTCCAGGAGCTCCTTGTTCATCCGCACAGGCTTCCTGCTATTCTTGCCTGACTTAGTCTTTCTCAAGATTCATTGCTCCTGAGCTTAGACAAGGTGAGCCTTGAATATTATAACAAGCTATCTTGGGCCAAACTTACTGTGTCATCCTCACCTAAGGATCTCAAACTCCACCATGTCATGGTCACTGCAGCCAAGGTTGCCCTTGGACTTCACAACCCCAGCAGCCCTCCATGTTAGTGAGAACAAGGTCCAGATTAGCCCCTCTCCAGGTTGGTTCTTCTATAGCTTGGAGAAAGAAGTTAACATCAATGTATTGCAGGAAATTGCTGGATTGCTTATGCCCTGCTGTGTAACCCCTTCAACAGATATCTGGGTGGTTGAAGTCCCCATGAAGACTAGGGCTTGTGAACATGAAGCTCCTCCTGTCTGAATATAGAGGTACTCATCCACATTGTCTTCTTGGTTGGGTGACCTGTAGCAGACCCACACTATACTGTCCCTTCCTTTAATCCCAACTCACAGACTCTCAGCTGGCTCCTCATTCATCCCCAGGTGGAGCTCCATGCATCCCAGCTGCTCATTGACATGGAAAGTGACACCCCCTCCTCATCCCCCCTGCCTGACCTTCCTGAAGAACATGTATCCTTCCATTCCAGCACTCACCACAGAAACCTCCCACCCATCTCCATGATGCCAGTAAGATCATAGGCCTGCAGGTGTGCACAAGTCTCTAATTCTTCTTGTTTATTCCCCATGTTACCTGTTTTTGCACCACGGCATTTCAGTTAGCTCCCAATGAAGCTGACTTATTGGCTGGATTGGCTGGAATTCCTTTTTACTTTTTTTCAGGTGCCCTCCTGCTGACCTGAAACATCTCCCCAGGTTCTGGGCATCTCCTGCTGGCACCAGTATCAGAATGGTAGGAATAGGGTAGGTTGAGGTTCTCCCTCTTCCTTTCTTTAAAAAATAATCTTGTGAACCTTCCATGAAAATCCTGAATCAGGTATTGAATATTCACTTGTTGTTTTATGTTCAGAAAATACTTCTTTATATTCTATAAATTATAAAAACAAATTGGAAGCATCAAGCTTTTTTCCTTTATTTCCCTGATGTGTTATGCCAGAAAAGGACAGGCATGAAATTTCTATGCAAAAGCAAAAGTATGACCTGCCCCAAAACTGAAACAGACCATTAGTGACCTACAGTTCTCACTTAAACTTTTTTTTCCTAAGCTACAAGCTGTGTTTTTCCTATAGCACAATAGATTACTCAATTTGATCAATATATGGTGAAATAATATGTCAATAGAAATCCACTTCTTTCTTAGCACGTTAATCCTTGAACAAATCTTTTTCATCTTTCAGAATCTTTAAATGAAAACAAGATCCTGAATCTTTGTATTCCACAGAATTACAGGAATCTGGTTCTTTTTTTCTTTTTCCTTTTGCTAATTTATAAAATTAAACCAAAATGTGTATCCTAATTCCTTTCAAAGGTTTTTTCTTCCTCTTTTCACAAACTTTCCTTGTTTCTATTAAAAGAGAGTAACTGCAATACAGAAGAGGTTGTGGTAAAAAGCTGGATAGCAAGTATAGTTTTGACATAACTGCTATCTTATGATTCCAAATGAAAACTACTGAAGTTAACAAATTCTCAAAACGTGCCGAGCTCTCTCTATTCACATGAGAGTCTTCCATCTGCTGCCATCAAAGGAATTAAGCTTTTCCTGCTTTTTAAAGGGAAGTTTTAGAAGTCAATAACACAGCTATGAAAATACAGTAATTTGCATTTTTTGCCTTATATATATATATACATATGCAGATTTACATAGATGTGCTGTGACTTTGTCTATAAGCCACTACTTCCATTTAACTGTCTGTAGACACAATGAAAAGCCAAATATGTATAGACATAGTACAGCCAAGTTCTCACAACTTTTGGAATTATTCAGATATAGAATTAATACATATGGGCTCAAATTTTAATTCATACTTCTCTGCAAAAGGAGGTATGCAATTCTAAGGTTTTCACAAAGTCCTGTTTTTCGTTACAAGGCAATTTAAGGTGAACATCTCAGCCTGATTATGCTATTGCATGCTACAGTGGTTTGAATCATATTTTATAAACAATACCTGACTTATTTTAAAGTTCTATGATACCATATGTGCTGCACTAACTTGACAGATGGTTATTGATATTTGCTCTCATCTGCATCACCACTAGCTGAAGCATATGCAAAACTCTTAATGATATTAAAGATGTGCCAGTTAAGATCATGTTGAAGTTTCTGATGAAACCTTAAAGCATGTTTCATAAGCTCCACTTCTGAATTTTTCATTGTGATTTTTATATAATTTTTTATATTGTGTAGCTAAAAATGAAAATTAACACAATTGACATTATAAAATATATTCAAAGACTTTATTATTTAAAAAAGTTAATTCTAAAGAAGTCAATAAATCTGCCACAATGGGAAGTAAGGAAAATCCAGTGTAAGTACATATATAAAGTTAGAACATAATTGGAGTTTTGTCTACTTCCTGGTGCTAAGAAACTTGTTATATTAATAAATTAAAAAGAAAGAGTGCATTGAAGGATAAACATGGGAATAAATCTCAGTCAGAAAAGCGTCTTCCCCACAGAGGAAGGTTCACAACAAGGAGGAACTTCAAAAATAGAAAGTCAAATTCTGTACCAGACTGTATGAAGTATTTTCTATTGTGGGAAACCTGTTTAATGGTGTAATATACTGTTTTTAAATCCCAGTAACAGAGAAAGTATATTAAACTGGATGGTGCAGTAGGGGACTTGCACGCTTTTCCTGATTCAGTAACCAGCCAGTGTAGGCCATTGACTCTCAGTTATGGAAAAATTCTAGGTTTCAATCTCCAGATAAAGCAGAAACTTCCTATTAGTATCTTATTTTCCTTTCACTAGAAGTTATATTTCTTCAGCAAAGTAGGTAGCATTCCCACACACTAGTAAAAAATTCTACCATCTCTATTAATTAATAGCTTAGGGTAAAGTGCTTTGGCTTAATATAGTGTAACTGAAATATGAGCACCATTTTCCTTCTGATGACAGCTGGAAAGTAGTCATAGACACACAATGAGTAACCTTTTCTTCATATACTGCAGCAAAAGTCATTAGACCTTAACTGTCAGTGCCCTCAAACTCCTTCTCTGTGTCCTACTTCAAAATGTCAATAATGAAAGTTTTCTTTTTCTTAAAGAATTGTTATCAAAATTACTTTAAAACAAGGTATTATTTTGTTTAGCCATACCTTTTAGCCAGTTACTTGGTAGTTACTAAATCAGTTACTGAGAAACTGATGACATTCTTCTTATCCAATTTACACAATAATTAACAGGACAATAGATCCCAATATATACATGTATGTTGTTTAGCTAGCACTTTTACATTGCAGCTATACTATGCATTATAGACCAGGGAAGAAATCCCACATTAACTACAAATTTCTTCTGCTTTGCTTCTAGTGCCCACACCACTACAAGCACTCTTTTCAAACACATTGAAACAGTGGCTCAACTGTGAATATAGGCAGAATTAAAAAAGGTGTTTGATACAGAAAATACACTTTGTTACTGAGAGAGAGCATGTCTAGAGATGAAAAAAACTCTCTAGCAAACCCTCTATTCTCAGATCCAGGTCAAACTATTCAGATAATTACACAAACATTGCTGAGTTTAATTCTGCTGCTTATTGTCTTTCTTCTCATTCCCATTCTCCATTGTCTCCCAAGCTACTCAACCCACGAAAGTGTACAATTTCCTATTTCTCACAGGAAAACTTTTTCAGGCAGATTGTTTAGCTTTTTTAAAACATGAATTCATTTATGCAATAATGATGTTCCAGGAAGATCTGGTAACTTTTACAAGTGTTTTCAAAACTGAGCTTTGTATCTTAACAGGCTCAGAAGCTTACCAGTGCCTAATTATTATGGTATGTGTGTCTATCTTTTAAGTATCCTAAAGTCTATAAAAGGCCCAAAGCTGAAATCCTTGTAAGTATTAATGAAACGTTTCCAAAATGTTGATTCTAAAAGGTAAATAATATTTCAAATGTATGTTGCAAACTTAGATACTGAGAAATTAATGAAAGTTATAGAATTAAAATAAATTTATTTTCCATAACAGTAGATTTGGCTTGTGGAAGAAGTGAAGATACCTGAAGCTTCCTTAATCTCAATGTAGGATCTTAGTCACAAGGGTATTCCATAGCATACCAGACAGACACTGGAAACTCTTTCCACATTCAATGTTAAGTTGTGTGATAACTCTTTCTCCAGAAAAGTGAAGAGTGAAGAAGGAGTCTAAAGCAAAATTCAGAGACAGAGAGGGAGAGGCTATTTACTTCCCAACATATGAAGAAAATGGAACTGTTGGAACAAGTCAGAGGAGGGCCACGACAATGATCAGGGGCCTGGAGCACTTCCTGTATGAAGACAGGCTGCGAAAGGTGAGGCTGTTCAGCCTGAAGAAGAGAAGGCTGCATGGAGACCTCATAGCAGCCTTCCAGTATCTGAAGGGGGCCTATAAAGATGCTGGGGAGGGACTCTTCATTAGGGACTGTAGTGATAGGAGAAGGGGCAATGAGTTCAAACTTAAACATGGGAAGTTTAGGTTGGATGTAAGGAAGAAGTTCTTTACTGTAAGGGTGGTGAGGCACTGGAATGTGTTGCCCAGGGAAGCTGTGGTTTCTCCACCCCTGGCAGTGTTCAAGACCAGGTTGGACAAGGCTTTGGGCGACATGATCTAGTGTGAGATGTCCCTGTCCTTGGCAAGGGACTTAGAACTAGGTGATCTTAACGTCCTTTCTGACCCTAATCATTCTATGATTCTAAGTCTAGAAATGTTTTTACTTTCATAGCTTCTGAGAGGAGTGCAAGAATTGCTTTGGCACTTCAGCCTACCATCTAGGAGCCAAATGAAAATATGAATCTCTAATCTGACCTTTTATCCTGTTGGAAAAGCATGCTTCTTTTTGATTCCATTTGTGGTGAAAAAACGAGGAAAGTTAGTGAGCTACTCAGCTGTCAGTTTATTGATTTTTTTTTTCTAGCAGAGGTTTGCATCTTTGTCTTCTATAAATATTCATAAATATCCTTTGAATTGAAAACATAAAGATTTCTTACTTTCCACATATTCTTTGCTAGCCTTTATTGCTTTCCCACAGCTGTGTAGCATTTGTTACTACCATGCTTTGTACCACAGGATATGATAGACATATGCACATAATTCACATATAGTACAGAAATCATGTGGGAAAAATAGATAGATTCTGAGCAGAATTCTACATTGTTACATTGTCAGCTTCATTACCTGCTTAAATACTGACTGTTCACTGGAGCATTTTTTAACAAAATAATTGGACACAAAATAAAATTGTCATTCTACCAACCAAATGTGAGATATAGATTACATTAGTAGGAACATAGATAAGACTGTTCAGCATAAATGAAGTTCAGAGAAATATAAAGATATGTAATCATACACTTTGGCATATACTGCATATATGAAACACTTTAAAATAACTATACTTAACATTCAAGTACTAACTGAGTTTATTTAATAGAAATAGGAATGGGAATGTAAAAAGAAATCAATTTTGCCCTTGATTTCCCTGTACACCTAAAAAAAAAGGCAACAACTGTAAACCTGAATATTTTTTTTAGTGTCATGATATTGCCAAAACTAAATCCCTTGATTATTACTATTGATTTCCAGCAGCCACTTTTGAATTTAAATGTAAATCTTTTCAATTTTACCCTTTGTGTTTAGAGCTATATCTCTTTATATCTATCCTCAGCACTGCCAAAAACTGTTTCCTCAAAGAAGATGAATCAATAGGAATTTATCTTGTAGTATAACAATTATTACACTATGTAAATAGTAGTAATATCTTATAATAAAATTATTTTTTGAATGGAAGAAGATCAGATTGGATAGTGATAGTACTCCAGCATAATAGCTTGTATCCATTTATAAAATGAGAAATAATGATAAAGCAAAACCTCTGCCAAGGAATGTTAATGTAAATAGATACACCTGCAGATATATAGATTCAGAAACATAAGCAGAAATGCAGTTTTTATAAGTATTCATTTAAAATCAGAAAATTATTTTATTAGGAATTCTGACAACTGTGAATGTTTCACTTAAAAGATTCACTAGCAAATGGAAGGATAAATTCAAATCCATTTAACCATATATTTTTGATACCTCTCCAAAACCTTAAAATGTAATTCAGTGTTTGATATCAGCTTTCTGTTTTCTTCCACACACTGTAGACCACCAGAAAGCTACAATCAGTTACTATTACCTAAGCTTTGGTCTTGTTGTGGAAATGTTCCTAACCTTTTGGAAAATTTACATTTTTTGTTTGCAAAGACAAAACAAACAGTAATGTGTTAAAAAATGAGTCATAGTATAATTAACAGATGAATATGTGAGCAATTTTCCATGATACCGTCTTCTCTGCATGAAAAATAATGGATCTTTCAATACCTATCCACCTCCTGGATGATGAATCTCAATAAACAAATACTGTTGATTTAGTTCGCACCAGCACAAAGGCATATAAAATAATGCTCAGCAAGTAAAACATGGGGATAGGGGAAGAAAAGGTTTGAGGAACTTGACTTCCAAGGAGGCCACAGCTCAGAGACTGGCTAGGCATCAGTCTACTTGTAGGAGGTTTGCTTTTGCATCACTTGGGTTTTTTACTCCTTTTTTTTTTCTTTTTTGGTTAATAAACTATCTCGACCCATGGGTTTTCTTACTTTTGCTCTCCCTATTCCCTTCCCCATTTTGCTGAGAGTAGGGGAGGGAAAAGCAGCTGTGTGAGTGCTGAACTGCTGGCTGGGTTGAACCCACTGCAGCACTGAGTAATTTCAGTCAAATTTGATACATCCTGTATTCGAGAGGTTGCTACAGCTACAGTATTTGTACAAAGAAGACCTTGCTAATAACTCTACTGACAGAGGGGATGCAAAATAAACTCCGTCCTTTGATCTGTCAAAGAATCTATATAGCATCATGAGTGTAAGACCCAGTCTGTGGGAAAGCAAACTTCCTTTATCTCTTTTCTGATACTATAATCTGCGTTATAACAGTAATTTCTCCTACTTACTCTATTTTTTGCTCAAGAACTGTTTATGTTCATTTTTACATTGTAGGTATGCAGATGGGATAAAAGATACTTCAGAAGAATTGTTTTAGGCTCAATTGTGTTAAGAGCCATAGGATGAGGTCCATTACTTTACATGTTAAACTTGGAATGCTGTGCTCAAGACAGGAAGTATGACTGCCATTTGATACCATATATTTATCTCATGGTGCAACACTCATAGATCCCCATTTCTCCACAGTGTCCAAGCTGTAATAACTGTGTATTGCAGAGCCAAGTCGAAAAGATATTTCAAGCTCCTTTGTAGGACTGCAGTATTACTTGCATTTGCAAATGCAACCTGCGTAAACTAAAACATATCTAGATTTATCTGCTCTTATCTATGATGTATTATGTTTTCTGATCAAAATATATTGTCACTTGAAATGAAGGTGTCAGGCTTACTCAGGTATAGTAAAGTCATCCAAAGAGATGAGGAGAGGGAAAAAGAGCTGACCAAGAAATATAGTCTATGAAAGGCAATTGTGCCAAAAGGAAGAACACAGAAGTCTCTAAAATGTGGCAGACTGGCAGACTATGGGTTCATTTCTTCACCTTGTAGCACAGAAGCTGGAGACATGCAGACCCTGGGTAGTTCTAAAGTGAAAAGCCAAAGTGGTTTCTTTGTTATCATTCCTCAGTTAACAGCTGACTTATGCTTAGATCCCAGAGTATACATCCATTTTGAAGATAATAAATATAAAACATATTTCTTTAACAAAACCAAAGAGAAAAAAGCTTTGAGGGAAATTATAAGGAAATCATCTTCATTGTTGTGTTTAATTAAAATTTGTTATTACTATTATGTTATATATGTTATAATGTTATATGTGTTATATTATTATAATAATTATGTTATTATCTTGTTATTCTTTACTAAATAGATACATGTGCTTGGATAGTTCTGGAAAACTTATATAGCACATATTGGAAGATAGGGCAAGTAATGCTGAGTACGTTGAGAGTGTTGAGTCTAACAAGAATGGGTTTAGAGCTCATTCAAGTTGCTTGGAATGCTGTGGTTCAGGGCAGAATAGTTAGCCAGAAAAAGAAGGAATAATATACATTTCAGAAGCAAAGCTAAGGGTGTGAAAGACTGTATAAAGTTTTTAAACATTTTATGATATTATCAGCTATAACAGCAAATAATAGCAAAGTTTTTTTCTACTTGTAATCTGCAGTGTTCTTTATCTTCTCCACCTCACCTGCATCAACTAGAACAGGAAGCATATATGAGGATTAAAAAATAATTTTTATATGATCACTGTTATTTTCTCCTAGCTCTTACATTAAAATGACATTTTGACAGTCGCAAATTTTTCTGAAACATGCAAAAGCCACTGGAGGTTCAGCTCTGATAAATTTTATATCCTGTATCAAATGTTATGTATATAAATAGGCGCTGTGATTATAATATAATAAATTACAGTATTTCCCAGTTTTATCAATAGAAATGGAAAACTTAAGACCCTCAAAAGGTTCTAAACCAAAAAATATTAATATGGTTAACAGAGGAGAGGACCTGAAACCATTGAAGAAATAAATGGCAGAATGCTTTAAAGCTGCTTGAATTAAGACAGATATATTTTTCACATTCTATTGCAGAGGCAAATGAGGGATATTACCCTTTTTTTAAGAGCAGTTCTGAAACAAAACACTATACATTATCAATACCCAGCCTTAAATCTGAAGTACTGTCATTGAAAACTCCGCAGACATGTAATCTACCTACTATTACTTGCCACACAGAGTAGACATGAGGACACTGTGTCCTGGGTTCAGCAGTAGCTGTCATTTTTAGTTCTTGGTAGCTGATGTGGTGCTGTATTTTGACTTTCGGACTGGGAACGTTGCTGATAGCAAGTATGTTCCGAGTTACTGCTCAAATGTTTGGTTTGTCCAAGGACTTTCTGAGCCTCATGTTCTACCAGGGAGGAGGGGAGGCCGGGAGGAAGGAGAGACAGGACACCTGACCCAGGCTAGCCAAAGAGGTATTCCATACCACAGCACATCATGCCCAGGATGTGACCGAGAGTTACCCAGAGGGGCTAGGGCTCTGGGGGCTAGAGGAGGTATCGATCAGTGCTCGGTCGGGCAGGGTGGGGTGAGTTATGGGTCGATGGCTGGTGAGGTGCTCTACTCTCTTCACTTGTTATTTCCTTTCTCATTATTATTATTGGTGGTAGCAGTAGTGATTTGTGTTATTCCTTAGTTATTAAACCATTCTTATCTCAACCCGTGGGAGTTGCATCCCTTTGGTTATTCTCCCCATCCCTCCGGAAGCAGGGGGTGGGGAGGGTGAGGGGGGTGGGGGGTGTATGTGGTGAGAGGGAGACTGAGGTGTGGTTTTAAATCATGACACAGTGCTAGATTGGATCAGGTGATAAGAATAAAAAGGAAAAAGGTAAAAAAATCAGCAAACTAGAAAAATTAAATTGGAAGAAAAAACAAAGAGGTAGGGAGGAACTAATAAGGCCTTACCTGTCTTTTCACTCAGGCTTACATTAGCCACTAGAAGGTTTCTATTTTCCATTTATTAAGGGTAGCATTTAAGAATTTGTGGAAAAAATATTATTTTTTTTTTAAATAGTAGAATATCCAGCATATGAAAAGAGGTCATAATAGGCCTGTGGCAGATTATATAAGAAAAAGGTAAGTTCCTGTCACTGCATCATATTTTGCTGGGGAACAGAGGCTGCTAAAAATGTGAAACAATATTTTGTAGCTTCAGAACAAAATCAGTGAAATTGAATGAAAATGTAATGAGAGTCAATAGATGTAGCATGTAAAGTTGCATATTTGCTTCAGTATGTATTTTCTGGATGGGACAGGATGCAAGCTGCATTGAGCATTTCATTCAATTTACTGAAATCACCAATGTCTTGGATAATAACATGCAAGAAGGTAATGAACTTATTCTATAACCTGATCTTTAACTTCATTCATGCAGGGTATATACATGTTTAACAACATTCATGCATGGTACAAGAGATCTCGAAAGACAGCATGTATGCGAGTTGTCTAGGAAATGTATAAGAGGTTCTATCATTTCTTGTATAGCTCATAGAATGATACTGATTGGGTAAAAATGAAAACAAAACTACTCTCTCTGTTTCTGTAAGGACATAGGATACATCATAACATCACAAAAGTTCAGTAAAAGGAAGAATACCACCCGTACTCATCTTTCCAAGTATGAAATATTCAAGCATATTTAAAGAGAATTAAATTGAAATAAATGCAGAACATGAGAGCAATTTCAGAAGATTATTTTTATCAGTGGAAGCAACTTTTTAATGGCAAGGTTCAGTAAAGGACTTGGAACATACATTGAAAATTGCAATCTAGAAATTCTCATACAGCTGCCACTGAACCTTTAACAGTGCCTAGGCTACGTCCTGTCTTATTTTTTGACTAGCCAATTTCTTTGGGACTGGAGATGCACCTCTGTACATGCCCAGTTCCCCAAGTTTAGGCAGTTGAATACCTAATCTGTCAGAATGTCAATTTTGTCTTTCACACAAAGCAGAAACTGAGGATCTACTCACTCACCTTAATTCTTAATTTATTGTTCAAGAGAAGGTGACACTGCTGTTGCATTGTCCACATCTGTTTTATTTTGCCCCTCCGCCAAGCACAGAAAATTTTAAACTAAAGAAAATGTAAAAAATATTGTATTATCTCGACAGTTTCGAAAACACATATACATATCCTTCTATTCAGAAGTGGGTTTTGACCTATGGACAGAAACTCAGGGCTGACTACTTGCATTATTTGAGATGGAATATAGAGTGGATCTAACTCTAAATGCCTCTTGTATTCACAGATTTCCAAAATTACTTTGCTATAAGTCTGCGAAGAATATGTTAAATCAAATCATAGTACTATTACAATACTTTGTAACTCTTTGAGACCTCCCTATAGATAGAGATAATGCATATTGCTTCACTACAGAAACTGATTAAGTTTTCTTTAGATGAATTTTGCTTTCTAGCAGCAAGAATAAGTAGTTTCAAGACAAACATCACATGATGAGCCCCAGTATTATTCACTAATCTGTGCCATATCCAATCATTCAAGCATCAGTTGCTACAGAATTATTCTTTTATTACTTGTTCTCAAAAATAATATTTTTTTACTTGTGTTTGCATTACATGAATGCCATATAGACCTGTGTCACAAATAATTAGTTAAAACCTTGCAACTGCAAGTACTTTCTCCTAATGTGGACAAATAAATAAAAAATTCAGTCATCCTATAGCCCAACACTGTCAGAAGAATTTAAAAGAACCATCTCTCTCAAAAATTGAAGTTAATGTAGACAACCAGCATGCTTTGTGTGGCTACAAGATTTAGAAAAAGGAGAGAGGGTTAGAAGGTGAGATAAAAAAATAATCATTCCTATAGTATAATATATGTATACATATAGAATTATATAGTCTGCCACAGTTTAGAAAAAATGTCTTTGGAATAAAAAGGTTAAATATTCTCATGTTAACCAGATGCAGAGCCAGGCAAATGTTGCGATACAATAGAATTACAAATTAGGTGCTCTAAACTTATTCTAGCACAGAAAAGGGTACATTCTGAATACTAGGTACTAAACAACTAATGCTGACTAATATGATTGGTATGTCAGCAAAAAGCTAAGTGCTAAGTTAAATTTTCAGTATATGTCAGATGTCTTTGATAAAGGCACACGAAACCTCTCAAGTGAGGGATCTACTTGACACTCATGTACAAACACACATGCACACAAATAAGAAAGGGCAAACCAAAATCTCCTCTTCATTCAAGGAAGGAAGCCGTCTCCAAAGGATAGCTCCAAGAATGCAGACATGCATGAGAAAGAACCGTAAATTAGCAGGTGGAAAGAATGGCACACAAAGGGCTATTAAATGATTTTGTGATAGCTAACTGCTCAACAGAGAGTTGATTGAAACCAAAAGCCCTTTGAAAGCATTCATGCATGGAGAAAATGTGTTTTTTGAGAGAATTGTAGGTTGAGGGGGTGGGATGAAGGGATCATTAATTAGAGACTGTTGCCAGGCGAAATACACGAAGTAAATACCCCTCTGACATAGTTTTTCAATGTACAGGCAAAAATCCACTCACCTCAAAGACATTGCTATAGTCCCTTCATTACTGTATAAACAGGTATTAGCAGTGCCACTGAAGCTGTTATACATCCTGCACCTTTTGATAATGTATGTGGAGAATCATTACAAGAGCAAGGAGAAAGAAAAGGTGACAAAAGATGGAAATACATTAAGATGCCAGAATGTAAACAGTTTTCTCTCTGCTGAGCCTCTTATACACATATCTGAAGTAAATGTAGTCTCTCAGTGAAGCCAGTGATCTTATCTCGTGTTTTCAGCAGTCCAATGCAGCCCCAGAGGCACACGAAAAATTAGTGCTCATTGCTGTTATCTTTTCTTACCTGAAGAAAATGCAGCATTGATGAAGAAGAAAAACATTGTGCCTGTCTGATAAGACAGCATCCCTCCAAGCATTCTATGTCTGTAAAGTGCAAATGAACATATTGAAGAAGGAGGAATTGAAAGTCTCAGGTTTGGGGTAACTTCTTTGAAATTCCAAATATAAAGACTATGAGGAAGATCAGTAAAAGCCTAAAGCTACAAACCTTTGGAAAATCATATCCAAGGCATCCAAAAGATAAAGTGACCTACATCAGCAGTATATTCTGAAAATTCTTAGTGCCTCCATTTGATATTCACAAAGCAAAAATAAAGTCAAAGACAGACAGGGCCAGCTGTAGATTTGAAACTGTAATTTTTATTTACTGACAAAAGCTCTATGGTCCATCTTTTCAAACTGAACCTCTACCTTTAGATAGAAAGGACTAGAGAGCAGTAGCAAGAATGATTTGTAAACATGTAGCTGCATTTCTTGACATGATGTGACTCATTAAAGACAGTTGCATGACTTCTATTTTTATTTACTATAAACACAAGCTTTCATGGAACTCAAACTGCAATAAAAGGATATTTTTTAAACACGAGAAAAATAAGTAGTCTCACTGAAGGAAAACAAAAACATTTCTTTTTCTTCTATTCAGTTTTGCTGTATTCACATTTATTTCTCAAGCTGTTTGCTGAAATCCCTAAATTGCTGAGATATAAAGAAGCATTGCCTTATGATGTGTCTACTTCTAGGTACAAGGTAAAGTATACTTTTCTTAGGTATATATAAAGTAGTCATCACTAATGGTCTAAGTGTGTATGAATGATGAACTATAAAGATACTCTCAAAACTGACAAAAGGTCCAATAATAACTTGATTTCCTGAAGCACTGGAGGGAGCAAAACCACCTGTTTAAATTCACCATGCTATTTACTTTAGATGAAGGTGGCACAGTAGGTGACTTTGCTGTCATTGTAGTTTGTGATGAGTTAGTGAAATGAATTCAATGACCCATGAGGTCATGCTGAACTCTCAAAGCACAACCAAGATGATTATTACACTCCACATTCTACACTGGCATTTCAGAATAACAAAACCCTGCAAATTTGTAACCTGCATGCTTTCCTGTAGAAAATCAATATAATAAATATATGACTACCTCTAGAGTAAGGAGTGGGGTTTTTTTAAGTTTAGCTTTTAAAACTTTCTTAGAAGTCAGAGCTAAAACCAATATTTATGTGTTTGTCTAGACATGCATTTAAATTCCAACACCTAAAGGATGTTGGTGAGAGAGAGATTTTGGTATATATATATATTAATATACTATACTCTATTAGCATACTATGTGGGATTAGGAATACAAAATTGCCGGGATTTGGAT
Organism: Melopsittacus undulatus; assembly: GCF_012275295.1. Taxonomy (NCBI): domain Eukaryota; kingdom Metazoa; phylum Chordata; class Aves; order Psittaciformes; family Psittaculidae; genus Melopsittacus; species Melopsittacus undulatus. The sequence goes on along the minus strand of NC_047530.1, from coordinate 42,507,337 downwards.
TGAAGAATGGGTGTAGTTTTTAAGCCTTTTGACTGGGGTTACAGTTCTGTCATTCTTATTAACTTTATACTTTATTTGTTTATAGGCATTTCATAGCATTCAGCACCTCTGTATTTCACTGTGCAACAGCAACATGTTACTTTGGTATCAGTGCAATGTACAACATGAGAAGGATATTAAAACAGAACCCCAAATGCCTCTAGCTGCTGGTTCAAGAAGCAAACAATTAATTAGGTCATCCTATACAGCATGATATCTGTCATGGTGTATTACTATGAACACAGAAAACTCTACTAGGCATGAGTCTGCACTTAGGTTATAAAACAATATAGAAAGTAACAGAAAATTTAAATATAAAATTAAGAAAATTTCAACTGATGCAACATTCTCCATCTCTGTCTTGGTTGGCTTTAACTATATAAGATATAGAACATCATGTTATATCAGCAAAATGCACCTTTTTCTCCCTCTAGCTACTATTTAAATAACTGCTTGGCAGGAGATTCCAATAATAATGATGGTGATGATAATAATAAGAATTCTACGTAATTATTTTGAGTCTTTGCTCCAGAATATGTGTTATCAGAATGGACATGAAGTTTTTCAAAAGCCAATTAAGCATCACATTTTATAACATGTTTCTCTGCAAATATACTGCTTTATAACAGCAGATCAAACAAAGCAATAATGAGGAACTGTATATTTATTTCACTTTGCTCTTTGGCAGTTAGCAGGTTCAGGAAACCTACAGAATTTCTCTTAAGTTTTGTCCTTGTCTGCAAAGAATGGGACAGATGTTACCTGCCCTGCCACTGTCCTGAGAGCATTTGAGATGTCATTTGGAAGGAATAGTGTTATAGAGGCTCATAATTTTGAAATACCTGAAATGCAACTTGCTATTCCAGTTAGAATTTATGGCATTAGCAAATTCATAGTCATTTTATTTTCTTTCTGGTTTGGCCAAACTCAGTTTACTCTCACACTTGTTGCAGTAGTTACTGTACTTTAAGCAGCCTTTATACATGAATGTATCATTACTAGCCGTGACCCAAGCCGCTGTCTGGCATATTTCCGGACAGATCAGCCAGCTGTCCAAAGCCCTCAAGGCTTATGACCAGGTGACAGTTCCTTCTGTTTCAGAGCAAAAACCAAGCACTCTGTGTCTGGGATTAGAAAGAAAGAGTCTCTGCGGGCAGCTTGCTTTAGCATCTCCTCAGAAACAGCTGGTGCTTGCTTACAAGGCAGAAAGAATTACAGATCAGGCTGAATATAGGGTTCTGATCTACATCTGCTCCTGAAGTGATGCTCCCTGAGCCATCAACAGGAAAGTGGTCAGACTCACACAAGCAGATGCAATAATCAGAGAAGCATGGTTTCATCCATTTTTTTTAACCTATGTGCATTCAGCATTTCCTAGCAGGATGAATTTACCTGTACATAACATTATGCTGATCCTTCATTTCTACTTTTTATATATCTGTATTTAATTACAAAAGGGCTGGCTAAATCAAGCATTGTGAATGTAGATAGTGACAGTCTTAATGAAGAAGCAGAGATAACAAAATTCTTTATTCATTGAAAGAGCACATCATGTGTTAGAGTTATCAGACTACATCAGGATTAAGGGACATTAAATGTCAACAGAGCAGGTATACCATAGAAATCTGATGGGAGCTCCGGGAACTTTCAGTATTAAATATTCTCTTCTATAATAATGGGTGCTGACACCAATCTCAGGACTGCTGCTATAAATGTGAAATAAACTCTTGGAGTATACACAGATGAAAGTTACAGGGAAAAGCAGGGGTCTAAATCAAAGCTTTAGTGTTCTGTCACTGAAACCTTGCTGCCAAAAGTGCAATATCTCACTTATCAAAAAATAGAATCTAGCATGACACTCAAACTCTGACATTTTTGGTGCTATCAAAAAGGTTTATACTAAAAAACACCAATTTTTCCTTTAGGTTACTATAGCAGAATCTCCTCTTTTTTTCTATTGTTGTTTTCCTTCCTGTTCTTTTCTAAAGAACAATGTTCACTTCAGAGCAATTGGCTTCCAGACAGAGTAACTTCCTCTGCAAATATAGTGATACAGTAGCACTTCAATGCTTGTTTGCAGCTCCCAGAGGGGGCTCTCATGTCTAAAGAAAAATAAACCAAAACACATTTATGTTTCCAAGTTAATTCCTCAAGTTGTTTATGGATAAAAGTGCACTTATAAGATGGCATCAACATTTGTAAACAACGTGATGGCATTAGGGTCAGATAAGAAGCCACCACAGAAGTGGATAAATGAAATACAAATCCAAGTTTTAAGATGTGAAAGCTGCTAGGATTTTATCAGACACTTAACTCTGACTGACTTGTTTAGACTGTGCTGAAGACCTCTGCCAAAACGTTTTATGATACTTTGGGGATCTAAACAGACTTATGTTCTCAGAAGTGATTTATACAACTAGATGCAGATTTCTAAAGGTATCTTCAAGCATAAAGTTTTGATTAATGTAGCAGGATTTACAAAAGAAAGAATGTAAAGTAGATTTCAAAAAGCACTTTAAATACCTGCAAGCTTATAAAAACACAAGTATACATTTGACCCACAAAAACAATCTAAAGAAAGTAAGAGGAGTATAAACATTGCATATAAAGTTGCCGAGTAAACTCAGTGTCCCTAGGAGAACTTTTGACTTGACATTGAATAAACTTAATATTTCTGGTGAGTTCTATTGCAGCAAGGGCCTTTTATATTACTTTTAAGGATCTTGGTGCCTAAATTCAGTTTAAAACCTTATTTCAGTTACCTACAGTCCCTTTCTGGATATGATACTTAATTGGCATGGATTTTGGTGATGACTATATAGACAAGCCTTTTAGGTAGTATTATTTCTTTTTAATCTCATTACGTGCTTTTTATAAGGTGGTTGCTGTTGTTGTGGGGCTTTCTTTCTCTTTTCTCTCTTTCTTTCTTTCTCTCTTTCTTTCTTTCTTTCTTTCTTTCTTTCTTTCTTTCTTTCTTTCTTTCTCTCTTTCTCTCTGTCTCTCTTTCTTATTTATATAGTTTGTTTGTTTGTTTGTATGCCTAGGTACTTACATTCCTGAAAGTCCTTCTATATTCAAGACCTATTGTTTGCTAATGACCTAAAAGCCATGTAAAGCACTGTTTTAGGAGTCTAATGATATGTTAGTATTACTATCTACATACCTCTCCCCATTCAATTCATGCATATGTTCTTTATCTGCCCTTCCTGGACATGTCAGGAAGGAGGGATGAATAAAAAGGGAGGATTTAGTTTGATCTCTGCTGTGGACCCCATAGATTTTATGGATGTGACCAAAGAAGCTTGACACAAAAATTGCTACCCCTTATTCCCATTGGCTTTGCACCTTTTTCTTCCTACTCCCAATTTCAAGATCTGGTCTATGCCAAGACATTTCATGCTGACCAGCCCTGACTTCTTGTCACAAAATGTTTCAGACAGTGAGCTATAAAGCTGTTCATCTCATAAAGAGAGTAACTTATTGGAATTTATGTCTGCAATAGAAAACTGGGAGCAAGCTGAAGAAATGGACTGACAGAAGCCTCATGCAATTCCACAAAGATAAGCACATAGTCCTGCCCTTAGACAAAAGCAACCTCAGTCACCAGTGTATGTTGGGAGCTAACCAGCTGGAAAAGAGGGGGAGAGAATTTGGGGATTGCACAAGACTTCATATGGGATGTTTAGGAGAGTCAACCAATGTCAAGGAAAGGAATGGATTTAGGTGATTTGAGAGGAAGAAGTGTGTGAAAGTAGGGCTAAGGAGATAAAAGTGGATATAAACAGCTGACTGATACAACTGTTTGACACTCCTACGTTGGAGATATTCAAGGCCCGCCTGGACAAGTTCCTGTGTGATGTACTCTAGGTTACCCTGCTCTTGCAGGGGGGTTGGACTAGATGATCTTTTTGATGTCCCTCGGGATTCTGTGCTTCTGTGATTCTATCTATCCTATATGCATATTAAATTGCCCTCTAACTCTTTCCTGGGTGAGAGACTCTTCCTCTTTCTACCATGTGGCTGTATGGGGGTCTAGCTGTCAGCAACCAGAGTCAGCCCAGGGGCCAGAGGGCCCATGTGCCTTGGTGGCAGAGACTGGAGAGACCTGAGTGAGTGAAACTTAGTGCCAGACACAGGACTAGGATCAGGGTTCAGAGGAATGGCTGCCAGAGCCTGGATTTTGCACAAGTGTGTAAGTGACCGTGTGTGTGCTAGCAATGACCAAACTGGACTGGATGGGGAGTGGCTGAGGAGTTGGGGTGGGGGAGGAAAGGGTAGAAGGGGTATAGCTAAGGTTAAGACTATGAGGGAATTAACTACTGTGGAACAGAGGAGTCACAGACAGCTTTGGGGGTAGGTGTGTGAATGTGAGGGGTTTATACAGGCAACTGGGGTGGGGCTATGGCCTTGATGTTCATATATCCATCTGATAGCAGCTGGGGACACTGGGATGCAGGAGCAGCTGCTGGGCAGACTGAGTGTTTGGGCCCAGCTGCTGAAGGGATCCATACTGTACGTGCATGTATTTATAGTCTTACTATTCACCTCCACATTGCTCACTGAAACAGGGAGCAGGATAAGGCCACTGATGCTATCTGTGTTCATGTGAGTGCTCTGCATGTCTATCTGTTGATCTGTATGGATGGCCACATATATTTCTGTATATATGTGCATACATGTGCCTAATGTAAATGCATGTTCAGCCTCACTACTGATGAGAGCTGGGGCACAGAGCTGCAGTAGTCTCACCTCACCCATCCATCAGAGCTGGCACAATGTTTTCCCCTAACAGGCACCAGTTTGCTGAGACATAAGAAAATCCATGGATGATGTACAGATGAGGCCAGTGTTTTAGAGGGTTGAGATTCTGGAGACTAAGGTACAAAGAATAACTTATGCAGTATTAGTTAATTTATTCCCCTCCATAGAAATATTTGAAACTGCATCCCACATCCAGCAGCTTTTGCCATCCATATACAGAATGTGGAACTCCAACAAGCAAGGCAGAACATTGATAATTTTTCTTTAAGCCCTACATATATTTTTGTACCCAGATCGGGAGAGAGGGAGCAGGCTGAAAACCAGTAGCATTTGACTATATTCCACTGAAATATCCTGGAACATTGTGGACAGCCAGGAGGCAAATACTGAGTGAATTCTTTGATCATAAAACCTATCCAGTGCAAGACAATCCTTTTGATAATGTATGAGCCATGAAGAAATAAAGCACTGAGAATAGCATGGCACTCAAGCATCTTGCAGGGGAGGAATTGTGAATAACTCCTATCTTCTCCTCAGATAACACACCTCATATGTCAACCATGGAAGCTCAGTGCCAGGTGAATAGGAAAGAGGTATCCTGACACATATTGCGCCTTCTGACTGTTTCAGCCTGTGCAGCTTATTTTGATAACCTTACTTTAGGGTTTTTTTTCACTTTGGGTCTTCTTCCAGTGAAACCTTACTGACTATGGGCTGTAACCACCTTGAATTTTAGACTCGAACTAAATTATCAGAGTGGAAAGCCCATACACTTTACATCTTCAAAAGTCTTCACATTGACTACATGTGGGAAGAGAAAGAAAGAAGTTTTGAATTTCAAGGGATGGAGTGGTTTAAGCATAGAGTCAGGAGAGAGGAGAACTAGACTTGCCAATGCTGGTTAGCCTATCAGACTGTCCATCTTTTATGGCAGCTCAGTGATCACAGCTGTGTCAGGCTGTCTGGGAACAACTTAGAATGTCCTGACTTATTTTTTAAAAAAAATTGTGAAACAAATTTGGATGATGTAGAGCTGGCTAATGTTACCATGGGGTGATGCTGTTCTTCAAAATAACACAGGATATGTTGGAGACAAAAATGTTTTCAGCATTCTTAGAAGAAAGAACAAACTGAAGAGTCCTAATGAAAACAGTAACATATGTTCCCTTGCCAGACAAGGACTCCTCTGTGATACCACTAAGCCAAATGGGCTGAAAACAGATTGTTAAGCACAGAGGATGACAGTCACTTTATTTAATAACTTGGCTCCCTGGCAGAACTGGATCTTGGTATTTCAAAGTGGTTGGAAAAATGACAAATTCAAGAGAGAGGTTTTCTAAAAAGATGTCATAGAAACATTGGCTCTTACAGTTGGAGATGTAATTCTTAAAAAATTTAAACCACTTTCCAGAAGCTATGGTCAAATGGATAAAAAATTTCAAAACAAACAGCAACAGCATTTGATGTGGTAAATAGACAATGATGCAGACAGAACCTGATGAAGAGCTCATGAGGAGCACACAATAAGCCAGAGGTATTAAAGCCAAAAATAAAAAGTGTAGTAGCAGGTTTAGAGCTGTGAATCAACTGCACTTGTAAAAAAGAATGAAGATGCCACTAGTAGGGTAAGGATAGAGCAAACTAAATGCAGTAAGACATCTTACAGTTTAATATAGATGTTTTTATGTAGCTATTTTAAAGGTAATATTTTTCTAAAGGAATGTTCATTATTTACAAAATACAAAATAGCATGGAAAAATCCTATCATATCCAAGATCAAATAATATAAATAGTAAGTCAACAAGCACCTATATCTTGTCTCCAGCAGACTGAACATTTTGTTAAAGAAAACTTATTTCAGTTTTAGAGAATTATCTTGCAAAGAGAACAATAAATATTTTTTGTAACAGAAAAAGACTAAAATGATCCCTTTAATCCATGACATGGTAGCTCAAAAGGAACATTTTAACTTTTTTTATGATTTATATAGCAATTTTTCAAGGCCAAATTTCATGAACAGAAGTCCAATCTTTTATGCAAATGCTGTTTCATTTGATCTATCAATCAGATGAAAGCTTGCATCTACTCTGTGAAAAAAATCCATCTAAGAAACTGAAAGTTGAAGATGCATAAAATATCAAGGCTTCCAGGAAAATAAGAAAAAAAATAATATTGTGAATAGGAACAAGTGATAAAACCAATTCAAGCCATTCAAATAATCCATTATACACATCTATTTCAAAATGAATTTACAGGGCTCCATATTCAATCCAGATCTTAAAAGAAAGGCTGCAATTTGATTGAAAATATTTAGAAACATTCGGAACACTACCAAACGCGAGAAATATATGTTCATGACATGTTTTTGTCTATAGCTCCAATTTCACCTACAACTGACTGATTACTTAGCTTCATCTGCTTCAAGCTAACTGTCACAATACAGAAAGAGCCTTGAAGTCCATTCAGAAATATTTCTGTTTATTCAGCCAAACTGAATTTCAGCTCTTTTCTGAAGTGATGAAGTTGACAGAAATTGTTTGAGAGATACTGGCAGCATATGCAGTAACTGAGAAGTATTTCAGTGCTCTCTGCTGCATTAAACCATGGCTTTGATCCACAATGAGATAATCCTGACTCATGTGATATATGATTTTATTCCTACAAAGTATAGCCCTGTTCTAGCCGTTACAGATGTTGCAGAAGGTCTCACATTTGAGCAGACAGAAGTGAAAATTGCTGTTTGGATCTTTACTTAAGTTGTAAAACATCTTTTATATTTGTTTTAAGGAATAACAACCTCTGTATATTATTGTTTTGGTTTGATTTTACTTTGTAATGTGACTCCATTTTGAAATCAGAAAAATCAGTCTTTTAGCCTTGACCTTAAGTTTTTAATTCATTAGTTCATCTGCTACTGTGGGGCAGGGGAAGGGGAAAGGGTGGAAGACTGCAGGAGAAAAAGTCGGTGAAAGGTCTTTTGAGATGGCAGTCAATTCTATTCAAACATCATGTTTTGTGTCCACAGAACACACTGGTCCCTGGTGGAATCATATTTTAATTAACAATCTCTTTTCACAATCTAACATAAATCTGAATTTAAGAGGCACATCTCACACAGTATGTCTGAAAGAGGGGACAATAAATGTTGTAATCATTATTTTGTTAAGCATTTGTAAGAACTGTGTTTTTTTAAAAAAAATCTATAAATAAAAAAGTTTTGTTACTTGTTTATATGTTATTTGTCTCTAACACCAGGCAAGTAACGGACAAAAACAAGGTACTATAAAAGCCGTAGAAACAAATAATGAAGTAATACAGCAGTCTTACCTCCAGGTAAACAGACAATGTACGTAAAAATAAAAGGTGGAAGTTATGCCATTTTTGGGAATGTCTTTACTATTCTTTCTTTTTTATCTCACATGACCTTGTAGGTTCTGGTGCCCAAAATACCTTATTGCAGATAGGAACCTGCTAAATAAGCAAGCCATGCTACTGGGGGATTCTGTTATGAAGGACACAGCTATGTAGAAGATTCATGACTGTAGTGAAGACAATATGTTATCTTATCTTGCTCTCTGGGTACAAGGTAGTAGGGTTCATCTGAGCTCTGGGAAGATGTCACCAGTTACAGACTGTGTCAGCTGATGAAGACTATTAGCACTGTAAAGTGGCTTCTGAGCAGGAAGTGATTGAAACTGTTTGACACCACTCAGCTTCAAAAGAAATGTGATAGAGGTCTCTGGAAGCATAAAAGTCATGGATAAAATGAATAGAAATGGTTATTCACTATTTCCCATTATATAAAAACTCTGCAATGCTAAACTTAATACACTGTAATTGAAACAAAGCATTATGATGATGAAGCGAGAATTCAGCGGGGATAGAAAACAGTTTATGTATACATGAAAAAGACAGAAAGTCATTAACAATTTTTTCCCAGATAGAAATTTAGATTGTCTCTCAGTTTAGAATAAAAAACCTTCAAAACATTCCACCAGCTTTTAAATATTAGATTAAATAGAATACTATATACGAACAGCAGTTTTCTATAGCTATGTGACTTTTCTCAGTAGAGATGTTGACTGTGCTATGGAAGTCCTAGACAATCGCAAAGACAACACACAAAGAGAAAAGTATGTATGTCATTCAGTCAATCCACCTTAATCAAGGAGTACACTGAAGTTACAACACTTGGATTGAAATCCACAGTGTTCAATCTCTCATAATGTGAGAGTATTTGGTGATGGTTTTATCTATTTATATAGGTGAAAGTCTGTTTACACAACAGAATTATGAACAGTGTGAAACTGTTTACATCTAAGGTTGTGTTTTGGAATCATTTCTACTCAAGAGCTAAATAAAGTCTAAGAGCAATATATTACGAATCTTTGGCAAGCGGTTAATGCAGCTGCTTATTTCACAATGAGAAAGTAAAGTGCTATATAAGCTGTATGTAAAGTTTTTACTTGGGGAGGTCAATATATTATTCTGTACTTTCAGAGAGTGATGATCTGATAAAATTTCAGCAATCTTAGCATAAATTATATAATACATGATTCACATAAATTACTATTAATATATTTGCTGAGTTACTTGCAATTTGTCAAAAGCTATTTCCACTTATAGTTTAAATACTGTTCAAAAGAGATATGATGAAAGTAGTAATTTTATCTCTATATGCAAGTGAGTAAATGTCAATTACCTTTTCTTTCTACAGCTGCACAATCAGAGAAAATTTTGCTGTTATAAGAATGTTTCCTTTTCAGCCTCTCCTGGTTACTGCCTATAAACGAAACAAAATTTTTTGAATTCTACATTAAGTGAACTCCTAGAAATAATTTTTATTAAATTTATTATAGAAAGAACTATTAATGGTACTTGATATATAGAAGGGAAGAAGGTCACAGGTAAAAAAGGAATAGAAAGTAGAAAAGAAAGTATTCATACCTACCTTATAGAAAAGAATAAGCTAGATATGCTCTTTGTTAATTCTAAATTTGCATTCAAGATGTTACAGAACAGAATTAATCAGCATTGCTTCCATAAACAGAGAAACTCTGTGTAGTAGTTCTTATGAAACAGAGTTTAGTACTAAAAAATGCGAAAGATTTCTTTGTAAACATGAGCACTTCACATTAAACCAAAGAAAATCTTTTCTATTGGTTTGTATAAAGGTGCAAGAATATTAACATTCCCTAGCTACATGTTATTGGTATTGGACTCTTGGTCTGACAGTCTGAACAAAAGTGGCTAGTAATCAAATTATGTTAAATCATGGCCACTGATCACACTAACCTCATGGCCATGTCTCAGGGCAAATGAGTTTCAGCAAATATGCCATAGGGCATAAAATACACTGTTAGAACACTGGAAACAAAACTCGACTTCAGATTTTCACTACCTTTTGAACTAGGGCTGTGAGCAAACAACAATCTATGTATATAAGATTGACTAAAAAAATTGTGATTCTTACCTAAATGTGTGGATATCACAGCTGATGAACATATATGGGTTATCTCTATAATCATGTGCATGATATTATCTGACCCATGTGATGAATTATTTTTCTCCCATATAGTAGTTTTTTCTTTCCAGATCTGCATAATGTAAGACAAAAGATGAGATGCATATGATTTCATTCTGAAAAGTGGTCCTCTCACAGTGGCTTATGGTATCTTCCTGTTCTTTTTCCTTGTCCAATATAAACAAGAATTTTGGCATGCATTAAATAAAAGCTTTCCCTAGCTCTTTTGATTAATGTTGACCATGAAGTTTTATGCATAAAATCTAATTAGTGTTGATTTCATTCACTATCTTTGGAAAAAAAATGCTTCATTACTATGCTAATAGAAAGAGCTCTTGTTTCCATGTTGTCCTCATAGACAATAATATGTAGCCACTAGAAGTCAGATTCCTTTCCAATTTACAGCCTGTGCAGTCCTATCAAGTGTCTGAAGTTATACAACGTAATTTGGCTAATGGTGCCTCTATAATAGTTTACAACTGAGTTTTCTTCATTATCATAAACCAGTATATAATGTCTACAACTCAGTCTTGTACGTTAGATTCTGAAAAAACGAATTATGCTTTGCAATCGTTTATTAGAGGTGGCTGGTAAACAGGGTAAAGTTTGTTTTGTTTTTTTTTAATCATAACAGTTATTAGGAACTAATGCAGGTGAGCCAGTACAGTTTGTATGAAATTACGCCATTGCTCCATTTGGATCATATCTTAAATCAAGCAATGACTAAATGGATAAAACCAGCTCCTGACAATCATTTTGGTGTGGCATAGGGAAAGCAAAATAACTTTTGTCTTTTATATCCAGAGTGAGGGAAAAGATAAACTTAAAAAGAAATATTAGGTTGCATATGTAGCTTTCACAGTCACACAAATTACAATGCTATCAGCTAAAGGCACCATTTCTATTTGATTGTGCCATCTCACCACTGTGAGTCCTTCAGCAATAACCTTTCTAGTTAGCAAAACTTTCTCCTCAGCTGTCATCAACCAGCCGAGCTGTCATCCATAATCTTTCTGATCATGTATGCTGCTTTAATACTCTGGCATTGGAATTTTCTTTTGTGTATAAAGTTTGTTGAAATTTAGCCAAAACAACCAGTAAATACATCTGTGTTAGCAAGTGAAATAAAAAATTTAATCTACCCAAAGTTCAGATATTCTTCAGTTACCACTCCATTGTAAAAATTCTTTTTTACTTTTAGATATGCTTAAATTATGATTATTTAGTACAGGGAAATTAGAACCACTATTCAAAAAACGAACAAAACAAAACCAACACACTTAACTGCATTAATCCTAATCCTGTGACCAATTCACTGTTATGCTTAAACTGAGCTATTTCATTTCCTGAGGCCTTCTCCCCAGGGATCCTACTTCTCAAGCCATTTTCTCAGACCTATGCTTGTATTTTGGAAAGAAATCTGCTGGGATAAGAATTGAGAAAATGAAATACAAGGCAGGGAATCAGAAAGTGTGAGTATGCATAAGAGAATAAAAAATGGGAGCAAAAGGAGATAAATAAAACAGTTGAATGAAAAAAAAAACCAAGAAAGCACACGACTATGGACTAAAAAAGATGTTTCTTTGCCAGCTAAAACTCTTGATGCCAATTATAGGATACAAATATAAGCATTGTTGTTCTTGGAATGGAAAAAATCATTTATTAAAATTTAAATATTCCAACATGTATTTTATTTTTCAGTATTTCAGGTTTCATACCAAGTAAAATCAGCTTTCACCTGCTATTTGCAGCATTTTATTTCTTCTGAAATACCAGATGATACTTCTTGAAGTTATGGAAAAGAAATCCTCTAAACCCAGATGTTCATTGAAAGACTTAACCATCCCATTTTTGAGAGCCTTGACGAAAATTAATTATTTTCCATAATTTGGAAAATTGGCAAATATATGTTAAACACCAAGCCTACTGGAAATTGCAACAGAGGTGACAAAAAGTTTCTTTTTCAATATACGAGCTTTCAAGATTTCAGCCAGCATGCTCTGCTCTGGGGTCATAGTAACACATTGATCTAATCTAAAAATCTCTTGTGTATATTTTGGATCTGTTCCACATTTCTGTTGCAAAGAGTGTAAAAGGTGACTTAAAATTCTTTGACCATTCCACCCAATGCAAAAGGAAAACATACAGAAACATATGCATTGTGCCATGTCTCCCCTGCAGTGCCTTAACTCTGTTTTTTTTTTTAAGAAAACTTTCCTTGGTTTGCACAAGAAGAAACACATCTTTCATTCCAAATTGCCCAGGAAGTTTTATAATACCATGTGTATTGATTAAACACATTTAGACCATATTTGGAGATGGTATAGGAATGTCTGGGGATGGAAACCCTTAGGATTATATAGAATCAGAAAATACCAAAGCAAGTAATGTTAATCAAAGACTTGATACCTGTAGCACAGCCTTGGGTAACTGGATAAATCTATATTTCAGATCCCCCGTATGCTGTCTGTGAATATTAAGGTTTGTTACCTGCTGCAGAGAAGCACAATGAAGGCTAAATATTAGTAAAACATCTGGACGCATACAAAAATAGCTATTGATTTTATAAGCTCTTCATGTGCATAAGTTTGGGTGGAAGTTCCAAAATATATTAATTATCAATAAGACTAGGCTTTTGTAAACTGAAATAGTCCTCAGCCATTAAATAGTGTAATCTGACTGTCACTGTCCCTGCCATTCAGCAACAATTAAGCTTCCGTTTTCACTTCAGTGAAAATGACACGTCCAATTAAATTGTTAATTGTGTATTGCCAATTGCAAGTGTTAGAAAAAATAATTCTGTGACAAATGGTTCATCATTTTGTCAAAGAAAAATGGCATAGAGTAAAAATTGAGAGTTGTCAGCCCTGGAAATAAAAACTTCTGTACTGTGTTAGACAAATGCATTAACAACTGATTAAGTATTTTTAATTTTCTCCATGGAAAATCCATTTGTTGCTGATATTTAACATCAAAGAAGAAAAAAAGAATAAACATCATATTTTTCCCCTGTACCTTTTTTATTTGCTGTTTTGACTGGGACAGAAAGTAGAAAACGTTTAGGCTTTTTCTGAAATATTTTTAAGTTGGCCATTATAATGTTGAACAAACGAAATGAGTACATTTCCTGAGAGAATTTCTAAACCAATTTTCTTGTTCCTCATTTCAGGAGGACAAGAGCGATTCTTTTTTTTTTTTTTTTTATTGTCTTGCCTGGGAGTAGCTTCATAAACGAGATAAAATAGAATTCTCAAATATTATTTCTTTCATTTAAAGGCTTTCTTTAATCATCCATAGAATCAAGTTGCAGTCTCGAAACATATGTGGCCTTCTGGAACAAAGCTTTACGGAATGACTCCCATTATCAAATCTTTTATGAATCTTGCAATCTTCCACTTATACCTAGAAATGCAGTTATTACCAAAGTACCACAAAAAATAATATTCTGATACATCCACCCTGATAAACCCATAAGATATGGAAGTATTTTAAGATATCCAGACCAGAGAGATGTCCAGATAAGTATCTGTCATGGGTTCAGCCGTGGCAGTCATTTTTCTCCTTCTTGTAGCTGGTGCAGTGCTGTGTTTTGATTTCTGGGCTGGGAATAGTTGCTTGATAGTGAGCATGTTTTGAGGGTGTTTTTTCTTCAAGGCCTTTGTTTTTGTTCAAGTGCCTTTTGTTCAAGGCACGTGTTCTGCCGGGGAGGAGGGGAGGCCGGGAGGAAGGAGAGACAGGACACCTGACCCAGGCTAGCCAATGAGGTATTCCATACCATAGCACATCATGCCCAGGATGCATACTGGGAGAGAGAGAGCAGGAGGGGGGGAGCTCTGGAGAAAATGGAGGAGAGAGCACGCGGTGCTCGGCCAGGCAGGGTGGAGTGAGTTATGGGTCGGTGGCTGGTGGGGTGTTGTATTCTTTTCGCTTGTTGTTTGCTGTATCATTATTATTTGTAGTAGTAAATGGCAGTAGGGATTTTGTGTTATGCCTTAGCAATTAAACCATTCTTACGTCAATCCGTGGGGGCTACATTCTTTGGATTTTCCTTCCTAACTCTCCGGGAGTTGGGGGACTTGGTTTAAACCACGACAGTATCTGCATCTTGCACATTTATCAGAGCCAAATGGTATATCTAGAGATGTTCATGGTTTTCGAACTTCCCCTTGAGAAATATTTCCCATTACAATATAAAACTGTCCACATAACCGGTATTAGGTTTATACTTAGACGCCTCTGAGATGAGTCATCTTTTAAACAAGGGGAACCAAAAGCCAAGATTTAGCCACTATGAACAAGTTACATAGTGTACTGAGTCTAAGAGTACTGCACCAGAGATAGATATATTGAAGCATAACACCTACTCAGGGCAACTGCCAATGTCAGAAACACCAAACTGTCATTCTGTACTATAATTTTTTTATTGACAAAGTAATTCCTAGATGAGAAATTTCTGGGTTTTGATGAAAATGATAAAGCAGCCAAACGGGTTTGAAAATGAAATAGCTATTTACCACCCTTGTAAGCTTGACTTTTTGAAAAAAGCCTGTTACCATAAAGAGTATGTAAGGTCAATGACATCTTGCTGGTCTCTGCCAACAAAGAAAGGATATAAAGACACTACTTTTATTAAAAAGGGCAGAGATCCATTTTCAGAAATAGATTCGATTTTTCAGATTTGGCTATAAAAAGTAATGTCCAGGACAGCTTTTTGTGTTTTAAACATGATATTAATTCAACTCAATAGAGGTCTAAGTATAGAATATTGTATGCACTGCAACATTTGGGGTCTGCTAGAGAAGTAAAAATGGTTTTAGTGTAAAAGATCTTCTGGGTCTTCTCCCTTCCTAATTTTACTGATTTTAATGAATAGACTGAATATAAACATTTTCTCTGAACTTGCCTTCATCTTTAAAATTTGTAAGAGGAAAGAGTGAGGACAAACTGGAAACCTCACTCTTCATGTTATTCCTGACAGTCCAGAAACTCAGACCCAACGGTACATGAGAATTAACAGAAACTTCAAAGACAAGGTAGTTTTCTGCAGCTTTTGTTCACAAAAATAATCACAATCTCATACAAAATATTCTTCTTAATTTATATTAATAAAATAACGTTTTAACTAATACAAAAATTGGTACTACTAGTTATTTCAGACCCTATTTACGTCTGTTTTAGATTTGTGACTGTGCAGGAAGAACACTCCATCTAAATGGACTAACATTTTGTGAAGATTATGTACTGTAATCTGTTGCAGAATACACGGTTTTCTCACTTGCTTTTGTTTTAGCTGTAGGGCATGCAAGTGGAGAATTACTCTCTTTTTGTAAAGAAAATACAACACTAAAACAAGTATTGGAGATGTCAAATCAGTATTGCAAAGGTTGGAAAAATAAGGTGATTAGTGTCCTTGGTTCAGCTGTAAGTTATTTTTTCTTGTTCTTAATAGCTGGTGCAGTGCTGTGTTTTTTACTTTAGCGTGAGAACAATGCTGATAACAGACTGATGTTTTTAGTTGTTCCTAAGTAAAGTTTACTGTGATCAAGGACTTTTCAGTCTCATCCTCTGCCAGAGAGGAGGGGCATGGGAACCTGGGAGGAAACAGAGACAGGACACCTGACCCAAATTAGCCAAAGGGGTATTCCATACCACAGCATGTCATTCCCAGTATATAAGCTGGGGGGAGTTACCCAGAAGGCCCAGATGGCTGCTAGAGTATGGTTGGGTATCAGTCAGTGGGTGGTGAGCAACTGTATTCTCTCCCCTTGTTGTTGGCCTTACCATTATTATTAGTGGTGGTAGCAGCAATGGTTTGTGTTATACCTTAGTTACTGGACTGTTCTTATCTCAACCCGTGGGATGTACATTCTTTTGATTCTCCTCCCCATCACTCTGGGAGCTGGGGGATAAGAAGGTGGGGGAGTGAGGGAGCAGGTGTGTGGTTCTGAGTTACCAGCTGGGCTTAAACCACAACAGTCCTTGAAATTTCATTAAAAAGTAGAGATTGACAATTATCAGGTTCCACTTTAAAATTTCATCGCAACTGTCTAAAATTAAATTTTAATTTTAATAATTTTTTCTGCCTTAATTTAGAGATAATTTAGCCTATTGAGAGTATATCTTAGGTGGAGTACAAGTTTCCTTCAGTAACTATGTATTTCACATTTCTACTGGTCTCTAGCAAAGTTGAAAGTAGAGGAATGAAGATAATTAACATCGGAACTCTATGTGATGGCAGGTGATATCATAAATGCTATTGAACATTTAGCAGAAGGGTGATGATGGACTACTATCAAAAGTTTTTTTTATCTGCCAGATAATATAGTAGAGCACTGCTACTGTTGTAATTAGGACATAAATTAATCGACTGCTAGAGAAGCAAATAAGTCTTTAAAGCTTCCCAGGTCCATAGTTATAATACATCTAACTTTGCTGTTTCAGTGCATGCCTGAAATGTAGAGGAAACAGTGATAGGCATGAACTCAGGTGCATTTGAGTGTCTGGGGATGGAAGCCAGCAGCATGTGAAAGCTTGCACAGTGCCGCTCACAATCTAGCTGCTGTCTTAATTTCCTGTGGAATATTCACCAGTGTCAAAAGAGCAGTAAATCTGAAAGAAAGGTTGATAAGGTCTAAGTTTTTGACATGTTAAAATAAACAACAAAGTAAACTTTAAAAGTCTCTCTCAATCCTACTCGTTCCTTCCATGAAGAACTCAGCATTCCTACCAAATATTCTAATGAGTTATTTGGGTAAGCCTAGACCATTTTTTTTTTCTTTACTTTCTATCAGATGGTTTAACCCCAGCCAGCAGCTAAGGCCCATACAGCCACTCGCTCACTCACCCCACAGTGGAATGGGGGAGAGAATCAGAACAGCAAGAGTGAGAAAACCCATGGATTGAGATAAAGACTATTTAATGTATAAAATAAAAGCTGCGCTCACAAAATAAAACAAGGAATCCATTCACTGCTTCCCACTGGCAGAAGGGTGTTCAGCCATCTCCAGGAAAGCAGGCATCCATCATGCATAATAGTTAGTTCGGCAGAAAAAAGGCCGTAACTCTGAACATCTCCCCCTTCCTCCTCCTTCTCTCAGTTTCTGGCTGTGTTCCCTCCCAATCTCTTGTGCACCCCCAGCTTACTCGTGGTGGCTTAAGAGGCACAAAAGGCCTTGGCTCTGTGTAAGCACTGCTCAGCTGCTCAGCAGTAATGAAAATATCCCTGTGTTATTAACATTGTTTCCAGCCCAATCCAAAGCATAAGCCCATACTAACTACTATGAACAAAATTAACTCTGTCCACCATAACATGTGAACGCACCTGTAACAGAAGAACACTTTTCAATAAGTGTGGTTCTAGAATACATCAACTTTGTTATGACCTTGTCAACTCTAAGGTAGATTCTGGCATACAAAGCCTAAAGAAGATGAGTAGGGTGACATACTTGGTGTAAAAAAATCAGGTAAGAGGCTAAGAAAGATCACCAATGAATGCAAAGTTCTCAAGTAAGAAAGCAGTGAATCATTTATTTCTACTCAGAAAACAGAAAACATATGAACATTTTTATAGTGACATTTCCAGAAATGTTTCATTACTGCTTACATGGAGACACACATAATCAGAATAAACCAGATTTTGATCAGTCTCATCACTGTCACTTTTCAAAAATCTGATTATTTCACTAGAATGAAGTTTTATTTATTTTATTGATTTATTGTGAGTCAAGTCTGTATGCAGGACAAGATCTGTGTGGTGTTATTAATGGAAAATATAGCTTTGTGTTACTTTCTTTTTTAAAAATAATTTTAGGAGTTATAAATGAGAAATTCAGGCCTTATACTCTAATAAAAACTGAAGATGATTTTATATTAAAGTATGAAAACAAATACCTTTTCTTTTTTTTAAAGAACTTTTTAATTGCTCTTTTCTTAAAACTTACATGGCCTTAATGAATCTGGAACCAGTGAAGAAGAATGAAGCAGCTGTTAGGAGTCTGAATGGAAACCAAACAGACTCTTGAGAGCTTTATTGTTTTCTTTTTGTTCTTAGAGATTTATTTTATTTTATCCCATGGCAGTTTAGGAAAGAACAAGAGGAAAACATTTGTTTATGAGAATGAAAACAAGCATCAAAATTGAAACAACTGAAATGAAAACAGTGTTATTGTTTCATTTCTTGAGGATATGTCTTCATGCAGAACATTGGACACCTGTCAAAGAGTAAGGAGATACTGATGAGATTCAGAGTCAGATTTTTAAAAAGATTGTTCCATGAGCCAATATAGCTTGATTTTCAACATTTTTGCTGCATGAGAGATCTCCTTGAGTAAAGGCAGTAATAAAGTCTCTCTCCCATACCTGACTGCCTAATTCTATAAAAGCCATGGAAAATTTTACAGTGTTTGAGACCTTAACCTCCTTGTCAAATTAAAGGATGGATTCAAAAGTTAGTCATATGAAAGAAGCTCTTTCTCACATGCAGGATTTGACCATGAGCTAAAAAAAATCTGTATCCTTGCATTAGCATAAAACTAAAATACAGCACATTGAAACATAAGCAGCCAGACAAGACAATGAAATTTTAAGGTGATCCTGGGGATCAAGTGCATTCAGAAAAGCACAATAACAAATGTTTGCCTATCTTCCCATATTTGTTATGAGATATGCAGACAAGATCCTGAGGACACAGTACTGAGACCAGTGGCAGTTTCATTGAAATATTAATATTAGTTAAAGGAAGGTTGATACTTTGGATGAATTGCAGCTTGCATGATTGCATTCTATGTCACTAACCTTAGAAAAGATCAGTTAGTCTGGCTGGTGAGCAGTAGGTAGCTTCTGTAGCTCTAGTGATTTGCAGACTAGTGGAGTGTGCTTGGAAGCTGTTTTGTTTAGCTGCAATTTTTCCATTGCATTTATGAATTCTGTTAAAAATAAAGCACAATTAGTAATTCTAATTATTTGTAACTAATATGCTAATAAATACAGTTACATTACTCATGAATGTGAATAGCAGTGAAAATAACATAGGCAGAAGGTCTTGTAATGCAAAAGAACACATTCTGCTTAAAATAACCTTCCACATAAAAATCTATACACAGTAAATGCACCATGTTTTCTAGATAGGGTTGCAAAATATTTACCAAATAAGCCTTGGGGGTCTTGAACACAAATGAGTTTTTTTTCTGGTTCTGCCACCTCTGTGCTATATGTTGGAGCAGGAAAAGTTGCATCAGGTAAGGGAAAAGCAATATGCTAAAGCCACAGCAAAGTCAATGCTCTGCTGGTGAAAGCAGACTGAGTTTTACCTGAGGAGCAGGGCTAGATTTTGCTGCTCTAATTTATGATATTTCCATGTGAACAATGGTCAAAAAACTTAGCACCTGATGGCTGCTATTGACTCAGCCGACATAATAAGGAGAGGGCCAGAAAGCAGTAACAGATGCCACCTTGTATTGTAGTCTTTCCTAACTAACAAATGTAATCGATACTAAATGGTCTGAAGGCATTTTAGAATCCAATATAAATTTAGAGAAGCTAGGAAAAATAGGATTAGTAATGGAGTGAGGATCTGAGAAGTGTTACTTTTTTGCAACAGAAAAGTGTATCAGCTGCAAAACCTATTCACAGCACAAGAATGAAAGAGACGAGATAAAAAATAAAGATTACTGTACCAACATATTTGTCAGGTTGAAATTACCTTAATATAATAGGATACTCTTTCTCCGTCAGAGTAGCTGATGTTGGCAATACTGTAAAAGAAAGCTCGCAGTTTATGTTATTTCATTTTGTTTGTATTCCTTTTGGAAATATGCATGCTGTATCTTGCCTAATTCAGTTTGCATTGATATGGCACAAAGATACAAAGCGTAAAAATTAATCCAAGCAACAACCAGATACAGCATATATTAATGGACTCACCCTGGAGGAATACTCGACCAGAGATGATGCTGTACTGAAAAATGATATGGACAAACTGACTAGATAAGAATATCAAACTATTTACATAATATTAATCCATTGATTTGAGAAGGTGAAGCTTCCTGGGAGACTACCATTTGTTCTAATAAGTTTTATTTCAGCTGCTGAGTTAGTAAGAAACAGAAAGTTATTATGAGGGGATATATGCATTTGAAAATATCAGCTTCTGCCTCAGGTAATTTCAAGCTTATTCACATCCTTTTTATTCTTGTTTATAGAAAAAGGATAGTCTATCTAATGAGTCAACCCCAGGTTTTTTGAGGGCTGTTATTCTTCCCATAAATTAAAGGGCAACTTTAATGATATGTATGTGTATGAAACCACATTTAGCGACATTCCTAAATGGATCTAGGCTGTTATAAGTACACCAGGTAGTGATACCTCAGTGTAAGCATGTCATTATATACATCTCTTCTGATGCTGGTTTTCCTTTTCTGAAGTAGAATCTTCCTTGTTGCAAACTGAAATGCAACCATGAATATAGTTCCAGCTTTTTGAATTATATGAACACCACTGCAAAAAATTATATGGGTTTTTTTTACCCATAAAAAGTAGATAAATAAACAATACATATAAATTCTATTCTACCCAGAACACAGGCTTGAAATTTTTCTCTTTGCATTTGAAGTCATGGACTTGTGCCATGAGTAAATAAACACCACATCCTTTGATGACACCCTTTCACTGAAAAAAAATAGTGGATAGTCTTGGATAGAAAATATTCCAACCATCCTAAACCTGATATTTTTCCTAAGTCATTCTGTCCTTCATTAAAGCTGACCACTAACTATCAGACTTACATGCTCCTTAGTGATGAAGATAGATGCTAGGCTGCATTTACCCTTCAAGCTTTCTCTAATACAGCTACTCTATCTTGAGGAACTTGCTGTCCAGAGAGGTTATCTATCCACAAAAGAGAGATGTGGCTGTCTTGCATATGCCCCTGTGACAAAAACGAGAATTTCCCTAGCAAGAAAAAGAGGTAAAATTAACTTTACAGCTTTGCACTACAAATATAAGACACTCTAAACTCAAAGAATAGCAATAAATTCCACAGTACTCCTGCTCAAAAGAATTCTAGGGTTTTTTGCAGTTTCAGTTCATAGACTGCTGGACTGAAGTCTTGCTAGAAATCACCAACATGTCACTTCATTTTGACAGACATTGCAGAAAACCTGGTCTAAATTTCTTCTGGTTTCAGTTGTTTGTTGTCTTGCTAAAAATGAATATTTTAACTTCCTTCCAAGCAAAAGGCAGAAACTGAAGACTGACATGTCCCTTTTATAATTTATTGTAACAAAGTGAGATTTTAAGTAGTAGGCACCTGTTGCACATGCAAATAGGTTTGCTGGTACATACTATGCACTGCTAACAAATCAGATTTCCCAAAACCTGAATTCTGACTGGCATTTATTTATAGCATGACTTTCAGTTTCTGCTCAACGTGTTAGTGCCAAGTGTTGGTCTCTGAATGACTAATAGGAACCCAATCAGATGGCAATCAGTACTCTAAGCCGCTTTTAAGAATGCTAGAATCGAGTTTAGCAAAATGTAATAATGAAAATTTTACACACATTGGATTTTCTTGTTCTGACAGCCATACCAGTCTTTTATGTGCCTGTGGTACTTTTATCACTCTATTCTTACAGTATTTTAATGCTGCACACTTTACTCTTTTCATAAGAGCCTGAAAGTGAAAGGAAATGTCATGTTCATGTTCCAGGTGTGGAGAGAATTGAAGTGTAGGAAGTTTAAATGTGGGATAAGTCTCACGTCACCTACAGGCTGGGCAGAGAAGAGATTCCAAGCAGCCCTGTGGAGAAGGACTTAGGGGTGTTGGTCAATGAGAAACTTAATATGAGCTGTCTTCAGTGTGCACTCACAGCCCAGGAAGCCAACCGTATCCTGGGCTGCATCAAGAGGAGCGTGACCAGCAGGTCAAAGGAGGTGATCCTGCCCCTCTACTCTGCTCTCGTGAGACCTCACTTGGAGTATTGTGTGCAGTTCTGGTGTCCTCAACATACAAAGGACTTGGAAGAACATATGAAGACAGGCTGAGAAAGTTGGGACTGTTCAGCCTGAAGAAGAGAAGGTTGCATGGAGACGTCATAGCAGCCTTCCAGTATCTGAAGGGGGCCTATAAGGATGCTGGGGAGGGACTCTTCATTAGGGTCTGTAGTGATAGGACAAGGGGCAATGGGAAGTTTAGACTGGATGTAAGGAAGAAGTTCTTTACTGTAAGGGTGGTGAGGCACTGGAATGTGTTGCCCAGGGAAGCTGTGGTTTCTCAACCCCTGTCAGTGTTCAAGGCCAGGTTGGACAGAGCCTTGGATAAGATAGTGTGAGGTGTCCCTGCACATGGCAGGGGTTTTGGAACTTGATGATCTTAAGGTCCTTTCCAACCCTAACTATTCTATGATTCTATGTATCTAGTCCAAACTCCTTGTAGGAGAGAGATTATCTATAAAGGTGATTGATCTTACCATAAAGTAGGTGGAAGAAGTTGCCTGCTTTCATCATCATCCAGTGATTAGATATATCTAGATTAATCTTGGTAACTTGGTTGGTCTTCCTTCCTGGTTTTTAGGCCACCGTATTTAGGCAAGAAAAAAATCCACTTGATGATTTGTTCAAGGTCACAGAGAAAGTCTACAGCACATCAGGGAACTTAACCTAGATATTGCATTTCTCAGATTAGCACCTTAATTGCCAGACCAAGAACTTTACATTGGTTAAGCTCTCTTAACTTTTCTTCTGTAAGACAATTTACCATCACTGCTCAAATCTTTGACAAATAAAAAAGATTCTTATAAAATCTCATTTCTCTTTCATTATATGCTGCAGTGCAGCCTGTGATTAATTGGATTCACTTTCACAGTTTTAAAACAGAGACTTCATGAACTTTGTAAGAAACTTTGGAGAAATTTCACAATAACCCTGTATCAAAAAAAAGGCTCCTTAGAATTCCTATATACATTTTCTGCCAATATTGGAATTGGGTCACATAATATCTTTTATTTTTAACACATTCATTGTGCATGCTGGTGGTCTGACTCAGAAAACCAAAGACTCAAATATTAGAGAATAGAAGTTTTTTTCTTCATGGAGTAATGTCTTTAAGAAGAAATCTGTTCAGAATATCTGACTGCTATGTATTCTTCTTCCTTACCTCTCTATGAACTTAAGTACCAAATTCTCCTCTGTTTGCAGTCTCCAATTTATCAGTTTTCCTCTATTCACCTGTACAATAGGAAGCAGTTAATGGAGAGGTCAGCCACTGCCTTGATTGTATCTTCAACACTGTACATTCAACATCTTCAAGAGAAGTATATCTGAGGTTTCTTTTTGTAGTATGCTAATTATTTTCTTTTTCATATTTTTAACTCTGCTGTATAGATTCAGTTGATGAATGAAGAAATTCAATATTTGGTTACAGGTGGCATTTATAGCTCAAAATTCCCAAGAGAGTATCCAGTATGTTCTTCAGATATAGCTGTTGCTTCCTTTGAATAGCATTTGAGCAGTATGAATACAGGTATCATTTACATTTATACTTACATATAGAATACAGATTTTTATGTTAATTATAAATGTTTCAATGTAGTATACTGTACTCCAGTTGAAGTGAATGGCAAATATCTCATGTTGGTGTTAAAGTGACAATATGGAGAGATTCCTGTCAACTAATATAAAATACCATGGTGCAGACAAAAGAATCTAACTACAGTTATAGCCCCTGAAAAAAAAAATTGCAGGGAAATGTTCACTGGAAATATTTTTGTTTTCACATTAGGATCTGTCCTGGTTTGAGCAGTAGCAGTCATTTTTCTCCTTCTTGGTAGCTGGTGCAGTGCTGTATTTTGACTTTCAGGCTGAGAACGGTTGCTGATAGCAAATATGTTTTGAGTTACTGTTCGGGTGTTTGGTTTGTTCAAGGCCTGCTCATGCTCTGCCAGGGAGGAGGGGAGGCCGGGAGGAGGGAGAGACAGGACACCTGACCCAGGCTAGCCAAAGAGGTATTCCATACCATAGCACGTCATGCCCAGGAGGTAACCGGGAGAGATCCAGAAGGGCTGGAGCTCTGGGGGGATGGAGGAGGTATCGGTCTGTGCTCAGTCGGGCAGGGTGGAGTGTGTTATGGGTCGGTGGCTGGTGAGGTGTTGTATTCTCTTCACTTGTTATTGGCTTTATCATTATTATCTGTAGTAGTAGTGGCAGTAATGATTTGTGTTATACCTTAGCAATTAAACCGTTCTTATCTCAACCCGTGGGGGCTACATTCTTTGGATTCTCCTTCCCAACTCTCCAGGGGTCTGGGGATCAAGGGGGGGAGGAGTGAAGGAGCTGTGCAGATTTGGTTTTAAACCATGACAGGATCATTTCCCCAAAATGGCTCCTTCTCTCTCCATCCCTTTTAAAAGAGGGCTGGACAAATACTCTTATGTAGGCCTTTTTATTACAGATGCCTACATTAAAAAAAATGAAAAATAATAATAATTAAAAAAAAAAAAAACCAAAAAACACAGAACAGAAAACTCCTCTATAAGAGTTTGGTTCAACTCAAACAAAATCAACAGTAGTTTTGTCCTTGTCTTCACTGGATAAGCTTCTCAGTGACAATTGAATACTTGTAAATTAATAGAAAGTCGGATGAATGTACTGAATTCTAGGCTGTGTAACATGTTTATACATTTTCTAATATGTGTTAATATTTTCTCTTCTTTCCACAATTCCTGAAAAGATGTATATCCCAGTTGCTATTTTTAAGCAAAGCTAAGTTTTAAAGAATGCTATTAGCAGCAAGTGGATCTAGCAATCCCTCTGAAAATTGCATACCTTAATTGTCCAGATTCAGTGCTTTGAGTTTGAACTACATGCTGTAGTGTCTGAAGTGTTGACCCATTCAAACCAACATCTTAAACTGTAGGGTCATGCCACAGAGAATTGATAGGGTAAAAAAAGAACTACTAAATGATTATAGAATTCTCTTATTATGCACAGTTTTATTGTGGCAAGATGCCAGGGGCTCATAAAATATAAATGAGGATTAAAGTGGGGGGAGAGTAGAAGAACGTTGTTAAATTTAATAGAAGTTCTTTTTTCTTTTTCTGCCTTTTTTTTTTTACTGGCAAGGGAATGCAAAAGACATCAAAGCAGTTTTCAGTTTTCCTATAAATCTATACAGAAATGAATTTCAGCAGCAACTTCTCTGCCTTTTATTGCTGAAGTTCTTTCAGAACCTGCAAGGCAGTATAATTCAGTGCTTTTCAAATTGCTTTGGAGAAATATAATAAATCCAATATGTAAAAGAAAAGTTCATGAGGTTTTTTGTATAGATAAAACATGCACAGTTACTGGATACTTTTTCTGATTTATTAAAATAGTTTTAAAAAATAGCTTAACGGATCTGTCCATGAGCATTTCACTTTGAGAAGTGCTCATTCATTTCTAGATGCAAAGCCCAACAACATGGTATAGCAAGTTAATTAACTAAAACTGCTGTTGCTTTACCTAAAACCATGGGTAAAAGTATGAATCTGTGATCAAAGGTCAGTGGAAGAATGCACAAATCCAGCGCGCTGTCCATGATCATGACAGCCCCAGGATAAACACATTATTGTCCAGATACTCATAAATTCATTACTTTTCATATGACTTTTTTTCTTGAAGAAAGGATCTGCCAATAGTGCACCATGATGTATGAGGATCCAATTTACTTCATATTTTCACATGTTCTGGTTTAAGTCTTTTCTTAAAAGACCTTGGATAAACCATTTTATGTTTGCACTGTGGCCTGATTTTTGATGACTTTGCTCTTCCACTAGTGGAATATCCACGTGCAACAAGGTCATTCATATCTACACTGAATAATGAAACGTACAGCTTTCTCTGAACTATTTACTTTCTCAGTGTTTAGGCCCCAGGAAAAAATGCAGTTATCATAGCGTGGTCCTTCTAAGGACAGGTTATCTTCTACATAGCTAGTTATCATTGTCTAGGATTGTGCTAAGATGGCACTGCAGGTTCTTTGCTATGAAATTTCACTTTAACATTGTCTGTTCCTCATGAAACACAAGAATTGCTACCCAGTGAAAATACAGCTTATGTGATAAGCATTTTATTTGAGGCAACTTATATCCAGAAGAGATGCCCAGAATCGTTACTCCACATATTTCTTTCCAACAGAAATTCAATGTTATTTTCCATTTGCATATAAGATTTACTTACCCAGTCCCAGTAAGTTAAGCATTTTTCTTTGTTTCATATAAACTCTGTTTAAGAGTCCCAACATAATGAATTAATTGCATGGAAACTAGCAATCTGTAATGTTAACCTGGAAGTCATGAAGTTGCTAAGAGTGACAGAACAGCTCCTTTCCCTGTCTCCTTTCTTCTGCAGGTGTTATTCATATTGTAGTAGATCTATTCATAGCTTAATGTGTAGTTTAACAAAAAAGGCAAGAATCCATCTACCTTATCCAGTACTTTTTATCTTGCAAAAATTACCCCACCTTGATTCTTCTACTGTTGGAAGAACTATGGCACAATGATATGAAGGATATGCTACAAATCTGGCCTAAAAGGGAACATAAAAAAGAAATTCAACACGATTATGCTTTTTTAGCTCTACAGTGATTAACCTCATACATTTCAGTGTAGTGTTTGTCCCTCAAACTGAAAGCTCTTCAAAGAATCACAGTTTTGAGAACTTTTACAAAACGTAAGATATATTACTTGGTTGTTAGGTGTTTGACATGGAGTTTGCATGAGCTGAGGAGCCGTCCTTACAAGTGTGAGGTACTTGACAAATGACATTCTGGCAATTACAAAATTCTCAGAATTGTACCCCCTTCTAATTCCTAGATCAAATACCATTGCGATAATGATTCATGTTTATGTAGTCCAATTATCTGTACAATAATATTGAACCAAAATTTACTTTCCCACCTATGTTAACACACTTTATATTGTTTCTATTTTGAATATTGCTAGTAAAATATTAATAAATATATAAACTATGTTAGAATACATTATAAATAAGTAAATATACCAAGGTGTTTCATTTTAAGAATGTTGGTAATATTCCATTACAGTATTTTTTTAGGTCTTCCTATTTGTGTTTCTCAAAGTACTTGTAGTTGAAAACTTAGAGCAAGAAAAAGTATCCTTTATCATGAGTGACAGTTTTGTTCTATAGAATAGAAGGTATGATTTTCTGAATTGAAGCAAGGTTCCTATTACTAATTATCTGACAAATTTTAAGAAGGGTAATTCTGAATTCTTTAGAAGACAGATGGCTCAAATATTTCTGTTGATAACTTTATCCAACTTAGAGTGCCTTAAGTATTATGCAAGTCTAGGAGTGCTAATTTTCCATTTCAAAATGGATAGGTCACCAACTTTTCTTTGAACATCTAAGCTGCTCTCATCCAGTATGGGGAAGAGCTTATCTATAATTCAGTTTGCAGCAAGCGTGGGTTAGATCAGTGTCCAACCCTGAGGGCCCAAAACAACGTTTGAAGAATCTACTAACTTAGCACCAGGAAGAAAAAAACACGTTTAAGTAACAGCTACAGGACTGTGGAATATTTCTGATGTAATGGGCATTCTAGAAAACTGTGAGGCAGATTTGACAACAGTTCAAATGCACTGTGTACACAGATAGCATTATAATTGCTACGAAGATTTGTAACAGAGTAATAGCTATTGCTGCACCACTTCAGGGTCTTTGTAAGATGAACATCTGAAAGGTCACAGGAATATTTTGCAGTGCTCTAGTTACCTAAGAAAGTAATTTCAAATGCAGAGCACCTATGAAAATATGTCAGAAAAGAATGTTCCTAAACATCCCAAATACATCTTGATTACAAGACTGTGTTGGTCTTTTACTCACACCATCCTGCGTATCATTGCTATTGTAAAAAGCCTTTAAACCAGAGGCCTGGAATTATGTATGCAAAGAAAGCGTAAACACCAAGTTGTATTATACATAATTTTTACAAATTTAGTCAGTTAATGTTTACTACTAGTCTGTGGTTTTATTGAATAGGGCTAGAAATAACTTTAGAGATGGGCAAACAGGCAGATTTTAAACAGAAATATCCTTGCACTATTTTAATTGTTAATTATGGCCAGTGTGTTCTTTTGGTAACAAACTTTTTTATTAAGACTTCATAGCTTTTTTTAATCCCTCCATCAGTAGAAGATGGTGAGATGGCAAGACGCAAGGTAACCTAAGTAGCAAAATCTGGTCCCAGATAAGAAAGATTTGACTTCAAACTAGGAAATTTTGTCTTCAGGGCTGGGTTCTAAGAAAGTTAAATAAATGAACAGAGTGACAGTAAAAGATCCTACTTGAATAAATTATGGATACTAATAATTTCAGATAGCAAGAAGAAGCTGACTGTTGTTCAAAGAGCAACATAAATAACAGCATAAAATATATGCAAAAAATGGAAACGTCAGTACAGTGAGGCATACTTAAATGAATGCATCCACAGTTCCACAGTGTGTTACAAGCATTTGACACTAGACTAAAACAGAAAGACCTCTGAGAAACAGCACTATCAGGACCTACAATTAGTAGTCTCTCTAGTGGTGCAAAAGTCCTCTGATTAGAATAAGGATGCAGGTGTAATGTGTAATCCCAAACAGCCAGCTGTTCCTCTACAGTAGCTTTCTTTACAGCTATGAAATAACCACAAGAGTAAAAGTGCTGATGTATTTAATAAGGAGAAACTACATGAAAGAGGGAATGGGGGCAGGATTTCTTGAAAGAAAGGCAGACTTTGTTCTGAAACAACTATTACTTTTTTTTCTGATAAGCAGAGGTATGGTCTACAGTCTCTTGAGAAATAAATTATGTCTGCAAGCCTTGTCACTAGTTTTCCATAAGTGGTCTGATTAGCACCCTGGCCAGGATCCTCATTTTTGTCCTTTTCCTTTTGAACTCTGCATCAACAAAAAAATTGATAACACAAGTAATATTTGATAATACTAGTAATACAAGTCATGGGCATATGGAGTTAGCACTATATTGAGTTACAATATTCTCTACTAATATAGATAAGCCTTGGTATTATGCAAATTGTATCAAACAGATCAATGATCACTGGCTATGAAGGAATAAGAAACAGCAAAAAAAAAAAAAGCTTTATGCTCTGAATGAAGGGGAAAAGGTACAGAAAGGAGATGAATTTGACTTCTTTTCCTGGCTAGTGGCTGTTGCTAGAGGACTTTAAGAATTTTTTACTACAGCTGATACAGGTGATAATCTGCACCTCTAAACTTCTTTTTGGAAAAACAAAGAAATGAGCTTATCTCTTAAAAAAAAATATTAGGATTAGTTTAAGGAGAAAGTTCAAGGTAGATTAATCAGTTTGCTGATATCTTCTGAGTTTTACACATGCAGTGTCTCCTTTTCAGGATTTGAATTATTTTGTCTGATCACTGACTAACTCTAGGAAGCTGTATGTGGAACACTATCAGCATTAGATATTTTGTTAGCTGTTTATTCCTCTATTCATTCTTTAATGACTAACTGTTTTGAGGCATCCTATTGGTACTCAGGTTTAGGTTAAGCTGTGCAGTTAAGCCCTGAATTTTCTGAGTCCTTAGCTATATCTGACATTAAGAATGAGACCCATATCACTAACCTTTAGTTGTTGAAAAGTTAGTTCAGTGACAATTTTCTTGATTCTGTAATCAATGGAAGGAAACTAATACATCTTCTGTTATTAACTGAGCCAGTCTGTTGAATCTATTTTTGTATG
The DNA here is from genome assembly GCF_012275295.1 of Melopsittacus undulatus. Classification (NCBI taxonomy): domain Eukaryota; kingdom Metazoa; phylum Chordata; class Aves; order Psittaciformes; family Psittaculidae; genus Melopsittacus; species Melopsittacus undulatus. The sequence continues at coordinate 42,477,260 of NC_047530.1, read as the reverse complement.
AGAAGAGTTGCCTTTAGAAGACACCAGTCTTTCTTGATTAACTATGCATAACCTGATGAAATTAGACACCTTTTATCAAATTAAACCCAAAGTTAGATTGCATAAATACACTACCAGAGTATTACTGAAGAAATATTCTACTTCTCAGTATAGCTTACTTAAAAAAGAAAAAACAAACCAAAACACACAAATAAACAAAAGCAAATAGAAATTAAAAATTGGCTATTGTTTCTTGACAGTTGCAAAGAATCATTGTTAATAATGATAATTTCACTAATAAAATAAACATAGGGTTTTCTAAAACAGTTTAGGAGACATGATAATTTGATTTAAAATATAAACTTAGTCCAGACTAAATCCATTAAGAACCATTTAATTAAGTATTTGAGAAACTAATTGTAAATAAAGAGCTGACTTACTAGAGAGGTCTAATAAAAGCTGGTCTTTACACCTAAGCTACTCTGGGAAGATTTAGATTGTACATTAGGAAAAAGGCATTTACTGTGAGGGTTATGAGGCACAGGAACAGGTTGCCCAGAGAAGTTGTGGATGCCCCATCCTTGGCAGTGTTTAAGGCCAGGTTGGACAGGGGTTAGAGCAACCTGGTCCAGTGGAAGGTGCTCCTGCCCATGGCAGAAGGCTTGGAACCAGACAGTCTTTAAGGTTCCTTCCAACCCAAACCATTCTGTGATTGTATGATTCTGTGATTTTTGTATGCAACATCTGTAGATTGTACAAATATTATGAGGACAATGCAATCATAGACAGAATGTAAGTGAAGCCTTTAACGGTATATGTCTAGGAGATAACAACTCAGACTTGGTATTAAAAAAGCACATGAAGGAGGGCTGTCCAACAAAGTTGCAATTATGAGAAGAATGTAGAATCTGACATGTCATTTTGTAAATCAGAAAAAGTTGATGTGGGTGTAGGAATTCCAAAGACAGGAAGTTGAGTCCCTGATCCACAACAGCTGATACTGGGACAACAGTTCTGAGGGGGCATCAATATGTATTAGCCTTGTTCTTGAAGTATTCCGTTTGGCCAATGTGAAGAAGAGGTAACTGAAGCAGATGGACCTACGATTTATCAAGCATGGGCAACATGCATGCTCTTGCTTCCTTTAGCTTTGCTATGTTTCTGGCATAACTTAATTCATCTACTGAATTCATGTATATAACTCCATAGCAACAAATGCGGACAATGAGCGACACCACCCTACCCAATAAGAAGCATACAGAAAGGAAATGAACCCTTCATTATTTTAGTAACAAAGTACTTTTTGCTTGTTTAAAATTACCTTCAAAGGAAGAAGGACAAAAAAACCCATACACCTGACCATCTGCAAAGTCACAAGACAGGCTGCATATGTTTTGACATCTGTAGACATCTCCCTCTTCTGGACCCAGTTTATGAACACTTCTCTAAATTCTCCCCAAACCTTAAACAAAGCAAATCCTTTTAATTATAATCTTATAATTTGATATGATTACCAATTTTAATAATTTTGAGCTTTGAGCTTTGATCTTTGTACCCGTTAGTGTGCAGATGCAGTGATGCTAACTTTCCATCATCATACAGCTTAATGAAATCTTAGTAGGTTTATATTATTATAGATGAGTTTATGTTTCCTTGTTACTTTTTAAAAAAATCCATATATTACATAGCACAGCTTTATATTAATTTTCATTGTGTATAAAACAATGTGAGGGCACAGATGACTGAAAGGAATCTTCTTGGCTTCCAAGTTCACACATAAGTCTTTGCAACTGTTCAGCTCACTGTACACTTCCTGGGAGATAAGGACCATCTACTAAGTTACTAAAATAACCTTGATTGCAAATTAAAACCTTTAGATTAAAATCCTCTTTTTTAAAGAAGTGTATAATGAAATAAAAATCCATAAGTCACTAAATAATGAGTAATAATACTAACAGATAATTAAAATGAGAGTTTGCAAAGTGTCCACTTGTCTTCCTTTACCTAAAAAAAAAGTAAAGCTTTTACTTTATGTTTTTCCTAGTAAGGAAGCTATTTCCCTTCACGTGGAAACACAGGTTTAATTCCCAGCTTATGACAACTGGCAATCACATATTCACACACAGAGAAAGTTAATACTGTAAGGACAGTAATCTATGAGAGCAGTAAAAGCAGTGTCAGTAACCTAATTCAGCAAAGCTTACTCAGGCAGAGTTTTGTAAAAGTTGAAATAATACATTTTAAAAGTATGTCAAGGTTTTAGGAATTAGTCACAAATGAGCAAACATTGTACATGATTTTCTAAACAAATTAAAATGTCATCTTTATTCACTGTTACACAATTTGAACATATTTGCAAAATAGACTGCATGGGAACTTATTCTTAGCAAAAAATTTGTTGACATGAGCGAACTGGTATTCTCACTGCCTCAGAAGGCTTAGTCTAAAAAAAAGCTATCATTTCTAATGCTTTTAGACGATTGGAGAATTATATTTTCCTGCATTTTTTTTAATAAAATTTCTGGCTTACAAAGCTACCTTGCTTCTCTGAAGCCAAGGAACAGAGCTCTGTGTAGTTACTTGATCAGCTCATGGTGTTTGCTCTTTCTTTTACAGGTTTTCTAAATTTCACTGGCCAGAGGCTGGTTTCTTCAGTCTTTAGGCAGGTAAGGTATATACCTAAGAATTACTACAGGTATGCTTCTTTTATCAGTAAACTGACGGCACAAGTACAGAAGACTACAAAGACTCACATAAACATAAAGCTCAGGGCTTCTTGTCAGTAGTGAGACAATGAATTTTGCAGGAAAAGGATCCTGGAGATAGGTAAAGTTATAAGGAGGCTAGGGAGATCAGAAAGGGCTTTGTAAAAGGCAAGAGGTCTCTGAACAGATAGATGGGATAACTCAGTAACAATTGTAGACTGTAGATACAAAGATTAGCTAATGCAGATTGCAGGGAATGAAGAAGAAAATTAAATTAGATTATGCATAGAACTATTATCTCTATTAACATAGAGAAACTTTGGAAAACTACCTTTCCTCACAGCAAAGTGAAACTCTTGGAGCTCACAAATCATATTATTTTATTGTTCATATATATTGCACATCTCCTTTACAGAACTATATAGAAACACAAACCTAAGATACCTGTCAAAAAAATGTCTAACATTTCTGAAGTCCTCCTTGCTACATGGGACATCAACATCATTGTTTAAAATGTAGTAGAGATTTAAAGAGGCTAATGCACTTGAGAAAACAGCACTTTGAAAGAGATAATGGGACTACAACCAACATTAAATGTCGTACTGCTTTTTTAAGCGGGCTTCAAGAAAATGAATAAAAACAAAAACAAAAACATTTTTAAAGGACATGGAGATGAACTTGCAAAGTCAGCCATGCATTGCAGAGGAGAATATATTTTGACACTTGCAAAACATTTTCAAAGTGTCACTCCATTTCAAGAACTTTCGTGCTGTCTCCAGTCAGCTAAGTGTTGCTTTGCTGTCAAGAGGCTTAGCTTAGATACCACTACTGCTGGATGCATATATTTCTTGTGAAAATTGAAGTCCATGTGTCAGACAAGATTCAAGTCAACTTAGTAAAAGATGTTATAGTCCACCTTCAATTCAAAAGAGCCAAGGAGATTATTCTAACATACATGCAAGATCTGTCAGGGAAAGGATCTCAAGAAAGTGTTCTCAAGATCAAGGAACATGCAAAACTCCCTTTAAAGTAAAAATAAAATCTCATCACCCCAAACAATAGCACTAAATCTTTTAGCAGAAGTCCTACTGTTGCTATTGTTCAGTTTGAAAATGTTTATATTTTGAAGTCTGTTTTTCTAAGATAAGAAAGAACAAAAGAGGCTTTCCGCATTAACAGTAAAATAAAGCACTTCAGATTGATTCACAGGATTTTTTTTTCAAATATTCTTGCCTTGTTCACAAATCCAAATTTATAACATTCTGTAACAATTATGCCTGTGCAAAGACTAACATATATTTCAGAGTTTATAGGTCAGCAAAAATACATTTTTATCACATTTTCCATTTATGCTTTATTAAAAAAAGAGATAAATTGTTTTTACATCAAGGTAATTTTTAATGTTATTTTAGTTGTCCATATAGTTCTTTAACAAACAAAAAAAAATATTTCATCCTTAAATATTCTACCAGCCATATTTAGCATAGATACTGAGTATTTACTGATTCAAATAGTGAAGATCAAAATGTTACCCAATAAAACCAAGATGTTGAATAATTTTCATTTTATTATTTAGGTTAGTGCATTTTGATCTTAATTTTAACTTTATCAGTTAAATAAGTGTCAGGCCTGTGAAGCCAGAGAGTTTCTTTATTCTGTGTTCTGAAAGCATAAGGGTTTTTTTTTAACATGGTAATTATTCCTTATTTTCTTACTACACTATTTTAAAATTGCTCTGTTCAATTAAAATTTAATTCTTTCCCTAGAGCTTCAAAAAGTAATTCAAGAGAATTTCAAAACACAACATTCCTTGCTCATCCTGCAAATTCAAGCTGAAAGTATTATTTACTCTGCACAGTGGAAATTTAAGATTACAGTCTGCTAATTTACAGATGATGATTGTCTTTATGGAATTCAGCTTTTTGCCTTGTTACTCTCCACAGATGTTGCAAACACAACCTGCTCCAGGCAGCCCACATCTGCAGCTAGAGATGATTTCATAAATTGTTTCCTCGGGTTGTACCAGGGTATCTTCCCTCAGATATCCAGACCTGCACCAAAAGCCTGAGTTCCTGACTGCCATAAGCACTCACTGACTGCCTTCAGATCTTAGAGGAAACAAGGGAGTGGGAGTGTTTTTCTTCACCAAAAGCTTAAATGGGAAGATGTGAAGAAACAGATTTTGGTCAGTGCAGTAATGGTCACAGCAGAAGATAATTGATTGAAGAACTGTCGTGGTTTAAACCAAGCTGCACAGCTCGTGCACTCACTCCCCTCCTTGCTCCCCCAGCTCCCGGAGAGTTAGGAAGGAGAATCCAAAGAATGTAGCTCCCATGGGTTGAGATAAGAACAGTTTAATAACTAAGGTATAACACAAATCACTACTGCTACTACCAATAATAATATTAATAATGATAAAGGAAATAACAAATGAAAAGAATACGACACCTCACCACCCACCAAACGATAACTCACCCCACCCTGCCTTACCAAGCACCGACTGACACCTCCTCCAACCCCCCAGAGCCTAGCCCTTCTGGGTAACTCTCCGTTACATCCTGGGCATGACGGGCTGTGGTATGGAATAACTTGGGTCAGGTGTCCTGCTTCTGCTTCCTCCTGGCCTCCCCTCCTCCCTGGCAGAGCATGAGACTCACAAAGTCCTTGATCAGAGTAAACATTTGAGCAGTAACTACAAACATAAGTGCTATCAACACCGTTCCCAGCCCGAAAGTCAAAACACAGTGCTGCAGCAGCTACCAAGGAGAAAAAATTACTGCTACTGCTGAACGCAGGACAAGTACATGTGAATAAGAAAATGAAAGGTTTCAGAATGTTTATAAAACACTATAAATATTAAATGGATTCATATCTTGATACTACTAACCATTGTGTATATAGCCAATGACACCTAAAGATATTACATGCTCTCAATAACAAATGATTCTTTTCCAAAATAAGTAGTATTGTTTGTCATAGGCAGAACCACTTGTCTACGAAAGATACTCCTTTTATGAAACTGACTAAAAATCACAAAAAGGCAAATATAAAAAGAATTCTTTTCATTAATTTTTTTTAAGATTTTCTGAAGAGAGGGAAGGGATGCTTGTACAAGGTCTTTTTAAAATGAAAAAACCTCTGTTTTACTCCCTGACGGCACTGTGTACATTCTTTCTTCATCTGCAATTCCATTAAAGTGATCAACCTCACAACCACTATTTTTTCTCTTATGTAAGGATGTTCTGAAAAAATACATCTGTTTCCTCAAATACTCGACATGCAATCTGGTGCACTGAGATTAAAAATATTTTTTCCACTTTTTTTTTATTTTTTCTCCAAATCAAGCATACAGTTTATAAGTGAAAACACATATATAAGGAGCTTGTGTGCTTGGGGATGCCCTGATTAATTTGAATCTTCTAGAGAAGATAAATGTTTGGCATATGAAGAAGCAAACAGAAAAGCTGGATGTTTTACATGGTTATCAACATGGCAACATTCAGAACCTGAAAAATATTTACATATGTTTTAAACTAAAAAAAAAGTAGTATAGGACGTGTTTTTTAGCTGGTTTAGCTTTTATCTGTTTAGACCTGCCTAAAATCATCATTCTGGAAAAACTTGATGCTCAGGTATGAGCAAAAGTGGTCATTTCAACTGAAAATTACTTTTTATTTCCCTTTCCTATTTATAGCAAATGTTTTTTATAAACAAATACTGACCTTAGCAAAATAAAAAATCAGTTTTAGTATTTTTAGCTCATTGAGAATCTACGTTACAGTATGGACTAGAAATTATTATGTAAGCTTCAAAATTCTGGAATCTAACTCTTGTTTTACTTTTTGACTGTGCCACTAGTGACTTTGAATGTAAGTGCTAATTTCTTTCTCTATACAGCAGCTTTAAAAAGGTAAGTAATTATTGTTTATTTTTTACCCAGTCCTACTAATAAATGTGAAGACAAACATCAATGGAAGAAGTAAACACACACTCATAATTTTGTTAGGGTAATTTCTGGACAAAAGTATGAATTAATGTATATAAAGAAACCTTGCATTCTAAAGTGGAATGCTTAATAATCTGAATATTTGCGTTTAGAACATTGAATTTTCATAATGTAAATCAGAATGTTTTGATTAATCACATGCTGTAGCAAAAAGAAAGTGCCAAATCCAACCTCAATATTTTCAGAAGGCAGAATGCTCAAAACACGCAGCAAAAATTCTTCAAATATTAAAGGATTCTCAATATTCTCAGCATGTCTGTGCTCTGAATGAACATTATATTTTCTTGTCAGTGATTCAGAATATTCACAGCTACTCTTCAGTGACTACAAAAAAAAAATCCTGCCAACTGGGATATAAAGCTTTATTTAAAAGTTGAAGGCATGAAATAAGCACTAGAAGACAATTGTACACCTGTTTTCAAAAGTAAAAAGGCATCTCAGATCTACTTTGCTTTTGACAATTTGGCCAAGAATCATAATTTCAGAGGCCAAATAGCTCATAGCATTATTTTCAATGTTCTATGCTGTATGCCTAATTGGGATGCTACACATTTGCATAAGCATGATGTTTCATGATTAATGCATAAGTCACAGCATGGAGCCCTGAACAAATTCATCCATAGATCCTTCTCCCCATCCCTACTGCAAATAACCAGTGTGTTTAATCTGCAATCTATCATACCTGTAGGTATGGTGATGTATCAAACACCAAACTGTATAAACTTCATTAGAACGCTGTACTAAGTTGTAAACTTCTTTATTTTGAAATGTTAATGATAATAAAATATTGGTCATATAAAGCAATTGGCCTTTATATTTCCTGTGATTTATGACAGTATTTTTTTCATGTTAAAGTTTTTTTTCAAGTCCATAGCTTTATTCAAGAAATTGAAACAGATTGCGTTTAAAATGAAGACTTTGATAAATTAATAACCTAATTATTATTTTTGCACTATTATTCCTGGGGTAATGTTAACTTAGAGTGAACAAGAACTTGCTGTTCGAGAAGAGAAACATGTTCATTATTCAATAATATGTCCATTCACAGTCAAATTAAATAAGAAAACTCCTGAAAATGTTAACAAAGGTCTAATGAATATAAACCAGAGGATGCCAGAGTAAAAGGTACCAGAAAAACATAAGTCTAACCTTTGATGGTTAAACAGTGCAGACATCTTGAGAGACTACAAGCTGGTACATGTTCTTTTTACTGCTGTTTCTTGCAATAACATGATGACTAATCTTAAGGGATCTTTCACTCAGGCTAATTTGTTTCAGTCATAAAGGCAAAAAATTACACTCTTATTATTATATTTCCTACTGTCACAAAGAGCATACACTGACCAAGATTTATTTTCATATATTAATATTACCATTACCTTGTCCTAGCAGAGAAGGCTATCAAATGCAATATAATTGGCAGCATCTCAAAGAAGAGTATAGAGTCAATCATATTTTGTTTTGTTTTGTGATTTTTTGTTTTCTATGTGGGAAAAGACAGAAATAAAATCACTTGAAGTGCCAAGGAGTGAAGTCTCCGTGAGCTACATCTATTTTCTTTTAAATTGAAAATTCTAAAATTTTGCAACAAAACAGTAATCAAAGGTTTGGGTGTTGATTTTGTTTTCTTTTTTTTTTTTAGATTTTAGTTTTCATATACAATTTAACATGTAAATGCTACCATTTCACTGATGAGCAGTCATTGGTGCCAATAATTCAAATCACTGGGATTCAACAGTTTTGAAGATTATTTAGTTGCAGTTTAACATAAAAAATCAAAACATAGCAATTTAATGCATCCTCCTTACAGAGAATTAATGTGAGAGTCCATTAAGCATTATGTTGACATAAATCTGAATTTAATAAAAATATATAACATTATATGTATTTATAGTCTTTTCTACAAAAATAAGCATACTCTTTGAACTAAATTCCATGTGTGATGAGGAAGTGACTTACAACTTAATCAGATGAGTGCTGGTCAAAATTATTTTTGGAAGAGACATAAATGATAAACACAAAACAAGCAGAAGCAACCAAGATGTAGAGCTCTTAAGGAATCTGTTTCCTGTCCAAAGCAATAAAGTCAGCACAAAATATTTCTTTTTTACACTTCTTAAGAAACTAAAGCATCACCAATGCTGTGTGAATTCAGTTGTCAGAATTGTCCAAGGTTTCACCTCTTCTAACTTTGCAGTGTAAACTGTTTATCTATGCTTCTTCAGGGACAGAGTGCTGTGTCCATATGGAAAGTCCCCATTTATATACCTTTTCTGACAGACCTTCTCTCTAGACAGATACTTGGATCTTAGTCCATCAAATAGTTGAAATTACTCTCAATTTGTATGCACTCTCTTAATCGAGGTTCCTAAAAAATCCAGCCTTCCTCCTATCAAACACCCTGCTCTTTATATATCTATATATGATAAAAAAGGGTTGACACTTCAGAAACATTTTGCCAAAAGCTAATAAATTTGTATCTGAAAACAAGGGAATTTCCCTTTCCACCAATATTCTTTTTTTTTTTTTTTTTTTTAATGAGGATCTTTCTATGTGTTGAGTGGGCTTGTGGAAATAAATCAAACTGCAGAAGCAAAGTTTTCCCTTAGATCTTAAAAATGTGCAGAGTAGAGCTGTAGTACCTCCTATAGTATCTCCTATGAGATCATTCCTGCACTGTTGTCTCTCTCTTTATACCACTTTTTATGGTGTTAAATCCACTTCATCAATGGCACACAGACTTTCTGTATTATGTCCTTTTAAAAGAAAATAATTTTATAATAAATATAATCTAAAGATTCTCTAGTTAGCATATGGAAACGGGGGGGTTAATTATATTTTCATATCAGGAAGACATAAAAACACATGACGAGGGCTGTATTATAATACAGCTTTGGGTTACAATAAAGTAAATTTTATTTTTAGAACACTGATATCTTGAAAACATTGATTTCATTAGCTACATTTATTTTCTTAATTTAAGAACGTGCCTTGTATTATATCAATAGAATATAATTTTCTGGTCTAAATTTTGGGATCAAATTTCCAACAGAAATACACGAAATTAATGGCAAAACTAGTAGGGCTGTGAAATCAATAAGAAATTAATGCAGAATTCCCTATGTTTCATTTTTTGGTTTTTGGGGGTTTTTTTAGTTTGTTTGTTTTTTTTTTTTAGTTTTCATGTAGCCACTGGCAGTTGTTTGCTTTAGTATCTCATGAAATTAAAATTATACCATTTTAAAGGTGACATGAGAGATTTCATTTATTTAAAAATCTTCTAGGACAGTAGTCAGAAAATTTAATCCAAACAGCATGCTCAAAAGCTGCAGTTTTTCTATAAGATCTCTCAAAGGAAAGTCTAGCAAACATTTTACCGGCATTTTAGAGGAATTTATTTTACTCAAAACCATACACAGAATGGAGACTCATAAACATATGGATTATTCACAAGATTTATTATTATTATTGTGTGATACATATAAAATATAAAAGAAAATATAAAAGAAAATATAATTTAAAAATATTTCAATACATAAGTGTCGTGGTTTCAACTAATCCTCACAGCTTGCGTGGTTTAAAACCCCACATCAGTCTCCCGCAGCACCACACACCCCTTCCTCACTCCCCTCCCTGCTCCTGGAGGGATGGGGAGGAGAACCGAAGGAATGTAACTCCCACGGGTTGAGATAAAACCAATCCAGTAACTAGGGTATAACACAAATCTCTACTGCTACCACTAATAAAAACAATGATAGAGGAAATAAACAAGGAGAGAGAATACGATACCACCCACCGAAACGAGCCCAACCCGGAAGAGAGCTAACTCCCCCCTTCCGGCTAACTTCCAGTTACCTCTCCGAGGATGACCTGCTGTGGTATGTAATACCTCTTTGGCTAGCCTGGGGCAGGTGTCCTGTCTCTCCTTCCTCCCTGGCAGAGCATGAGGCTCCGAAAAGGCCTTGGACAAACCAAACATTTGAGCAGTAACTCAAAACATACTTGCTATCAGCAACCGTTCTCAGCCCAAAAATCAAAACACAGCACTGCACCAGCTACCAAGGAGGAGAAAAAAATGACTGCTACTGCTGAGCCCAGGACAAACAGCCAAGATATTCAGCACTTATTTTAGGCTTTAGTATAGAAAACATAAACATCTTATAATTTTTTCAGCTTGCCTTTGCATAAAACAATGTGATTGGTTCACAGTACACCCAAAGTTGTTTCAGCTGTAAAAAGTTTTACCATTTTTATTCTTTTTTTTTTTTTTTTTTTACAAAAAGAACAAAGCCCTATAACCAAACAATAAAGCATGGGTTGTTGATCTATGGATTTATTATCCTAATTTTACTAATATTCTAGCCAGAAATGCTTGGAACTGCTGATATCCTTCCAGAATTGTGTACACCTGTAAAAACCTGGGACTCTATATGTAAGAATAGAGGATTAAAGAAAGTGAAGGTACTTGCGTTAAATATGTGTTCTAATATGATTTTGAAATTATTCTCTCAGATGAAAGCATTGGCATTGCACCCTAGAAGTCAGGTTAATAGAATATTCATTTATGCTGACTTTAAAAACTTAGGTAATTTGAAGTATATTATGCCATGATGCTCTGCTCTGGTTTACTTCAAATTCTTAGTCACTTCTCTTGCCCTCGCAGTTGGAAGTTTTTTGCTACTGTTTGCCAAATATGCAGCCAAGGTCTAGAATCAGTTATGTATACCAACTTAATTAGTTTATTATGGTATTGTGACTTAGCCATCCACACATCAGTCACTCTGCTATATTTTTGGTTCATAAGTACGTATCTGTTCATCACAGTGGTTAAAGGAAACAGGTCAATGAAAGAGTTGATTTTATCTACAAGAAGTATACATATTGTACAGAACTATTTTTTGGCACAGACTGTGGACCACTGTACTTTAAATTATGCTTGGGCAAGTTTAGATCTATGGTAAATATAGTTCTCCATTGCTGGAATCCAGAAGCCCTCACTCAAAATAAATTCAAGTAAGTGTCATCTTCGTATATCCTCTTTTTTTTCCTAGATGGTATGATATACTGGGTCAGCATGGTTGTATTCCACTAGATATGGCCATGAGTCATTACAAATGTCAAACAACTGTAATCCAGCTATTTAAATGGCAAAATTTTGCCATAAATGACTTCTACTTTACGACATTTATCGTTTTTCAAGTTTTTATTTCTCTGATAGATAAACCTAAGGATAATGAAACTATGCAGTTTAATCCACTAATATTTCAACTCTATTTCCTATGATTCTATTAAATGTAGCATCACTGAAGTCGTGCACACATGCACATTTTATGTTTCTGAGATAGAAATGCCAGGCTCTTCCAGAAAAAAAATAAACTGAATTGGTGATGCGCATTTTCTTATTACTTGTCTGATACTTGAGAACAAATTGTAATTTTTCATTAGAAGCAGAAATATTCTGGTGTTCTTTTGGCCTTCTCTCTTCTTCTCCAGAACAGTCTGAAGACCAGTAGAAAACAAAATGTTGTCCTAGAATATGAAGCAAACACAAGTATCAATAAAAAAGAATATAAGGCAAGAAAGGTTTTTTAGATTACTGATTTTTTTATTTTTTTTTTAAACTGAAGTCTCTAGGAACTCTTGGTGATCCCATTCTTTCAGTTCCTTGAAGAACCACCCTCCTCTTCCCCCATGAAACTTTGCAACTGTGTAACAGGGAAATATACACACTGCTTTAAATGAAGGTGCACTGACTATCATCTACAGCTCTTTGTTTTAGCATCAATGGAGTCTAACCTGAGAAAAAAGCAACATATGGCTTGTTTCTGACTTTCCCACAATTCCTTTGCTTTTCCAGATGCTTCCAAAAGGCATAGATGTTACATATAAGTGTTGCTATAAAACTACATAATATGCAGCTCACTTTCCTTTCTGGGAAAGATTCTGGTTAAAAGTGTCTAAATCAGTCCAAACAACTATTTTTTTATTATTTATTTATAGATTTATTTCATTGTATATTGAATATTTGGCATAAATCTTTTCAGCACAGAACAAGTCATCATGTTTACTTAGTGATGTCTGAATTCTCTCCTACATGACTTGCTGATTGATAGGCTCAAAGAAATCTGTCTTTTGAATACATACAGGATGAATTCCTGAGGTAGATGATATTTCTTTTCCATTTGAATATACCTGTTGTCATCAGTCAGGATTTCACCAGAAGATAGGTAATCCCACAGACAGCTTAAACCAGACCACAGAGAGGTCTGAAGGTGCAGCTCTAATGCCTGAAAAATCACACAATGAGACCTCAAAATGAGAAGTGTGATTACAGGCTTTGGTTGCTAAGATGGATAGCTAAGCTTGGAACAAACTGTATTCCTTTATGAGCACTGCCTTCATGCCTACACAGAGACAATAGCGAGCTGTCTAACAACTAATTAATGAGCATCACAATACCTAACCCCAAACTCAGGGAAACGGATGCAGCCTTCTCTCCAAATAATAGTGGAGAAGATTTCCATGTAAGGTCCTGTCACATAGTATCCAGAACAACAAGGACAGTAAGGCAACCTGATGTTGAGATTTTGGGACAAAACTGTCAAGGATAGTATCTTGTTATGAAGAAGGAAAATGCTTCAACATCCTTCCCAGAAGGTTCAGTCTTTTAAAAGGACCACACATGAATGAAAAGAACAATGAATAAAACTATGGTTTATTTTTATCTTTTTATACCAGTAAGTTCAGATTAATCTACGAGCAACATGGAGTCAGCTGAAATGCATTAACAAGCAAAATTACTAAAAGTAGAATTTGGTATGTGTATGATTATCCTGTCTGTTTTATATTGTTATAATATTAGAGGCCTAAGAAGTCTTTGCTTGTTTTCATTTGACATGTGACTGACAGTTTTCAGTGATAGAAGATGGAGACAACCCCTTTATTTTGCTTCTGTAAAAGCAAAATTTGAGGATTTTCTAGATGGTGCCAAAACTTTTTAAAACATCCAAGTTCTTTGTCACATCCTACCTTTTCGAGTTGTCTTGATGCTAGAATTGGTTCTTCTTTGCTGTATGCTACTTACACTTAAACACCTTTGCATGGGAAAGGAATGCAAAAATAGGTTAACATGAGTTTTGACCCAAAGAGGTTTACACATGAAGATAAAATACAATAAAAGCATAAAGCACTTCTAGGACAAAAAATGGTGCTTTGGTAACACCACTAAGAATCAAGCATAAGTCTTATCTGATTATTGTGAATGTGAGTTGGGGTTTTGTAAGTTGGAGAAGATGGTACAATGAATGTTGCCATTAGTGATATGCTTATACACTAATGTTCACACATGAAGCATGAACATGAATTAGAGATCTGCATGCAACTGCAGGGCTATGATCCTTTTGGTATCACAAAGACATAGTGGCATGGCACCCTCGACTGGAGTGTGCAATGGAGAGATACAGGCTTTTCAGGAAAGACAGGCTGGGAGGACAAGCTCTTTTTAGGAGAGAAGAGCTGGAATGCACAGAGCTCTGCTTGGGGATGAATGATGAGCCAGCCTAGAGCTTATAGGTAAGGATTAAAGAGAAGACATGTAGAATTGACATTATAATGGGTGTCTACTACAGGCTACCTCTGCAGCTTGCTTCTGAAGTTTCTTTGAGACAAATAGAATGACTGCATATGTGAAAAACATTTGTATTAAATTATGTATTTGAAAGAATGTGAAGATTTAATGATGTAAAAGAATTCTGTGTCATTGTACTGAAATGATCATTTATTACAGCATAGCAACAAACAGAGCTTTTAAGCCTTCAAGGTCCCACAATATTCTTCTTAGGCTTAGAGGGGTCATTGAAACGGAGAGAACAGCTGAGAGAACAGCTGGCTTTTCAAAAGGCAAAAGGCAGAATGCTCCATATGAAAAATAACTATGGCTGAAACTTTAGTAGAACAAATATCTTAATAATTTGACTGAATGAGCTGATAGTGCTTTTTGTCCCTGAGAATGCTGGGGTTACTCAAATGTTTGATAAAATGCACCAAACAATTCTGTTTGGCATGATCACCAAGGGATCATGTGTGTCAGAAACTGAAAAATCTTACTCTGCATACCAGTTTGTGAGCATGGAACATATTATAAGAATGACCATACTGCATGAAAAAATGCTTCTAGCTCTGGCTCCTGAGTCCAAAATGGTCAATAGTAGACATTTGGCAGAGGAAGATTATCAAGGGCAAGATAGTTTCTGTAGTATACTCAGGACACTGTGTAAAACAGCTTCTAGTGGCATATCTAATCACTTTTGAATCCTTATGAAATGTTGTCCTTCACAATATTCTGTATTAATAATTTCTACAGTTTAGTTAAGCATCACATGAAACATACTCTTTGTTTGTCCGTGGCTGGTGCTGATAATTTTACCCAATACCCTTAGCTCCATCTCAGTGGGAAACACCGAGTAATCATATCCAGCTCCAATCTCTGGCTAAAGATCAAAGAGCCATTCTACCCCAGAATAATGCAGTGAGGAACTAAGTACTTCTTCCTTGCTTACTTTGTTGAGAAACTTATAAAAGTCTTGAAGGCCATTCAGTCTGTAAGCTAGAAATCAAAGAAACATGTTCTGCAGTTCAACTATGTTGATCTTAGTTTTAATTACTTGGGAAGGAAAGCTAAGGAGGGAGATATCTGTGCACATCTGTGTGCGTGTGTTTTACTCCTGTCATATAGCCACGCTCTTTCTTAAAAACAAAGAAGAAAAACACATTCAAAAAAACTGAAGAACTCCTGACTTTATTTATTGAGCTCCTGATCTGAAAAACAAAAGAGAAAACTGAATACTTGGGATCATTCTCCTACCAATGGTTCCTCCTGCCCTTTTAGAAATAAGGTTTTAAAGACTTCCAGAATCTGTTTTCCACTGAGACTATTTCTGAAAAAGCCTTTTACATCTGTGAAATTTGATAAAAAAATAATCCCCTTTTTTATAGTATCAGTTGAGCTACAGTAGTTTGGAGACCACTAACAGGAAATAGCCATAGGTGTGAGTATACGTATTCATGTAACCAGCTCTCTCTGTTGCAAAAGAGTGAGCTAAAATATAACTACTATTTGTAAATCGACAGTGATACTACTTAACGTTTTGTAAATACCAAAAATAATCTGGAAATAGAACTCTAAGCCAGATGGTTAAAGTGTTTGAAAGAATTATGCATAGAAAATGTATTTCTGTAGTGTGTACCTGAAATTGTCCAAGACACATAGAAAGTAGTTAATTATCTTGCTGACTCTGGCTCCTCATCTGTATGTGTGATATATATATTTCTTTTTTTTTTTCTTAGTGTTCTCTAGTAGTCTTTGGGGTTAAAAAAAAAAACAACATTATTTTTACATAAATCAAGTCAGCCTCTTATCATTATCCTGACATAATAACTTACATACTATACAACAAACAGCAGAGTCTGCTGCTTTTTCTAAAGGATAAAAAAAACCCTTGTTATTTAAACTGTGAGTAGCAATGTGGAAGGAATTGAAAGCAGATACAGGATTTTAAAACTCAGGAAAGCAATAAAGTTGGGAACATTAAATAGTTTTGAATTGCCTGGAATTAAATTATTCTGGCCTCTACAAATGTCTCCTCTTTATTAACTAATTCTTTGTCAATGCCTAGTCTACTGATTACACTCTTCTACCAAAGATCTTGCCTATTTTGTCTGTCATACTTTTCTCTTTTACTTTCTAACTCAATTTCCTTCTTACTTCTGTGTAGCCTGACTCTGAATGGGTGGAGCCACTGGGAGGCTTGCTGAAATAGATATGTATGCTGTTCCATACACACAGATTCCGTTTTCACTGCCTCCATTAAGACGTTAGCTCTCTGCACCACCATCTTCATCCTTAGTCTCTTTTGATTGATACTCATAAACTGGTCACTCTTCTTAAACTTCAAGTACAAACTACCTTACTTTTCAACAATTACTGCTTATATACTATAATATCGTAATATGGGAGTTGTAGTATGGTAATTTTAATAGAGAGACTATATGGATATAATTTCAGAAGAATAATAGGAATGGTTCCTTGCTCATGGTATCCAAGTGCTAACAGGTCACCACAACTTAATACAGCAGAGTTCTAAAAACAAATGATTTAGTGATGTAGTTTCACCTCTGACTAATTTGTAACCAAAGATTTGCGTACTTAGTAGTTACACGTTTAAGTCATACTGCTATCTCTTCTGCCAGTTTACATCCACAGGGAGATACAAAATGAAAAATTTCTCATTTTCTCTGAGCTGAGCCAATTTGCAGTATGGTGTTAATTGTAAAGACTGAAGGAAATAATTAATAACACTTCATTAATTTTATGATGAATGAAGACTGTTAGAAGGGATAGAATGAGATCTAAAAGTAGTTAATCTGTTAATATTTTGTGTTTAACATTACTACTATTAGAGTAGCTCACTAAAGGCATTGACATCTGACAGTGATTTGAAAGGTTGTGGAAATAAATTTGTTAAAATTTTGGAAAATATCTGCTCAACCTTTTTACAATGAAAAATTACCCATGTTAAAATTTCAATTTTACCACAAAACTTCAAATTTGCTTTAGGAAATTCTGAATATAATTTTTTTATCTTGGGACAATTTGATCTGATCTTTGAAGTTTGAAATGACAAAAATAAAATTAAAAAATGCTCCAAATTTTTCAATATTTGTTTGCCCCAGTGTTAGTCACTATAGAAACGTGCAGCAGTATCCAACAGTATCTTGATGAATAAAAAGAAAAAAATGAAACTGCAATAGTCATATTATGACTATCTACCTTGTTAATGGTTTTAAATATCTTCTCTCACAACTGGGGTTTTTGCCCCCAATCACATCCCTGTTGGAACTGTGACAGTAATTAAGACAGAGCTGATGGACAGCTGGAAATCCAGACAAATAGCTGCTACTCCTGTGCACCTCAGTTTGCACATGCATGCATCAACTTTCTGTCCAGGATATCCCAGACAGTTGACCTACAAGTTATGTAATTGTAATTGCTAGCTGGTATAATTATTAAAAAACTAAATTTAATATTTGCTAAGAAGAAAGTTTTGTAAGCTTCTGGTGCAGAGAGAAATGTTGACACTTCATCATTTCATTCTAATTTGGGATGAAAATCAGAATCAAAATAATTAATTTTCTTTGAGGAAAAAAACCTGTGTCACCTACTACCTGTTATTATACTTATTTTATTTAAGAGGGGTGGTAAAATTAATTAGATCAAATGTCCCTAATTATGAAAAATCTCCTAAAGCCTCTGTTTCTAGGAAGGTGGAATTTCTGCAGTTTTTGCAGAACTGAGTAAGTAATTTTTCAGTAGGGCAGAAAACTTCAAGTTTTGTATGACATTAGATACAGTGAAAGTAAGATAAATAAGGGAGGTGCAGGAAAAATACTCCGATTGGTCCTTTTCAGACTGACCAGTGGTTTAAAATCATATTTCTGACATCACTGAGAATAAAACTGACAGGCTAGAGTGAGGATTACACCTTGGTTTCTCCTCTAGCATATATTTTGCCGCTATCTCAGAGTGCTCCCTTCAGGATAAGGATCAAGTTGCTCTGGTGTAGCAGCTCCACCAGATCCTACTTTGGCCTATGGCAGGTCTCATATCTTGAAGCTATGAACCCTACTACCCAGGTAAGTAGACTCAGGCATCACTGTGTTTAAAAATATCAGGGCCATCTTAGTAATGGAGATGTCCAGATAAGATCATGTAAGGAGTATATAACCAAGAGATAATGGAATCTAGCTTTTCAAAATCTTACATTAGCATCATAACATGCTTTGGCGTGATTTTTTACCTGCTTTGCATTATATGAATTTTCATCAACTGTTATATAAGAAACATTTTGGCATTAGCCTGAGAGAACTATAAAAAGAACAAGTGTGAAATAATTTATGTGTTTGATCAAAAAGAAAGCAAAAGACCAAAAATCAGAGATCTACAAAATAATAACCAGAGTAGAAAGAAGGGATGTTAAAATCAAAAGCATAATTACATTATTCAAAACCCTGTTGAGACACATCTCTGGAAAAGTAAATTTCTTGAATTACCCAAAAAAAGCAAAATCTGAAAAATTACCAGAAGAATGTTGAAGAGTTGAACATGGAAAAGTTTAGCAGGAAAAATATAGGCACAGAAGCTATAATACACTTGTGTAAGTTCATACTGCCAAAAAGAAGTTACAATGGTAACATTGCAGTAAATAATCTAGTTAGAACTTTCTTACCCTTCACTCAGGCTCCTAATAAAGGAGAGAGAGACCTGAGAAAGGCAAACATGTGAAGTCAGCATAATTTTGTAATGTGCTTCCCAGAGACAGTGGGAACAGATAGAAAGGATATTGGTTTTTTTACAAGTTTTGCTAGATTTTGATTGTTTTTTTCAGTACCAGTATATTGTGACCAGTTATTTTCAATGTTTGTATCAACTGCAAAGATGATACAAACATAGTGATTACAAAAGGCAAACAATACTTGTTTTATTGCCCAGTGAAAGCAAAGTTGGAACAATAGCAGAACAGCTGTTTGGCATACTTTCTGGAGTTTAGAATCTCTGACAGAGACCTAAGGGCTTGTGTGTCCATTTGTGAAAATGAGCTTGGCTGTTTGTGCCACATCCCTATAACTGCCAGCGTTTATATGCTCTTTATACTGGGAAGAGTGCCAGCTTGCTTACATGCTAGATAAGCAAAGGCAGTGAGCATATTTAGGGGAATGACCAGGGAAAAGGCATTTTCATTTATTTATTATTAGCACTGAAAAGCAACGAGAAGTGAAAAGTGAAATATATCCACTGTCACAAGCATGAGAGGGATGGTACCCTGGGAATGGGTTTAGGCAGTGAGAAAAAAACTAGTTTCCAGTCTGATACCTCTTACATTATGTGCTGTTTTTAAAGTAAACCTCCCACACGCCAAAAAAAAAAAAAAAAAAGCTATTCTTCAGGTGCCTATAATGTAGCTCCTAATAGAAAAGTTTCTCCCTCCAACAAAAGAAAATGGATTTACTAAAGGCTCAAAATATATATGATACATATTAGATATATGTTTAGTCTGAGATCTCCCTTTAAAAATGAGGTTAAATCTCATTTCAGACAGTTGAAATTTATGTTAAAATACTCATGAACTTCCACAGTTGAAGTGATTTACTTTCAGAATGAAGTCCCTGATATGACCCCTGCAGTTCTGTTTTCATTATGACATGCAAAAGAACTCGGAGTTGTTTGACATCTACTAAAAGTATTTCCCTTTCTCAATTGCATTTTGATTTCTTCTCATCTGATGGTATTGATGGATATATCAATAAAAGTTGTTTCTTCTATGATGTATTTCAGTCTGTGCCTGGCCTACATGCATTATTCTCTTGTGATTCCACTTGCAAAGATGTGCCATGCCTTTAGATCAGCAGAAAAACCTTTGAATTTCTTATTTGTTTTTAATGTATATAGTGCCATAGTATATAGTTGAATTTTACAGAGGACTATATGGATATCTGGGCTAAGAGACCAAAAAAAAAGAGATCCAAAACCAGGAGTTCAACTGGAGTAGATCTACTGAAAAGAGAGAATATATCCTGAGTAAGAAAAATACTACATTGTACCACAAAAGCTAAGAGAAACAAATATATAACTTCTAAGTGTAAAAATATTCGTTAATTAATATTTTCAATTACTGATATTCTTATGTGGTAAAAGAAGCACTTGCGAGTGGAGACCTTCAAGAGCATTTCAGGCAAGAATGCTGGCATATTTCATGATATAAGTGATACCAGCTTCTGGCAATCTAGTGCAGTGTACAATCCACAATGAGAAGTGAGTAACATACATATATAAAATATGTAATATAATGTAGTAAACGTAATGACTGGAAATCAGGCTTGAGACTGTGAGGTATGTTGTGAAGGGATTAAGGAGGTGTGGTCGTTGCATCACCCTGATAGGGGTGATGGGCTGCTTGGTGATTAGATTATCAGGAGAGGAGTGATGGTCCTTAAATGCTGTCTCCCTTGGTTGGATGGAAGAGTGATGGGTATGGTTCACAGCTTTGGTCTACTCATATGCAAAATCCACAGTTCTTGGGCAGCTTGATGGGAGTTCAGCTCTCCTTATCCCACACTTAGGGAGGAAAACTGTAGCAAGGTGAGAAATGGGCTGCCCCCACCACTACCTGTGATGGCAGCAACTGGTAATTTGATTCGTTCCACTTCCACATCTCTCAAGAGTATAAGTTTGGCATTTGTAACTCTTCCATGGTAGAGGGTGAGTGTATGATTTTGTTTTGCAGGCAAGTTGGTGGGCTTGTGCTTCTCTCCACAGCAAGGATGTCTTTGGTATGACTTGTGCCTCTTACTACTTCCTGGTTATCACCAGATGGAACTAAATGTAGTGAACTAGCAACTATTTTTTCCATATAAGCTCAATTAATCATTGGCTACCTTTGGGTTTTAGAGCTAATGAAGTAAGAATCCAGTAAGTGAATTTAACAACTGTGATTTGGAATCTGTTGCTTCAAAATTCATGAATGCCAAATATCTAGACTCTTAAATCAATGGATGACCAGTCAGTATTTAATTGTTTAAGAGGGTTTTTTTAAAATACCTTTTTAAATTTTCATTTTTTAAAATTTATTTTGATAGGTAGTGAAAACTGTCATCATTGGCTGAATGGAAAGTAGATTCATTGTAGAAGCAATTAAGTAGAATTTATTCTATTGTGTATGTGAATAGCTCCACTAATTTAAATCCTAAATTCAAGACAGTAAGATAATTTCAATTGTTTTATAAATTAATCATGATTTGCATAATCTCTATTACAGTGAATCTTTTGATCTAGTGAAAGGAAGAGTTTACAGTGTACCTTGAGTTCCTCCCATCTCTTAGCCACTCAGCTAAGATATTGATATGAGATATTGATATTGATATTAATATGAGATGCCAGATATGAACATGTTTCAATTAAAAGTGAACACAGACAAACAGCATTGTACTGTTAGCTAGTAATATGGCAAGATATTGATTACTTCTAGAGACCTCTGTCCATCTTTTAAATATAACATAATATTTACAAGAAATATGTATAGGTGGCTGAGCTGCAGGAGGTGGTGGGAAGGCTGTGTTACATTTGGGAGGCTGAGAGGGGGTTAGATAGCTGGTTCCAAGTGCAGTCAGCAGTGAACCCCCACCCAAACAGCCAGAAATTCCCCAACCAGCACACAGAGAAGGGCGGGGAGGCAATAATATGGAAAAAACCCCACCTTGAATGCTTGTTTTAGGTACTTCACAGTACAACATAGTCCTTGTCCATATGAGTTTCCAAGTAAATATACTTATTGGGCACACATATTTTAAAAAAGGTCAGATGATAAAGCAGTAAGGAAGAAATGTGAGAAACAAAATTAACATCATGAAAGATTTATTACCAGATCTCTGTTAATTTTACTTTCCATAACAAATTTGCATACATGAGGGAAATGAGGGGAAAGAATGAAAAAGCATGAGTAAGCAGAAGGAGAGCTAGGAATAATATAGGTCAAGAAAAATTAGTAAGATTCCAATTACTGTTATTAGTAGTGTCACTAATAACCTACTGCAGCCATGGAATCTTAATACATTCCTATATCCCATGACAAGGAACTGTGTCTACCTGGAAAAGCTGCTCTTGTTTTCTAAACTATGTGACCAAAAGCAATTGTCTATTGTTTTGATTGTACAAAGATGTATAGCAAATCTGTAAGACAACTTAACTTAAAAAATTGTCTTATATTACCTCAAGTTGAATCCTAAGGTACAATATGGGCTTTCCTATATACTATGTTATTTTAAGGAACTTCAAAGTACATGATTAAAGGACAAGCTATGTTGTAACACTTGGTAGCAATTTAGCATTTATTCTGACTGGTTCTTTCCACTCAGTGATTAGTAATATGAGACCATAGAGAGTTCCCACACCAGTTACTAAATAAAAGGAAAATAAAATCAAGTATGCCCATGAGGAATTACTTAGATCAAAAAAGTTATCTCTTTTGACTTTAAAAAGTTTCATAAGGTAAACAAGGCTTTGGGGTATTTTGTGGTTTTTTTTTTCTGTGTTATAATAAGAGTAGGGGACAGACCTGAGACATTAGAATGTATTTTTAATTTTAAGCCTTTAAGAAAGTGAATGCCCATACTGGTGTGTCAGCTTCCCTTTCATTAACTAACATCATTCTATTTTTAAAAAACACTGTAGCCTTTACAAAGAAAAGAAACAAGAACAGGGGTGGTATTTTGTACCATATTATCTCACTGGGCCATTGTGTGACCTTGGGAGAGGAAAGCACTTAACTTTCTTGTACCTCTGCTTCCTTTCCATCACATTTAAAAAAATACATAGTTATTATATTAAAATTTCTGCCACAACTGGACTTGGTATCATTAATGAAATTATTATCCTTTTTAAAGATAAACATACACTAAAAGTATGTAAGGATTGAGGCATATGAAAGTTGTAGGGTCAAGCCATCAAGGCATGCAGAGCATACATAGAAAATATTTACTAATAGGTGGTATTTGCAATGTGTCTGAAGTAAAAATGAATGCATTGTCCCCACTCCACAATGTCGCACTTGTGAAACAAAGGTTTCCGAGAGAACAGCTCTGAGCAGATTCCATTTCCTTAGCCTTTCTTAATTTTCATGTGCACATGCATGACCTTAGGCTTCCCTAGAAATCTTTATTTAAATACGTATCTTTGAGTATTTTACACCATAAAACGTTCATGTAGCTGTCTATGCACAGCTATGCTGCTTAGTTGTAAATTATCTTTGGTTTTATTTTCAAAGTTTGAAATCAGGGGAGTGTGCATCTTGTCAGTGGGTGGAGAGGAACTGGTTAATTTCATACTTCTACCTTTGCTTTGGCAATTTTTGACTATTGCACTTTAATCACATTTTCCTGAAGCAAATGAACTATTCAAAAGTTTTTGAAAGTAGTCAATTTTTGTTTAGATATTGTGGCAAAGTAACTGTGCCAAATTATGAAACTTCAAGTTTCAATTTAAACTTGTTTGCTGATTCAGGTTACAAATGAGAGTTCCTAATAAAACACTTGTTTGCACTGGTGCACAAAAGTCAACTTGTAATGCTTTTGAGATTTCCGAGCCCTTGGTGTCTGGGGTGGGGGAACAGGGGTGGAGGCTGGGGGGAGTTAACAATTGCAAAACCCTTTTCAAATGTGAAAATGCATTAGGAATGGAGTGTAATTAGTTCTTTGTTCTTGGCAAGATATGAAAAGGTAGAGACCTAGCACTAACATGTTACCATGATTAGTAATAATAAACTTTTTATTCTGATCCTGTCAGTTCCTTGTTGTGGGTTTCAAAAGGATCTAACAACACAGCTCAAGAAACAGGTCTATCATAGTATGTTTGTTTTGGTTTTATTTTTTCCCCCTCATGTGGGGGAAAGATCAGTTTGGTCTTTTATTTCTTTCTCTTTTTCTTCCCTTATCCCCTATCCTTTCCCCCCTTCTTCCCCTTCCCCACTAAACCTTGTTTCTTGTTTTGGAGCACTTTGCCATTCTGGAAATGGAGCACACAAGTAAAAAATGAAGCCTTTGGTTTCTTGCATGAGCCAACATAAGCAATTATTAACAAACTAGTGCAATTTACTGACATAATTAAATTTAATTTAGCTAACCTTATTCCTAATTTAAGGTCTCCCTTTTTAAATCGAAACCTTCTACCTGGGAGGAAAGCATGAAGTTAAAACACAGTTCCAAGACAGGGAGTTTTAACTACAATTTAATAGGATTATTCACTACTATTTGCCAATGTAACATTTTCACAATCTGATCCCATTGCAAATAAAAATGTAGCTGAGAATTAAATGAAAGAAAGTGTTCACAGACAATCTTATCACTCATATGCACATCAATGGATGTGTTTGTTTGGTTTTGGTTTTTGTTTGGTTTGTGTTTTGGGGTTTTTTTTGTGGTTTTTTGTTGTTTTTTGTTTTGTTTTTTTTTTTTTTTTCCCGAGCATGCAATGGTTCACTAGATAGGAAAAACCACTAGGTGGCATTTGTGATTTATTAGGCTGGAAGCAATGGTTTATACAGATTACATCTAATCCTTGGTTTCAAAAGAACAAGACATTTAACATTCCAAGACACTTAATTCAAGAACCCCCCTCCGTAATTAGATAAATGCATAGAATTTTCACTTCTGATTTCACTTCTGGAAACCCACTTTCCAAAGTTTCCATTCAAATCCTAGTCATCCTCAGGCATGTATTCCCTGACCCCACAGCACCAGCTTACATAAGTAATTACTTGTCTACAATTAAGCTGTAAATAATGCAATCACTCCATTCTTGTCCTGTCACTCTAGTCCCAACCACAACAAATAGGGCTAATCACATACTTACTCAAGTGTGTAATTATTCACAGTTAAACTTCTGTCACTTTCATCCTGTTTGGAAACAGTAGAACACAACCTGTAATTAGCAAACATTGCTGCAGGCACTTTTACTTGGAAATGCTCCATGGATACAGCACCTATGTGAGCAAAGAGCTAAACCCTTTGATCTAGGATCCTGGCATGGTTTCTTCCCCTTGGGCTATTCTATTATCAGCCCTCAATAAGGAAGAGAAATCAATGAGTTATTATTAAGTTAAATAAGCCTACTGAAAATAATTTGTGCCCCTTTGCCAGAGACTTTGTATGCATTTATACCGTGCTTATATGCATGTGTGTATATATGTATGCATATGTATACCACTGTATATGTATTAATGTGTGTCTGAAGATGTATGAATCAATCTTGTACACACCTGTTTGGATTTTCATTGAAACATCAGTAAAAATCTTAGTATTAAGAAATTAGATTGTTGGATGTAGGTCTGGACTTTGAATTTCTTTTACATGATGTTTCCTTAGAATCTGAGCCTGAAAAAGGATCCTTCTTGCTTGAAATGCAGCCTTTCAAAGCATTACATTCAGCAAAACAATTATACTAACAGTTGCAGAGACAACTTCATGTAGACGTGCCACTAAAAAAACTAGTCATAAAGCAAATGCCTTTAAGTCATGTTCCAGTTTATTGTACTGAAATCTTCCAACTAAAATCATGGTCTCATAATAAATTGAGTGCATCACACGTGTAACATTAAACCATGCATGCCCTCATTTTATACTGTGTCAGGTTCTGTCACATGTACTCAGCTTGAGCTATTGGTTACTCTTTCCCAAGGGCAGGTAAAGAACTGCTCAGCCTGAACAAGGAGGCAGAATTTGTCCCATGGAGGAGATTGGAAAATTAGAAAGAACTCATTTGGCACCTGCCCTTAGCAGTAATTCCAGAAGCAGATGGAATATGAGATTAAAACTAGGACCTGGTTTTCGCATTCTGGCAGATAAACAGATCATTTAGAACAAAGACTAAGCAGATACAGAAAATAATTGCTGTAACACCTGTTTACAGTTTATCAGAGAAAGTGGACCGTTCATTCCTTCCTCCCATGTTCTATTCCCTGCTTCATTCCCAGCATGGCTATAGCTCATTTTATATCCATTCTCATGATCTAAAGTGGGTTTACACCCAGGAATCAGATTGGGTTGACAAAAGGTAACACAGATTGTAAATAAGCCTTCTTTGTGGAAAGGCACTAGCTCAGAAATTCTTCATTAAATCATTTAATAGATACATTAGCTAGTATCAGAGGTGAAATATCTCCCAATATAAGATCCTGTATGTTTCAAGTTGAGCAGGTATTTTTACTGTGCATGTTAGTGTAAGGATGGGAGGGGATTAATTTGAGGATGTTTCAGTAGATACTGAATGCAAGGAACAAAGAGTCAGAAAAGAAAGCTATCAACCTACTTTCATGATCTGAATAGTCAGAATCATACACTATGAATCTGAAAATCATTAACCCTAATTATTCAGTGCACCTACCGGTCAGTAGGTAGAAAGGAAAAGGCTGAGGATTACTGCCTGGTCCTTAACGGTGCCTAGCAAACAGGTTTTAACTCATGGTTTTCAATAAAATGCTCGAGTATCCAATTGCCATGGAAACAGTCATACTGGATGGACTCTGTGGCACTTAGCTACTTTGTTAGTTAGTTGCTGTCGAATTACAGTGATATGAAATTGCCATAGTCTCAAGATACTTTTTGAAATGGCAGTAGCTGCCTCCAAGTATAATGACTCACTTGAACAGTCTATATCAGCCAGAACAAAATGCTCAGTAAATGCTTCCAAGTTGACAGATATTCTGTTGGGGACCTATTATTTGCTGTCAATATGATGCAGGGAGAATGCAGACGTGTTGGCCTTTGTTTACTTTTTTAGCTGCCTGCTAACACCACGACCTTTTGCTGCTGATGGTATACATATGTTGAACATTTGTTTAAACTGTCTTCCCACCACTGATAAACACAACCCTCCCAATTACATTATGCAAATGAGTTCCAATTCTATAAAATAGAATTTCATATTTTCCTACCTAACAATGTTTCCCACAGCTTTGTATTTATGACAGTTTAAAAATTATGTAACCCTTGGAGGAAAGTGAGCAATTCATATAGTTATTGCATATAATTCTTCCACAACATCAAAAAATCTGTCAAACTGTCATTGCAAGCTACCATCTGAGAAGTTGCCCTTCAGAGCCTTAATTTCCTTTTTATTCCCCCTCAAATCCCACTAAGATTATTTACAAGACTTCGGCAACCACATCTGAAGTCAGTCCTTGTCAGTTTACTCAAGATCTGTAAACTGAATGAGAGAAGTAACATACAAGATATGCTGATAAGGACTTGGTATATTGGTAATGAACCTACCCAGTTTCTTGTTACCATCTGAGAGTAGTATATGCTTCATCTCACCTCTTTAATTGGGTAATGAAGGATTTGCCTACATGCTAAGTTTCTTTCTTAGGGTTTGGGTTTTTTAACTTTGTTGCTTACTATTCTGAATACAAAACAGAAAAAAGTCTGCTCCAATAAGTTTTCAGCAGTGCAAAATGTGTTGCAGAAAGACATTGTATTAACTAGCTTTTTGCTCTCCTTAGCTGTGTGTTTCACGGAGGGGGTGGTAACAAGTCTTCACATTTCATGACCAAAAATTGCTTTCTTTTTGTTCACAGATACAGAATTTTGGACCCCTGAAGCTCAAAGTGATATTCACCTTGCTTAAAAATCCACACTATTTTTTTGGTCTAAAAGCATGTGAAACTGAACTAATGACATCATTATGGTTACAATCCATCACACCGGAAACTTGAGACTAAGAAAATCAGCACTGTAGGCTACAAGCAATATGCTGAATGGCTCAACAATGTAAATGTTATATTTCTTCAAAATCTGCAGAGATTTGGAGTGACTTGTTAGAAGCTGTCATAAATTACAGAACTTCTTTCTAAATCCAGAAAGCTGTCAAAATATTTGAGGTTTTCTGCTATAAAATTTCCTATCTTAAAAACTGCAAAAACACAGATATATGTCAAAAGATAAGTCTTACTCTAACTGCTGTTTTCTTAGTCCTGAATATATTGAAAGAGTTTACATGATCCAGAATATGGACGATTATGGGTGCTTCTCCACAGCTGAAGACAAAAATATTTGATACAGTTAAAGGATTAACAAAATTAATTATGCTATGTAATTAAGCTGAAAATCCCTCTCACTTGCTGAATAACATTTTAATTTAACATTTTAACTCACTTGAACTACCTGAAAGCTCTTTGCCTTTTTGTGAGTAAAGGAAATAACATATTCTATATTTTATCTGTTGCTCTTCATTTCTAGGAAAGATGAGACACCTGATCATGAGTCACTTGGTGCTGGGTAAGGTAAATCCAACCAATTTTGTACTTTTTTGCAATATAAGAAATTTCATAGCAAAATAAATTTTATTCCCTGTTATTAATTTTAAGGACCAGATTTGCTAATAATTTATTTACATTATCCGTGTGAGTGTGTTTTTGCACAATCAAGTTCACCTCATAGCTTAAACTACAAACAAGTAGCTTAGCATTTAGTAACATCTGGATGCTTGACTTTTGGAATACAGTTTCTGGAGCTGTAGCTTGAAACTTTAGGAAGCTAGTTCATCTGTAACTAAGTCAGTCATTGATCTCCAGGTTAATACTGAACATCTACACAGGGTTGTTTTGTACAAGGTTTTTGGTCTCATACATTTGCAGTTCTAGCTTGTAGTTGCTTTGAAAAGTAGTCCAAATAATTTCAATGGGTCTACTTAAAAATTAAGATGTTTTGACATTGAAGTAAGTATTTCAGAGACTGCTTCAGAATCTCAAATGTTGATCAGCCTGATGTAACCAGTAGGAGACAGGGGCTGGGGAAAAAATAAAATACAGGCAAAGGAAAGAAGGCAGGAATTCCTAAGTGGATAGTTATAAAAACATTCTCCAAATAACTCTGTCAGGGTAGGCTTCAAAGTATTAAGATTTTCTTATGTAACAGTTGCTGCATAATTCTGTAAAAAGGAAAAATGTCAGCTCGTCAATTTTAAACAGAAAATGGCATATTTGTCAGGATTTTTATGGTTCTCAGAGATTTTTACTGATTGTCACTGCTGAAATAATATAACAGCATTTGTGAGCTTCATATTTGTATATTTCCTATAGCATAGGACTATATATTTCCTATGCCATATATATGCAGTGAATAAGTTACTTATTAAAGCTGAACAAATAAAGTACTCATAAATTTATGTTATTTTATTATACAGTTTATGTTTGGTGTGCAAACTTTCAGTCCCTTTCTTTCTGCTATTTGTTTTTGTACACTTACTCATTTAAATAGGCTCTCCTGAAATGCAGAAAAAATTAAATATTCCATCCTCATTCATGCTAAATGAATTCATTCTGATTAATGTTACTCAAATGAATACAAAAGGAATTAATCATCATTAGAAAGATATTGAAATGTTTTACCCTGACTTTTAAAGCTTTAATATACTGCTAGGCTGCATGACATTAGATATGAACCCACAGCTAAACCCCTAGATGCAAGATTTGGGGAGTGTTGGGTGAAGTCTACATATGGAAGTAGACTGAGAATTTCGCTTGCATCTCTCTTTGAAAATGATACTTATTATGCATGCTCTTTTGAGTTCTTAATTTGTTTTTAATTGGTTTACATTTTCTAGTAGCTTTTAGCCACTCCTTTGAGTCAGAGGGCAGAAAGGAGCTATATGTCTGCGTAAGATTTTTGGATATGTATGAGCTGGTATGAATAAAGTATTAAAAGGTATTAAAAAGTATTAAAGTATTCAAAAGTTACACAGTGGGAAAGAGAAGAATATGGTCAGCGGAGATGTGGATAATGTGTGCTTCTTTGACTTATTCTTCCTTCCATAAGTAAAATACAGAAACTGATCAGTAATATTTCATAATGTCTCCACAGGTTTTCTTTCTAGTGATCAATGCAAGTTAAAGTTATTTCCTAACTTCTTAGCCGAGGCATCTTTGCTGATCATAGGATTGTCAAAAATAAGTTTCTAGCACTCCAAATGTCTGTAGAACTGTTTTAATAATATATTGCATATTGCTCTGCATTTATTTCCCTCTTTTATCAGCAAAACACCTCCGCCCCTCTGCCCCTGGCTATTTGCTGACATCTGAGTATCAGCTAACATTGTGGCATGCTGAAACTATAGAATCACACTACCACAGAATGAGAAGGGCTGGGAAGGACCTAAGTAAGTCCTGACAAAGCCAGTCAAACTGTGAGGTCAGATCAATTTACTCAGTATTTAAGAAAGAAGAAAAGGTTTTCCTTATATTCACTTGTCCCCCTGCAAAGACACTGACTCAGGCTTCTTGGTAGGTAAGGTCAGGCTGCTATTAGGTGCCACCTAACACTTTTCCTTCTTCAAGCTGAACAAGCTTAATTTCTCCACCTATACTTTATCATCATGCTTTCACTGATATACCCATCCTCAATGACTGTTTTTAGCCATTAAACTTGCTGGCTTAAGGAAAACTAGATGAATGTCTCCAAGCATGGATTCCATCCTGGAGAATAAAGACAATTTGTGACTTGGCTTGAACCTGTGCTGTAGTTTGCCTAATCCTGCTCTGCTGATATTCTCATCTAGATTGAGTTACCTCTAAATAGAAAGCACAGACTTTTATAAATGAATAATAGGGAAGTGAGTGTTTATGTGCTACCATATTTCTCAACACACAAAATCACTGTTCCTTCTTTTGGAAACATGGTTGAAAGGAAAAAGAATAGCCATTCATAGATGCGTGGGCAGAGTGACTAATTGCAACAAATGCATGAGATGGCAAGCCCATTTCAGACAGAAGCTTGAACAGACCCTTTAGTGGACTGTTTGGCTGCTCATCTTGTGAAGATAGTCTTACCATCTGTTCTTATCCAGTTCAAATTTCCTGGAAGGGAATGTGTAAATCTGTCCTACCAGAAAAGGTAATTCTTTGGGTTTCAAGCTCCAATAAAATAGTTAATGTCTTGACTCCATATTCAGAGTTTCGTTTTAGCTCTTCTGAACATCACAGTTCTGGATGTGAACTATAATTCTACTTTGAATTAGAATTCTCTGATAGAATTACAGAATTATAATGTACAGGTGAATTGATGAGATAAAGTTGTCACTTCAGGGTGATGAAAGAGGAATGTCTGAGAAGAGTAACTGCCATATGATCATAAGAAAACTGTAGAACATTCTCCAGCATTTTCAGCAAACTGTTGCTTATTTTGGAAACAAGACAAAAAGGTGAGCAGTAATACGAGCAAACCTGAAATTTCTCTATATGATCTCATCTGCAATAATTGTTCTGCATGTGAATAGTCACAATAGTGACAACACAATAAGTTTGCGCTTTGTTTATGTAGTTTAAATAGGATCTCTGGGTCTCTTTGGCCTTAATTACTCACCACAAATAAGAAATGAGAATACTGCTTTGAGCTTCAGTTCTAGTATCTACTAAAATGTTTTGTCATATAAGAATGTCCCAACAAAAAGAGCCTTCAACATGCAGCCTGATCTGTGTAACACCATCATCATGAGAAATGGTTGCATACTGATTTGTCTGCAGCTTTGCTGAAAGGTTTATAGCACAGTGAGTGGTAATCACATTAGCTGCCTTTATCACTTGGACTGTAGGTTACATTAACATAATACAATTTTATAGCTTTAAGAAATATTAAACAGAATGAAGGCAAGCAGTGCTTCACTAATGGATTTATGACATCTCTTATCCCTGCTCAGCTACAATGTCTATAACCAGAACATTACTTGCACTTTTTTTAGAAAGAGCTTTTCATTTCAAACACTGTGTTATTCTTCTAAATATTTATCATTTAATCAGTTTGTTGAGAGATGCAGAAACTTCTTTTGTCCTTAATCCTGATTTTAAATTATTATATTATTTTTTTCTCAAATATATCCATAATAGATATATATGTGTATATACAATTCTGTAAGAGATGAAAAGGTGAAATAGTCTCTTAACTATGAGCATACCACTGAAATTCAATGTAAGTTTGTAACTAATTTGCCTTGGGTCTTTTAAAAATCTCCGATTTTCCTCTAGGTATCTTTAGTATCTTTGGGTTTTCTGGTTGGGAAAATAAATAAATTAAATAAACAGCAAAAGGAATCTAATTCATCTTCTCGCCCAAATCATCCTGTGACAAGCAGGTTGAAGGAGGTGATCCTGCCTCTCTACTCTGGTCTTGTGAGACCTCATTTGGAGTGTTGTGTGCAGTTCTGGTGCCCTCAACATAAAAAGGACATGGAACTGTTAGAACAAGTCCAGAGGGGGGCCACGAGGATGATCAGGGGCCTGAAGCACCTCCCATATGAAGACAGGCTGAGAAAGTTGGGGCTGTTCAGCCTGGAGAAGAGAAGGCTGCATGGAGACCTCATAAGCAGCCTTCCAGTATCTGTAGGGGGCCTACAGGGATGCTGGTGAGGGACTATTCATTAGGGACTGTAGTGATAGGACAAGGGATAACGGGTTAAAACTTAAACAGCAGAGGTTTAGATTGGATCTAAGGAAGAAATTCTTTACTGTTAGGGTGGTGAGGTACTGGAATGGGTTGCCTAGGGAGGTTGTGAATGCTCCATCTCTGGCAGTGCTCAAGGCCAGGTTGGATGAAGCCTTGAGTGATATGGTTTAGTGTGAGGTGTCCCTGCCCATGGCAGGGGGTTGGAACTAGATGATCTTAAGGTCCTTTCCAACCCTAACTATTCTATGATTCTATGGTTCTATGATCTGCCTGCAGTAAGGGGAAAGAGCACTGCAAACAGAAACAGCTGTTCCTATTCTGAAGGGAATTTGAATGAGTAATACTAAAAGCATATTTTCCTTGTGTCCATGATCTGACAGAAGTGTGAAACTGGAAAATAAAAATGAAAGGCATTACCATTACTGAAATAATCCTCATATGCTTAATCCCTTATTCAATATAACGTTTTTTGCCAAACCCAGTAGAAATAATTTTTAGTACTAGCCAGACTCTGAAATTACTCTGTGCAAGTATTTCATAAGAAGATGTATATATCGCCATCATTCCTGCACAGCCCACTATTTGTTTCAGGGCTATCAGTGTTCCTAAGCCTTCACTTACAGTTGTATTCAAGCTTTTCACTTGGTAAAGATCTGATCCACAAATAACTAGCACCGGTGAAAATGGAGAAGGAATCTAGTCTGCTCCAAGTCCCTCACCTTCTTTTCATCATCCTCAATGTTATGTCTTCTTGTTTTGGAACACAGAATGCAGTTGCAGCCACAAGTTCTGTTTATTTGGACTAAGCATTTCTAGACTGATTTAGGACCTGGGACAAGGGTCTGACACTAAAGAATTTGCTCACACTGAATCTTCACGCAAGATATCCTTAGAAGTCACTATGAGTTGGATGTGAGGTGAAGGCCTTAAGGCCCTGCTCAGTTAGAAACTGTTTTACCATAACTGGCTTCCAGGAAGCAAATGAGGATTACACATTTTAAGCCTTACATATATTCTTTTGCCTATGGAATTCACTGTTCTATGGTACTTTTTCATAAATTATTTGCATTTATTACTGATTTACATTTTCCCAAGTTAAAAAATATATGCGGTGAAGTTATGCTAAGGAAGGGAGAATGGAGAAGAAATTTTTTGGTCACTTTACCAAGCTGTTCATGACAATGGTATTGTTCTTTCATGTAATTTAAGTTGTCCTGGAGAATTGGTACCTGGGGATCAGCCACACAGGAGTGTATTGAGAAGCTGATATTCCTGCCAACCTTGTGGCTGTCCCAGCGGGTCCACCTGTATTTCCAAAAAGTTAGTAATGCAAAACGAGTCAGAAATGAGTTGGCAACCCCACTGGAATTAATATGCTTTCTTGTCCAGGACTTAGTATTTGCTCTCTTTTAACAAAACCATGAGAACTTGTCTCTTCACCACAGGATTTATGGCTTGCTTGCCTACTTGTCCGATTGTATTCAGAGGTGTCAGATATTTTAAGTTATCTCTTGCATTGAACATTTTCCTAATGAAGGAAAAATAATTCTACATCTGTCAAGCATGGGCCTTTGTTTATTATTTTATACCATCTAAAGTTGGTTGGAATTTTTTGATCATCTGCTGTCTCTCAGCAATATCCTTACACCTTTGGAGATTACTTCTGGTAAGAGAAATGCAACTGTTTTGAAAAAGCCTTCCTAATTGTCGTGCATGGTTATATAAAATTATCCTCATCTTCTCTGTAGGTGAACCACTGGAGCACACATATTTAGTTGAGTTTTTATTTTTTTATATGTGTGTGTATATATGCACATATAAAATTTCCTGTATGTATTTAACATTATTGTGTTTCTTTTCCTCTGGTGCTTAAAGAATATACATGGGTATATTCTTTAAGCACAAGGTAAAATTTAACCTAAGAATCAGGATCAATTTATTGCCAATTCCAGCTCAGATACTAACTGCAGCAAAGGTATGTAGCAGTTTTCCTGTACCTCAGATTATCTAAGAAGAAAGTAGAGAGGAAAGGTTGTTAAACTTTCCTCTTTGGGGCGTACAAGGGACTTGTTATCTTCAGCACAGAGGCAACAGGTGCATGCATTATTATCAACATTGGAATAAAACTACTAACTACTTAGGTGCAAAGTATATTGGGAAATCAACAATTCAATGAATCTAGTGAACAAGGGATGCATCCCTTGAAGAAGCTTTGCCTGGACTTCGTCAGGAAAATGTGTGATTAAGTGTTGCAGCATCTATAAGTTCCTACTTCCTAGTGCCAGAAATCAGCAGTTGAAAGATGTGATTCACAGAAAACTATTGACCTGCTATAATGGACTGCCTGCTCCCTTCTGCTCTCTGAAAGGGAGATGTGGTGTGGCACTGAAGAGTTTGAGGGTAAAAATATTTGCTACTTAAGAAACAATTTGGACATTAAAAGGAGTCTTCATGTAGCAGATTTCATTCATCTGTGCAACACAGTAAGCTTTGATTTAGGCAATCAAGATTTTCTTTATATTTAATTGTGTACACTGTTTTTCATTCAGTCAATGAGTTGTCAGCTTTTCATGTATTTTTAAAGTCTCATGAGTAGATGATCTGAAGTGCTGTTAATTATCAATTAAATTTTCTCAGAGTAGATTGTAAAAAGTTCAGATGAACCCAATTAGGAAGAACGCAGCTTTCTTCTGCACCTCTATGCTCAATTATTTTAAAGTATATGATAGCACAGGAAAATAATCAAACTTTTCATATCAGCTGTAAACGTGTTTCTGAAATGAGATGCTAAAAAAGCTAGAAATTAATAATTCAAAAGTGAAATTAATAGAATTATATTATTCTTTGTTTGGCTTTTTACTCCCTGTATGGTCAAATGCCATTTTCACCAAAGAGATGGCTTTGTAGATTTGTAGACTTTTATCTGGGATATTTTTGGTTTGGAAATCCTTCTGCTACTAGAGGCTTACTAGAAATGCTGCATTTCTGTGAGCCAGTTATAATCACTGTAGTATAACTTCGGATACTTATTTTGCTAGTTAAATACTCAGGTCTCCCAGTTTCATAAGAAACTGCAGTTTCCACTTCCCATTATGTCTTCTTATTTATCTCACATGGTCAATACATTTCCACAGCTTCATAAATGTCCACAGCGTTACAAATGTACATGATGTTTCAGAGAACCCTGATGACCTGAGTTTATTATTCCCAATACATTATGATACTGAAATAAGACGATGGAAATCATTTCAAGAGAAGTTTATCAAGGAGTTTTTAACATATTCTGGCCTAAAAAGAAAAAGAAAATTAATACAAGTTCTGAAGGAAGGTGCTTGAAGCAAGGAAGGACGTGCAGTGATCAGGAAAGATACGCTGCCTTTGCCAGAAGGCATGTGAGATAAATCTGTTCAAGGCTGGATTAGATCAGTATTTTGTCTGAAGGCCCAAGAAATGTGCAACTTTTAATAGGAATGAATCTCCCCAGCCACTGAGTTTATTTCCTTGTTTGGAAATAAACAGGAAAAAAAATAATATTGCTTTCAATGGTCTTGATTGAAATAGCAACCATCTTGTAGCTGGGTTTTGACCCTGCTAGCTGTAATGAAAGGCTGTTCAAGTACCACTCTGGCAGGTGACAGAATTTCAGCATTCTGACTCAGTGTATTCATGAGCAATTTGCAGTCATTTATTCTTTAGCTTTAATAACTCATTTATTTTTTATTTCTGTATAATACAATAAGTGTGTTTGTATTTGCAAATAACGTTCTTTTCTTGAGATTTTCATTCCTTTGGTTATCCCAGTATCACTTGCCTTTCCCCAGAAGATTAAATAATTTTTTTTCCTTTTAATATAAGGGTTGTGCAGAGTGATACTAATATTTCAGGTTTTCTACCAGAAGTGTTTATCTCTGCGAATTCTAGAATGACACTTACCTTTCTCTCACCTGTTTTCTGCTGGTGACAGTGTCATCTTCTGATCCACTAATAAGGTCACCTTCCTTTCATTCATTTCCAGTTGATGATCCTTCAGTTTATGACAAATTCGTGCTGTAACACTTACTGTTCATCACTGGGGATACAGGACTGTTACAGTTGATCCTATTTCCATTACTCCACTCCCCATTGCTTCATGTTTTCAGGAAGCAGGTTAAGGAAAGGATTCATCAGTTTTTTTTTCAGTTCTCATTACTTCTGTTTGCTTCTAGACCTGCATTAGATTTATATTCTAATGAAAATCATAAGTCTTTATCATCTCCCTTGTATTTTGTTCCCAAGGATCTGCTTCTTATAACCTTCTTGCTCTCCCCTTTTTATTTTATTTTAAATTTAGATTCTTTAGCATAAAACACAAGTGTTGTATTGCTAGAGACACTTTACATTTGCTGACTGTAACTATTTGGATCAGCTTTCATCTTGATACTTATACATTACTGTACACAGCAGACTTTTGCTTATGATAAAATTATATGTGATAATAGAAGCAATTAACAAAAATATGGTGCATATGCATGCAAAAACCCTTTAGCATAACAACAGGGTATTAAGCCTATTCTATGCACAGTGCACTTATCTCATTCTAAATAAACACATTTAAACAACTTGATTTAGCACAACTAGGAGATATTTTTGCAGATGTGTCAATCTTGAGATGCTGGATATTTTGATGCTCACTACCTATAGTCACAATATCAAACAAAACTGGCTTTAACGAAGTGGTGGCTGATCTCAGCTTTTACGATGAGAAAAATTTTCAAGTTTTGTGTGTATTTTCAAACCTTTTAATAGTGATGGTGATTTAGATAGATGGCTTTTCTGTGAGTATGGTTATTTCCATCACTGCAGTGTGGCACTGAAACATACTTGTTCTTCTATGACAATCGCTTTTTACAGGATAATATTGGCATATATATCTCTGAGTCAGAGTCTAATCCACTTTAAACTATGAAAATGTATCTGAGAGCTTTCTAAGATGAAATTCCTGAGACAAAGAAAATAATAAACCCTTGCAAACTCAGCCTTGCTAGTCCCAAACAAATGACCATAATAATAAAAATATGAGATATTACTCTTTTGTGTTGATAACAATCAGCACCCCCTTTATACACCAGGGGAGGTTAAGACTGCGTATTAGGAAAAACATCTTCAATGAGAATATGGTCAGGCATTGGAACAGGCTTCCCAGGAAATCACCATCCCTGGAAATGTTCACAAACCATGATGAGACCCTCAGTGACATGATTTAGTGGTGGTCTTGGCAGTCCTGGGGTTAAAGATTGGACTTGATGATCTTGAAGGTGTTTTCCAACCTGCTTGATTCCATGATTCTGTGATAAGTCTGGGTAAAATATCTGGGCTTTCATTTCTTCTGGAAACCAAACTCTCTCACCCCTACTCCTCTCCAGTTTCTTATTATTCAACCATGAAGCAGCTGCATATTGATGTATGAAGACATGTTTTCAAGAGCAGATATTTACCTTGGAGGTCAGGTTTGTGTGGCTGACCTCAGATACCTTTAGGTTTTAAGGAAGTCAGTATTTTCACACATTTGAAAGGCTGTCTCTTATGTGCTATCACACAACAAAACTTTGGTAATTGCTGGAGATGCCTATGCTTTGTTTATTTTTATTTTTAGGTTCAGTAGACATCTAGGTTTTTTATTTTGTCCAACAGTTGGTCAGGTGTCAGTACTTTTTGCATCTATATGTACACTGAAGAAGCTTGCTTTCTGATATGTATGTCATATCAGCTGACGTGTATCTTTCCTTATCTGTATTACAGAGCTCATTTGAAAATTGCATTGTGAAAACACAACTATTTCTTTCCAAAAGGAGAGCAGGAAATGAGACTAAATTTATCCCTCGTTTTATCAATTAACAGTTAATAGACTTAGCCAAACTTTAAAAGATCTAGGTTCTTTTTTATACTCTGTCCCCTCTGTTATAGCTCTCTGCATTTTTTTAAGTGACTGTGTTAGTCATCAAGCCATAACAAAAGCTACTAGTGCTTTTGAAGGTGCTCTACTTTGCACAGTCTAATTAAATGCTTGCTGGGTAAAAGGGGAAAAAAGAAGTAAAGCAACCACTAGGGAGAGAAGTAAGAACTAAATTTTAGTGTCATTGAGCACCTTACATAATAAGTTTAAATACTAAATACAGCAGGGAAGTTCCTATCCTAGAATACGAACTACCCTGGTATTATTAATATTTGCTTAGAAAATGGAAGAAGTTTCAAATCCCAGAAGGCACAGAAACAAGTGTTGTAACCCCTATGTTACTGTTTCAGAATTCAGGAATGTAAGAAAGTAGCTAATATACTTCTTAAGAGCTCTGTGGGACATGTTCATGACAAGTGAACAGCTTCTGGAAGTAGCTGAAATTGTGGATGGAAGTAGTTGAAATTGTGGCACCTGCCTATTCAGAGCCTAAAGTCAGGCAACTGAACACTGTGAGACTGAAAAGATGCTCTTCCACTCAGGGTCTCTTTCTGGCTAGCCTGATATGTATGCTGATATGCCCTTGATATGTATGCTGGTTTCTGCAGTTTTCTATCTGAAATTGCTAAATTTGTACTGTAAATAGAAACTAGATATTTAACTTTGGGCTGCCAAAGTCAACAAAACAGCTACATTGTAGTGTAGAAGACAACTAAAGTATCAGAGTATTTAGGTGTCTAAAGATGTAAATGGATTCCTAGTGTGATCTCAAAGGTATTAAGCTTAATGATTTTAGTGGGTGTTTCTGAAAATGATAGAGCATACTTCAACCTGTAATTACCTATTATGAAAACTGGCTCATAAACCAAGCAGGACTTTGTGTTCCCAAGTCAGATTATCACTGAACCTTATACTCATAAATCTGGAATCTCCGATCCCTTGAGATGGCTTGTAGAACTTGGATAGAAAAAGCAGAAACATGATTTTTTACATTGGCTAGAGTTAAATATATTTATCTGTTAAATATATTTATCTGTTGTCTCTGTTATCTGTTATCTGTTTGATGGTCTTAAATCCTGCTCTGAGTCAGGAAAGAATCAGCAAAAAAATTGGCATGCCCTCTTCCAGAAGAATTTTGACTAGTTTAACTGAATTGGCTTGTAGAACACATAATTTGTTAAAGCTAATGTGATATTGGGTGTAAATATGACCCAGCAGAGTGTCTTCCTCATGTTAACTCTGAAAACAGTGGCTTATATGTATCCTAGCTGATCCTTTACGCATGGGAGAGACATAAGGCTACATGTAGTTATGGAGATACTTAGACCCATTTAATCATAAGCATATCTTCAGGAACTGTGTGTGCAAAATGGAAAAATATTCTGAGAGGCCAGGCTTTATACTTTTTGGATGAAGCTTTTATTATTATTTTCCCAAATGCATGCATGTACCTCTGAGAGACAAAACTTTCTGCTATTCACCTGAGACTGAGATGTAATTAGTTCACATACATGAGTCAATGGAAGTTTGATGTTTGTTGTATGGCTTCTTGAAACTCTCATTAACCAGTAATGGGAATTATTCATGCATATGAATGAAGAAACAGATAATGCCTGCCTTTTTTTTTTTTTCCATCCTTCAATCTACATTCACTTCTCATGTAGGAACTGCACTCTGAGAGCATTTGTTCACTCTCTTTCTTATTTTCAAATAATCAATGAGAGAGCAGACTAAGAATTGGAGGAGTTAAATGAAATCACCAAGAAAAATTTAGCTCAGATATCATGAAAAATTACTGGTTTAAGGGAAGACCTCCCAGAAGAAGCCATAAGGGGTCTTAATTTAGAGGTATGCAAAATTGTATTAGAAGAATTAGCTATCAGAAAGACTGCATTAGGGAACAAGGCAGAGAGCCTAGGCAGGTGACCAGGGGACAAAATTCTATTGTCTAGTGGTTTAGAAGACAGTGGGCAGCAGAGTCTTAGATTATGGTCTCCTCAAGGAATGATACTTCTAGAATGACAGCATCTCCTCCATTACTGGTGTGGCACAACTTCAGCGCAGTTCCCTGGTGATGGTCAGATGATTCTTGTAGCATGATATACATTCAGCCTTCTTGAGAATGAGGGAAAAACAGTGAATCCAACCCTACTGCTTTCTGGACAATTGCATCAGTTGGTAACCAGTAATTAAAACAGGAAAACCTTCTGCTCTTCAGACTGTAAAAGTGGCTGTTGCAGGACTTTCTAAGGTGTTTGGGAAATCTTAGCAGCAGCTGTGGGCTGATGTGGTTTACAATGAAGCATGGCAACAGCCAAAGACAACTGGTTTTCTAGGGGTGAACAAAACTCAAGGGATTTGTTCATTTTGTTATTTTTGCTTAAGTAGCTTTTTTTTTTTAATTTTCATAGGCTCTCAGGCTCTTAGACTTAAATCACATGCAAGGCCCCACTTTTCATCTTATTTAAGTTCTTCTGTTACAGCATATTCCAAAACTTGCCTCTGTTATAGCACTACTGTGGGAGAAAGTTATAGGTGGGCCTCATGACTTATTTGACCCTTGGTGCCCTGTAGATAAGTTTGATTTCAGTTCTGTATATGCTGCATCTATCACATTTTGTGTATTTTGCCTGAGAAAACACTTCATTTGTTATATTGCTGAGAGCTGGTGCCAAGTCTAAAAGACCTCAAAGACTGGGTTATTTTCTACCTTCAGGATTCAGAAAGGAAAAAAAAAAATGAAGGGGAAAGTGTAGGACAGTTTATTTGGCCTTTTTGCAAATTTTTTGTATCTTTATATCACTCTAAGTCCTCATGAATGTAAAGATTTATAATTTATTTTAACTTAAAGTGACATAACCTAAAGTAATGTAAGCAGTGAAAGGCAGAGCAGGCAATTACTGATTTAACAGCAGGGTTCAAACCTAGATATTTCTCCTACAGTCCAGGAACAAAGGAAACATAAGTATCCACTCCATGTTCCAAAATGCAGCTTCCTGTTAGCCTACCAAAGCAAAATTTCAAAGGTAGTTATTGAATAGAATCCCATCTATATGACTGGTAAAAATTCATAAAAACTCAGCAGCCTAAAATGTCCAGGGAAGATCTTTATCTTGCCAACTATGCCACATTACAAGTGATATAGCTGAATGTAAAATTGAAGTGAATACTGATTCAATTCTTCTAAAATAAGACAAGATATTTTTTCACATTACTGTCTCCAATATGCTTTGTACCTCTCATCCAAGAAATTATTATTCCATCGAGCACTTGAAATTTCATGACTGTATTATAGTTCATAAGTTCTTAATGCATTTTAGAAATACTGGTTAGAAGGATAAGAATTAATGTGATTTTGCTTCCTTTTTGTTGTTTGCCTTTTTTTTTCCCCCAGCTGATTTAATATAATTGCCAGAACTATAAACAGCTGGGTTTTAACCATCACTTAGACTGCATCAATGCCATTATGTATATTACCATTGTCTCAGAGCTTACTGCTGGGAGTACAGCAAACTATAGGGTTCCTTCTCCACTTTTGTACTTGCTCCTTGATTCCTCTGCATCTCATATAATGACTTCTCCTACAAAGGCTTTCTGGTAGCTTGGTAAACAATGGAAATGTTCAGACTTCCTCCATAGCTGTTCTGGGTAGGAACATCTTGGGAACGGATTTTATTTTTCCTTTGGTGGAAAGGAGTACAAAGGCAATTTAAGCAGCAGGACTGTGAATCCCTCTGAAGTGGTGAAGTGCTCAGACTTCACCATTACAGTGGTAGTGATGATTTATGTGATCCTCTAAAGTGGAAGGCAGAATTACATAAACCAAAGTAAATTAAATAATTTAATTTTTTTTTTTACATTACATAAATTAAAGTAAATTTCAGTCTACAGCCTTACTGGAGGTGCTCAAAATTGAGAGCTCTTCTTTTAAGATCACTTTGATTCTTATATCACATCAGTGACATTAACTAAGAAATTCTTGAACTTACACTCAGTGAAACTTTGTAATATTTTGATTGCATAGATCTGTTGTAAAGATATTGTGAGTATGAAAGAATAGAATAGTCCTGATGGCAAAGGTGAGAGCTACCGTGTTATCAAAGAACTATTTACACTGCCAAATAATGAAAATGGAAAACTGAGTAGCTTTAGTACTAATGCACAGAAAGAAATTTAATGAGACATCTCCAAACAACAGTGACAGACTCATACAAAATTATCTGATTGTGCCTAAACATAGGGGATACTACTCATTTTAAGTTAGATGTGCTTGATATAGACACTTGCTACACTTCACCTGATGTTCTTTACTGTGAGGGTGGTGAGGCACTGGAACAGGTTGCCCAAGGAAGTTGTGAAAGCTCCATCCCTAGCAGTGTTCAGGGTCAGGCTGGACAGGGATTTGGGTGACATGGTTTAGTGTGAGGTGTCCCTGTCCATGGCAGGGGGACTGAAACTTGATGATCTTAAGGCCCTTTCCAACTATTCCATGATTCCTGCAAGCTTATTTCCCTGTAGAGTGACCATTTTTTCCTAATAAAGTTTATCATATCTCTGTCAGGCTGAACTGTATCTACATCAATTAACTTATTCAAATTGATTATGGCTTAGAAGGAATAGTGTGGTACTCAAGTGATATTTTCTTTCCTATGTCTTTTGTACAGTTTGTTCTTTGCTTTGACCTCTGAAGGGTCTCACTGAATGGTAAACTCCACTCATCTTATTAAGACAAGTTCCAGACTACAGCGCCTTATCTGTGTGCAGAGCACATTACACAACATGGACACTACTGCAAAACCATTAATCATAATGCTGACAGTTCCAATTTTCTAATGTTTTCCCTATGCAGTACCAGATTATGCTTATGCCTACACAGAGGCCTTTTTAACCTCAGTAGAACTGACTTAAGTAAGGAGAACAGTGTTTTTGGGGAC
Source organism: Melopsittacus undulatus (assembly GCF_012275295.1). Classification (NCBI taxonomy): domain Eukaryota; kingdom Metazoa; phylum Chordata; class Aves; order Psittaciformes; family Psittaculidae; genus Melopsittacus; species Melopsittacus undulatus. The sequence continues at coordinate 42,433,667 of NC_047530.1, read as the reverse complement.
TTATAATACTGGTGTAAACAAAGAAATAGCCTTTTTACACTGAATAAATTATCAAGTAAGTCTTTCAATCCATTAATACTAATCTCATTTGAGTATATAATAATATCAAATGATAAAAAACCCCATGGGTTCAACCATGAACAGTTTCATATTCTTTGAGGGACTTCTATACAGAGATTATTAATTTTCTTCAGACCTTGCCTCCAGAAACTTTGTTGCCTCCTAAGCCATACTGTTTTTAAAGAGGGTAGTTACCAACAGCTTCATTGCTGCAAGCATTCCTTTATAGTGAAGAGCTGCTATATAACTGTGATGGTATTCTCTAACATTGTATTAGCAATGTAATAATGGTTGACTTACACCTTCTAGAATACATACCTTCTTTCATACAGCACTTGCACTTTCAAATTCCCTCATCTTTTTCAGCCTTTCCAAAACTACTTTGTTTACATGCCTAATATCTGATATTACCAACAGGTTTGTGTAGGCTGTGATATAATAAGCATCATGGCAAATATAGTTCAGGTTTTGCAGCAATATATGCCAGAGTTCAGACAAATCTCCTGTGAATGTAGGAGAAAGCTTTTTGCGCATGTGCTATTCTTTGCACTGGCTCAAGAGAAAATTACTCTAGAACCTAAACTGGTAGTATTCCAACACTGTAATTTTGTGGGGTTTTTACTTTCCTTGAAGGAGCTGGCAGAGGAGCTTGCTAAGCCATTGTCCATCATCTCTCAGCAGTGCCTGGTCTAGTGGTCAGGTCCCAGGGGACTGGAGGCTGGCCAACATGACATGTCTCTACAAAAAGGGCAGGAAGGACAACCCTGGGAACTACTGGCCTGACCTCAGTGCCAGGGAGGGTCATGGAGCAGTTGATCCCAAGTGAGATCATAAAGCACATGCAGGAAAACTGAGGGATCAGGCTCAGTTAGCATAGGTTCATGAAGGCCAGATCCTGCTTGACCAACCTGATCTCCTTGTACGATAAGGTGATTGCATGGTTGATGAGGGAAAGGCTAAGCACATTGTCAATTTGGTTTTAAATGGATCATTTGACACTGTCTCCCAAAGTGTTTTACTGGAGAAACTGGCTGCTCATAGCCTGGATAGGAGGATTCTTCGCTAGCTTGGAAACTGGCTGGCTGGCCGAGCCCAAAATGTGGTGGTAAATGGCATCCTATCTTGTTGGCAACCAGTCACTACTGGTGTCCCGCAGGTCTCAGTACTGGGGCCACTGATGTTTAATATCTTCATTGATGATCTGGATGAGGTGATTGAGTGCATTCTCAGTAAATTTGCAGATGACACCAGGTTGGCTGGGAGTGCTTATCTTCTGGAGAGAAAAAGGCTCTGCAGAGGGATCTGGACAGGCTGGATTGATGAGCAGTGATGAGTAGTATGTGGTTCAACAAGGCAAAGTGCAGGGTCCTGCATTTGGGCCACAACAGCTCCATGCAACATTACAGGCTTTGGGAAGAGTGGCTGGAAAGGTGCTTAGCGGAAAAGGACCTGGCCATGCTGTTTGACAGAGCTGAACATGAGCCAGCTTGTGCCCAGGTACCCAAGAAGGCCAACAGCATCCTGGCCTGTATCAAAAATAGTGTAACCAGCAGAGCCAGGGCAGTGATCATGCCACATACTTAGCACTGGTGAGGCTGCACATTGAATACTGTGTTCAGTTCTGAGCCTCTCACTACCAGAAAGACATTGAGGTGCTGGAGCAGGTGCAGAGAATGGCAATGAAGCTGGTGAAGGATCTGTAGCACAGATTTTATGAGGAATGGCTAAGGAAACTGGGGTTGTTTAGTCTGGAGAAGGCTCAGGGGGGATCTTATCACTCTCTACAACTGCCTGAAAGGAGGTTGTAGTGAGGTGGGGGTCAGTCTCTTCTCCCAAGTAACAAGCAGTAAGACAAGAGGTAACAGCCTCAAACTGCTCCAGGGGAGGGTTAGATTGGATATTAGGAAATATTTCTTCACTGAGAGTGTGATCAGGTATTGGAATAGGCTTCCCAGGGAAGTGGTGGAATCACCATCCCTGAAAGTGTTCAAAAACCATGTAGATGAGGCCCTCAGTAACATGGTTTAGTGGTGGTTTTGGCAGTCCTGGTTTTAAAGGTTGGACTTGGCAGTCCTGGTTTTAAAGGTTGGACTTGATGATCTTAAATGTCTTTTCCAAACTGCTTGATTCTATGGTTTTATAATATGATTCTATGATTCCTAAAATGATTACACGTATTTTAATTACATGTATTGTACAGCCAGGGAAAAGGAAAGAAAAAGAGGTGGAATTTGGAATGCAAGTTGCTGGACAGCAGCGTGACTATTATTTGTAAGAAAGCACATGGACTCTATACGTAGGGCAAGGAAAGGCAATGTGACAGCCTGTACAGACTTCCTTGTAAGTCTGCAGAGCATGGGTGCACACAAAAGAAAGGAGTAGAAAAAAAAAGTAGATGATAATATGTAATATTAGCACTTACCATCATATCAGATCTATAACCTTAAAGAATATGGGTTGCATGAAACAAATAGTGTCATGCTCGGATTTTCCAATTTCTATTTAGATGTCTGGAGTAATTAAAAAAATGTAGTAGAAGGTCATGTGCTCACAGTTAAAATTTTGACTTCACAGAAATCTTATCACTGACAGCAAAGCTGAGATTTCCCCCAGAAAATTTTAATGGAGAAGAGGTGACCTACTAATTATGAGCATGTACGGAACAATGGAAAAGATCAAGCCTGGGTACTTGGCTCACACATTATGACTGTCTGTGGAATTGTCCCTTACCTAAAGAATTCACATTTCTAAAGTGTATATACTTCAGATCAAACAAGAATTCATGCAGAAACTACTGGTATCACCTTCCTTTGAAGTTTAAAGACAGCCAGGTTCAAGATAAACCATGACTGTAAAAAAAGGATCTTTTTATATGAAAGGGTTTCCAATTATACATTTTACCATGCTAAAAAAAAATAAAATAATGGCACTAGATAATGCCCTTTAGACATAAGAATCTGATAATGGGACACGGCCTCGCAGGTGGAAACCTAGGTGGAATATATTTTGTACTCCTTTTTAGACTGAGAGAGGACAGGGAGAGGCATTGTGTTAGATATAAGCAAGTAGAAGTTAACTTTTAGTTCCCCTGAAATCAGTGACAGGTACATAAATATTTTCTTCCTGCAGATAGAGTAAATCCTCAGACACAATGGCTTGACTTTGCATGTCCTTGCCTTAGGTAGTGCAAACGCTATACAACACACCACACCAAGTGAGTCAGTGATCACAATTATTTGTAAAAATTGACCATTACAGTAACTTTTTTTTAAAAATCAGACTTCTCAGTTAGTAGTGCAGCTTGCAATTGAATTATTATTCAATTAGGCTCAGAAACAATGAAATTAATTATTTACAATTATTATAATTGGTCTTCTAATATAGTTCTATACAAGACCAGATGATATGTAGCTAGAATCATCCATTTGCTTCTTCTCTGAGGTAGGATATGGGAGATGTTAACTTACCCTTAGTTCCAGTTTTCTGAATACTTCTGCAGATAGTGCATAATTATTTCAAGTGAAGCTGGACAGAAAAATTCTGATAAGACAAAGTTGTGTCAAAATTAAAAATCATTAAGTGTGACATATGGAGAGGAGGGGGGAACATTTTGGCTTTGATATAAAGGAAGATGTGGAGTCCAGGGAAGTATGCTTTGCTGAAATTATAAGCATATATATACCTATACCTACACACTGGAAGAAATGCTAAGTGTTTTCCTGACAGCTCTATAGCCCAAAAATCTGTGCTGTATTTTCCTGGGCTAAGTGTGCTTGTTCTGTCTATCAGATGAGACAGATAACCCTGTCCTTCAAAATTTAGCAAAACAGAACATATTTTTTACTTTGTTTTGTTTCCTTTTATATTAAACAAGTATATTTTGAGTATGGGCAGAAATGGATGGGCATACAAACACACACTAGCATATTTCTTAAAATAAAAAGGTAAATATTATCCAACCAGGTCATTTGGTTTCCTGTAAAACAATTCTTAAAAATAATGGAAACTTGCAAACTCACCTTCACCACATTAAATAGCTTCTTTTTTTTCTGTTAGACGTTGAAAGTGGAAAACACAAATTAGATCAATCAGCTTGTCTCATATTAAAGGCAAGATAAATTGGAATGATGTCATTCCAGAACAACATAATATTAGGACTGCATATACTGTATGCACTCAATGCTTTAACAGTATCTATAGAAGCATTCTTAGAGCACACTCATATTAATTTATTTTTAAGGAATTAAATACAAAATGCAGCACAGGAAAACTGGTTAATAGGGGGATACATATTAAAACTATGCCTGCAAGTCCTTTATTGCTGTTGATGTAATAATTATATTTGGAAAAGTTGGAAGTAGTTTTACAGAGAAAAATCATCAGATTCTGCTCAGTGATTTTTGTAGGTATTTAGGATATACACATCTAAACTGAAATGACATTGTTTTTTAACTGCTTTCAACAAAAAGGCTAGTAATCACATTATTAATTTATTTAAGTAGTTTTTTATTCTGAACAATGCTTTCTGGAGCATGCCCTCCTGTATAAACCAAGTAAACTCTTTTGAAGTTTTATCCTTGGTATCTCTATCCAAAGTTAACCCTCCTGGGGAATGCCCATCTATTCACACTGAACTTTGAACATGAGAGGTTGATACAGTGACTAAAGTATGTATTCTGAACTAGTACCCCCCTTTTTAAGTATTGATGAAAGCAGACAGCAACTTCAACCATACCAGTTCAATTTAACAAAATAAACCCTCACTGTTGCTAGGAGTGATTGTTTTCTTGCCAGTACTTTCACTAGAACAAAGATTTCCATTTCACCGGAAGCCAAATTAAATCAAAAGTTTTAATGACCTTTAGCTCCCTTGGACAATGTTTTTATACTACTTTTTTTTTTTTTTCCTCTAAGAAAAAGCCTTCAGTTTGGACAAATAAGACTGCCATAAATATTCTTGCTAGCTTTTATACTTGCAGAGTCAATCACTGGGGCTGGAATCAGTCTCTTGAACTGTTAGCTGTTTCTTCATTAATTCTGGTCACCACTACACACTAGTTTGGCTCCTTCAAAACTGAGATTCTCCACCAAACAACAAGAAGATTGTTTGAACTTTACAATTATCCTGTGAATAATATTGATGACATGCAAATATGCGGATAGCATTAATAGTGATATACCTGCCTATATATGGGCAAATTTGGACTACTGATTCGCTGCTGAGTCCTTTTTTATATCCATTTGTGCTTTGTTTAAGCACATGAATTAAAGATTTATTTCTGTACATTTGTGTATAGAAATATGCATGTTCAGTTAAAACTGGAATTAGTGCTTTTCATCAGGAGTTCTGCTTGGACATAATGTAGTGAAACTCTTATAGAAAGAGAGCAGACACCTGAACCCATGGATGCCATGAACCCTACTAGTCCTGCTGATGCTGTGACCAAAAATAATCCAATTCCTGACTTAAAATTATTCTCAGTGATGACACGTCATTGCTTGTCTCGATGACCTACAATAATGATAAAAATTAATGCATTAGTCACATGCAGTCAAATTGGCTCCCAGTAAGTAATGCAGTCTGATTAGGAACATCCTTCTTTTCAAAATTTCCCCTTCTTTTCACTGTTCAGTGAGCAACGTCCATTGATAAGGGGAAAAAAGGAAAAAAATTGAGCTGTGGAAGTGAAATTAACAAGACACCTCAAAACCATTTTTTATTAAACAGAATAAACTTCTCTAAAGTTTGAGTTTAACAACACGGTATGAATAAACCATCAGTAAAAATACACTTGTTCTTTGCAGCATTATATTCAAAGGTAAAATGGTTTCTGCTTTTATAAACCTATCTGTATGACATACTTTTGCAGTCTTGTGGTTTTTATAAAATCACACTATTGCTGCTTCTTCATTCCTATCCTCCACTTTGCGCAGTCCACAGCTGCTCACGTTTAGATGTGCCCGCGCTGTTATACCAAGTTTGATCAGAACGCATCAGGGCACTGACTATTTTAGTTCAAATGAAGGAAAAATGCAAACTGGATGAGTTTATACAAATTGGATGCAAATCTTTTAATACTTCTAGCAATACTGGCTTACAGATACTTGTACAATTAACTCATTCACATAAACAGACATGGAGGTTAGCAAAGAATATTGCTGATGGTTCCACCAACCGTCATGTAAAAAGAGGTTCTCAAATATGGCCTTTTTTTGCTTACGTTTTCTGTTTTCAAGCTAAAGAATACTGAAAGTTGCAATGTGAATTTAAAATTAGCATGCACAGTAGAAATTAAAATGTTTCAGTGATGTGTGTTATACCCTCTAGGTGAAAGAGGAATAATACATTGTACCAGGAACAGCTGCTGCCAGGTCAGACTATTACAAAATTTCACTGGGTTTCAAAAAAGTCTGGAGTGTGGTACATTGCTAAGTGAGCTTTCAGAAGTGAAAGCAAGCAATTAATTTTAGAGTGGTTTACTTTGTATCAATACAAGAGATTTAAAAATATTGGTTTAATCCTAATCCAACACACACACTAACAACTCAGATTAAGTAATGGAGAGCTCCACTTATTTAGGGAAATACATTTAAAAACTTAATATTGTTTCAAAGATACTAATATGAAACCTGATTATCTGGCTTGTTATCATAGTATCTTTAGTAACATGAAGGCTTCTTGAGATACACTGCAGCATTGAATGCAACATCAACAAAGATAATACTATCAATTTATTTATATTAATTTATATGCCTAGGTTAAAAACTAGCTAACTAGATTGTAAAACAGTTCCATGTTTGTAGAACAGTCCATTACAACTGAAGACTTGAGGTCCAGTCTAACACATAAAAGAATTTTTTTTTCTCTAAGTCTTTTTTTTTTTTTTTATTTCTTTCCTGAAGCTGGGCTTAGATTAACAAGAGAATAGTTTTGGAAGCTTAAAGACACTTACTAGCCCTTTGTTCAACATCAGAAATATTACAACAGAAAGGTGTTGTCCAATTTATGTGGGAGTTTTGAAAACATCCTGCTTTCTTACTTTTTTCTTAATTTTAAATGATGTTGCAATGTATGTAGTTTCAAATTATATATTTATTAAATTATAACAAGAACTATATAAAAGATTTTTCCTGAATAGTTGCATACTGCGGTTATTTGCAACACTAGAAATAAGATTTTTTTCTATTTTTAGTCGAATTTAAATGACATAAAACCAAATTCAGTAGTCCCACAGTACCTTTCCTGCAGTATATTGACGGATTTAGCAATAACTAAATGTTGCAAATAAAAGGTCTGAAAAAAGACTGATATGTAAAAATTTGAGTATAACTGCACTGAGAAGGGAGTGTGGCTAATACAAAAGAACCACAGGAGCATTTTAAGAGAAAAATAACTCTAAAATATAATAAAATGCTTTAAAATGTTTTCTGTAATTTGCATTTTCAAAAAATAGACAGCTCTGAAACCCTGAGCTATGTTATTGATATGTAGGGCAGAATATTAATGGTGATGGCCACATAACCATATCCTTGGAGTGTTGTAAATTCTTATGATAAGCTTGCCTGCTGGAAATATTTTGCACAAAGGAAGAGAGACACCTCCAGAAGGAACAATAAAGATGATGAATCTGGCAGACAAACTATCGAGTGGTAGGTTTCAACAGCTTCATGTGACTCTAAAATTGCCTTGCTGATTTAGAACAGTAACTATCTGCTTAGCACATTTCCTTCACCAAGAAAGGATAACAGTTAATACACCACAAACAGAATCAATATTAAGGTATGGTTTAATATACAGGAAGTCATACAAATTATCACTGCTTGAATTGCTATATAAGGCCACCACCAACAACCACAACGGGATTACATGTTTATTTCCCTCCTCCACCAAATGATAAATGAATTCAGGGCAGTGTGTTAAGATACTCAGAATTTGAAATAGTAAAGCTTTTACAACAAAATGTGACATGCAACAGAAGCAACAAATATGATTATACTATTCTGTAGAGAAAACATACATTTTCTCCATTTTCAGAGTTTGCTACCAATTGTTTTTTATAGAATATTATGCCCTTCTGACACTTGGGGTACTCTTCATGTATGCACAAGCAGATCTCCTGAAATGAATTACCAAAACTAATACAAAGCACGGTAACCCAAATTTGTCTTCTTTCTTTTTGTTTCACATATATTGGTGACTGTCACGGCAGCTTTTAGTGCCTTGATTAAGTGTCTCATGAGCTACACCACTCATTACTTTATAATGTAATCATTGTATTCAGAAGATGAATTGCTACACTGTAAATCATGGTCACCAGTTCTCAAAAATGAGCATTGGACAAGTAAGTTGCATTGACCCAGTGTATGAGACATTCTTCTGTTTTGCTGTTTTCTGTTGTATCCTTGCACAGCTATGAAACAGACTGCTTCTTTATCCTGCTAGATAGTAATACACTCACACTTGCATTTTTTTATTTAATAGAATTGTAATAAATACACAGCCCTACCTTTGTAATTCACTACTATTATCCTCTATTAATTTTCATGCAACATTTTTTTCATAAAATGAAAAGGCGAAACAGGTGTTAATTATTTATGTTTGACAAATTCATATAATTTAAATAATTAAAACTAATTTGTGTTGAGAGCTACAGTTGCATTTTTATTAGAGAAACAAGTACAAATAGGCATCACTACAGAGCTGTTTATTCAATAAGAGATTAAACGAAACGGATTTCATAGTCTCAATTCTTTGATTAATGTGGCAATTTGAACTCTAAACTTCTGTGCCCTAACAATGCGGAAACAGGTGCTCACTCACTGTAATTGTGTAAAACTTTTTTTCTTTAAAGCTACACATTTTAAATTATCCCTAAAAAAATATTTTAAGCAAAATACTGAGTGCTTTCAGTTTAAACAATATTCATACTGTAAACTTTAAATTATAGTACTTTTTAATCACAAGAGAAATTTTCATTTACAAAGAGAAATATTTATATTTATATGTAATGTAAACCTCCGTGCATATCTTTCTGCTTATATAATATGGAGATAATTGTATTAATCTGCATAGAAAAATATTGTATTTTTAAAATAATAATGAATTTTGAATGAATTGGCCTACAATTAAGTACATTTTTAAGAGGAAAAATACGAATACAACTACAAACAGAATGTGCTGTGTGTCAAACTGTCTGCTAACAACTGGTTAAAGCAGCACAGTACTTACCCTCTGAACAAAAGGCATCGATATATAATTTCAGATAACAATTACATACTATTAAATGTCTAAGGAAAAAACAAAGCAGCAAAATTCTAGAAGCAGCATATTATATGTACAGGGACTGCATTGCACCAGATAGTGACAAGCTAAGCCATGTTTGCCTTGCATTTGAGAGATACCATTTGAATCTCTATCACTGATAAACCAGTCTCAGTTTGTGAATCTGTGGTAAACAGTAGCACTCAATCAACCCTTTTTTCCGTATCCACATCAAAACATTTAAAATTTGGAGTATGCAGACATCTCGTCTCAGGTGAAACAGACATTAAGAGTCAGCAGATGGTCTGAAGAGTGTCCAGACAGAAATGTGTGAGTATTACCAATAAGCATATTGTAATTTGCATGACCCATCATTAAATTTTTAATGATACTATGACATAGGGATTCAGTTCACTGTAAAATTACTAAAATCTACCAATTTTAATGCTTTCAGACTGTTTATTTTTTTCCAATAGAAAAATAAATCTCATACATTCGAAGTGGTACACAAAAAGACTGGGATAAAATTGACCAGATTTCTTGATAGCACCATTTACACATTCTTTAAAGTAAACATTAATATATGCACTTTCTTAGAAAGCGATATAAATATATATATATATATATATATAAAAATACAGGACGTGCTAACCTCTGTTAACCATCTGAATGTGATGGAATTATCTATCTCTACTGTGCAGGTAGGCTTGTGCATGGTGGTGTGGCAATATAATTTTAAAGGTTTGTTACAGATGTGATGGGAAGCTGGAAGGAGTCGAATAAGCAGAAAAAAGAGCTTAGATCTACTGTAAGCAATGAGTCGGAATGAGCCGTTAAAGGTTAGAATTTATCTTTGTTTCTGATCATTCAATGAGAAAAATGACTTCCACAGAAATAGATACCTTAAAACTGTTTGGGGGAAGGGTGGCGAGGGTGAAATAGGATTGAAAGTCCTACAGGTAATAGCAATAACTGGAAGTGCAGACGAAATTGGTCTTCAGAGCAAAGAGGGACGCAGCCGTTTAAAAAGTCTAAGTGCAATGTTGTGGTGCTGAAAGAAAAGCTCCTGGTGGAAAAGAAAAAAACGGCAATGCAACTTCAAGCGGCAATTGTGTGGTGCTGAAAGGACAGCTCCCGGCTCGGCGGGAACGCTCCCGGGTCTGCAATGAGGCGTCCCATCTGTATGATAAACAGCACACTGTGTCTCAGAGCGCCCATTCAATCTCAGTAAGTAAATGAAATATTGATTGAAAGTGACCCTGAAACAGAATGCATTAAAAAGACATAGAAAGCTGCAGAACTGAGGTAATTCTTATTCAGCGTGTTCACCAGCCTCCCTATAGCAAAACAAGTC